>NC_072483.1:32084772-32725454 GCF_027574615.1 Eptesicus fuscus | reverse complement strand
TTTTATCTATTTATTTATTTGTTAGTCACTGTATACCCAGAGTCTAACCAAGAAATAAAGCTATGTGAGTTTTTACAACTGAGGGACTTGAATGTAGAGACATGGTTAAGCAGGTGGTGAGAGAGATTAGACGCTAAACTTGGACGTTAGCAATAACAGGAAGCCACTATCACCTCTAGGCTAGAAGAACAATGAGAGGAAATTGTTATTGGAGCCCAGGGGCCAGAAACACCTGGAAGGTGCTGGAACCACTGGGGTACTGTTCTGCAGGAGCAAGAGAGAAGAGGGTATCACCTCACACTGTCAGAACGGCTTTTATAAAAAAGACAAGAAATAACAAGTGTGGTGAAGATGTGGAGAAGAGGGAACCCTTGTGCGCTGTTGGTGGGAATGTAAATTAGTGTAGCCATTATGGAAAACAGTATGGAGGTACCTCAAGAAATTAAAAGTAGAATTACCACATGATCCAGAAATTCAACTACTTGGTATTTATCCTACACAAACAAAAACATTAACTGAAAAGATACCCTCCTGTTCATTGCAGCATTATTTACAACTAGAGGCCCGGTGCACGAAATTCGTGCATTGGGGGGGGGAGGCGTGTCCCTCAGCCCAACCTGCACCCTCTCCAATCTGGGACCCCTTAAGGGATGTCCGACTGTCCGACGGGCAGTCGGACATCCCTCTCACAATCCAGGACTGCTGGCTCCCAACTGCTCGCCTGCCTGCCTTCCTGATTGCCCCTAACCACTTCTGCCTGCCAGCCTGATCACCCCCTAACCACTCCCCTGCCAGCCTGATTGATACCTAACTGTTCCCCTAACTGTTCGCCCCTAACTGCCATCCTGTTCGCCCCTAACTGCCGTCCCCTGCAGGCCTGGTCAACACTAACTGCCCTCCCCTGTAGGCCTGGTCTCCCCTAATTGCCCTTCCCTGCAGGCCTGGTCCCCCCCAACTGCTCTCCACTGCAGGCCTGGGTCCCCCCGAACTGCCCTTCCCTGCAGGCCTGGTCACCCCCAACTTTCCTCCTCTGCCAGCCTAGTCACCCCTAATTGCCCTGCAGGCTTGATTGCCCCCAACTTCCCTCCCTTGCAGGCCTGGTCCCTCCCAACTGCCCTCCCCTGTTGGCCATCTTGTAGTGGCTATCTTGTGTCCACATGGGGGCAGGATTTATGACCATATGGGGGCACCCATCTTGTGTGTTGGAGTGATGGTCAATCTGCATATTACTCTTTTATTAAATAGGATAGAGGCCTGGTGCATGAGTGGGGGCAAGCTGGTTTGCCCTGAAGGGTGTCCCGGATCAGGGTGGGGGTTTCCTTGGGGCATGGGGCGGCCTGGGCGAGGGGCCTGTGGTGGTTTGAATGCCGGCCACACCCCCCAGCGACCCAAATGGAGGCCCTGGTATATGGGATTTATGTATCTTCTACAATTGAAACTTTGTAGCTGGAGTGGAGCCAAGCCTCCTGCTTGCTCTCTGGTGGCACCCATTTCTGTTGCTATTTATTTATCTTCTATAATTGAAACTTTGTAGCCTTAAGCGGAGGCCTGGGCTGGCCAGGGTGTGTGGAAAGCTTGGCTTCCTCCATTGTGGGGGTCAACCCTTGCCTCCTGCTTTCTCTAGCTCCGTGACTGCCGCCATTTCTGTTGGGATTTATCTTTTATAATTGAAACTTTGTAGCCTTGAGTGGAGGCCTAGGCGGGCCAAGGTGTGCGGAAAGCTTGGCTTCCTCCATCGCCAGGGAAACCCAAGCCTCCCTCCTGCTCTCTGTGGCTGTAGCCATCTTGGTTGGGTTAATTTGCATACTCGCTTCTTGATTGGCTGGTGGGTGTGGCTGGTGGGTGTAGTGGAGTGATGGTTAATTTGCATATTACTCTTTTATTAGATAGGATAGCCAAGATAAGAAAACAACCAAAGTGTCCATGGATGGATGAGTGGATAAAGAAATTGTGCCAAAGCCCAGCTGGCATGGTTCAGTGGATGAGCGTCGACCTATGAACAAGGAGGTCACAGTTCCATTCCCGGTCAGGGCACATGTCCAGGTTGTGGTCTCGATCCCAGTAGGGGAAGAGCAGGAGTTAGTTAGCTGATCAGTGATTCTCTCTTATTATTGATGTTTGTATCCCTTTCTCCCTCTCCCTTCCTTTCTGAAATCAATAAATATATATTTTTTAAAAAGAAATTGTGGTGTATATATTATGCTATATTATTCAGCCATAAAAAGAGGGAAATCTTGCTATTTGCAACAATATTGATGGAACTTGAGAGCATTATGTTAAGTGAAATAAGTTAGACATAGAAAGAGAAATACTGTATGATCTCATCTTTATGTGGAATCTAAAAATAAAAAACCAAACAACCCCTCCCACAAACCCCAACCTCATAGATACAGAGATCTGATTGGTGGTTACCAGAGGTGGTGGTGGGTGAAATGGACTAAGTAGGTCAAAAGGTACAAATTTCAGCTAATTATCCTATATAATAAAACCCGAATATGCAAATCCACCGAATGGCGGACGACCGGTTGCTATGACTCACACTGACCACGAGGGGGCAGACGCTCAACCTAGGAGCTGCCCCTGCGGGTCACTGCACTCCCACAGGAGGAGCACTGCTCAGCCAGAAGCCAGGCTCACAGCTGGCAAGCGCAGCAGTAGTGGCAGGAGTGTCTCCGCCTCCGTGGCAGCGCTAAGGACCCCTCGGACTGTGAGAGGGTGCAGGCCTGGCTGAGGGACTCCCCTCCCCCCCCCCAGTGCATGAATGTCGTGCACCGGGCCTCTAGTAAAATAAATAAGACCTGGGCATGTAATATACAGCATGGTGACCATAGTTAATAAGTAATATTGTCTTGAATATTTGGAAGTTGCTAAGAGAGTCGATCTTAAAACTTTTCATCACAAGAAAAAAATTATAACTATCTGTGAATGGTGATGGATGTTAACTAGATTTGTGGTGATCATTTTGCAATATGTGCAAATACCAAATCATTATGTTGTACACCTGAAACTAATTTTATTTGTCAATTATATCTCAATTAGAAAACAACAACACAGAGAGACACAGAGGAGACGCAGTGTCTGCCAAAGAAGCCACTTGAGGTGGACAGAATGGGGGAAGTACTCTGGCTTCTTTTTTTTTTTTTCCACTCTCAACTCACACCCAGCTCCCTGGGGTGCCTCCCATTGGCTGAGCTCTGCTGGAAGCCAGCTAACACAGGAGCATGGGGAACGGTCTGCAGACCTTTCAGATAGAAAAGAAAGCGCAGAGGGAAAGGGGAGGAATAAATCTGAGGGAAGCAGCCACGACTGGCACAGCCATTATTATATTTTAGTTGAATGGAAGGACAACCATGAAGCCTTTTTGTCACCAGCAAAATGGGAAGTTTTTATTTGCTCTGTCAGTAGAACTTCCTTGCTCAATGGTATGATCCAGTTACAAGGAACTCTAAGGAAAAGCTTACACCTGTTTCCTTTGTGAGCTTTCTCTGGAATGCATCTTCCCAAATGCATCTTACTTCTCGTGACAATTTTGGCTCTTGGGCTTGAGTAAATGGAACTGAATTGATGATGCTCCCGAGTGAGACATCTAATTATTGGACAGCTAATCAGTTAACCAGACATTTTTCTTTTCTTCAAGTCTCTGTTTTTGGGCACACCGAGTTCCCTAAATGTCATTTTTGTAGAAGAAAGAACTATTTAGCCTTCAGTTTAGGACGGTAATATTTTATTGACACTCAGATAAATTCTGATCCAAATCTTTCTAGGATGCTATGTGGAAACATAAGAAAATGACGTTGGCGTTGCTGTGGCCCTCTCCCCTTAATTACTCCAGGTGCCACCCGGGCAGTGTTACCAAGGAGCAGAGACTGCTCCTGAAGAAGGGAAGAAGCAGAGGTGTAATTGAGAGAACGTGCTTCAGTCAAACCACGTGGCGCAGTTCGTTGTAGAAACGGTTCTCTAACACAGTGGGGGAGCCGGGCCCAGCAAATCCAGGTCTGACCCGTCTTTTCTGGCTGAGGTCTTGGCATTGTCCAAGTTCATCGCCTTCCTCTGAGTTTGGCCCGTTCTTGGTCTCACTTCTGCAGCTCAGACTCAGAAGAAAGCATAAACCCTAATCAGAGCAAGCGGGCAATGCAAATTCCCCAGGTACACGGAGGACTCCGGGAACCAGCCACACACACGTGTGGAGTGGGCATGGGGCCCCGCTGGGCTCTGCAGCTCTCAGTGTGTGGCCTCTGCGTGCTTTCTAAGCAACATTGTAGAACAGATGCTTCCGAGGACCACAAGCAGTGAGTGCCATTCTCTGCTGGCTCCCCCTTTGCTGAGCATCCTTCCCAAGGACTGTGCTTGCTTAGAGTGGGTTTCAGGCCTCAGAAACATAGGTCCTCTGAGCAGGGTGGGCCCAGGCAGGCAGAGCCGCTGGGTGCTTTTGACTTCCTTTGAACCCAGGTGTTGACTAATATTCCCTTTGAGGGTTGTGCAGAGCACTTTCTTACCCATCCGCAATCACACACTCTCTGTAGAGTACCTCTCGAGGTTAGAAATCGTCCAATTGATAAGTGTCTGGAGGAGCTTTGCTGTCTCCAAGGCGGCCCCGTAAGCAGCCAGTATTGTCCTGCCTTCACAGTTACATGTCCTGGTACTTCACGAACCAGGAAAACATGGAGGTTGAACTCAGCACTCTTGCCCTGGAGAGAAGCTAAGTTATAGATGACAGAGTGAAACATCGGGATTTTACATGGAGTTAACCATGTGAACGGGGTCTGGGGGGGTGGGGGGCGTGTAGGATTAGAACTAGAAGCCTGAATTAATGAAAAGGCTAAATGTTAGATTCACTTTTAAGGGAATACTTTTATTGCTTTCAAGTGACAGTAACGATAAGCTGTGTGCTGTGACAGCCCGTTTTCGGAAATAGATAAGGCTGATGTATGCTCAGCCTGGCCTGAATACAGGCCGAGCTTGAAGGTGGTTCTCACTTTAACCAGAGTAAACCTGCCCCTCTGCAGACTTGCCCGTTGTCTTTAACGTGTCCTTCCTTATAGAAATGGAGTGGAGGTAGTTACTTGTGCTTCAGGCGCTGAACGCGTGGTGAGGGAGGGGCTGTTGGACTTAACGCTACTTTACTGGAGCTTTCTGATCATTTCAACTGCCATCATTGGGATGACAGACCATTGCTATTTGATTTCTCATTTTATGTTCTTTTCCTGTTGCTGGAGTGCCTTTGTCAAGGGTTGCAATTTAATTACTGTAGCCGTAGTCTATGTTTTGAGAGGAAGTATTTTGTAAACATAAACTTGAAAAGACTCTGCATTTTTCTTGGTTATCAGAATCACCAGAAATGATAAACTTTTGCAGTATTCACTGCAAAATAATATATTATTTTTAAATTAGGAAAAAAATTTTGGAATGCACAATAATTTATGTAGATGAATTTATCAGACTCTCGTACTTCCTTCTCGAACGGCCTAGTGCCAGTGTTAACAACCCAAGTGCTGATTATATTTCCAAATGAAAGAGGCGGGTAAAATGATCACTGTTAAGGTTAGAGTGCTCAATAGGCATGACTTTCTTATTTGGCTCATTGTGTGTGTGTGTGTGTGTGTGTGTGTGTGTGTGTGTGTGTGTGTGTGTAAGTGACACAAAGGGGGAAGTCATTCTTTTAGGAATTCAGAGGCTGTATTCTGTTACCACCGTAACCTAATTTTACAATACTTTCCTCACCCCCAAAGAAACCTTTCACCCATGAGCACTCGTTTCCCATCCTTCCCCCAACCCCAGCCCTAGCCACCTGCATGTACTCTCTGGGTCTGTAGATGTGCCTATTCTGGACATTTCGGGTAACTGGAATCATACAGTAACATATGATCTTTTGTGACTGGCTTCAGGTGTTTTTCCTTCACATGTTCTCTATGCCAGCTGAGGGCTCCCAGTTGTAGCCCCTAGTCCAAATGTGCAGATGTTAGCCCGCGTATGGAAAGGGACTTGCATTAAGCCTGTGTCCCAGATGTTTTTCAAGTGGTGGTCTGGAACGGGGTGGATCATATTTACCTTTATTTTGGAGCTGCGGTCTTTTATCATTTTTAGCTGCATTTTTTAAAGCTGCATAGAAATCAAACCCCTGGCGTTGTCCTGCTTGTCCTCAGGATTGAACACAACGGAGTGGCTCTCATCTATAGAAGAGCGTTTATATAATGGGATGAGAGCAACAGGATTAAAGAATACTGTCAGAGCAATATAAATGGTTATTGCCATAATTTCCAATAATAGAAATGTCTTGGGTACTTATAATTCAAAATATTTCTTTTATTTTCATCCAGATGTTCATAATAACTCAGCTTTGGTAACTATAATATTTCTTCCTTGAGAGATACAGTTAAGAAGAAAGCAGAGTGCTTGAGTCCTAAGCCAAGTACAATATTTATGGGAATTATTGGGTACATAGAACGGTACTCTCTATGTGGCAGGTGCTGCTCAATTATATTTGAGCACTTCCCTGAGGGACAGAAGTCAATTATCAACACAGTCGTGTGGGAGAGAAATAGGTCAGCGGCAAACATTCTCTGCTAATTTCAGAAAGCTTGAGGGGTGATTTAGTTTGGGGGCTAGTTTTTATTCTTTTGGTCTCCATGTTGTAGAGAGACCTTGCGGTAGCAAAGGCTCAGTTTTCCATTTGGCATTGGTTGTTATACTAATTTACTTTAATATCATGTAAATATTTCTTTTGATCCGTAAAATGGAAATGAAACCAAATAATACCTTTTTAAAAACTATGTCAAATATACATTGTAAGAGTAATAATGTATATTATAGGCATTGTTAGTATTTTATTGCTATTTCTACATGAATAGTGATGCTTAGGGTTTAAACCAACCCAATTAAGTGAAAATTTCATATTTCTAAGTATTTTGTTTAATACTTCTACATACAGAGTTAATTGTAAGAAAAAGGAAGGACAATGGTGTTTTTAAAATTATGCTCTTTTGAATTGTAAAATACACATAATTTAATGTTACCAATTTAGTCATTTAAAGTGTATAATTCAGTGACAGTAAGTATATTAACAGATGTCATCTTTTAAATGAGTGTGGCAGGTTATTTAAAAAGTACAAGCAGACAAAACTTAAATATATCTGACATTACAAATACCCTAAAAACATCCACCATCATCCAGGCCTCCTACCACCACTGTGGCCTTGTTTAAAGCAACGAAAACCACAGAAAACAGACCTTGGAGTGTTCACCAAGCCGGGGGGGCCCAGGTGAGAAGATCCAGGAAGCACTGTGGAAACTGACCAGACCCTCAGGGGGGCATGGAACGCGGGGCTGGGACAGAACCCTGCACGGAGTGGTGTCTGCCCCAGAGCACTTGCTCCCACACCCCCGAACGCTTTTCTTCTTCCTCCAGCATCTGAAATCTGAACAGTTTCAAGATGATTTGGGTTACCGAGCAGCCTATTTTTAAAATGTGAACGTTCCCAAGAGTCTTAAGGAGCTCTAGTCAGTCATTCATACATTATTGAAATTTGACTCTGTTCACAGATATGCTCATCTTACCATCTTATAAAAGCCCACCACCACAACGCAGACCTGCTCGCCAACAAAGACCCCAGTGTCCCTGGGGCAAGTTGTCCTTCACACAGTGTCCTACCCTCACGTCCCTATCAGAAAGCCTGTCCCCCTCGGCCCCTGAGTTCCTCCCTCCACCTTTACTCATGCCATTCATTCCCTTCGAAGAGGTCCATATGGTGACGCCCTTTCCTCTGTCAAACCCTCTAGAACCTTCTCCTCCATGAAGCTCTGTAATATGGTTCTGGATCACCTTCTCTGGGCACTGCCTGATAGCACACTTTCACTGTTCACCTATTAAATTCTCCTTCGTGTCACCTGGAGGTCCCCATAGCTCAGCAGCCGGTGGGTCTGCATGGACATTGTCCCTAACGTATCGTGTAAATAAGAGGAAGGAGGAGCAGGAGAAGAAGTTGTAAGGCATCAACATTAAAAATACACATTTTGCTTGTTCACCTTTCTCACCTGTAGTCCTAGGAACTCAACACCTTGCCGCACCGCTCTGTGAGTCCGGGGGTGCACATTGTATTACTTTGCCCCCCATTGGTTCCTGCTGCCCCAAGCCTTTGGAGAAGGCTGCTCCCTCCCTCGTTGCTCTGCCTTTGTGAGAACACTGCCTCCTCCTAAGATGCTGGTTCTCAGTCAAAACCTGGGAGGTGGCAAACAGCACCATATTCTTCAGCTTCTCTGTTCAAACTCTGTTCCAGACTTTCTCAACTCCGGGCCACATTCCGTCCCCCGAGCCCTCGAGTGCCACTTCCTGGGCCCTGCATCTCGCAGATTCCCTTGCAAAGCCAGCTTCTGTGCTATCACCTGCATCTCTCTCTGTAGGGTTACCCTGGGGAGCAGACATCATTCTGCCTCTGCCCCAGACTGTACACAAGGCTTGCTACTGGCAGCAACTTTCATACATGTTGACCTTCACAAATGGATGCAGACACAGACACACTTTGAATTCCTTTTAGCCTCAGCTGCAACATACTCCTAATAGTTTATGCACTATTTTTACTTTTGCTTTATGAGTTTGTGTTAGGGGCTGTGGTATAGAGGAAGTAAGAACAAAGGGAAGGTAATGCTGGGGCTGAAGCCCTTTGGGAGTTGGTGTAGGCCTGGGCAGGGTATCAGCATGGAGACCTGAGGACAGGTGGCGGGTAGTGGGTCCCTGGGGAGAAAAGACAGTGGCTGGTGGGAGATGGATTCAAAAAAGGTGAATGAGGATCAAACTCGGTCTGTTTCAGACTTTATTCTGGAACTGTGTTTGTTGGGAATCGTTCAGTTGCAAATAAACAAACTCAACACCAACTGGCTAAGACAAACTACCAATTATTGGCTCATGCAGATGAAAAGTCCCGGAGCAGGTCCGGCCGACTTCAGGTGTGGCTTGTTCCGTAAGTTCATGACTCCATCAAGGCTTCTGCTCTCTTTCTCTGCAATTCTCTCAACATTGCACGCTCTTCTGTGCTCAGGTCTGTGTGCTGGCTTCGGCCTCAGTTTAGCACCTGTCATGGTGGCAGCAATGGCCACAGGATCGCCCATTCATCTATTGTCCTCCAGCCAGGGGACTGCTTGAAGCCATAGGTGGCTACTTCCAGAGAGGAGATTGGGCTCAGCCCTGCCATGGCTGAGGATGGGGAAGACCAGTTCCCTAAGGGGATTTTTGGAGCCAGTGGTAGATGGAGAGGGATTTGGTAGTGTAGTAGCAATTAGCCAGAAGGACCCTCATGGGGAGCCAGGCAAGATAGTGGGAATCGCTTCCTTCCTTTGCTCTCCCTTCCTCGTGTAGCGCATTTCAGCCCATTCATGGATTCAGTAGGAATGTTAAAAATATTGTGGTAAAGTACATATAATATAAAATTTACCATTTAAACCACTTTTTAGTGAATAGTTCAGAGACACTAAGTACATTCACTTGGTTGTGCTATCTATCCTAAATACAGTTTTGTAGGTTGATCTGGGAGTCTGACTTTCTGTTATAATACTATGTTTCTTAAAAAGAAAATAGGTACCACCCTAATTGGTTTGGCTCAGTGGATGGAGCGTCGGCCTGCGGACTCAAGGGTCCCGGGTTCGATTCCGGTCAGGGGCATGTACCTTGGTTGTGGGCACATCCCCAGTGGGGAGTGTGCAGGAGGCAGCTGATCGATGTTTCTCTCTCATCGATGTTTCTAGCTCTCTATCCCTCTCCCTTCCTCTCTGTAAAAAAATCAATAAAATATATTTAAAAAAATAAAGAAAATATGTACCAAGTTTTAAATAACTGACTAAACAATGGATTTCTGGGATACCACCCAAGTATTAATTCAGGAGTGACTACCTTAATTAATATTTCTCAGGGCCTTTGTTCTCCTGTCTGCAAAATGGGGGCTTTCGTGGTGTGGACTAGGTGACCTCTGAGGTCCATTCAAGCTCTAGTATTACAAGGCCTTATGTCTGCGTCCACAGATGTGTGTGACCAACTCATTCATCTTGGTAGAAAACACGACTCTATAGGAAATCCTGTGACACTTCGCTGCTGAGATGAACTCATCAAACACGGGGTCATCAAATATTATTGAAAGTATTAGATGAAGACGTTCCTTTTAGAATGTAGCAAAGAGATGATGTGGAGAAGTCTACAAGGGGGAAGATAATTTTGGATAGAACTGGAGTTTATAACTCTTAAGCATATGCATGCAGAATGAAAGGATATGCAAAGAACAGAGTGGGCTGTCAAGAATGAAGTATTTGTGAAATGTGGTGAGATGGTTCTCCGACTTGCATCCTGGAAGCTATTAAGAGGAAGTCGGCTGAGGAGTAGTGTACCACCTGCTATCGTGATCATTAAAGCCCCAGGAACAGCAAGGAGCTAATGGGGCTTTACATCTATAATAAAAATAACCAAAGTTGCCAGATTGAAACTGCTGAAGGTGAGTAGAACCGCCTCATCATTCGAAAACACTGCATTAGAAGCTTTCAGTGCTGTCTTTCCTGCTTAAAGGATTCAATACTGCCTTTCCTGCTTAAGGGATTCATGAAAATCGCTGATATAGATGAACTGATGTCTTTCCTGCTTATCCCTAGTTTCTTGGGGCATGATATTTTGCATAGGTAGTTCACATGGCTTTCTATACTTCAATAAGTGAGGCAGGAATTTCTGTTTTTAAGTGAAATTAACTAGTAGGCTCTGGGGGAAATGTTTATGATTACAGACCTTGTGTGTTCAAGTTGCCTTGGTAAAGTAGTGCACTTGACTCTTTTTCTTCTCATCCCTCTTCCAGTCAGTGGCACATGTTCCTTACTTATTATTAAAAAAGAACATATTTATTTACTGCTTTGTTCTGGACATGGCTTAAGTTATCACAAATGAATAAAATGAACCGAGTAGAAAATGAGGATAATAGTGTGCTGAGCACACAGAATGTGTGCCCATGAAATCCCAGTCACTTGCTCCTTGGGGGGCCTCAAGTTTGTCTCTGAACCTTCTGGGAACTAACCAGAGAGGAAAGCATGAACATTTACAGGATTTACAATGTCTAAGGGTACAAGTAAATTTGTTGTTTAGGGAAAGCACAAATATTTCCTTCCCACACTGAGACTAGAGATAAATTTCTCCCCTGTTCTCATAGAGTTGGCACTGTGTACAACAGTAAATTAAACCTTATCATAATTCTGGAGTTTTTCTTTTTATAATGTCATTCAGTCTATAGATAATGTCCCTCATCATGCTGGAGTACAGTGCAATAAAAGCAATTATTGGGAGCCATTGTAATATGGTCCATAGACGTCTGTGATTCTTAACCTTGGCTGCATATTAGAATCACCAGGGAAGTATATAAAAATCTCCATGCCCAGGCCACATTGCAGCCTAATTAAATCAGGACTTTTAGGGGTGGGACTCACGCATCGGTATTTTCCAAACTCCCCAGGTGATGGATGTGGTTCTCTAGTATCATGTAATCCAGAGGGAGATTTTAGAGCCGCTATTTTTAACCAGGATGTATTAGTCAGGATAGGTTAGGTGATGCTGCAATAATAAAAACTTCCCCCAAACAACAACAACAATAACAACAATGGCTTATTTTGCACTCACACTTCAGGTATCTCCTGGATTAGCTGGGGGCTTGTCTACTGTTATTCTCATTCCAATAAAGCAGCTACTATCTGGAGCATTTGTGTTTGCTGCAGAAAAGGGAATGAGACACATGGTAGGTCATACATTGGCTGTTGAAACTCTGCATGAGTATATGCTAAGCTGCTGTAACACTGAAACCAAAAGATACAATGTATATTTCTTTGTCACTTAACTATCCAGAGGTAAGTGGGTAGATGGCTCTATTCCAACAGTTCAGTGGTGGTCAATATTTAGCTTCTAGTTTTTCCAATGTGGCTGCTATAGTCATCACCATTTCCTAGGCAGCTCAAGGGGGGAGTGGTGGGGGAGGGAAGAGGAGAATAAGTAGCTTTATTTTTAAGGGGATGACCCAGAAATTAACCGTACTTCTGCTCACAACCCATTGGCCTGAACTTTGTTATGAGGCTACATCTAGCTTCAAAGGAGGCTAAGAAATGTGGTCTCTAGGTGTGTAGCCATATGAAGGCTAAAAATTGTGATGGCTCTATTTCTGGGAGGAAGGAAAGAATGGATATTGAGGCCAGTTAGGCAGATTCTGCCTTATTACAGTAGTGGTTTTCAAAGTTTGGTTTTAGCATGGAAACCCTTTCTTCAAATGAAATTGCAGATGCCATCCTTGGTAATCAGCATATTTGGGATGCTTTGATTGATGGGGGTTGCTATATCTGGACCCCTCCCCGTTTCCTCCTCGTGCTCTCTGCAGCAGGTCTAGAGGCATCTTAAAGGATTCATGAAAATCGCTGATGTAGATGAACTGATGGTTTTATAGACTGTTCTCCTAAAATATTGTTCTCACAGCAGAACTTCAGAATGGTAATGAAATAATGGATCTGAATAATTCTTCCAGTCAGTTCTACCTCAAAACGCCATCTCTAATCCATCCATTTCTCTCCATCTCTCCTGTCACCTCTCTGCTTCCTACTTTGAGCCACCGCCATCTCTCTTCTGGTCTACTGAGTCTCATTGCTCCCATTCACCACCAGATCAATCTCCCCTCCAACTTCCAGAATTATCTTTTTATTTTAAAAATTTTACTGAATTTATTGGGGTGATATTGATTAACAAAATTATATAGGTTTCAGGTGTACAATTCTATGATACATCATCTGTGTATTGTATTGTGTGTTTACCACCCAAAGTCAAGTCTCCTTTTGCCACCATTTATCTTCCCTTTACCTTCTTCTACCTCCCCCCACCTCCCTTTCCCTTTGGTAATCGCCATACTGTTTGTTGTCTGTGTCTGTGAGGTTGTTGTTTTTTTCTTAATCCCTTCACCTTTTTCATCCAGCCTCCCAACTCCCCTCCCCTCTAATAGCTGTCAGTCTGTTTTCTGTATCTATGAGTCTGTTTCTATTTTTGTTTGTTAGCTTATTTTTGTTCATTTGATTCCACATATAAGTAAAATCATATGGTACTTACCTTTCTCTGATTGGCTTATTTCACTTTGCATAATGCTCTCTAGGTCCATCCATGCTGTCACAAAAGGTAAGATTTCCTTCTTTTTTATAGCCTGGTAGTATTCCATTGTGTAAATGTTCTATAGTTTTTTATCCACTCATCTACTAATGGGCACTTAGGCTGCTTTCAAATCTTGGCTCTTGTGAACATAGTCTCTGTCTTTTATGGAAGAATTAGGTTTGCTCCCATGTACTGCCATTACTAATGTAATAGATTTTATTCCTTCTATCTTATATTTATTTTGTACAGGTGTCCCAAGAAATGTAGTCTTGGTTGATAGTGGAGTTATCTATTTAAAAAGAAAATCAGATCATATCATCCCTCTGTTTAAAACCCTCCTATAGACTTCAATTGCGTTAAAATATAATCTTAATTTCTTATTGTGGTCTACAAGGCTCTATAATGTTTGAACTATTGCCAAACTCTCATATTTCATCTCCAACTCACCTACTCTGCCCCATCCCCTAATCTCTGGCCTTCTTTATGTCCTTTGAATAAGCCAAGATTAATTCTGTCTCCAGGCCTTTGTACTTCTGTTCTCTGGTCCTGGAATACTCTTTCCACAGCTCTTCACATGACCATGCTCCTTCTCATTCTTCTCACCTCAGCCCAAACATCTCCTTTTTAGAGAGACCGCCTCTGGCTGCCCACTTAAGTTAGACTCCCCTCATCCCATGTGTACTTGCTATTAGATTCCATTACTATCAGAAATCACCTTATTAATGTATTTTTCTTTTCACTTACTCATCCTATCCTCACTGGAATGTAAGCTTCAAAAAGACAAGGAACTGGTATATCCTTGTCATTGCACATTCCAGGTGGACAAACTAGGCATCTGACACATAATAAGTGTTTAGTAAACATTGATTGATAAGTGAATAGAAAGAACTGATTTTCTGATTCAGTAGCTGGCTAAGAATCTGGGTGGGACATAGTCTTTGTTGTCATGTAAGGGAGAAATCGTGCTAAGGGCAGACTGTTTTGGTGGTAACGAACTCATTTCAAAACGGAGGTATCTAAGGACATGTGCCTGAAAAGAAGGCTTAGAGGTGATCCAAGCTCTGAGGTACTTCTCAGAAGGCAGTTTGGAGTTTACCCAAAAACACGCAAATGGATGTTCAAGGATCCATAGTTTCAAGCCCAAAGACATAGCTGCTGGCTTGGAAAAAATGAATAAATAAATAAATAAATAAATAAATAAATAAAATGGTTGTGGTCACATGATACCTTAGCCCCTCCTATGACACATCTAGGTTTGAGCAATTCCCTTCCTCATCCACTTTCCAGAAAGACCTCATGACGAACTATGTACCACATGCACTGAATTACATGGCTTGATGTCAGGAATATTAGCTACATTTTGGTGAAATACAGGTGAGCAATTACTTTACTCTTTGCTTCATTAGGGCACTCCATCCTGGATTTGCTTCAGGACAGTTTCTGCCCAAATAGAGGTCATCTAAGAAGCCCATTGGTCATCACCGACGGACCAGCACTTGGCCTCAGCTCTTCATCTCTTTGTGGCTGATGCTTTGGTCTGGTGCCGTCTTGGACTCCTGAGTCCCTGCAGACCAGAACCTTTTGTCCCAGACTTACTTGGGTGGCAGCAGGACTCCTGGACTCTGGAATTTGAGCCCGAGTTAAGAAAAAAATGAGATTTGTGTCTCTTGTGTGGCTGAAGGGTGTGTGGCTCTACTGGTGTAAAAAAGACAAGATGACCAGACCCGAGGGGATGCTGTCAGTCAGGCCAGAGGCCACACGTGGGAAAATCAGCCCAGCCAGTGGGAGTAAGCAAACACAGCCTGTGTCCTTCTCACCTGCTCTGCCCACACTCTGCGGGAGTGCTCTTCCTCGCGGCGGCTTCTTCTGGTGCACTCCTACTCCTTTTCCTCACGATTGCAGAACGTCTTATCCTCTGTGAAGTCTTCCCCAACACTCCCGGACAGAATTAGTTTCTTCCTCCCTTTAGTATATTTGGAGCACTTTTCACATTGCTTGGAAACGATATGCTTACAGGCCTCTCCCATTGCCGGTAAACTTCTCAAGGACTTGGTTGTTCTTAGTTTTCTTCAGAGAGGCAGCGCGGCAGAGCTGTTAATGGAATCAGCTGTGACTTGGGTGGACAGGAGTGTGAGGCCAGGCGCCATCACTTTCTACTTGTGTGACCTTGGGCGTCATACCATCCCTGAGGTTCATGATTCTCACCCATAAGATGGGGATAACAATACCGGCTTCAAAGGGTGTTGTGAGAATTTTGGGAAATGAGATAATATATGTATATCCTGGAAGAAAATTATTTTATTTAAAACCACAACCTGCTGTTCTGCTTTTAAGCAGGACTGTGGCCATAATTTTTATCAGTGGTGTTGCCTTCCATTTTCAAAGACTGGTGGGGAAGGCTGGCGTTTCAAAGCCTCTGGCAGTTCCTCTGTGTTGGTGAAGGGGCCATTCTAGAGGGATGGAAGTCAAATTGGTGATGTGGGTGGTGGTATTGATGGTGGGATTGGAGATATTAGGGGTAGCGATGGTGGTGCTGGTGGTGGTGGGAGTGTGGGTGGGGTGGTGACGGTGAAGGTTGCTGGAAGTGGTGATGGTGATTATAGGATGGTGCTGTGGAGGTGGATACGATGGCAGTGATGGTGGTGGTAGTGGTGAGGTGGTGATTGTGGTGATGGTGGTAACATTGGTAGCTCTGAAGACTGTGGGACAAGCTGGTGGTGTCTGGCACTTTGAGTTCCTCACCTGTTGCTCAGCCTGCCCCTTGGGATTCATGATCCCTATCTCTTGGAATGACAACCACACAGCTTTGTTATCTTTTGTCCCTTGTCTGTCTTGCTTTATTCTAAATTCAGTGCCCTCCATATGAGCTTACCAGTACATGGGGCTCTTCACCTGGCTCCCAGCCCTTGACTCTATCTGAACAGTAGTTTTGGAGGCAGTTTCCTGAATCTTAAGAGACTCCTGTCCCACCTGCGTCCATCCTCTATTCCATATAGTCTTGCCTCTTCTGGCCCTAGATCCCTGCTCTTCACCCTGGAGTCAGGGACACGTCTCCAATAAGCCTGTCCTTTGAGTTGCTTGCCAAGCGAGATCTTTTAATGCTAGACGACTACATTTTTATTTCAGCGAATGCTCCCAGTTCTGAGAGCCCCCTCCTGAAACACACAGCTGGCAACAGTGAACTTTCTTCTACACTGTCTTTTACACAGTGACAGTGACTGACAAATCTACCTACAGTTATTGTTTTTATTTTGTTCTCAAAAACTACCTGCATTTTCACAGAGAGTTTTTATTATCCTGCCCTGTGTTCCAGTCTCTTAACATAACTTCACTGTTTGTTCATTTATATAGTTAGCAATTCATTCGTTTACATTTCTATCTTAGCTTTTTCAAAGTTCATAATAACCCTATTCTTCTGCTAATTATGCCAGGATATTTGATGGCACTAGAATCTGGGGGTGGTGGCTAAATTCTCATGTAAACATAGTGAAAACATAACTGTCAGCTTCCTACACTGGGGAAACCGCATTGAGCTAAAAAGCAGCTGCTTCAAAGCGAGGACACTTCCGGTGTGGGAGGTGGAGGGTGGGATGGGAGACGTTTTTGGGCCTTTGATAAACAAGGAAGAAGGTCGTCTCTTTAAGGAAACCATTATTTTGATGTGACATTTGTATTTTCTGATGGCTCTCCAGACCTTACTTATTCTTTGCCAGTTGCACAAAGCATGTATGTATAGATTTCTTCCAAAGACCAATAGCATTTGTGATATATTGCTCTGTGAGAGCATTTCCCAATTGCTTCCTAAAAATCACTAAATCGGCACTAAATTTTGGTCTAGTAGAAAGAGCACAGTAATTACAGCAAAAGCTCAAGTTCAAGGTCTAGCTTAACCATTTCCTAGACCTGGAGTAAGTCACTTAACTTCTTTGAGTTTTAGTTTCCACCTCTGTAACATGGAGCTAATAACTGCTTTGCCTGTATTATATATAAACCTGACTGAGATAATATCTGTGAAAAAGAGTTTGTAACATTAAGAATTTACTATTGCTTCCCTAACTGGTTTGGCTCAGTGGATAGAGCATGGCCTGAGGACTGAAAGGTCCCAGGTTTGATTCCAGTCAAGGGCATGTACCTTGGTTGCGGGCACATCCCTGGTGGGAGGTGTGCAGGAGGCAGCTGATTGATGTTTCTCTCATCGATGATTTTCTCATCGATGCTTCTAACTCTCTATGCCTCTCCCTTCCTCTCTGTAAAAAATCAATAAAATATATATTTTTAAAAAAGAATTTACTATTGCTATTTTTATATCTGACTTACAACACTTATCTTGAGGCATGAATGCTCTTTAACTGGAAAGTCTGCTGCTTAGGAAAATTCATACATATATCACAGATATGTTATACTTTTAAATCACTTTGCAAAAAATAAATAAGTCACTTTGCATACAAAAATTTCCCTAAAATTTAATATTACTAACTCATTGTAGCCATGTTGAATTTCTCAAGCCAGCTCAGTGGCAACATTCTCCAGATTTTTGCCTCCATACTGTGCTCTCTTGGCCTGGAATAATTGTCCCTGTTCTTGCCTGTTGTATTACTTACCCATCCCTCAAGCCCCAGTTCAAAAGCCACCTCTTCTGGAATCTTCTGGCAGAAGGAGTCATTTCTGTCACTTTACAGCTCCTGGTCTTATCTCTAAACTGCCCCTCTCTGTTATTGTCATCTAAGTGTAAATGACACCGGAATGTAAGCTCCAGAGGGCAGGGATTTTGTTGCTTTTGATCATTGTGTATTTCCCAGTGTTTATGAACATGCCTGTCGTTCGTAGTGCAGGCACAGTGAACCTTTACCGAATGAAAGAATGGGTGAATGAAGGAAGCAGTTAAGCCACCTTCAGTTTCTTAAGGGCTCGAGCTGGTTAACAGGCATGTTTCTTGTGCCTTTATCCTGGTCAGGGCTTGGTTCCTACTAGGTTCACATGTTTTTTGAATGAATAAATTTCTGGATTAGGGACTCATATTTAAAAAACATAAGAGAAGGCTAAATATTATAAGGTGCTAAAGATGTCATTGTACTTTCACACCACAATTGTTTAAATGCATTTTTATTTTGTTTTTAGATTATCAAAAACCCTGTTACTATTTTCATAAGAATCTGTGATAAACATCTAGAGAAGTTTTTAAAACCAAATCATAGGCTTCCCTGGACTAGTTATCAATAAAAATTCTTAATTTCTCCCCCTAAAAAATGATGTAAGTATTGTTAGCATAGACTATGCCAAAATATATTTTACATGTTTGGTATCCTAATATTTTATTTTATTAATATTAATAAAATATTAGTATTTCCCTCTAAGTAAGAATGATTGAAAATTCATAGTTGGTTTCTAGATAATGATAGCCCAGATTTTTGCAAATGGCCATTTGCCAGATTTTCTGTAACTCCCTCCCCCCTGCTGTGTTTGAGGAAGTCTTTCTCATAGTAAGGTTTTAAAAATTCTACTTATAAAATTTTATATCCTTTTTAGCAGATGGGCTGACCGGCTTACAGTTTCCATGGTAACAAGGTTTCTATATCCCCCACCCTCACCCCTTTTTAAAATAGCCTAAAGTCACAGAAGGAAACTTGATATTAATAGCATAAGAAATTTCAGTGTGAACAACAGTTATTAAATATGCCCCTTTGATTTCTTATATATTGATCCAGAATCATTATGATGTATAGCATCTATGACTAAGCATATATGAATGTAATTTTAATACTTGTGCAGATGAGGATGTTGGTTTGATGAAATGATTAACTGTTGAGCAACCAGTTTAAATTAGCCTCTACTTCACAACTTCCTTTTTGCTAGCCAAGCCAGATTAGGTACTATCCTCCACTTAGGAGTCAACAGCATAGTAATAATGCAATAAATTATTTTAACATCTGTGTGAAAGACAAAACCAGGGCTCTTTTGTTGCTATGCAATTTCTGTGAACACCCATTTATGTTAAGCATAAGTGTGGTGTTTGTGCTAAATAAAGAAAAACAAGGATGATTTCTTGGGGCTACAGACTCCCTTGACTTGATTGGGTTCTGGTATCTTTGACTGATTCGCATAAAAAATGGTAACCTGAAACCCAGCCCGTGCATAAATGATTTTCTAAGAATAGTACACTAACAAAGCATGAAAGGATATATTTGAAAGAGGGCTGTATTTAGTTTGCTGAAGTGCTGGATTTTCCCCAAGAAGTACCCTATTTTTGATGCAACATAGGTTGAGCGTCACACAGGAAAACTGATTCTTATTTTTAGGCCCAGTTCTAAATGTTTCTATTTGAGAAGTCATGACATATTCTTGCTTGTTTAGCCATAAACACTGATATAGATGGTTATTCTATCAAAAGATCTAGAATAAAGGGTGGATATATTTTTCTCTAAAACAGAAAATTTTTAAGCATATCTGGATTTCTTGGCTTTTAAAAATATGTTATTAGAGCTGCCCTAGCTGGTTTTACTCAGTGGTTAGAGTGTTGGCCTGTGGACTGAACAGTTGAGGGTTCAATTCCAGTCAAGGGCATGTACCTCTTGCAGGCTCAATGCCCTGGCCGGGTTCTGGGTGCATGCTGGAGGCAACCATTTGCTGTGTCTCTTTCACATCAATGTTTCTCTCTCTGCCTCTCCCTGTCCCTTCAACTCTCTCTAAGAAATCAATGGGAAAAAAAAATCCTCTGGAGAGGATTAACAAAAATTAACAATAGCCCTAGCCGGTTTGGCTCAGGGGACAGAGCATCGGCCTGAAGACTAAAGGGTCCCAGGTTTGAGTCTGGCCAAGGGCACATGCCCGAGTTGCAGGTTCAATCCCCCCTTACCGCCCCACCCTCCCAGTAGGGGACGTGCAGGAGGCAGCCAATCAATGATTCTCTCTCATCATTGATGTTTCTAACTATCTCTCTCCCTTCCTCTCTAAAATCAATAATAATAAAAAAATTAAACAAAAAGAGAAATAAAAAAATAATAAGATAAAAATATGTTACTGGAGCTAAAATCCTATCAGATTATCTGAGAATTTTATCTAAAAAGCCACCAAAACTTTCCTCCCTTGTTTTTCATCGTCATGTCTCTGTATCTACTTTCTTTGCTGTCACATGACCAGGTTGAACTGCAGAAGGTCGAGTGGAGGGTATGTGTGAAAGTAGCACTTGATTCTACTTAAAAAAAGGGGTGTTGCTTCTATGCTTGTGATCAAGATTCAGTGGGAGGTTGTTTGGGGTGGTATCTGCTGATGAGGCTCTTGTCGTCACTGGGATTTCAGCTGTGGGACCAGTTTCCTGGGAGCTGAGGACTTGACCCACAGTAAAGCACCTCTGCCTCTACTCCCGCCTCAAACGATGGGGCTTTGCTTTATCCAAGGGTCCTCTGAAAACTCGTGTGCAGGTGGCTTATTTAGGAAGTGATTCCAGGGAGCAGGCGGAGAGAGAGTGAAAAGCCAAGACCGGAATGTGTTAACAAGTTGGCCAGCGCCGGGAGCAGTTAGCGATGGATGACAACACAGCTCCCTAAGGAGCCGTGTGAATGCTTGTCAGAACTGCCCACCCTGGACAACAAAAGGGGGACGCATTCCTCCATTGGCTTATATCCCCCACTGATCAAGCGTGGCCCCACAGGGGTTGGCTCCCTCGAACTACCAGGTTGCACATGCCTGAGTGCCCCGTAACCTGCACCTCCTCGTCAGAGAACCCAGGACCGAGAAGCCCGAGGCCGTGGAAGGGGCGAGGCCAGGTCCTGTCGGGTCACTGAAGCTGCCTGAGGTCTTTGGGGAACGGATTACTGCAGCAGTGACAGGAGCAAGAGGTGGAACCTAGAGGGCTGTGAAGTGGTTCCTGAAAGGCTCAAGTGTGCATCTCCAAGACACCAGTGCCTCCCTTATCAGTTCGTCTTAAAGCCTTGCGGAGGGAGAATTCTCTGCACCCTTCAAGGAAACGTAGGTGGTGGGTACTTCAGTCTCAGAGACTAAATCCGTATTTACAGTCTCACCTGCTTGATGCTTCTGCTCCCTTCCTCAGCCTGGCATCCCCACCTCAGTAACAGGAAGCCACCACCCTGTTCAAGCTTCCTGGAGCCATTCCGGCTGGATGCTAGGGCCCGCTTCAGGGTCTTTCTGGTCTCACACCCTCAGGATCCACCCCAAGTAATCTTCCTGTGGCTCCTGCTGCTACATGTTCCTTCGATGAATAAGCAGTTCACTTCTGCGGGAGGAACGCTATTTCCCTGTTTGGGCTGTGCCAAGATTTGACTCTAGTTATCTGTTCAGAGGCAGTGAGATGAGGTGGCAGCACATTTTAAAAAGGACAAGAATTATCTTGTTAGGCACCTACCTTGTGTGAGGACTTGGCAGGGTCTCTGGGAAAGGGGAGGCTGCTCTCCAGCAAGGGGAGAGCTGCTGTCAATGGCTGGGGGGGACTCAGGGACTTAATGTTCTTCCGGTCATCCACCCAGGTGTCGACCCCAGATCATAGAGTCACCTGTTTTCCTACAGGGCCCCGACTTCCACGTAAGAGACTTACCCGTAGTGAGCCTGCACCCAGCCTCCTTTGCAGGCCTTCCAGCTTTGCAGTTAGCTCCAGAGCCTGACTTTCAGCACCATCTGCCTTGTGGCTGCAGGAGATGAAGGACAACCTAAACGCTCAAAGAAGCCTTTTACAATGAGCCTCCACCTGTGAACCAGGAGGTCAGGTTTCAATTCCTGGACAGGGCACATGCCCGGGTTGCGGGCTCGATTCCCAGGGTAGGGCATGCAGGAGGCAGCCGATCAATGATTCTCTTTCATCATTGATGTTTCTATATCTTTCTCCCTCTCCCTTCCTCTCTGAAATCAATAAAAATATATTTTTAAAAAAATCAGCCTTTGCTCTTAAGAGAAGTTCCTTCCGCTGATCCTGATTTCATGGGAGCACTGCTGTGTAGGCTGATGTGTCAAGCTTTTTGGTTTAATATTGAGTTGCTGGTGAATTCTTTTTTCCTTTTTTTTATTAACCCTCACCTGAGGATATTTTTCCCATTGATTATTAGGGAGAGAGGAAAGGAGAAAGGGGCAGGGTGGAGTGGGGGTGGGAGGGAGAGAGAGAGAAAGAGAAACATTGATGTGAAAGAGACACATTGATTGGTTGCCTCGCACACATGGCCCAACTGGGGCCAGGGATTGAACCTGCAACCCAAGTATGTGCCCCTGACTGGGAATAGAACCCGTGACCCTTTGATGCATGGACTGATGCTCTAACCACTGAGAAATACTGGCCAGGGCTGATGGTGAATTCTTTATGACTTGTGTAGAGAGGATTTCCTGGATTTCATGACTATATAGATAGAATATCTTGGATTTTATGATCTAGTTTCTCTGCCTGAGTTTATTTTGCTACCAGTGTTGGAACTATCATAGTCAACCATTTGAAGAAGTCTGTTTTCTTTTTTATGTACATCTATTATTTGAAGAACATATGTATGCAGTTCCTGAAAATATATTGTGAACCTTATGAATGCACATATAAAAAACGAAATTTTAAAAGAATAAAAAAGAGAAATATAAATTCGACTGTGTTCTTCCTGCACCCTAATGGATGTTTTTGCATACCACGTGGGGTGCCTGACATCCACTTTGGAGACCCTTGACTTGGATGTTCATGGCTACATTCAAATACGGCAACAGGGGTGAGCCTTGAGAGATGTTGCCCTCATGTACTTGCCATTAGACATATTCAAACCTAAACCAACCTCTATGTATATTTATATATTGAAGACCGTCTTCTTTTTAAAAAAATATATTTTATTAATTTTTTACAGAGAGGAAGGAAGAGGAGGGATAGAGAGTTAGAAACATCGATCAGCTGCCTCCTGCACACCCCACACTGGGGATGTGCCCCCAACCAAGGTACATGTCCCTGACTGGAATCAAACCCGGGACCCTTCAGTCTGTAGGCCAACGCTCCATCCACTGAGCCAAACTGGCCAGGGCTGAAGACCATCTTCTTAGCATTTCAGAATTTCTACTAATTTCCAGTTCTCTGCCATTCAGAAGGCCATATTGCAGTCAGCGAGAAGTGCGATGAATCGAGAAGAGAGGTGGCAGCCTATGTTTGTAGAAGGTGTTATTTGGCTCATCATTCAGAGAAAAATAATTTTGAATGAGTGCCAAGATTTGAAGATTGAGGGAATTTTGCACAAGATAACTCAATTCTCAACTATCTGCTTGAATTCTTTTCTCTATTTTTAAACAGTTAAAAAAAAAAAAAGGGGGGAGAATGCTGGAAGCCAATTCCAGCATGTCATAATTGCAAGAGTTTCATTGAAAAGTTGATGGAACTTGGGGACTCAACAAGGGCTGAGTCACATATGTTATCGCCTGCTGGAATGGCTAAAGGCATTTCCCCAAACCTGAAAAGGATGATTGCTTGCTGTCAGACTGCTCAGGGCATCTTAATCTACATGTTATTGCCTCTTGTTGGCCAAACACCTGAACAGCCGAAGGCAATTCCCCAGTCTGACAATGGATTCTGTACCTAACCCTACCTTTTGATGTGTATATCTCCACCTTGCCTTAGGACAAATTGTGTTAATAAAAAGCAAGGAGTCCTGAGACAAGGAGAACTTGGTTTCTTTAGCCAGGCTCCGCTGCCCCCCCACAAATGCCTTTCAAAATTATGTTTCATCTCTGGACTCTTATTTAATTTATGCACAGCCCCTTCTCCAGGTTTCCTGAACCCTTCTAGATGCCAGATCAAGACCACCGGCGTTAGGAGAAGTTACAAAACTAGCTCTGCATTCTTCCCTGGAAACAATTATCTGGCGGTAACTCATTTAACTAGGCATTTCCTCTCTGTCCTCACTAAATCCTTCCCCCCGCACACACACACCCCACTTATCATCACACCCAGCATGCTTCACTCAGTTATGCTATTTGTGTGTCTTCTGTGGAATTTCAGTTGTTTCCTTTGACCTAACTTTTGCAACTGATTAATATTTAAAAAGGTTTCTTGAAATTATATAGTATGCAGAAAGCCCATTGAAGACTTATTCTGCAAGAATGCTGTTTACCTGGTTTATTCACTCAAAGCCCCAGAATCTAGGTTATGTAGGCAGGTTGGAGTTGGCTTGCTATACATAGTGTGGTTTATTATAGTCTAGTGGTTACAGCACAGCCTCTAGACCGAGATTGCCTGGGTTCAGATTCTGCCTGGCATTTTCTAACTGGGACCTCAGGCATGTTGCTTAACCACTTCCTGCCTCAGTTTCCTCATCTGTAAAATGGAGATAATAACAAATAGATAGATATGAAATAACTGTCAAATAACATTGCTTAGGATGTAGTAGACAAGTGTTGGCTGTTATATTATTTTTGTTTTTACTTTACCAATTCCTCAATTAAGTACTTAATGATGATTATGAAGAGGTTTGTAACTGTTTCACAATCTCTAATTGCTTGAAAATAAATTAAACCCACAATGTGAAATGATCTACATGCAGCTTATAGAACATAAATGTGCGTGCAATCAGTTCCCAATAGCATTCTGGTGTGTCTGATACCAAACCCAATATGTTCTCAGTAAGGGATTAGTAAATTCCTTAGTGAGAAGCAGCCATGGGCATTGTCTCCGCCCTGATCCATCTGGATGCTTCTCGACTCATCTGCTGATCCTCTCCCGTGTGGCTGGCTAGCCCACACCTCATGGGAGTTCAAAAGGGCACTTTTTTTTTTTTTTTAATCCCAGAGTGCCAGCCTCTCTGTCTAAAATTGCTCACACTTCACACCTCACACATTCTGCCTTCTGCTCTGTTTCCTTCCTAATTTGTCGTTACACAGGTCTGAGGAAAGCCAGACTTTCAGGACGCTCCCTCTTCTCCCCTCTGTCCTCTGCCACGGGCCTGCAGTCTGTCTTGCCATGCTGTTTCAAGTTCAGCGCTCTTTGACCAGCCTCCTTCCTGTTCAGAGATGAGGAGATAGTTGCTTCTATAGTCTTTCCAGTCTGGCTTAGCCACAAGGCTTTACCGTTTAAGCTTCACGCCCATACTGGGTGTATACCACCTTCGTTTGCTTTAGGAATGCACGTATCTTTCAGAAATGCTGTTTTGTGAGTATTTCTTTGTTGTGGTGGTTTAAGGCAAACTCACCTATACAAATGACACAGATGTAAAGGTATTATTGGTGAAAGTGAGGTATCCCTTTCCCTACTGAGTGCTTGGGGTGGGGTCTTTGCGGTATCGGTATCTTGAGGGAAAGAATTTTCTGAGACTCACACAGGAGGAGGATTTTGATTTGCGCGGAATTACATCTAAGTCCCATTCCCTTACTCCAGTCCTGGAAGATGTGCAGCTGGGGATTCAGTAGAGCTAGAAGCAAAGCCAGCGTCAGAGTTTCCATTCCATGTTGCAGTCCACCAGTCCATTGTGTGGGGTCCACATGGCTGTGGACCATGTGGGTGAAGGCAGGAGCATGAGAGCTCCGAAGACAGGAGGGCAAGAGAGCAAGAGTGTGAACCAAGAGAGTGAACTCCTCTGTTTATGGAATTAAATATCTTAAATCTTCCAGTGCTTGCAGTGGCCACGCCTACTCTGGCCAGTGACTTGTTCCCAGGTGTGACTGACAGGATAGCATCTTCCCTGCATCTCCCAGACTTTACTGGGCATGCATCTATTCTTCACCTGTCCAGTCCCTTCCCCAAGTGATCTGCAGGGAATAAGCCTGGTTAATGTTAAACTGCAGCTTCCTGGCAAAGCTGCACAAATGACTGTAATATTTGGCCTTCCCTTTGCTCCTTTCCTTTATTAATAACTAGGTTATTTACAACGGTATTAAAGGAAATGGATCAAAACGAAAACAAAGTGACTTAAAAGAGTGGTCGGTGAAATGTTTGGTTAGTGTTTGTGTCAACTCGGCTGAGCTGTCAAGACCTCTGGTTGGGGGGTGGGGGATGGGGATTATTGTGAGCTTTTCACAGCAAGTCCACTCCCTGAATACTATTTTTCTTTCTTTCTTTTTTTAATGTATCTTACTGATTTTTTAGAGAGAGAGGAAGGGGGAAGGAGCGAGAGATAGAACATTAATGAGAGAGAAACATCAATTGGCAGCCTCCTGTACGCCCCCTACTGGGGGTAGAGCCCAAAACCCAGGGAATTGAACTGGTGACCTTTTGGTGCATGACCTTTTGAATCTACTGAGCCACACCAGCTGGGCATGAATACCATTTTTCTTAAACTCACTGCCTGTTCTTTCTCTTCTACTTGTCTCCATGCATTAGGAGATCTATACATTGATTGGCCTATGCTTATTTGTAGGACCAATGAAAAGAATAGTTAACTGAAATTTTCCCAAATAAGACAACATGGGAAATGAATTCATTCAGTAGTCTTCAGAATTTGCTGAAAAAGAATTACTCAGGGTATCAGAATATTCACAAAATATTCTTGTTATTTTTATGCTTCTTCTTTATTTTGCTCTTTGAGATCACCAGCTGCACCTAGAACCATTCATAACATTTTCCTTTCCCATTTTGGGAGTCAGAAACCATAGCCTTTACATCTGGCTTTTTGTACTTTCTCCGCTGTGACTTGAGCAAGTCATTGACTGTCTGTAAATGTACTTAGCAAGTTCCTTCTACTGCACAAAGTTTTGGGAGACTGAAATAAGCCTATTTATTTAAAGTTGCTTTTAAAAGTAAAATGTGATGTTAGGTGCTTTTACATTCCAGAATAGTAATTTAGTACATGTGCAGTTGGCAGTCTATATTTGCCAAATTAGATAATACTAATGAATTATTTTCTCTATTTTTAAACAGTTAAAATTTTTTATTTCTTTAAATAAATTTTTAAATTGATTTGAGAGAAACGGAAGAAGGGAAAGAGAGAGAAACATCAATTTGTTGTTCCACTTATTTATGCATTCAGTGGTTGATGCTTGTACGTGCCTTGACTGGGGATCGAACTTGCAACCTTAGGGTGTTGGGGTGATGCTCTAATCAACTCAGCTACCCAGCCAGAGCAAACAGTTTAAAGTTTTTTGATTAAAAAAGAAACGTACGCTCATTACAAAACATCTGAGAAATATAGTAAAGTATAAAGATCACCTATCTATATACACTGAGTGTCCAGATTATTATGATCTCTGAATGAGATTATTATGATCTCTGAATATATATATTAGAGGCCTCGTGCATGAATTTATGCATGGGTGGGGTCCGGCCAGCCTGGCCAGGGGGAGGGGACATGGGCTGTTGGCTGGCCTGCCTATTGGTCGAACTCCTGGTCGAGGGGACAATTTGCATATTAGCCTTTTATTATATAGGCTATACACTGAGTGGCAAGATTATTATGCATTCAGATATCATCATAATCTGGCCACTCAGTGTATATAAAAGCCTAAGCGACCGTTCGACCATTTGACCGGTAGCTATGACACGCACTGACCACCAGGGGGCAGATTCTCAACACACAGGAATAGAAACATGGAACAGACTGATGAATCCCAGAGGGAAGTGGGCAGTGTCGAGGGTGGGAAGAGATTAATCAAAGATCTTCTATGCATACTAGAGGCCTGGTGCACAGATTTGTACACTGGTGGGGTCCCTGCAGGGATCAGGCTGAATCTGTGCACCAGGCCTCCAACATCCCCTGAGGGGTCCCGGATTGCGAGAGGGTGCAGGCCAGGCCGAGGGACCCCACAGGTGCACGGATTGGGCTTCTAGTACTGTGATAACTGCTGTTAACATTTTGGTATATATCCTTCCACGTTTTTCTACATGTGTACACAGAGATATAGGCATATGCATTTTTTACAAACATTTACGTAGATATCGTTTTGTTAATTGCTCTTTTCATGTAAGACTATATTGTTGACATCTTTATCAATTAACAAATAAGAGTTTGTTTATTGCCTGTGTGGATATAACATGATTTACTTAATGTGCCCCTATTGCAGGATATTTAACTTCCCAATTTTTTACTTTTAAAAATAAATGTTGATGTGTTTTTCTCTTATGATAAATTCCTAGAACTGGAATTCCCAAACAATTGCTTTCTAAGCCGAAAAATCCAACATACTCCCACTATGAGTTATAGAATATTTAGTAACATGGAACATATACCTTTAAAACAGTATTTGATACAGTTTGAGTCTCATAGCATGCTATAGTATTGGACTCATCAGAGCAATAGTTTCTCTCTCTCTCTCTTTTTTAAGTTTAAACCCTACTTCACCATTTATTAACTGTATCATGAACAAATCTCTTAATTTATTTAGGCCATAATTTTACTTCAATCATTAGATAACTGTTGAATGTTGCTAGAATGAAAGCTTTATTTTTTTTAATTGAATTTATCGGGGTGACATTGGTTCACAAAACCATACAGGTGTCAAGTGTACGACTCAATAAAACATCATCTGCACACCGCATCGTGCGCCCATCGCCCCAAGCAAAGTCTCCTCTGTCCCCATTTCCCCACCCCCTTTGCCCACCTTTACCTATCTCCCAACCCCCTTTCCCTCGGCCTATCACTACACAGTTGTCTGTGTGATATATACATATATGTGTAAGTTATTTTGCTTAATCCCCTCACCTTCTTTCATCCAGCCCCCTAGAGGCCCCTGCCCTCTGACAGCTCTCAGTCTGTTCCATGTATCCATGCCTCTGTTTTTACTTTATCAATTTATTTTGTTCATTAGATTCCACATATAATTAAGATCATAGGGTATTTGTCTTTCTCTGTCTGGTCTATTTTACTGAGCATAATAATCTCTATCCATGCTACCACAAAAGGTAAGATTTCCTTTTTTTTTTAATGGCTGAGTAGTATTCTATTGTATAAATATACCACAGCTTTTTTGTCCACTCATCTACCACTGGGCAGTGGGGCTGCTTCCAGATCTTGGCTATTGTAAATAATGCAGAGTTTATCTTGAACATATTTAAAGGAGTTGTAGTTATTTAAAACATCTGAGGACCTTATTGTAGAATAAATTTACTTATAGTTTAGCACAGTGGTTCTCTTGTGCATCAATAATGCATTGATAACTAATTTTAAAAGTAGATATTTTAGTGTAATGACATGTAATGCATACACATTTAGCAAACTTTTACTGAGTTCTGACTGTTTAATCAACTTTTACCATGCACCAGGGATATAAAGCTGAATAAAGCTCAGTCACTTTTCTTGAAAAACTCAGTCTAGTAGGAGGGACAGACATGTAAACAAATAATTATAAGCATCATAAGTTGTTTATATTTATTTATTATATTATATTATGCCCTTGGGAAAATGAAAGTCCCTCTCCCCATGCCCGTCCTCGACAGAGATTAGAGAGAAGAATGGTCCCCCTTTCTCTCTAGTATATTTTAAATATATTTATACATATTTATATATATATATATATATTTTAAAATATATTTTTTATTTTTTACATATTTATATATTTTATATATATTAAATATATAGTTTTAATTTTTTAATTTTTTTTACCAGAGATAGCAGGTGTCATGGAGGAGGAGGGAAAGAAGAGCAAGAGAGAGGCTGAATAACACAATGGAGTGGTCAAAGGATTCTTACAAACTAAGTGTCCAATATTGTTGAGCTTTATGTTTTTAGTATTTCTGTGATGTAAAGCCTCTCTGTCTCCTAAACGGTGAATGGGGCTCTTTGGTTATTTGTTAGGTTTTTGTATTTGTTATCTGTTGTTGCATAAACAGTACCCACTTGTTATCTCAGAGTTTCTGTGGGTCAGGAATCTGAGCATGGCTTAGCTGGAGCCTCACCTGCAGTCACAAGGCTGCAATCAAGGTCTCAGTCAGGTCTGGGGTCTCATCTGAAGACTTGTGTGGGGAAGAATTTGCTTCTCTACTCACCTACATGATGGTGGCAGAACTCAGTTCCCTAAGGTCTGTTGGACTGAGGGCCTCAGTGCTTTGCTGGCTGTTGACTGGAGACCACCCTCAGTTCCTTGCACATGGGCCTCTCCAAACAATGAAAGGGCGTCTGCTAGCAAGTCATTTTCTTTGTCATCTGATCATGAAAGTGACATTGCAGAGTGTTGCCAGATTTTATTGGTTAGAAGCAAGTTACTTATGGGGAGGAAATTGTACAAGACAAGGAATATCAGGACATAGGGATCATTAGGGACCATCTCACAGGATGCCAACCACAGTTTTCAGTGGAATTCAGCATAAGGCGTTGAGTCCATGTTTGTGGGAAAAAGGTGTAGCCACAAGGCACAGAGCAGAGAACAAGAACTCAGTGGAGGTAGAAAGTCAGAGGCAACAGTATCCACCAGGATGGAACACCACTCTGCCTTCATCCTTTAGGAATTTCAGAAATCTTCAATGGGTATTGAATTTCCCACAGAATGGAATTGTAGTGCAGGCCATTGGTAGCTAGAGCATAAAGGGCAGGGAGAGTCCAAGTGCCATCTGAGTTATAAATAATAGAAACTATAAAGAAAACACTGAGGCTATCACAAAGGTAGAATCTATTAGTTACTTGGTGAAGTTGGGAAGACGTCACCAGGGAAGGGACACTGCCTAGGTCTTCATGCATGTGTAGGACTCTGCTCCATGCAGAAGAAGGACCGTGCATTTGAGAGCAAAGAAAGTTTCAGGGGTCCAATGGTAAACTGAGGGAAATGTGATAAGGCTTGAGTGTGGAAAACATGGGAGACACATAGGGGAGATAATTGTAGCAAATGATCTGGAGAAGCATTTAGGGACTTAACATTTCTGGTTTCTGAAAATTTCTAATTTCAGAAAAATCTTGCATGCATTGATGAGCTAATTGATATAAACAGATTTTGAGTAAGATCCCCCTGGCCGCATGCAGTGGGTGGTCAGAGTGGGTGGTGGTGAGCGGAGTGATGATATAAGAACATGAAGCTTCAGGTGCCCCTGACTTGCAGTACACCTTGACCTCACTGTCACATTTTGCCCAATTTCTACTTCCTTCCCCTTTTTCTAGTCAAAATTCAAGAATTTCAGAGATTAGAGTTCCTCTGAAGAAAGTGATTTGTCTTTATAACAACTTCTTAATTATCTTAGAATAGGGGGGAGGGATCACAGCTATTTTTAAGTATTAATTAATTCTGAAATCTTTTAGAGGCTGAAAAGCCTTACGTAGATGTGTGAGTGTTCAGTAATGGTCATAGACCTAATCAGAGATCAGCAGGATTCAGTGGGTATGAAACCCCATGCAGGTTCCACATCACCTGTGGGCTGTGTGGTCTGCTGGGTCTGCATGTATGAGGGGGTCAGGCCAAGGACAGGCCCTGCTGTGAACATGGAATAGAATCGATACCTGAGACTCAACACAAACTAAAAGAGCTTGTTTTTAAAAAGCTGATCTTAAGACATGACACCAAAGTACAAGGAACCCAATCGAAAACAAATAATTTGGATTTCATTAAAATTTAAAACAGGTGCTTCAAAGAACACAATCAAGAAAGTGAGAAGACAACCCAAAGAATGGGAGGAAATACTTGCAAATTATGTATCTGATAAAGGACTTGTATCTAAAATATTTAAAGAACTCCTACAACTCAAAATAAAAAAAGACAAATAACCCAGTTAAAAAAAATAGGCCAAGGATCTGAAAAACATTTCTCCAAAGAAGATAAATATACCAGTGGCTAGTGATCACATGAAAAGATGCTCCAGATCATTAGTCATCAGGAAAACCCACATCAAAACCACAGTGAGATACCACTTTATGCCCACGAGGACGGTTATGATAAAAAGACAGAGAATTCTTTGCATGAATGTGGAAAATAATGTCATGTGGAGAATGTGGAGAATGTTGGTGGGAATGTAAAATGGCCAAGCACCTTGGAAAAGGATTGGGTAGTTCCTCAAAAGGTTAAGTGTGATCAGTCACCTTAGCAATTCCATTCCTAGGTATATACCCAAGAGAAATGAAAGCATATGTTCACATAAAAATCTATACAAGAATGTTTACTGCAGCATTATTCATAATAGCACAAAAGTAGAAACAAGCCAAATATTCATCAGAGAAGAGGGAGAGAGAGGCTGGGTGAATGGGTTAAGTAAAATATGGTAGAGCCATACAATGGAATATTATTTGGCAATAAAAAGCAATTAACTACTGTTACATGCTACAATATGAGTGAAACTTGAAAATATTTTGCTAAGTGAAAGAAACCAGACCCCAAAAAAGACACCTCTACATAGTATATGCTTCCTTTTATATAAAAAGTCCAGAAGAGACAGAGAGTAGATTAGTGGTTGCCCAGGGATAGAAGGGGTGGCGAGCTTGTGGAGTGACAGCTGAAGGGAACAGGATTCTTTTGGGGCGATGGAAATATTCACAAATTGTGGTGATGGTTGCACAACTCCGTGATTACACTATAAAACAGTGAATTGTACACTTTAAATGGGTGACTTGAATGGTATATGCATTTTATCTCAATAAGGCTATTAGAAAAAAAAAGATGTTGATAGAAAACTGGGCTGCTCAGTAAGGATGGGGAATGGTCAAGGGAAGGACTTCATTAGGTAAACTTCAGCAGTCACCTGTCTTTACATTATGTCATTCCTGTGTGGTGGTTGTTTTTAGAGAAAATGGATACACTTACATTTCCTTTTCCTCGCAAGACTAGACCTGGCCCCACTCGCTGGTTTAAAAAGCAGCGAACGTTGGTGGAATGCTAATGGTCTGAACTATATTAACATTCCATCTGGCTGCTACTCTCCAGGAAGTCTCGTTTTATTTGATTGTGACTGATTAGACGTTTTGTTCATGTTACATTTGTGCTGATTTGGCTCATTGAGAGTAAATCTAGTTTGTGATTTGCCCTCCTCCCCTTGCCCAATATCCCAAAAGCCCTTCTTTAAGAGGCTGTGTTCTTTACATAAATAGCAAGTGATGAAATTTCTCACCAGCCAGCGTGAGATGAGGATGGAGGGAAAGGAGAGGGTTGGAACTGGGTGTGGGATCCAGATACTTTCTTTCCTGGTCTCTAATGGCCAGGCCACAGGCTGAGCACAGTGCGGTACTTTGCAAAGTCATTTTTCTTGGCTCAAACCCACGGTCTCAGTCAGGATACGTCCCCATAGCAAAGGCAGGCTCATGCTGGGTTTCTCCGGGCCAGAGTATGGCATTTGGGCGCCCCACTCTGCATTGTGGCCTGGTTGTTTTAAACAAGTTGACACGTTTGGCCTTCACCAGGAGGTTAACGGTGGTCATTTGCAAACAGCCATAACTCGAGTCCTACAAAAGGAACAAGACGGTTCCCTTTTTATCATTCATGTGATACAGCAGGTACTTCGCATGTGGAAGCTTCATCCTTCAGGACACAGCCCGACTTTCTTTCTGTAGATGGGAATCTAGGGCTGTGGCTGGTAACCTACTTCCTTCTTATGATGAAGAAGGTCAGGGAGAGAGGGAAAAAGTGAGAGAGGGAGGGAGTGGAAGGAAAGGAAGGCGGAGGGAGAGAGAGAGAGAGAGAGAGAGCGTGCTAGAACGCCATGGGGAAAGAATTAAAGAATGAAAAAATGTAAGGAGAACTGAGTAAAGAACAGGGAGAAAGAAAGAGAAAATAGGCTTGGACAATAAGAGGTAAAAGGAATGCAAATGGAGGGGAGAGTGGTATCAGAGAATGGACCAGAGAATGAGTTAGGATGGGTAAAGAGGCAGGGAGTGCTGAAAAAATATAGAACGCTACTTATTACCGATTCTTCCTTCTTTAGTTCTAGAAATTGCATTTGACTGTTGCTGGCCTTAGGCCTCCCGGGCTTTTAACAGCCTGGCCCATGCCCTCTCCTGCGTATCGTGCAGCCACCGACAGTATTCTATTGCGCCCTTGTTCCTCTGCCTCCGCCTTCTGTCTGCTCCTCTCCTGTACCCTCCCCAAGCACTTCGCCCCCAGAATGGTAGCACTTTAGATCTAGAAGTAACCTCAAAGAAGGTCTAAGAGATTTGGCTCTTTCATGTTACAGAAAAAGAAATCCAGGGACGTTAAATAACTTGCCCAAAGTCATATAACCAGCAGGTGGCAAAGCTGGACTAGAATGCAGAGCTTTCACTCAAGGGGCACCTGTCAGATGCAGGCGCCTCCTTGGCAGAGGGGAGGGTGGGAGAGAAGGCCGGCCAGTGAGGTGCTGGCCTCGTCAGCTTCTTTGTAGCTTGGGGATTGAAGTGGAGGCCAGTTGGTCTCCACTTGGGCAGATTCTCATCCTTTCTAACCTGGGTCCAGCTGGGCTGCCTGGAGATGGGCTCTTCTGGATCTAACTCCTGGTCTCTGGGAGGGTGGGGAGCGGAGGTGGGATGGACATTTCTGATGGGGGAGCCGTGGGGTGGAATCTCATCTTACCAGCTGGGGTGGTTTTGCCCCCCTGAGGACTTTCAGCAATGCCCAGGGACATTTGTGGTTGCCCTATCGAGGGGTGCTACTGGCGTCTAGTGGGTAGAAGCCAGAGATGCTGCTAAACATCCTATAACAAAGAGTTATCCGGCCCACAATGAAGCCTGAGGAAACAGAAGCTCAACACCCCTGGCCCAGGGCAGAGACTCTTTTCCTAGCTGGGCAGAAGCATCTGGGGACAGTTTAGTCCAGAAACCTGGGGCTCGGGCAAATTCTGCCTGAGTAGAATTTCTGGGTTAATTAACTTAATTAAAAAGTGAGGTTTGATGAAAAGCAGTCAGAAGTCTCATCTCCTTTTGAGATGCTTACAGCCCAGCAGGTATATCGTAACTGCTTTCATCAAAGGCCTTTGCCCAGGGTGACAGTCTTAAAAAGCCTGAAATAAGGGCTCTCTTAGATGTAGCCTCCAGGGGTCAGTGTGGCCCTGAATAGATTTAACTGCCATTCGCTGAGAATTAAATGAGAAAGGAAGTGAGCATGAGACCAGAAGGCTGACAGACAGACTTTTTAAAGGGCGAAATAGGTTGTCCCATTTGCTGCGGGCACGTTGAAACCAGCCACAGCCATAGGGAAGAAATTATGGAGGGAGGATAATCATTTTAGGGATTGTTCTATAAAATTGCTGTAGGCACAAAAGATGTGTTTGATATAACATTTTTATAACGTAACCTCATTTTACCTCAAACCACGGAGTGTGTTTGTGTTCTAACACGCCTTTCTCCAGGAAAAAGCTGTTTCTTCCTGTGATTGTGTCTGAGAAAATGGGTGCTTCGTATTCTGGGAGGTTCTAGTCTCTACTGAATGGACAGTCCACAGGATATAAAAATATTCTGCTATATGCCCTGGCCAGTGTGGCTCAATTGGTTGGAGCGTCGTCCCATATACCAAAAGGTCACAGGTTTGATTCCAGATCAGGGCACATACCGAAGTTTCGGGTTCCATCCATGTTTTTCTCTCTCTCTCTCTCTCTCTCTCTCTCTCGCTCTCGCTCTCGCTCTCTCTCTCTCAATCAATAAAAACATACTCTTGGGTAAGGATTAAAAAAAAGTTGTTAATTATAGAAAAAGCTTCCCACCCTTTTATTAGTTCTTAGTACTCTGAAGATAAAGACTTTGTTGATTTCAAATCGTTTATCAGAATCTTTTTATTCCCTCTACTAGAGGCCCGGTGCACGAAATTCGTGCACTGGGGGTGGGGGTGGGGGGGTGTGCCCCTCAGCCCAATCTGCACCCTCTTCAATCTGGGACCCCTCAGGGGATGTCCAACTTCCAGCAGTCGGACATCCCTCTCACAATCCGGAACCGCTGGCTCCTAACCACTCACCTGCCTGCCTGCGTGATTGTCCCTAACCCCACTGCCTGCCTGCCTGCTCGCCCCTACCTTGATCTCCTGCCAGCCTGATTGCCCCTACCTTGTCCTCCCCTATCAGCCTGATCACCCCAAACTGCCTGTGCCTTGGCCCCCAGTCTGGCCTCCCTCTGGAGGCACCACCCCCATAACCCCAATGCTGCTGCCACTGCAGCTGGTTATGGCTGCCTGAGCCTTGGCCTTTGTAGCCACTGCGGCTTTGTCTGGAAAGATGTCCGGAAGACAACCACTCTAATTAGCATATTATCCTTTTATTAGTATAGATTTGGGGACCATTACAACCACGCAGAACTTGAAGAAAACACATGGCCCTGGTCAGTTTGGCTTAATGGAGAGAGCATCGGCCTGTGGACTGAAGAGTCCAGGTTTGATTCTGATCAGGGGCACACATGCCTGGGTTTTGGGCTCAATCCCCAGTAGGGGGCCTGTGGGTGGCAGCTGATCAGTGATTCTTTTTTTTTAATATATTTTATTGATTTTTCACAGAGAGGAAGGGAGAGGTTAATTTGCAAACTCACTCCTGATTGGCTGATGGGCATTGTGAGAGAGAAACATCGATGAGAGAGAAACATCGACCAGCTGCTTCCTGCACACCCCCCACCAGGATATGTGCCAGCAACCAATGTACATGCCCTTAACCGGAATCGAACCTGGGACCTTCCAGTCCGCAGACCGACGCTCTATCCACTGAGCCAAACCGGTTTCGGCTGATCAGTGATTCTTATCATTGATGTTTCTATCTCTCTCTCCCTCTCCCTTTCTGACATTTTAAAAATATATATTTTTTAAAGAAAACACATGAGCTTCACTTTGGGCTTTGTCATCTTACAATATCCTTTGTGCAGTGTTTTAACTTCCCTCAACTTTCCTTTACCCACCTTTAAAGTGCAATCTATTTTGGGGAAGATGATCAGGAAAGTGATTCCAATGGGTAGAAGTTTTTTTTGGAGGGGATGGGTCATGAAGATATTTAAAAATTGAGCATGGTGATGGTTGTACCACTCTGAATTTACTTTAAAAAACCAGTTCATTGTACACTTTAGGTGACATGTACAGTATATGGATATTTCTCAACAAAGCTGTTCTTTTATTTCTTTTTAAATAAAGACCAGTCTTATAATCAATTGCAGATGTTTACAGAGGCCCCTCAAGATTTGCTCACCATGTCCCAAATCACGGCTGTGATTCCCAGTTGCCTCCAGTCCTGGTGGATCTGGATGGTGTGGTTTGCAAAGGAGAAGGTGGCAAGAGGCTTATGGAATTTCGGCAACCCCATTCCCCCGGTCTCCTCATAGGGCACCAGGGCCATTCCCACTGTGCCAGCTCTGCACCCTTTAACCTGTTGGGCAAAAGAATCCTGCGTGCTCTGGCCAGAAAGTGCATTCTTTCTTAGGTGGCCCGGATGCTTTTTTTAAGGTCGTTTTATGGATTCAAAAGAATAAACAGAGATGTGGAAAGCTTTTGTCAAAATCCTTTTACATGGTTCTTCCAGTGTCATGGGAAATGAGATGTGGCTCTGAATTCATCCCAAAGTGTGTCTTTGGGCAAAAGCACCCAGAACGGCACAACTCCTGCAGAATGCCCCACACACTTTGCTGTCAGGACTCAGGGGGGCTTGAGGGTGAGCGAGGCGGCGGTGCCAGCACAGGACCTGGGAGAAGGTAGCGCTTTCTACACTGCCCAGGCCACGTGGACTACAGCAGTACCCGCCCAGGTGGGCAGGGTGTTTCTGCTGTTTTGTTTTGGTCTGGCCTCCACCCCGTCAGCCACGGACCTGTGCCTGCACTGAGACTGAATGCTTTGATGGCCCTACTTTTTGGTGGACAGTGGATGCACTCCCAGAGACTGGCAGTTAGACTCTGGCGGCTTCTGAGTCCCTTGCGGGGAGAGCCCGGCCCTAGGTCAAGAACAGACTCAGGCGTCCTCGGCCAGGAGGCCTCCTTGGGCTAGGGGCCGCCACAGTTTGAAGGCTGGCCATGACCCCAATCCTGGCAGGGGTCTCCTCTGGGGTGCTGGCAGGCCTGGGCTAGGGCTGCGGGAGGTTTAGAGGCTGGTCACGCCCCCGATCCTGGTGGGGATCTCCTCTGGGGGGCTGGCAGGCCTGGGTTAGGGTCACTGGCGGTTTGGAGGCCGGTCACGCCCCCGATCCTGGTGGGGGTCTTCTCTGGGGTGCTGGCAGGCCTAGGCTAATGGCCACCCTGGTTTAGAGACTGGTCACGCCCCCGATCCTGGTGGGGGTCTCCTCTGGGGTGCTGGCAGGCCTGGGCTCTGGCGCCGCAAAGGGAGAGGTTCCTGAATCTGCTTCCCACACACCTAGGCTAGGATACATCTTGTAGGAGGCGGCTTTAATGCCCGGGGTCGGTGACCAGGTCCTCCGGAGCCTCGCTTTCTGGGCTGCAGTCCCACGTCTCCCAGTGCCCCAGCCTCGGATGCGCCCATGCAGTTGCCCCCACCACCAGCCACCTCAGCGCAGGCTACAGCAGCTGAAGCCAGCCTCTTGGAAGCCAGGCCACCACACCCACCACCTCTAGTAGCTCTCTACTGCTTGCTCTCTGTGCCCTGTCCACTGGGGTGGGGGAGTGCTCCCAGCCCAGAGGCCCTCCCTCCCTCCGCAGCCTGGCTTGGGAAGCTGGCCTCATGCTGGGGCTACTATGCCAGCATGCCCACTCGGCTACTATGGGTGCGACTCGGGCCCCACGGAGGCCAACCTGGAGAACGTGGACCCCAGCTCTGCATCCGGCTGCTGCAGATGGCCTCGGTGGTCAACTACCACCTGCTCCTTCCACTGGCCCCATTGATCCCTCTCAGCACCAGCCATTTAGGCGAGGGTGGCGATTGCCCAGGGACATCACCCCTGGAGCGGCTGGCTGGGCCCGGCCACGCCCCCCGGGTCGCGATGGGTCCCGGTACCCCAGGGAGGCTGCTGGCTGTGCCCGGCCACGCCACCCGGGTCGCGATGGGTCCCGGTACCCCCGGGAGGCTGCTGGCCGTGCCCGGCCACGCCCCCCCGGGTCGCGATGGGTCCCGGAACCCTCGGGAGGCTGCTGGCCGTGCCCGGCCACACCACCCGGGTCGCGATGGGTCCCGGTACCCCCGGGAGGCTGCTGGCTGTGCCCGGCCACGCCACCCGGGTCGCGATGGGTCCCGGTACCCTCGGGAGGCTGCTGGCCGTGCCCGGCCACGCCCCCCGGGTCGCGATGGGTCCCGGTACCCCAGGGAGGCTGCTGGCTGTGCCCGGCCACGCCACCCGGGTCGCGATGGGTCCCGGTACCCCAGGGAGGCTGCTGGCTGTGCCCGGCCACGCCACCCGGGTCGCGATGGGTCCCGGTACCCCCGGGAGGCTGCTGGCCGTGCCCGGCCACGCCCCCCCCGGGTCGCGATGGGTCCCGGTACCCCCGGGAGGCTGCTGGCCGTGCCCGGCCACACCCCCCCCACCCACGGGTCGCGATGGGTCCCGGGACCCCGCGGAGGCTGCTGGCCGTGCCCGGCCACGCCCCCCCGGGTCGCCATTGAACCTGGGACCCCCGGGAGGCTGCTGGCCGTGCCCGGCCACGCCCCCCCGGGTCGCGATGGGTCCCGGGCCCCCCTGGAGGCTGCTGGCCGTGCCCGGCCACGCCCCCCCGGGTCGCGATGGGTCCCGGGACCCCGCGGAGGCTGCTGGCCGTGCCCGGCCACGCCCCCCCGGGTCGCGATGGGTCCCGGGACACCGCGGAGGCTGCTGGCCGTGCCCGGCCACGCCCCCCCGGGTCGCCATTGATCCTGGGACCCCCGGGAGACTGCTGGCCGTGCCCGGCCACGCCCCCCCCCCCCCCCCCCCCCCCCCCCGGTCCCGATGGGTCCCAGGACACCGCGGAGGCTGCTGGCCGTGCCGGGCCACGCCCCCCCGGTCGCGATGGGTCCCGGGACCCCCGGGAGGCTGCTGGCCGTGCCCGGCCACGCACCCCCGGGTCACGATGGGTCCCGGGACCCCGCGGAGGGTGCTGGCCGTGCCCGGCCACGCCCCCCCGGTCGCGATGGGTCCCGGGACCCCGCGGAGGGTGCTGGCCGTGCCCGGCCACGCCCCCCCGGGTCGCCATTGAACCTGGGACCCCCGGGAGGCTGCTGGCCGTGCCCGGCCACGCCCCCCCCCCAGGTCGCGATGGGTCCCAGGACACCGCGGAGGCTGCTGGCCGTGCCCGGCCACGCCCCCCCGGGTCGCGATGGGTCCCGGGACCCCGCGGAGGGTGCTGGCCGTGTCCGGCCACGCCCCCCCGGGTCGCCATTGAACCTGGGACCCCCGGGAGGCTGCTGGCCGTGCCCGGCCACGCCCCCCCCCCCCCCCTCCCCGGTCGCGATGGGTCCCAGGACACCGCGGAGGCTGCTGGCCGTGCCTGGCCACGCCCCCCCGGGTCGCCATTGAACCTGGGACCCCCGGGAGGCTGCTGGCCGTGCCCGGCCACGCCCCCCCGGGTCACCATTGAACCTGGGACCCCCGGGAGGCTGCTGGCCGAGCCCGGCCACGCCCCCCCGGTCGCGATGGGTCCCAGGACACCGCGGAGGCTGCTGGCCGTGCCCGGCCACACCCCCCCGGTCGCGATGGGTCCCGGGACCCCCGGGAGGCTGCTGGCCGTGCCCGGCCACGCCCCCTCGGGTCGCGATGGACCCCGCGGAGGGTGCTGGCCGTGCCCGGCCACGCCCCCCCGGTCGCGATGGGTCCCGGGACCCCGCGGAGGGTGCTGGCCGTGCCCGGCCACGCCCCTCCGGGTCGCCATTGAACCTGGGACCCCCGGGAGGCTGCTGGCCGTGCCCGGCCACGCCCCCCCGGGTCGCGATGGGTCCCGGGCCCCCCTGGAGGCTGCTGGCCGTGCCCGGCCACGCACCCCCGGGTCGCGATGGGTCCCGGGACACCGCGGAGGCTGCTGGCCGTGCCCGGCCACGCCCCCCCCGGTCGCGATGGGTCCCGGGACCCCCGGGAGGCTGCTGGCCGTGCCCGGCCACGCCCCCCCGGGTCGCCATTGAACCTGGGACCCCCGGGAGGCTGCTGGCCGTGCCCGGCCACGCCCCCCCGGGTCGCGATGGGTCCCGGGACCCCCAGGTGGCTGCTGGCCGTGCCCGGCCACGCCCCCCGTCGCGATGGGTCCCGGGACCCCCGGGAGGCTGCTGGCCGTGCACGGCCACGCCCCCCCGGTCGCGATGGGTTCCGGGACCCCCGGGAGGCTGCTGGCCGTGCCCGGCCACGCCCCCCCCCCGGGTCGCGATGGGTCCCGGGACCCCGCGGAGGCTGCTGGCCGTGCCCGGCCACGCCCCCCCGGGTCGCCATTGAACCTGGGACCCCCGGGAGGCTGCTGGCCGTGCCCGGCCACGCCCCCCCGGGTCGCGATGGGTCCCGGGACCCCCGGGAGGCTGCTGGCCGTGCCCGGCCACGCCCCCCCGGGTCGCGATGGGTCCTAGGACCCCGCGGAGGGTGCTGGCCGTGCCCGGCCACGCCCCCCCCGGTCGCCATTGAACCTGGGACCCCCGGGAGGCTGCTGGCCGTGCCCGGCCACGCCCCCCCGGGTCGCGATGGGTCCCGGGACACCGCGGAGGGTGCTGGCTGTGCCCGGCCACGCCCCCCCGGGTCGCCATTGAACCTGGGACCCCCGGGAGGCTGCTGGCCGTGCTCGCCCCCCCCGGTCGCGATCGCTTCCCAGGACCCCCGGAACTAAGAGTATTTGGCGCCGCCATCTTGGTTTTCTCAATGGCCAGATAGGCCACCCGGAGTCCCGCCCCCAGCCTCTGGCAGGCCCAATCATGGGCATAGCGGAGGTGCGGTCAATTTGCATGTTTCTCTATTATAATGTAGGATTCCAGTCTCTGTTCCAAAAAAGCAAAAGAATCCTTTCAATTGTTCATTATCTGTGTGTGTGTGGGGTTCCCCTCTTCAGTGAATCTGCAAAATGTTATCGAATCCCTGCTGGTCTCGAGTCTTTGTACTTAGAGCTGTGGGACCGAATGCTGCAACCTGCACGGCTGGGTTCAGGATCTGAAGGAGGGGCTGACGCACAAATGAAAACACTAGACAAGAACTATGAATTATTAAGGGGTGGGGGCCAGGTGGTGTCTCTTTCGTGAAGAGCACACTGACCTCTGGCTGGTCCCACTTTTTATTTACTTGAATACACATTTTCCCTTTAGTCATGCATACAGGCATATCGAAGGTAAAGTTTGGTAAACAGTAAAAGGATTATCAGGTTAAGGAATTGCCTTGAGCCACCACTATCTCAACAGGTGAGGTGCTTAGCATCAGCTCTACTAACGCCCAAGGTCCATCGGCCTTCGGCTTTCCTTGGTGCACTCTCATGATAGTCTTGGCAGTGGGTGGCTTCCCGCAACCTACAGTTATGGGTACAGCACCATCTTCACTCTCTTGAGACCAGGAGAGGGAATTCCCAGGACTGGGAGTTCCCAGTAGTGGGTATGTGCTCCAGGTATGGTGTGTGAAGGACAGGGAGAGGTGGTTACTTGTAAATCTGTAAGACTAGACACTGGATGTTCTTTCCCAATCCTTATACTTTTTATTTATTGTGATAAACTTTACCATTTTAACCATTTTAAGTGTACAGTAAAGTGGCATTAAGTACATTCACGTTGTGACCCAGCCATCACCACTATTCATCCCCAGAACCCTTCCATCCCAAACTGAAACTCTGTGCCCATTAAACAACAACTCCCTATTACCCCCTGCCTCCGGGCCTGGTAACCACTATTTAGTTTCTGTCTTTGTGAACTTGACTATGGAATTATACAATATTTGTCCTTTAGTGTCTGACTTATTTCACTTATTGTGTTTTCAGAGTCCATCCTCGTTGCAGCATATATCAGAATTTCATTCCTTTTTGAGGCTGAACAGTGTCCTATTGTATGTATAGACCACATTTTGTTATCCATTCACCTGTGGATGGGCATTTGGGCTGTTTCCATATGTGTATTCCCAATCCTTCTCTTTTAAAAAGCTCATCTGCTTTGTTAAAACACTGTAATAACACCTTCCTATATCCATACATATAATGCATATGCTATGTATTTATCCAGTTGTATCCACTGGGAATAGCTACGGAGTGGAAGTCATTTTTCTGGCTGAAGTCCTGAGCCAGAACACTATCCTTTCATACACTTGCTTCACATCCTCCCTCTTTTCCTCCCAGTCTGTCATTCTATCCTTTTCCCGCTCATGGTTACCACCACTTCCCTATCTCTCCTTTCTCCAATTCAGTTTAATTTAGCAAACTTTTATTGCTGAGAACTTTGGGGGCACAAGGTACTCTGGGAATTTTGAAGAATAAAACTGCCTTTGAGTTGTTCATAGTGTCTTATTGGAGACTAGACCCATCACACCGGTTGCGCGAACCTGCCATGGAGGCCAGGCTTTCTGAGGGACGGCAGAGATGAGGGCAAGCGTGTTCCAGCCCGAGAAAGTGACCCAAGTGAAGGACGTGGGGTGGGAAAGGACGGGAACGTTTCATTTTAAGTTGACTTTCTTTGTATGTGCCCTTTAAATGCGTTTCATTCCTGTGCTGTGCTCCATAAGTTCTCTACCTGGGAGAAATAGCGATTTCCAAACTCTACATGGTAGATTTCATTTAGGAAGTTTCTCTTTCGTAATTTTGTTTTGAAAGAGGTGCTTTTTTGTGTGATGTAATCTTAACAGATATTCCCCAGGGCTCAAGGAGAGGAGGAAGTTATGTTTTTAGTATATTTTACGTAATTTATTTTTATTTTTTTCCAGATAATTGTATTGTTCTTTTATTAAGTCTGATTGAATCAAATGTGTGTAAAGCCTAGAAAAGGAGAAGCCACTCAAGTTAACTTAATATTTGAGAAATGGATGTGACAAAATTGAACAGTTTAATATTTGAGGAATGAAGACATTGAAGACATTTCTGTTGATTTATTTAACAAAATAAACCAAATTTCACAAATATGTAAAAAACTCAAGTATGTGTATGTGTCTCTCCCTTTTAATTCTAACTGTGAAGGTAAAAAAAATTAATACTTTCAGCCAGAAGGGCGAGCTAAGATGCAAAATACCATTTTTCTTTCTCTTGATCATCTTCTAATGATTAGCTGCTAGTAGCAGATGGCCACACAATCTGAGCAGTAAATAAAGGAGTAAATTTAGCTGGTGTTTCTGGTCAGTGGGACGGCCAGTCTAGCACCTTGGACGGAAGCCCGACTGTGGAGAGTAAGTCCCCTTTTCTGCAGGACTCACTCAGGAAACCTCAGAGGCTTGTGAGGTCCAGGCCTCTCCTGAATCGGGAGCCTGAGAAGTGTAGTCCAATGCAGTGGAAAGCCACACACACACGTGAGAACTGGGCCTGGGAGCGAGCGACGGAGAAAAGGAAATGGAGTTGGACAGCATTCCTAGGGTTAGAAGGGAACAGGAGCAGGGCGCTACTTGAGACTCTGCTGGTGACCTTGGATTAGGCAGTAGGGCGACCCCAAAAGGCTTTAGTGTTCTAGCAGCCAGTAGTTTGGAGCTCCTGGGAGCTTGTCCCTTTCAGTCATTGACCTGGCCCTGGGCGCGGGGAGATAGAATGTTGCCCGTGAAGCAGGACATGGCCCATTCCAGCCCTGTGTTGGGGTGAGGGTTGGCCAGAAGAGGGGTGGACTGAACAGATTACACAGTTTACGCATTCATTCACACATTCTAATATTTATTGAGCACAAAGTATGTGCCAGGCATTATTCCAAGTGCTGGCGATGAAGTGAACAAGACAAAGGCCCCGCGTGGAGTTTGTATTCTGATGGGAGTTTTTTCTGTGGTACACATTCATATTGTGAAATGATTACCACAGTGAGGACAGTTAACACACCCATCTCACCTCACATAATTACAGCTGTTTTATAGTGAGACTATTTAAGATGTACTCTCTCAGTAAGTATATAAGACAGTATTATCTAATCTAATAATAGACAAATATGCAAATTGACCATACCTCCGACACACCACAAGCCACACCCACAAAGCCACGCCCACCATCCAATCAGAGCGGGTATGCAAATTAACCCAAACCAAGATGGCTACCGCCACAGAGAGCAAGGTTTCCTAGGTAACAGAGGAAGCCAAGCTTTCTTCCAGCCGTTGCAGGCCTAAGCCTCCACTCAAGCTACAAAGTTTCAATTATAGAAGGTAAACAAATTCAAACAAATGTCGGCAGAATGGAGCTTGAGAGAGCAGGCCAGGGTTGCCGCCGGCAACAGGGGAAGCAAAGCTTTCCACACACCCTGGCCAGGCCCACCCGCTTAAGGCAACAAAGTTTCAATTATACCCCAACACAAATGGCTTCGGGCCTCGGAGGGAGCCCCAGGCTTGGCTCTGCTCCAGGCTACAAAGTTTCAATTGTAGAAGGAAAATAAATTCCAGATACCAGGGCCTCCGCTTGCATTGTCAGGGGGCGGGGCCGGCCTGCAAACCACCACAGGCCCCTCGCTTAGGCCGCCCCACGCCCCCAGGGTACCCCACCCTGATCAGGGACACCCTTCAGGGCAAACCAGCTGGCCCCCACCCCTGTACCAGGCCTCTATACTATCTAATAAAAGAGTAATATGCAGATTGATCATCACTGCAACACACAATATAGCTGCCCCCATGTGGTCAAAGATCCTGCCCCATGTGGACACAGGATGGCCACCACAAGATGGCCAGCAGGAGAGGGCAGTTGGGAGGCACCTGGCCTGCAAGGGAGGGCAGTTGAGAGGGACCAAGCCTGCAAGGGAGGGCAGTTGGAGGTGATCAACCCTGCAGGAGAGGGCAGTTAGGGGTGACCAGGCCGGCAGAAGAAGGAAGTTGGGGGCAAACAGGCTGGCAGCAGAGTGGTTAGGGGGTGATCAGGCTGGCAGGCAGAAGCGGTTAGGGGCAATCAGGAAGGCAGGCAGGCAAGCAGTTGGGAGCCAGCAGTCCTGGATTGTGAGAGGCAGGCAGAAGCGGTTAGGGGCAATCAGGAAGGCAGGCAGGCAAGCAGTTGGGAGCCAGCAGTCCTGGATTGTGAGAGGGATGTCCAACTGTCCATTTATGCCCGATCTGGGCCTAAACGGGCAGTCAGACATCCCTTGAGGGGTCCCAGATTGGAGAGGGTACAGGCTGGGCTGAGGGACAACCCCCCTCCGTGCACGAATTTCGTGCACTGGGCCTCTAGTTAATTATAGTCACCATCCTGCACGTTAGATCCGTCTCTCCAAAAATCTGGCCCTTAGTTCACACTCATCCGTCTCTCTGATGGAATTCATAGGAGAATTAGTGCTAACATTTGGTCTTCTGACCTCGAGGTGTATATCCTTCCAGTAATTCTGGACATAACACAATCTTTTTATTACTTTTAATGTTGCCCTTTTTGATGGTTTTGGAAGAAAAAAGAGAAGTCATACCCAAACCTGTGTTTTGGTTCGGTCTTTTTCAGACAAGCAGAGGACTGTGTGGCCATGGACTGTGTGGCCCAGATTCCTCTTTCCTCCTGCAAGGTCTCCGCCCCAGCACCCCGGCAAAACTCAGGCCGCAGTGACCGGCGAACTCTCTCAGGGCCGGCCATAGCATTCCAGTTGCCTGCTTTCCGTTTCTTCCCACCGTCATATTAATTTCATGGTTTTTTTTAAAAACTGGATTTAATCACATGTGGCAAATTTAAACAGAAATTTATAGTCTCTATTACAGATAGCTCTTTACCCTATTCCGGAAATGTTCCCCTTGAGTACTCAGTTTATGCAACTAGAAAACGATGATGACTTATAAATTCATGGTCATTAAACAGATTCTTGAACCTATCTATGCACAAAGGATTCTGCAGTGAAAAATTCTTAAGGGGGAAATACTTTGGGACCAGCTAATGGGAAAGGGAAAAGGCAGTGTCTGAGGATCATGATATTGAAGGCCAGGAGTTCTTTGAGAGAAAGTGGGAAGGCTTTATCTGAGGCTGAGACCCTGGTTGTGCTCCCTCCACGGAGCTCACGGTCTCCGCTCTGGCTGGTCAGTGGGCCTCCGACCTGAAAGCCCGAGATTGGGGGTCACAGTTGTTGCTCTGCTGTCGTCCACAGTGGGGGCTTCCCCGAGATGGTCCACAAAGGGAATTGATCACAATGCAACTTGGTTTGTGCAGACATTTTCTGCTAGGACATTGTCCTGAAGGTGCCAATGTGTTTCACAGGAAATATCAACTAGAGGTGAACTACCACCACCGGGTGCTGGCGATAGCATATTCAGGTGTGAACCAAGGGCCAGATTGTTAGGCAAGGCCTGAACATTGCTCTGATACTGAAAAATTCTTTCTGAAGTTAATTAGTTGAAGGAAATATTAGTTATTTGTTTTGGTTCCATTCTTATCTGAGTCAGATTTAATTGTTTATAAATGTGAAGGTCCTCAATGTTACTGAATTATTTTTAAAATGTTGGCGTTAAATACCGTGACGAAGGAGGATCATGAATTTTCTGGTACAGCAGATGTATGAAATTCTGCTTTTTAAACTAGTATATGGGTTAGACCTCTTGGTATTTTTGATACTTAAAAAAAAAAATCTCCCAGCTAATTTATTCAGAATAACCCATAAAATGAGACATTCCCAATTAGCTGAAGTGAAAGTAAGAGGCTGACATGTATCATCCAGGATTATATTTGTAGAAATAGAATGTGGAATTAGAATTCATATTCGGTCTGGACATAAAGATTATTCATTTCCCTAATACAATTAAGGGACTTCAATGAATGTCAACGAATTATGTCCAAAGTATACACAAGATACATATTGTCATAAATACCTTCTTTTTATTTCCTATTAAAATAGATGCCATTTTATGTATGTCAGGTTCAGTGCTTGCTTCCTGTCTACAACTATGTTGCTGAGGACGTATGTAGTTTTCTCAGAGCTTTGTTCTGCTTGTCCAGTGTCCTAGAGGAATTTCTGCATTTCTATAAGCAACGCTGGTTCCACCCTCCTCCTTTGTCCTGCACACCTGCCATGGGCAGAATGATCAATTACATATTTTCATTAAGAGATGGAAAGAAGCATAAAACAAAGCCATTCTCTTCGAAGAGCAAAGAGAATAGCTGGAAAGGTATGTGAAAACAATTAAGAACATTCTAGGGCTCCATTTGCTCTTTGGCAAGTGAATAAAGTAGGAAGATTGTAGGCATTCTGCCAAAGGCTGGTCAACGAAAGGTTTGGGTTCAATAGTGGGGGATACGATTTTTAAATAGGTAGAGCAGTCAGAAAGATATATTCCTTGATTTTTTTTTAAAGTACAAGGAAATGTTAGCTCATAGAGCTAAACTTTTAAAAAACGCGGTTTAATCACCCCCCTATAAACGAAGCAAGGGGCTTCAGTTTTGGATTCGTTTCTTATCTTTCCTTTATACTGGTCCAGGGCCCTTCCAAGGGGCTGACGGAGTCCTCGCTGGGTCGGGGTCTCTTGGGGTGAGCACATGCAGGCCTGGGAAGACAGTGGGAGTTACTTTTCTGCCCAGAAGGTGCCCTGGGCAGGGAAGCAGCGGCCTGGGCTCCACCACTAACTTGCTCCGTGACCTCAGCCAAGTCACAGCACCTCTCAGGGCCTCTGCCCATCTGTGCAGCAGCTTCCTTCCAGTCTCACCCTCTGCGAGTCTTGGAAATAAGTTTGTAGCCAGGCCTGCATTTGTTGCCTGTGTCTTGCGTGGAGAGAGATCCAAGAAGAGCGGGAAGCCCCAGCCCCTGTCGTTAACTTGCTGTAGAAGATGCTGGGCTACAGGAAAGGGCCTGGCCGAGGCCAGGACAGCCTTTCCTCCGCTGTGCCCCCCGCTGCTCCCTCACACCTGTCCACCAAGTCAGAGCCCAGCCCGAGGTGGAGGTCCTAAGTGCTCATCATCTCTGCTGAGCACACTTATTAAATGCAATCAGGCAGCACTCCGGATCCTGCCTGCCATTAGCCAAACCCCTGTTGTCTTTAATAGAAGTTGGACGCAGGATATGCGGTCTGAATTCAGCCTATGGGGCTAAAGGCAGGCAGCAGACCTTGGGAAGGCGTGAGATTAGCAAACCCCAGTATTACAAGATCACCAGCTTCTTGCCTTAACTTACAAGGCTACTTATTCCGTGTTCCCATCGCAGGCGAGCATCCTTGGTGCTTTAAAGAATTTAGGAGCTTTGCCATCAGCAGGGTTTACGAAAGCAACCAGCGCTCCCACCTCCCACCCCCAAACACGCGTGGTAGATCACAGGTCCCTGACACGCATTTTTTGGGGGGACCCTCTGATCCTCCCCAGCTTTCCCTGCCAACGTGAACCCTGAACAGATTCCCTGGGCCCTGCGTTTTGTCACAGCCTCTTTGGGGGTCCTTGCCTTTCGCATCCAGCTGCTGGAGTCCGGCTGCCTCTTCCTTGCCGTTTGGGATGCTGCCAGCTCCCTGCTGTAGCATTTGGCAGGCAGCTCCGAGGATGCGGGGCAAGTGGCAGTGCTGCGGGCCTGCTGATGTCTTGGCTGCAGGTTGGCCAAGCTGACTGACTTTCAACCAACTGGGAGAAGAGAAATCTGTCTGGCAAAGCTCCTCCTCCCTTCAGATCTCAGAGGCAAGGTGTGGCTGCCCTATAACAGGTCTTTCTCTCCCTCCCGTCTCCAGGAAAAGAAGAGTGTCATCCTAAATGCCGTGCCCTCAACTGGGAGAGGTTAGGTACTTTGGCCAAAGCAAGAATGAGGAAAATGTAGCTCCACTAGGAGTCAGAATGTGTTAGGGTATATTTCTTGCCTTAGCACATATTTTTTGTCTCTCTCTTTTTTAAAGCATTTGCAGAACTAGGGCTTACATAGGCTCTGGAACAGCATGATTCCTCTGTAATGTCTGCAGGTGCATCTCTTTAGCGAAGATCGAGGTTTGGACTCATGCAGGATTTATTGGTTTTGGAACAACTCCATTTGTAAGTCAGTGGGATGCATATTGCCTCACAAGCACCTTCTTACTCAAAGGAGGGAGTCTTGTTACATTGTTAGGTATAGTAAGTGTGCTGTTACAACTTCTGCCTTAGAACACTCATGGGAGGAGGGGGGTAAGTGTAATCATTATTTCTGCCAAAACCAAGATTCTCAGATATGATCTATTGAGAAAGTAACAAAACAGAAGGCCAGGGATAAAGAACACTAGTAAGCACTTGGGAACCTACTGTTTGCCCCCAAGAATTAATGGTGGCAGGCTCAGCCGGTGTGCAGTGTGGTCAAAGAGCGCCATCTTGTGGCTTAGGTCATCATAAATACGTTGAGACAGAAACATCCAAATGATTCTGTCCAGGTTCATTGCCCTTTTGCGCTTTCCAGCGTCTAGTGCAGTTCCTGGCATACTCACTATTTGCCAAATTAAATTTTGTGGAGGGATCTCATGTTGTGACAGAGGATACTTGTTTTATGTCAAACTAGAAGGCATAGCCAAGACTTGGGCATTTTGGCTTCCAGCCATGGTTCCTAGGCATTGGGTCCTCTCAATCTAGTCCGGGCAGTCTGCTGTAACTTATCCCCGGACTGTCACTTCCCATGCTCTGGAAACTGCGTCTACAGCTTGTCCTCCTCATTGAAATGGACCCTTCATTACATTGAACACTACTACTCTCATGGACGTGATGGGGTTTACAAATCTTCGGGAGAATTTAAGTTATGTTTGAAAATTTAAACTCAGAAATGCTTGAGGGAACAAGCTTGAGGGACCTTTCTTTTGATTAATCTGAGGGATTTGTCAACAAGGACAGTCTTAATTATAATATTCTAATATTTTTGAAAGTCATCTTAATTTTTGGAGCTAGGAAAGGAATAAATATACAAAATAAAATAGTCCATTTAAGCAAGTTCTTGCCTCCCAGGAGGCACTTGGATATTGCTCGTAAAATGGTGGAGACAGTGCCAGCCATTTATCTCTAACTGGAATGCATCTCCTGACCAGAGGTTTGGGATTTTGAAGGGCATTGGATTATAACGTACACCTGCCAGCTTGTGATTAGGACAGGACGTTGGAAATTTGTCTGTTCAACAACAGGGCCCACTCATCAGCCACTGACAGCACAGCGCCACTGAGTTAGCAGGACCACCAGCCACGCCCGTGGTTCCTGAGGTCAGTTTCTCCGCCTCAACCCTGCTGTTGATTCCACTTAAGACAGAAAATCAAAACCAGGCAGTCCCATCTAAGCAGCACCACACCGGGCGTAGCGAAGCACAGAAGGAACAGGGCAACTCTTTCCCCCCCTAACTTTTTTTCTTACTTCAAAGGGCAGCTGTGTTTGGACGCATGTTGCCGTAAGGGCCCAAATGCCACCCCCTGGTCTTTTATTTTTATTTATTTATTTTAAAAACATATTTATTGATTTTTTACAGAGAGGAAGGGAAAGGGATAGAGAGTCAGAAACATCGATGAGAGAGAAACATCGACCAGCTGCCTCCTGCACACCCTCCACTGGGGATGTGCCCGCAACCAGGGCACATGCCCCTGACCGGAATCGAACCTGGGACCCCTCAGTCCACAGGCCGACGCTCCATCCACTGAGCCAAACCGGCCAGGGCACCCCCTTGTCTTTTAACACCAGACTGCAAACACCCAGAGAGCAAAAAGCCACATCCTCCTCCTAATTCATATGCCAAAGATTAAGTTAAACTTGGCACTTAGGTGATGCTTTCCATGGCAGGAGGCTTTTTTCTGCAGGAAGGCCACCGGCCATGTCCCCATTGCGTCCCCATTTTGTGGTAGCAGGGCTTAAAAGAGAAGGCCAGCGCAGGCGGTGTGGTCCGCTTGCTCTTTGGCGTGAGACACACGCTGTCCTGGAGCCCCGGTGACCACCCTCATGGGGACTTCAGGAGCAGCCAGTCCATTCACTGGTGCCGTTGGAATCCCAGTCTCTGCTCCCTCTCCAGAGCTCTGCTGCCCAGCACGGAGGTATTCAGACCTACTTTGCAAGGCGTGACTTCTGTTGGGATTTTCACTTGAAATGCAGTTTAATTGCTCTGACCCCGTGCATTCTTAGGATGTAACAGCGCTGTTGGGAGACAGCAATGAGGAGAGAGTCTCTCCCAGTTCCTCTTGTTCTTGAAGTTTGCCAGGTTTTATTTGGAAGAGCTGTCTGTTAGGGAGAAATGCTCATTTTCTTCCTGCCTAAGGAGCCGTGGAACTTTATTTTTGCCCGTAGGTGTTAGGAAACAGGAATTAAAAATAGTAGGTGACCCAGACACACTGCGCAATAAAAAAAGCTCTTTCTCCTCTCACGTTGCCGGTTACCTGCCTCTTTTAATAAGGAAGAGAACGACCTGTTACCTCAAAACTGAAGGCGTGAATCATTCTATTCACGGAAATTTAAAATATCGGAGGGATTAGAGGAGTTCTTGCAAAAGGTCAAAAGCTTACATTCTTCATCTTTCTCTTTATTCCATGTGACATAGGACCTTTGCCTTAGCGCCTCCCTCCCCACTTCCTCCCACCCCCACTAGCTAAATGTTGTGTCAGGTTATTTAAAAGTTTCTAAATAGGGGAGAAAAAATTCTTCCAGCTTTGGCTCCTCTTGTCTTTTGAGAATACAGTCAGGAGAGAATTTATAAAAAGATGGGAGGTGGGGGTTCCTGTTACTTTGGGAAATGGCATTTACCCCATTCACGCTGACTCTGACTCTCGCCCTACATGGTCGATGCTGATAGGTTGCAATCTTCACGCACTGGAAAGGCCGCTGGAGCCCGTGCTGAGACCTCAGGAGACCCTGCGCTGCAAGGGTGTCCAGCAACTGGGAGGAGAGGCTGAGGCTGCTCCTCTCAGATGCTGGGCCCAGTCTCCCAGGACCTGTCTGCGTTTTCAGTAACGTTAAAGCCACGGCAGTCCATTCGCAGCACCCAGGGGAGGGCCTAACCAAAGAGCTTAATCTGCATCAGCAAGTAGACATCTGCCCTTTTGCACAAACACTTGTCAGCATAGCTCTTCATCCTCTGTTCTCCTTGGTCGTTCTTGAACCCGCCATGTGGGCCTTCTTGCTGGCCCTCACACATCGGCTCATCCCCACCTAGGCCTTTGCCCTGCTTGGCGTTTTTGCCTGGCTCCCTGCTCCCCACTCAGGCCTTATGGGAAGTGAGGCCTTTGCAGGTCTTTCCGTACCAACCTAACCTGTCAACTTTCTGTTTCCTACCTTCTTAGTATTTTCAGTTCCAGAAATGACCTTGGATATATATATTTACTCTGGCTGTCAAATAACCAGGAACTCTATTGCTTAATGAAGTTCAATTCAACACACATTTTGTTGCATGTACCAAGTTTTATTACTGTAAAAGTTTGAAATCAGTTATTAATTATAAATGAATTTTAATTGTATCATTAATATTTGAAAAGTGAGACTAATTTTAAACCTCTTTAAGTAAATACTAGTTTGATCAACTTTATGAGTTCTAAATTTGCTAATTTTCAATGTAGTAAAAAATGTTTCTTAAATTAGCTAATCAAACTTTTCACTTAAACAGACTCTGCCTGTCAACTTGGAAAAAAAAAGGAAATAAAGCTAAAAGCATGTTTTTAGAGGAAAGTTTCTCTTGGGGACTTAATGTAAATTCATTAGTGAGGACATACCACAGGTTACAGGTTGCTTGTAATCCTAGGAGACTATTTTCTGGAGTGGGGGTTGGAGGGGGTGGTGTATACAAGATTTAGTAATGTTCATATACTTAGCTAGTGAATATTATCTTTTTTCTTACTTGAAATTAATCAGTTTAAAAGTACAACTTACAGCCAAATAAATGCATTATGCAGTGTAGATTTCCATGCCTTTTCTTCCTTCAAAATGAGCCAGATTGCAAATTTCAGAGGATCCTTGGTTTTTGTATTCCTCTTGATATTACTTAATGGCAGTGGCAATTGGACCATTTAGTAAGTGCACTGAATCAATTCTTTAAAACTTTTTTTGGACCAAAACCCATCTTGGTATTTAGCAGGAGTAGAGAGCTTCAGTGGCTGCAGTCTTGTTCCATAGCATTTATTGAGCTGTAGACTGTGCTGTGGTGGGGAGCGGGGGGAGAGGGAGGAGGAAGGATGAAGAGGTCCAAACATAAGATAAAAAGGAGACACAATCCTTCCTTCAGACAGTAAATAGTCTTATATGTGGAAAAGGAAAGGGCTGGAGGCCATTTAGAGATTATATAACTTAAGCCTGTGTACACAGGGGACTTAATAAAAGACATTTATTTTCCTAGGGAGTTTATGTGAACAAAGACCATAAACCTGTTTTAGCAACACTAGTAGTTACTCAGACAGTAGTCAGTGCCCCGATTAGACAAAGGAAATGCAACCGTGAGTTTGATTCCAGTGAAGAAACATTGACAAACACTACCTAGAAGACGCCCAAGCTAATTTTGTCCAGTCAGTGGTTTGTTTAGCAAGATCCCAGTATGACAACAGGGGGAAGCCAGACCCGTACAGCTTGTTGTACTGGGACTCGGAGAAGCTGGGCAGCGTAACAGCTCCAGAACCAGACTTCTCGTGTCAAACCCTGGGGCTTGCTGTCAACTAGCTGTGTACCTTGGTCACATTTTGCTTCTTCAGTTTTCTCTTCTGTAGAGCAGGATAACAGCGGCCCTTCCTCACAGCACTGTGAGGATTAAACGAGTTACTGCATGTAAACCAGTGAGTGCAGTGCTAGCTGCTATTATTTGACCTGCTTATTAACCTTCTAACAGAAATGCCAAAACCTTTTTAAGGTGGAAAGATATAAAGTACATTGAGATCTTCTTTGACAACAGAAAATAATATTAAGTGAAAAAGCGTTTAGATTTTTTGAATTTCCTGTTACTAAAAATTAGGTGGGTGTTTTTTTTTTTAAAGCACCTCAGTAATATATGGTTTAACTATAGTTTTTATTTGCTGTCATTGAGAAATTTGAAATTCCCTACAGCATTCTTAAAGTTGTGACGCACAGAGTTAGAGGTGTCATCTTCAACAGTGGATGGATTAAATTAGTTGCAAGCTAGCAAGTCAGTGGTTGGTTTCTGTGGGCTGCAAAATACGTTTTGGTCCAAAGTGCTTTAAGGGAGAGAAGGCTAAACTGAATATCAGGGACCTGGCTCCTGCCCCTGCTGGCTGTGTGGCCCAGGTCAGGCCTCTCCACCTGTAGGCCTCTCCTCGTCAGTGGGACAAAGACATTGGACCAGCGAGAAGAGGGCTCCCTCCAGCTCTCACAATCCTTGGATCTATGTTTTGAAACCATCTGCAGGGCAGGTTTAACAGAAGGTGTGAACAATCAGACTGGGTCGAGTGCCTCCAGTTCCTTTTTTGCTTCGCCCTTCTTTGCCACATTTTCCCACCTTGAGGGATGTGGACCCTGAGTCATCACGGCTGTGCTGCACGCTGCTCTTGCCTGACTATGAAACAAGGCAGTTTGCTCGCCCCTAACTGAACCTCAGCTAAAGTGAGGCCCCGGCTGCAAAGCTAAGCCCTAGCTTTGCAAGACTATCCTCGGGGTGCCTACCTTTTAGAGAGCTCGCTGCCAGGCTTTAGGAATGGAGGGAAAGACCTATTTTCTAAAGCGGATGACTATTAAAGCATTCTCCTCTTTTCTTTGCCTGTGACATTGTTCTTGACCCCTAGCCCAGGTCTCCCCACAGGGTCTCCCGGAGTCTCAGCTGCCTCCCCTTTTGCTCCTGGGAGGCTCTCAGGACTCTGACACCTGAGAGTGCAGAGCCCCCAGGAGGGGTTGTCAGGGAGGGATTAAGGATGAGGAGACCTGGGCTTGTCTGTGAACAGTCCCCTGCCCGATCCCTTTGGCCAAGCCCCTGGTCCTCTCCCTCAGGTGTGTGGCCTAGGAGGCCACCATGGGGTCTGCAGCACCTGTAACAGCAGAAGGTCAGGAGGAAGAAATCACCGCCCTGCGCATTCTCTCTCATCCTCCGTGTCCTGTGTTTCCAGTTTCTGGAGTGTCCTCCTGCCAAGCCAAACTACATGTCACAAGTCATCACCTGGGACTGCAATTTAGGTCATGATCACTCTCACCTTTACCCGGTCCTTATTTCGTTACGTTAACACCTCATACTCATTACTGTTCAGATTTAATACTTTGTGATGTGTTCTTTTAGAGTGACCAATCGTCCTGGGGACTGAGTGAGTATTCCAGGACGTGGGAGGGATGTTAGGTGCTAAAACCAAGACAGTTCCAGGCCAACCAGGATGGGGGGGCGGGGGGGGAGGGCGGGGCGGGGTCCAGCCTTTATTTAGGGGTTTTCTGTCTCGCAGGGAGTTTCTCAATACATTGTTATTTCTTTTATAAAACATCTTGTGATCCCACAGCAGTACCTTTCGTCTATTTCAAATGCCCTTCCCCGGGGACTGGTCTTCCCTCTCTTTCCTTGTCCTGAGGCTGCACGCATGGTGAGTGTGCCACCTTCCCCGGACCTTGTATGACATCAGTCTCAACCTCAGAAGGTCAAGTGCTCAGAACTGCCTCTGAAAGAGAATGAAAGAAACATCATGAATTTGGGCTTCAAAGTTGTCTACTCAGTGCACCCTTTTCTGTGATTTCCTCTAGACTTCTCATCATGATATTTGCCTTTGCTTCAATGTGATCCTTACAGTCCATCTTCTCGACCTTAACCTATTTCTCCTGGATGGAATGTCCTCTCCCAAATGGCGGATTTTTCTCCTCAAAGCTGCCATCCTCTATGAAACCTTCTTGAACAAACCCTCTCCCTCATTTCCCATCCCTAGCACTTGTTGCTGCTTTTTCTTGCTCTCCGCTTTTCCGAGTTCCTTGTTGCTTATTAGATTTTAAGCACTAAATGTAAGGATCTACCCCTCCTTCCCTATGACTCCTCCAAAACTCACTGCAAACCATGTGGTGACACATGGACACTTCTGACCAACAGATTGCTCATTTGGCCTCAGTCTTGGTTGGATGCCAAGGGGAACAAGTTAAAGTAATATTCCCTTCTGCTTCTTTCACAAGACAGATATAAGCGATGTGATTATACTGATTGCATCATGGTGATGAAACGATTGCATCATTATCTGGAAATCACATGGGTTAAGCATTCAAGGTGCAGTGAAGGAGTGGTTTGTCTGTAGGCTACTGCAGAACAGGTTAGGTGAAGGAGGGCGGCGAGGAGGCTGGGGCTGTTCTGGGTTATAAACCAGGAGGTGCTGTTGGGTGCCAGGAGGATGCGCTTTGACTCAAGCAGGGCACGTATGAATCTTTGCCTCAGGAAGTGTGTGTTCATGTTCTACTTACACGTTTAGGGTAGCTTTACTGTTGTAACACAACTTTTCTCTACTGTGCCCGTTGCTGATCTGGAGGCTACACTAATCAGCAGCCCTTTGGTTTATTTAGCATACACCATCAAAATCCTTGAAATTCCCAGTCCTAAATGATTTCTTCCCATTTTAAGGGAATTAAGGGCTACCCCCTCCTTTGCTCATCCCTCATTCCCTCACTTTATTTAGGTCTTGGCTCAGATAACTCTTCTCCTGTGGTTGCCCCAGTCTGGTGGGTAATGTCAACCTCTCACCCCAGATTTGGCCCTGTTGTTGAGACCAGTGATGCCACACAAGCATGAAGAGGGTATGCAGAGGTTTATTTCTCCCAAATCGAGGCTCTCTGTGGAGAGGAGAGCAGGATCCCAAGCAGTTCTGAAAGTGGCTTGAGAGAGCAGGGGTGGCATTGGAGTAGCTTTTCTGGTAGTGAGGGGTTTTGACTAGGGCCTGGCTGAGTAGGTTGAACTTCCCACCGGAGCCAAAAGAGGTAGCACATGGCTTTCCTACCAGCATCACCTGATGTGGGCCAAGAGGGGAAGAAGGAGGCAAGGGGCTTGAAAGCTGTCAGCAGTCCAGCATCAGAGTGGAGGAAGCCCCATTATTACAGCCCCTTTTGGGCACGCTTTCTCTGACCACCATGTGGCACTACCTGATTTTATATTAAAAGTTTATTTATCTGAATTATGTCCTCCCAATAGCTTATAAGAGCTTGTCTGATTTGTCCACCACCCAATTCCCAGGGTCAAGACTGTGCAGTAGAAGCTCTAAATAGATATTTGCTGAAAGAATATTCTGGTGTGGGTAGATCCCACCTCCTGCTGACCTTCCCCTGTGATATTCTTCTCTATTCCTTCTCATCTGTGGCTCCCAAGTCACTGACTGGACTCTCCTTTCTCACCACGAGTTCATTTATGTTGGCAACATTGTCAGAGTGGTGTTTGTTCTCCTTGGGCATTAACAATTAGCCTCAGTATTTTCTAGTGGTCGGAAGTCTATACTTTGGGGTGAGATTGACTTAGATTTTTCTGGGCTCCTTAAAAATAGTGTAACTTTGACAATTTACTCAACAATTATCGGCATATATTTTTTCATATGTAACATGGAAATAATAGTAGAACTTAGCTCAATAAGAAGATGATGTTTAAGTAAAGACCTGAAGGAGATGAGAGAGGGAGGCAAGTGGTTAAGTGGGAAAGAGTGTTGTTCCAAGTAGAGGCTACTGCAAGTGCAAAGGCCCTGAGTAGAATCATGCCTGGTATATGTGAGAAGCAAAAAGAGCAAGTAGAAGGTATGATCTAAGAGGTCACAGAAACAAGTCATGTTGTGCCCTGACTTCTACTCCAAGTGAGAAGGGAAGCCATTGGGAAGTTTGGAGCAGAGGGGTTACGTGTTTTTTCTTATGTTTCACAAGCTGCTCAGTCAAGACTAGATTTAAGGGGAAAGGGAAGGCGCTAGTAAGGAGGGTACAGCAATAATTCAGGCAAGGAATAATGATGGCTCAGTTCAGGGAAGAGGAGGTGGTGAGAAGAGGTCATATTCTGGATATATTTTGAAGGTAGAGTCAATGGAATTTGCTGATGGATTGAATGTGGGGAGTGGGGAAAAGTAAGGAGTCGAAGAAGTCTTTAGAGGTTATTGGCCTGAGCAACTGGAAGATTGGATGTGTCATTTTTTGAAGATCAGGAGAGGAGCAGGTTTGGTCGGGAATATCATCAGGAACTTTGTTCTGGACATGTTATGGTTGAGATGCCTATTAAAAATCCAAGTCGGATACATGAGTCTGGATTCAAGGGTAAGGTTAGGGGTAGATATATACAGTTTGGAGGCATCAGATGTGCCATCTACCATGGGTACCAGTTGGCCCACCATCGCTATCTGCCACAGCCGCATTAGGTAGGTTGCTGTGAGCTCAGATCCCCTCAAGTGCAAGCGTGTTGCAGCCTAGAAGTGCAAGGGAGTTAGTGCCTCCAATGAAAATCTCCCCCACTGAGCAATGAAGCAAGTGGGTAAATGCTTCAGCATTGTGGGGTGGGGGTGGGAGGGTGGAGAGTACTCTTTTCAGGGCGCCCAGCAGAATCCAGCCCCTATTGTCCAGGACAGTGACCCTGAAAAAGGTACATTTATGTTGGCGTTTCCTCATCCTCTCTCTTATCCTCCCTCCTCACTTTCTCACTTCTGATGAATGGGAACACTTTCTAAATAAACTCCCTGCACCCAAGTATTTGATTCAGGCTCTGCTTTCAGATGAACCCACGCTGAGACAGCAGCTTGTAAAAGGCACTTAAAGCCACTGGACTAGATGCTGAAATCTCCCAGAAAGTGAGCATAGACAGAAGGAGAAGAGGTCTAGGAACTGAGCCATGGGTGTTGCAGCATTTTATAGCAGCAATCCTCAATCCCGGGGGAACATGTGACCCACCTGGGGGAGTCCAGTAGCACACCCATGCCTGGGGCCTTCTCTGTGAATTAGATCTGAATCATTGGGAGTGCACTTGGCACCTGTGGCCTTTAAAAGCTTTCTGGATGATGATAGTACACAGCGAGGGTTGAGGACACTGGCTAGATGTTGGGAAGATGAGGGTCCAGCAAAGGAGACTAAGGAGTGGCCAGAAAAGTAGGAGGGGGTGCCTGGAAGTTAATGGAAGGAAGGATTCTGAGGAAGAAGGAATGGTCATGTCATATGTTGCCAGTGGGTCAAGTTAGATGATCGTGAGATTCACCAAAGATTTAACCACCTGGGGGCCTTTGGAGCCTTTAGTAAGACCCGTGTAGGTGAGGTAGGTGAGCGGTGGCAGAAAAGCCTTATTGGGATGGGTTCAAGAGAGGATGGGAAGATTGAAATTGGGGTCAGTTAATGTTGGCAATTCTTTCAAGGAGCATGGGAGTGGAGAAACGGGGAGCTAACTGGAGGGAAAAGTGGGGCCAGGAGAGAGTTTTTATGATAGCGTGTTTATATGTTAAGGCTGGTGGAAAGGAAAAAAAAACAACTGGTGATGCTGGAGAGAAGAGAGGGAATCGGTGGAGCCAGTCCTTGAGCCCAGACTCAGTGCACAACCGGAGGAGGTGGTCTTAGGGGAGTCCGGGCAGTTTGCTCATAGCAACAGGAGCACATGGACCCGTTGCAGGGAGGAGGGTGGATGTGGAAGCTTGTTTCCGATAGCTCCCATCTCTTCTGGGCTTTCATGCAGAGGGCGACGGCCCTGGCCCTGAGGCCCCCAGAGGCGCCAGCTGCAGCCGCACCAGCAGGGAGCGCCCTTGTAGGTCCCCCCTCACAGCCTCCTCTCCACCCAGCAGAGGTAGATGGAGCAACACCTCCTGCTGTAAATGCAGCTCTTCACGTGCACGTATCCTTTCCGACAGTGCCCTAGGCACAACTGTAATCATGTTTAAAAACAAATGTACACAAAAATGCCCCCAAGAGACATGCACTGTTTTATGGTATAACAGGAGAGGACGTTGAACATTTCTGAAATCTTGTTTAAAAACCACACGGGGGCACTATTCCTTTAAAACTACAGTATAGTCAATTTTTGATAGTTGAAGCAGCGGCTTCTCTGAAGTTCAGTTTCCAGAAGTTTATTTTCTCTGAAATGAGAAGCTCTTGTGTCACAATAAACAAAATATTTTCTGTACCTCATGGAGCATTTGAAATGTTCCAGAGACCTGGATTTTTAATTTAATCTGGCTCTTGAGCAATTATTCTTTTACTTTATAGCCATTTCCTTTGCACTTAAGGCACAGTGCCTATTTTTTCTCATTTCTACTTTTTCATATGCTTACAATACAAGCCGAGGGCTGGCAACAAATCCAGTTTGTGCTCACATCTGGAATAAGGTAGATTGTAGCAGGCAGTTTGGGAGAATTTGGAGACCACGTTCTTTTGGACCATTTCTTGTTTTCAGTAAAGTTGTAATTACTAATTTGTACAAATGAAAAGAAAGGTTTTGGAGGTGGGGTAGGATTGGGAGAACAGTAAAATTCAGAATTTCCTTACTGTCTAGCGATATAGAAGCTAGTGGTTGCAAATGATCCAGGTGTGTCCCTGCTCCCCTACCCCATCACCTGTGTCATCATCTGTTAATTATCACTGTTAGCTATGCTCTTGAACTTTAGTCACCTCCCACCCCCACCCCCCACCCTGCCCTCTGAAAACCTCTCCTTTGGCTGCAGTGGTACGTAAGTATACCCCACTCTGAAGTCAAAGGAAGAATAAAAACAAAAACCACCAACTCCCTGCATTTCCCCCTGGATACTGCTGGGTTTCTCTCTGCTTCCTTTGCTGACAGACGTCTTGGAAGAGCAACTGTTTATTCACTGCCTGTATGTCCTCATGGCCAATTTACTTCCCAGTCAGGAGCATTTGGCTTCTTGCCCCAACCACCCTGTTCTGAAATGCTCACTGAAAAGCCACCATGACTTCAATGCCAATTCCCAAGCCTTCGTAGAATGCTTGTTATTATCTCCAGAATTTCGTCTTTCTGAAAACTCTCCTTACCCTTGACTTCTGAGACCTTCCTCTGTCTGGACTGTATTGCAAACCTGCTTGCTGCTTGTTCTGTTTCCTTAGCGGGCTTCTCTCTACTCCTGGGCTTTGAATTGTTAGAGCTCTCCAGAGTTCTGACCTGACCACGTTCTCAGCCTTCATTTCTTTGGACAAACGGATCCATTCATATCCTGAATCATTTTACCATCCCCACAGAGCCTTGGGGAGGCAGAAGACAAATGGTCTTCTGATTCTACCACCCAAGGAATCATAACTCATTGCTCACTTAGAAATGTCCTTCTAAACAAGACCGTTCGCCTCTTTGAAAAGGCTCTTATTCAACAGACAGCAGTGTATGGTATTGAAATATTGTCCCTATATACTAGACATCTTCTGGCACAGATTGTGTCACTGTGTGTTGCTAAGATATTTCATTGACCAGAGTTCATATTTTTACCTTGCTTCTCTTTTCACATCATGTCCAAATGTGTTTCTTTTCCTTAAGTTTACCTGATATTCTTACTTTCCCACCCTTACTCGTAAATGTTTAGAATCCCATTTGTATAATGAGTTCTTTAATAGCCTTTTCATTATCGCTGTTTGGTTAGACCTATTGTACAAGTTTCTGTTTTTTTGTAGTACAGTGAATACATCATGGCTTATTTCTTCACTGTTATACAGAAAGGGAGGAATTCTGCTTTCTCCTTGCCTTTGGAACCAAGAGGAATATTCACCAGAGGCAGCCTGAATACTTACAACATTGGAAGGTTACAGTCACAGGACGGTTTCTGGGGCCATTTGTGGTCTCTATTTCTATTAACTTGTCAAAGCAACGGGCATATAGCTCCCTCTCTCTGCTCCTGAGCCTGGTTAGTTCTTACCCAGGAGCCCCAAACAGGAGACACCCTAGGAGGGTAAGGGGAAGAATGCCACTCACCATCTCTATCCCACCAAAACCCAAATGGACACAGAAATGCTTGGAACTCTCTCTCAGTTAAACTATTTATGACATTAGCATCTCACATGGACCCTCTTAGTCTAAGAAGGCTCTCCTTTTCCCATAAAAGTGGGGCTCATAATAAACAAGACCAGTACCTATAAGCGCTAGAGACTTTGACGTGGGGATGGACCCGAGTCAGTACTGTAAGCTGCAGGATTCAAAACCGTGAGTTGGAGACAATTGAAGCCCAGTGATCTTTTCCTCCCTGGGTTTTTTAGGGCTTCAGCAAGTGCCTGGGCCTCTTTTACCCACTCAGCTCCCACACTGGCTGCCTCTGAGTCTCAAGGTCCCTCTTGCTCTTTTGGACAGATGCCTGTACTGCTACTTGGCCCATATTTCCATGACAGGGTCCTTCTGCTGGTCTCGAAGCACCTGTGTGAGTTGAGTTTTCCAGAATAGTAAAAGAGGAGAAAACTAACCTTATTGAGGAGTGCCTCCATTCTTTCTCCTTCATGCAAGTAATTACACGAGTGCACGTGTTATATATGTAGTGGTCATCTGACTACATTCAATCCACTTGTCATTTTAACATCATTTTAACCATTATTACCAATATTATTTTGCTGGGGAGATACCATCTTCTGTATTATCAGAAAAGCCCTTAATTCATTTATGTATTCACCCATTCATTCTTTTAGTTACCCACATATTCGTCTACCCCCCACCCACACATTCATTAAACATGTACTGAGGAACTATGTTGTGCCATTGCTGCTTGATATAGGGAACTGAAAAACCGAGAGTAATGTCCCTTTCTTCTACACTCTCTCGTCTTATACATATATACATCACACTTTTTGAATCAATTTTCACTGACCACGAGGAGTAGAAGTAGGATTTAAAAGATGCTTATATCTAAAATGATATTCCCAAGGCATAGCAGTAGCCAGAAATGATCTAAAATAACTTCTGTCATCCAATTTTACTGATGGGAAAGGAGTCTGCTTGAAAATTTCCATCTGTGCAAGTGTCCCGAAAAGCCTGCACTGCAGTAAAAAAATTCTCCCCCAGTGCAAGCACCAATGCAATGCTGGTCTTTGTTCAACATGGAAGTCTGGTCATTGTGCCAAGGTCAGTGCAACATACATTTTCCAGGCAACAGAGGGCAAACCACACTATGGGGTGTGCATGTCCCTCTTCCAAACCCAGGTCCTATTCGTCAGTCAGGCCTATCCCCTTGACTTCACCCACCCTACCAATAAATTGCCTTGCATCTCTCTTGCCCAAGAGAGAGAATGGTCACATACCAGCATTTAAGCACCCACATTTTTATAGTTTCAACTGTTTAAATGGAAAATTTCCTTATATATTTGATATCATTGTCCTTTGAAAATAGTATACAGAATTTTAGAAATCATTAACCCGCCCCCCCTCCTTTTTGTTTTTGGTTCAGCATCAAAAACATGATTTTTTCACAATGTTTTGAAAAGCAGTGCTCCCTCCAGATGCGTGGAAGGATCATGGTCTCAACACTGATGCTCGCAGGCCTCCATGCTTCTTTGAATATTTGCATCTTAAAGCTTTTCTTGCTGGAGTACTTCTGCCTGAGGTCCCTCGTTCCCTGTTATTTGTGCTTCTGTGGTCTTCTACTTCTTAGAATTGTGTGCACAATTAGAAGAAATAGACTCTAATCGAAGGTCCAAAGAGAATCCCAAGGATTAAAGTACAAGAGATTTATTGTTTTAAGATTTTTATTTTCTGCTTTTCTGCCTTCCAAGGTTTTTAAAGGCCATCTTCTGTGTCTCAGCTTTCCTCTGGATAGGTCCAGTTGCCTCGTCTACCTGCAGCTGTTCATCAGCTGCTTTGGGTTAGGTCAACATTTTCCAAAGTGTGGCCTGCAGAACACCTGTGCCAGAATCGCTAGCGATGCTGTTAAAATGCAGGTGCGTGGGTCCCACCCCTGAAACGTTGAATCAGACTTTCTGAGGAAAGGGCCTGAGAATGTGCATTTTCATTTCGCATACTTGTATGACCCAGCTACTTGTATGACCTAGACCTTGAGAACTACTGTAATAGGTGCCATGCTTGAGTTTTTCATCTGAGCTAAACTTACATTTGTAGTTGCAAATTGCTGAGATGCTCAGAGAGGCAGAAAAGCCTACTGGTTAAAAGTGAAGGCTCTGGAGCCAGCCTGCCCAGGTTCAAATCTCAGTTTTATCTCTTAACTACTACATTTTATTGAGCAACCTATGTAAAATCATTGTGCCTCAGTTTCCCCATCAATAAAATGAATATAATAGTACCTGCTTCACAAGGTTGTTGCATTAATATAGAAACAAAAACAGTAAGCACACAATAGATGTTAGCTATCATTGCAGTCATATTTTTGTATAGTGCCTGTATCACAGCATTTGTGGTTTATCCAGAGCACAGTGACAGCTGCTATACATAAAAAATCTTTGGCAACCACTCTCATCCCTGAGTATGCATACGTGGCCACGCCTAACTGGTATCATGGGTGACATATTGTGACTTGGCTTCAAATAGCACAACTATACGTCATGGTCATGGTGACAGTTCCTCCCATCTCTTTGAAAGCCAGATATGTAAGTTTGAAGGAGTATCAGTGTCGTGAGCCTTAATATTTTTATAGATACTGAAGCCTCAAATTGTGAGACTCATCAAAGGATTCAAACCAGCGTCATGGCTTTGCTTTAAGTCGAGATATTGAGATAGGGTTCTTCTGTGCGCACCAAATTATGCAGCAATTATGGTGGAATCCCATCCAGAATTATACTGGTTTCTATGGCAACCTGAATTCAAAATAGGATCTTAGAAGCCTCTTCAAGTAGAAAAAGCAAGTTTCACTCCTTCTATCCGTATGGAATATATAGTTTATGCAAAGCATTTTCTAAATGGAACTTTTGTCTTTTTACTTATCTTGCCATTAATAATTTTAACGTTGTTGTAGTACTACATTCTAAATTTTCTCTGAGTCTGAGAATCTTAAGCCTCCCTAAAGTGCTCATTTTTCTATGAATAGCTAATGTTTCACTTTGTTGCTCATAACAGACGTACTAAGTATTTTTGACTTTTCTGAGTAATTCTATAGTAATTAGTAAGAGGAGAGAGCAACTGTTATAGAATTTCCAGGTTAGCAAGTCAACTTATTTTTAGTTGGCAATTTATATAAAAAGCTTTTGAGTAAATGCCTCATTTGTGTAAAAGACGTATTTTAGCACATATCTGTCTGAAACAATTCCAAAATTGGAGATTGGGATCATGAAGATCAAGTCTTTTGCAGATACTCTGTGACTTGGCAATTGCAGGTATAGTGGTGAGGATAGGCTAGGTTTTGCTGTGCTAACAAACATGCCCAACATCTCAGTGACTTGTGGCAATAAAAGTTTATTTCTCATTTGTGCTTCCTGCCCATCGCAGGTTTGCTTTAGCTCCTCTCCCTGCCATCTTCACTCTGGGACTTGGATTGACAGACAGCCCCTACCTAGAACATTGCTGGTAGAACAGAGAGCATGGTGAGGTGACTACTAACTCTTAAAGCTTCTATTCACAAGGGACACACTTTTCTGCTCACAATTTATTGCCCATAGCCAATCTCATGTTTGGGCCTGAATCCACAGTTTGGGGACATATAATACCCCCACAAGGCAGTGAATATGGTACCCTCTGTGGGAATAAAGTCTACCACAGCAGGGACATCAGACCTTAGAGGTAATAATTTTTTTAAGGAGTGTTAGTGGTGGAGAGTAGTGGTGAAATTGCAGAATTTTTGAGAGTATGGCAAAATGGCCCATAAGGTTTTCTGACTCCCTAAAATCCTCGCAGCCATTAGTGCAGAGTAGCACTAAAACCAGGTCTCTTAGCACCAAATCTAGCCTCCTTTTCTCTGTAAAACTGGGAGACTTGGTTTCATGGTTTTGACAAATGAGCTCTTTGTACAAGATAGCAGAGTTAAAGCACTTTCTCTTCCATTTGTTTTTGTCCTTTTGATTAACGTTACTGTGGATAATTAAATTAAATTAAATTAAATATTTTAATTTCTGATAGTGAACACAGTGACTGCATAAATGATTTTATAATTGTTTCTCTGAGGCACAGGGCCTCCAAAAAATGCAGACATTTTTCCAATGGTATTTTTCTCTTGTTGATGGGAATTATGACTTTTTTTAGATTGCATCCAAGTCATTAGAAATAAGAAAGCTCTAGGAAGAGACCTATATTGAGGATCAAGAAGGACGTTTTTGTATTATCAGATATTGTTCATTGGCATGAGCGATATGTGATCAACATTGAGCAACCAAGGGGCACTGTGTGAATCTTGGGGGTAGGTGGAGGTACATGACTAATTCTGTGTGAATTTATGCCTGAAACATTTCCTTCATATGATATTGACCTAGAAGAAAACGTAAGTGGTCTGCCATTGGCCTACCTACTTCTTTGCATATGGGATTCAGCTATGTGGGCATTATCTACATGGAGAAGTTGATGATCCTCATCGCTAGCCTGTTCTGTAAAGAATAAAAGGAGGGTGAGCCTTCTTACCACAGAGTTACCAGGGCCTTGTGATTATAAACCCAACATCTCCCACATTCTTGCCAATTCCTTGGTAACAGTTGCATGAAGAGGTCCAGAGAGGACTTCATATGCTGGCCCAGGGTCTCAAGCACAAGGCACACTTTTGTGAGGGGCCTGGTGCTTGGTTTGGCCTCCTGCTGGTCCCCTCTTCAGGGCCTCTCTGCTGTGTGAACCCCCATGTGTTCATCATGGTGCCTCACTAAGGCCATGCTGATAGGCCCCACCAGGTCTAAATACACTTCTCAGGTGCTCATGCGTTGCAACCTAGTATTCTCTCACTGACATTTCTGCACACCGACGGCTTGATGACATTTGATATTCATAACCATGTCCTTGAAATGCTGACAAAGACTTCACTATATTTGGTGTGAATTAGACATACTTTATAATTTGATCTCTTGAGAATTTGTGATCCATATATGGCCTGTGTATATTCTAGTAAGCGCACTGTGTGATAAAATTCTGTATTAGGATCATCGAGTCTTGAATTTCAGGACTAGAAGGAATCATAAAGTTTGTCTAGAATTCTAGATCACTGTTCCTATAGGATCATTTGTGACCTCTCGACTGGAGGGAGGCAGATCCCACAACCCCATGAGATAAAGACTCCTGGAATAATTTCTCTTCTGCATTCTTTATTGTATTGAACTTAAGTCTAGTTCTGGCCTTTGTTATTAGCCCTGGTTCTGCTTTCTTTGATCACTCAGAAGGTCCCTTTTCCTAAAGGGGAGCCCCTATCATGTCCCCCTGCAATTCTTCTCTCAAGGCCACGTTTCTTCTGTCACCATTTCTCACAGGAAGCGGCTTTAATCTCCCCTCTCTCTGGTTGCTGTTGTTGGGCTGCATCCCCTTGGATCTGTGGCCCCACCTTTTACAGTGCCAGGCCTGGAATGAATGCAGGACTCCACCTGTGACTGGGCCAGTGCTGAGCAGAGCTGGGCCATTGTCGTCTGGCCTGAGCAGAGTGGTTCTAATGGGCGGGGCACCAGTGTGGCCGCCAGAAGCACCTGGACTCAGAATTCAGCTCTGCCACTTGCTGGCAGTGTGACCCTTGTGTCATTTTCTGATCTTTGAGTCTCAAGTTTATTCATCTTATCAAAGGAGGACAATAATTCCTTCATCTAAGGGGCATGGTGAGCAATAAAAAGATGATATGTTTGAAGCATCTAATAGTGTGTGGCATATATTCCAAGTAAATGTTTGTTTTTCTATTATTTTGAGTATTATACTTTACTAGTTTAGGATAATATTATATCAGCTGTTTGGTAGCCAGACCACTCTTTTGCCCCCCGAACTGGAAAGTTCCCAAAGTCTTAAGTCCCAAAGTCTCCCCGCTGTGCTGTGGTTGGGCCTGTCTCTCCTGTGCTGTCGAACGTCTGTAACAAGTGTCTCATGGAGACACCAGCACCTGCCTCACAGGGTTGGTCAGATTTCAGTCTCACACATGTACATTTCCTCCCAGGACGGGCAGACAACATAGTGCTGGAATATCTGTGTCCTTAATAATGCTTGTGATTGTTGGTCTTCAAACTTTTTCGGTTGACCTGGACGTTCTTTGTCTTTCACATAGAAATCATCACTGTTAAAGCATTTAAACCAGCGTTCACAAGTATCTTGAGATGAAGCATGTTCACCATAAGCTTCCCGAAGTATATGATAACTTTCAGCAGCACTTTTCTTCAAAATAAAGTAATGAATCAAAACTTCCTGCAAATGCTCTTTTTTTTTTTTTTTTTTGGCACGAAATTTGACATTTTTAAGCGTAAAAATATCTATGATGTTAATTCCTTCAGAAAATTTGACATATGAAGTTTTGAAGCTTGCTATCAATACAACAAAATAGCATACATATCAAATCGCATATATATCAACATATGTGTAACTCCATGTATTGAAAAAAATCCGCATTATTAACCGGTACACCTAGTAGATTGCAGGGGCCTGTTGCAGGCCTGCAGAGGGAGGCTGGTGTCAGATTCAGAGAGGAGCAGCTGCTGACCATCTTCCCTCCCGCTGCAAAGGCACCAACCTATTCCGGTGCAGGAAGTGAATGATGCACATGTTACGTCCTACACATCTGCGGCTGACTGTCATTTTGATGCTCTCTCTATTCTTTGCCTCCATTTTAGAAATAAGCGGCTTTATTTTAGAGTAGTTTTAGCTTTGCAGGAAAATGGTGAAGGTAGTACAGAGGGTTCCTGTTTTCCCTGTTACTAGTATTAGCATCTTCCATTAGTATGTCACACTCATCACAATCAATGCACCATTGTTCATAGATTATTACAAACTGGAAGTCATACTTTGCTCAGATTCCTCTGCTTTTGCATAATGACCCCTTTCTGTCCCAGGATCCCACCCCGGACACCACAGGCCACTTCGTCATCATGCCTCCTTTCGCTCCTCTTGGCGGTGACAGTGTTCTCTGCCCTATTTTTCAACCTGCTTTGAGCTCCTCTTCAAAAGATGCCTTTTCACCGTTTTGATACGTGCTGGATAGTGGGTGTTAACAGGGCTGTTAATTTTCAGTGAGCAAACATGGATGGAGCACACCTACAAGATGAGGTGACGGAACCTGATGACAAGATGAAGGTGAGCTGCTTTCCCCCATCTTAGTGCCATTCACCTCCTCATGCGCTTGCACATTAATGTGCCCCCTAGAGAGCTTGTTAAAATGCAGGTTGTGATTCGGTAGCTCCAGGGCAGGGCCCGAAAGTCTGCATTTTTAGGAAGCTCCCAGATGTGCCCATGCCACAGGGGACCACACTTTGAGGACCAAGACCCTGAACTTGGGTAGAGTTCCTTATTAGGTGCCAGTGGGAGCTAGGGGCTGGGATGGAGGGGGAGGAAGAATTACATAAATTGCCTATGACAATCTCTGTCATTAAGAAGTTTGTGATTCTGTTAGAAAAGAAAAAAATACAATAAAACAAAAGCATAAAAAATAAAGTGCAAAATTAACATTAAGGTAGTAGACATTTGATACCATTAAGATGGCTATTATTAAAAAAAAAAAAAAAAAACAGAGAAAATAACGTGTTGGAGAAATTGGAAGCTTTGTACATTGCTAGTGGGAACGTACCAAAGTGGTGCACCTTCTATGGAAAATTATATAGTGGCTCCTCAAAAAAAAAATGAACATAAAATTATCATACAATCCAGCCGTTTCACTTCTGGATATAAAGGAAAAAGAATCGAAAGCAGCGACTTGAACAGATATTTGTACACCCATGTTAATAACAGCATTATTCCCAATTCACTTTCACATTATTCACCAATGTCGGAAGCAACTCAAGTGTCCGTCCATGGACGAATGGATAAACAAAATGTGGTATCTCCATACAATGGAATAGTCTGCCTTATAAAGGAAGGAAATTCCGACACGTGTTATACCATGGATGAACCTTAAAGACATGATGCTAAGTGAAATACGCCAGTCACAAAAGGACCAATGCTGTTCAGAAGGTACCTAGGCTAGTTAACTTCAGAGACAAAGTAGAATGGTTGTTGCCAGGCCTGGGGGGGGGAGGGAATGGGAATTAGTGTTTAATGGGCACCGAGTTTCAGTTTGGAAGAAGTTCTGCAGGTGGATGGTTGTATTGGTTACACAACAGCATGAATGTGATTAATCACACTGAACTGTACACTTAACAATGGTTAAAATGGAAATTTTATGTTATGCATACTTCACCATAATTTTAAAATGGCTTAAACACACACACACACACACACACACACACACACACAGTACAATGGGGGTAGAGTTGTCAGGTGAGAAGGATACACGGATACAAGTAAGGCCTCATCTATGGACGACGTGTGGTACACCGGGCACAACGTGCCTACGTTACCTCATTTACCTCCAACAACTACCCAAGCGGCTTATTAGGCCTGTTGATCAATGACAAAACCAAAAGAGGGAAGAGATTATTGAAGGCTCCGAGAGTCGGCAGACGTGTCCAGCGTGGATTTAAAGTGGGCCTTGGAAGAGAGACAGGGTTTTGGTGGGAAGACATAGGGAGGCATTCTAGCTGGAAGGTGGAAACGGGCTAAGGAAAGAGACAGAGGCTGGATGGCAACAGCTCTGCAGCTGGCATGGTTGCAGCCGGAGTGAAAGGGTCATGTGAACGAAGCATGACCAGAAGGGCAGGAGGTGAAAGGCCTTCAGTCCCAGGGGCTTCTGATAGGGTCTTGATCTCTTAGTGTCTAAGCAGGGAGTATCAAACTAAGTGTTTTCGGAGCTAGCAGGTGACATTAATGGCAGAAGTGGCTTAGTGCAAGGTGACAGGGAATGGGGTGGACTAGGGCAACTGAATAGAACACATCCCACCTAAGGCATTCACATCTCATACGTAAACCCGGGCAGCGTGGGCCAATGCTGGGCTTTCCGGCAGGCGTTAGATAATATACTCAGTTCCACTTCGGCAGGGCTGCTCCACTGGGGCAGGGGGGCTGGGTTGGGCAGAGGTGTGTGTGTGTGTGTGTGTGTGTGTGTGTGTGTGTGAGAGAGAGAGAGAGAGAGAGAGAGAGAGAGAGAGAGAGAGAGAGAGAGAGAGTCTGAGTTGTGTTTGCTCCACGTCTGAATAACCTGGAACATCTTCTTGCAAACTGAGCTTCTCAAGGTGAGGCCCCTGCATGCCTGAAGGATGCAGAGTGATGCTGAGGGCATGTAAGACCACATGATACATGAGGCACATCTTCCTGGCTGTATCAACAGTCCTAGAAGATGGTGGGTAAAAATTCATGCAGTTTCACTAAGTACTTGAAATATTATTTTGGTTATGACAGAGACACATGGAGTAGAATACCAATGTAGCTAATTGTTAGCACTAATTATTATGTTCCAAAATTTAGAAATGCATTCTATCAATGAAAATAACGCAGAGCCAGTACTAACTGAACACCCACTCCGTGCCAGGCGCCATTCTGAGCACTTTGCCGTGTTTTCTCCTTCAGTCCTCCTCGCAGCCCACGTGCTCTGGGCCATTATTACCCCATTTACAGATGAGGGGGCGGAGATGCGGAGACCAGGAGTAACTTGCCAAGGCGATTGTGGCAGAAATCTAGGATACAATGGTCGCCGCAGCTGCACTTATAATGAACTCGGAGTTTCTTTTTCTCATGGCACTGTGGTCCAGGAGTAATTTAAGTAGGGACCACTAGGTGTCACTACCTGGCGCTCCCTAGAAAAGCAGAGGGACCCTGTGACTCCACCGTGAAGAAAACAACACACACATAACCGCAGGCATCTACCATCTTCCTGTTGAAAATGCCAATGTGACTTGGTAGCCACTTCTGTCTCCTTCCTTCCCACCTTTGGCCCATCCCAGCCCCAGCTAGCTAGGTGCAGCTGGACACCCTCCCCCCTCCAACACACACACACACACACACACACACACACACACACACACACACACTCTCTTCTGACCAACGCGGCCGTCCTGCCCAAATCCACCAGCAGAGTGTGTGTGTGTGTGTGTGTGTGTGTGTGTGTGTGTGTGAGAGAGAGAGAGAGAGAGAGAGAGAAGAGAGAGAGAGAGAGAGAGAGAGGGAGGGAGGCTGAGTTGTGTTTGTTCCAAGTTTGAATAACCTGGAACATGTTCTTGCAAATTGGACTGGTGCTTTCAAGTCAGACCTTTTCCAGCACAGTGCTTGCACACGACACACATCTGCTATTGAACCGCACTGAAGGGCAGAAGAGAGGCTTGTGCTCAGGGTACCAGTGAGTCAGAGGAGGAGCTGGAGGAGAATAGGGAGGGTCCTGGGACTCTCAGGGGCAGTGGGTGGAGGGAAAGAGGGGGAGAATGTGCCAGGGGCTCATAAGCGGGAACGGAAGGCCCAGCTCAAGGGCCCCTGCACCTCTCTACTGGTACCGGCCCAACACTGATTCAGCATATAACTATGGGCTGTACATGATCTACTTCAAGGGCATACAAAAATGTATCAAAAGTGAGCAAATGAAACATGTACGATTTTTTTTAAAAAAAAATTCTTTCTTGATTCCAGCATCCTCCAATTAATTTTGAAATCTTCCTCTTTACTGTAAACTTTTCAAAAATTCTGTGCACAGTCAATAGGATGATGGATTACATTTTTATTGCAGTTCACTTGAGGCAGGAAAATGAGGCGAGGCTTCTCTAAAGCATGATGCTCATACACAAGGAGAGCAGAGGAGGGGAGAAAACCAAGTCGTTTTTACTGAAACCGTCTCCTTTTGGACAGGAGGGCAGCCCACCACAGACACGTCAGGAGCTGTTTTGAAAAATGGTGCTAATTTCTGAGAACAGCTACAGAGAGCTTTCAAAAAATCTGCAGGATAAAGCAAATAGCGCAGGTGAATGTCTTTAAATTATAGGAAGCAAGTGTCAGTATCAGGCAGATCTGTATGTTTTACGTGGGCCCTGGAGACTGAGGTTCATTAGCACAAAAGCGGAACACATAATTTGTGTTAGGTTTTGTGATAACACGTGTTTTTAAAATTTGGAACATAACACTTGGTGCTTCCAGGAAACTTTCCACTTTTATTATTTTAAATGTAAATTCTCTGCTAAACACACAAAATGCAAATGCTAATTTATTTCAGATAGGAATACCATGGACAGTAACTTCTTTACGGTATGTAATTACAAAAGCTTCTTCCATTTGAGTCGGGAGTCATCACCAGCACCACAGAGAATGGCAGCAAGCTGGTTTTGATGCTGCTGTATTTACTTGATAAGAATAATGATAGCCATAACACACATAAGAATCCCGCGTGATCATAGGTGATGATTTCATTTAACTCTTATAGCAGCCCTGTGTGGTCTAAAGCAGTGGTCGGCAAACTCATTAGTCAACAGAGCCAAATATCAACAGTACAACGATTGAAATTTCTTTTGAGAGCCAAATTTTTTAAACTTAAACTTCTTCTAATGCCACTTCTTCAAAATAGACTCGCCCAGGCCATGGTATTTTGTGGAAGAGCCACACTCAAGGGGCCAAAGAGCCGCATGTGGCTCGCGAGCCGCGGTTTGCCGGCCACTGGTCTAAAGTATACACGGTTAATTACATTTGATAGATGACAGGTGGATGAATAAACCAAGGCTCATAGAGATTAACTGCCCAAGGCCGCAAGTACTTAGTAGCATAAGTTCATATTTGATTATGGAAATATTCTTATGAAAATTAATTAGATCTCATTAATAAATATTTTGTTTGGGGGAAGTATCTGCAAAATATTGCACTGCAGAAATTTAGACTTCAGTTACCATATACTCTCAATAGTATGTGTTGTATACATATTCAGAAAAAAATTCAAGCAGATACAGTCTTTGATTTCTGTTAACTCCACAGTATTTGGTATTTAAAAAATCATCTTTCTGAAAAATAGTATTTCTAGTTTGTTGAATCAAGAGGTGCCATCATCAGCAAAGGGAACCAAAAGAAAAGACAACCTACTGATTGGAAGATATTTGCCAATGACACATCTGATAAGGGTTTAATATCCAAAATTCATAAAGAACTCATACAAATTAACACCAAAAAACCAAACAATCCAATTAAAAAATGGGCAGAGGCCCTGAATAGACATTTTCCCAAAGAGGACATACAGATGGCTAGTAGATATATGAAAAGATGCTCAATAGCACTAATTTTCAGGGAAATGCACATTAAAACTACAGTGAGAGATCACCTTACACCTGCCAGAATGGCTATCATTAGTAAATCAATGAGCAACAAGTATTGGTGAGTATGTGGAGAAAAGGGAACCCTCATGCATTGTTGGTGGGACTGCAAACTGGTGTAGCCACTATGGAAAACAGCATGAAGGTTCTTCCAAAAATTAAAAATAGAACTACCTTATGGCCCAGCAATTCCACTTCTGGGTATTTACCTGAAGAAATACAAACACCAATTCAAAGAGCTATATGCACTCCTATGTTCATCATAGCATTATTTACAATAGCCAAGATATGGAAGTAACCAAAGTACCTATCAATAGACAATTGGATACAGAAGATGTGATATATATAATGGAGTATTACTCAGCCATAAAATAGACAGAAATCTTACAATTTGTGACAACATGGATGGACCTAGGGGGTATTATGATAAGTGAAATAAGTCAGACAGAGAAAGACAAATACCATATGATTTCACTTACATGTGGAATCTAAAGAACAAAATAAATAAACAAAACAGAAACGGATTCATAAAAACAGAAAACAGACTGATGGTTGCCAGAGGGGAGGGAAGTTGGGGGACTGGGTGAAAAAGGTGAAGGGATTAAGAAGTACAAATTGACAATTACAGAATAGTCATGGTGATGTCATGTGCAGCATAGCAAATATAGTCAATAATCTATACTAATAAAAGGGTAATATGTTAATTAGACCGGGAGCCCTTCCGGACAAAGCCATGGTGGCGGGGTCAAGGCAGAGGTGGTTAGGGGTGATCAGGCCAGAAGGGGAAGGCAGTTGGGGGTGATCAGGCTGGTGGTGGGGGGCAGTTGGGGGCAAGCAGGCCGGCAGGGAGGGGCACTTGGGGGTGAGCAGGCCGACGGAGGGGGCAGTTAAGGGTGATCAGGCTGGCAGGGGGGGCAGTTGGGGGCGAGAAGGCCGGCGAAGGGGGCAGTTGGGGGTGAGCAGGCTGGCAGGTAGAGTGGTTAGGGGTGATCAGGCAGGCAGGCAGGTGAGTGGTTAGGAGCCAGCAGTCCCGGATTGCAAGAGGGATGTCAGACTGCTGGTTTAGGCTCGATCCCACCTAAACCGGCAGTCGGACATCTCCCAAGGGGTCCCAGATTGGAGAGGGTACAGGCCAGGCTGAGGGACACCTCCCCCCCCATGCATGAATTTCATGCACTGGCCACTAGTATTGTAATAATTATGTATGATGCCAGGTGGGTACTAGATTTGTTGGGGGGGGGAGGTGTCACTTCATACATTATATAAATGTCTAACCACTATGCCATATACCTGAAACTAATATAAAATAATATTAAATGTCAATTTTAATTTTAAAATAAAAATGTATTATAGAATTGTACACTTGAAACCTATATAATTTTATTAACCAATGTCACCCTGATAAATTAAATTAAAAGTAAATAAATAAAAAGAAGTGCCAGAATGTTGTGTGTTTTTTTTAATCAGGAGGAAGAGGAAGGAAGGAGGAAAATTCCCCCCCCTGCCAAAAATCTTCACTTTAAAAATACTGCTATATTGTTATGAGACTCTGAAACAGTTTTGTTTATAAAGATTCTTGGGCCCAGCCAGCATGGCTCAGTGGTTGAGCACAGACCTGTGAAGCAGGAGGTCACGGTTTGATTCCTGATCAGGGCACATGCCCAGGTTTCGGGCTCCGTCCCCAATGCGGGGGCGTGCAGGAGGCAGCCGATCAATGATTCTCTCTCATCATTGATGTTTCTCTCTCTCCCTCTCCCTTCCTCTCTGAAATCAATAAAAATATATTTTAAAGAAAGATTCTTGGTACTTGCAGATAGTGAAGGTGCAGACACATTTGTGATCACGTCCTAAGCAAGCAAGGGGAGGTGGTCACAGTCCTGAGGTGGCGCGAGGTGTGTGAAGGCTCTGGTGTGCCTGGGGCACTCCTTGGAGAGCTGGTCACTGTCAGTGTCTTTAGGTCTTTGCCTGGCAGGATGGCAGAGGCCAGTTTTCTAAACCCACCTCTCACAGCCTCCCTGGGACCTTTTGCATTGTCATTCCACCTGACTTGAAAAGCTCCCACTGACCCTTCACATTGACTCCCATCCTCTTCAATAGGCCATCAGAGCCACGTTTGCCACACCCTTCCCCAGAAAGCCCGCCTGATGTCACCTTCATCCTTGCCGGGAACCAATTCCAACATGTCATAATTACAAGAGTTTCATCGAAAGGTTGGTGAAACTTGGGGGGCTCAACAAGGGCTGAGCCACAAATGTAGTTTACCTGTTGGAATGGCTAAAAAGAATCTCCCCCAAACCTGAATAGGATTGTCTGCTGCTAGACAGCTCAGGGCATCTTAATCTGCATGTTATTGCCTCCTGTTGGCCAAACACCTGAATAGTTGTAGGCTATTCCCCAATCTGACAATGCTTTTGTAAACCCTACCCTTTGAAACCCTACCCTTTGAAGTGTATTATCTCCACTTTGCCTTAGGACAATTTGTGTTAATAAATAGCATGGGATCCTGAGTCAGGGGGTAGTCTTTAGCTCCTTTAGCTGAAGCTCCTCTGACCCCCAATGCCTTTCAAAATTATCTTTCGTCCTTGGACTCCTTATTGAATCTACGCGCAGCTCCTTTCTCCAGATTGCTGAACCCTTCGTAATGCTGGGACAAGAACCCTGGCATTAATGGACGCCCACCCAGGGGCTCCAATAGTATTTATACCGTACGACTCATTTTTTTTAACTGAGTGGACACTGCCTTGCCTGATGGTGGTTTTGTTCAGGAACATACAATTTTATCTTCCCAACTTGAGTGTAAACTTCACAAGGGCAGGAGCTGAGTCTTAGGCCCCATTCTTGCTACTCACCCTTCCACCTCCCCTCTGCATCCAGCCCTGGACCAGGCTGTGTGCTGAGGTGATGGCTGTGGTCATTAACAACCTGTATTCTGGGCCCAGTTTCCTGGGTTTTAATCCTGCCTGCTACTTACTGACCATGACCTTTGGCAACTCAGCCTCTTAGTCTGTAACATGCTAAATCATAATGGTACCTACTTCATAGGGTTGTTGAGAAGATTCCGTGAGATACAGGGTGAAAGGGGCTTAGAACAGTATGGAGTGTGCAGTAGACATGATAGAGGCCTTAGCTGTTGTTTTTTCTTTGATAAATATCTGCAGGAGAGAGGCGGGAGGCCTGTGAAGAGGCCGCTGGGCAGTGAGAGTGGGAGAGACCCAGGAACCTTTCTCCACACTCTGTGCCTGGGCCACAGGCACCAATCTCCACCCCTTTACCAACGGGGGCATGTGCTTCCCAGGAGTGGAGAGTAGATGCAGTGCCGTTGCTGAGAGAGAGTGCCGAGGTGGAACGGAAAGGATTTGGTACGTGTCGGAGTGGATGATGGGGAAGTACATGTGGAGCTAAGAATGTCTTCCAGCTTGGGTGGCTAGGTCGACAGTGATGATATTAACTGAGTGGGATGGGTCAGAAGGGAAGGCAACGAGTTCAGTTATAGACATACTGGGTGTGCAGTGTCTGGCCTACATCCAGGTGGGGCCACCCAGTAGCAGGGACAACAACAGATAACATGTATTGAAAGAATATCCTGTCCGGTAACCATTCCAAACCCTTCACTCTTTGTTGTTGTTTATTAAAAATATATTTTTGTTGATTTCAGAGAGGAAAGGAGAGGGAGAGAGAGATCGAAACATCAGTGATGAGAGAGAATCATTGATTGGCTGCCTCCTGCACGCCCCCTACTGGGGAATCGAGCCCACAACCTGGGCATATGGCCTGAGCGGAAATTGAACTGTGACCTCCTGGTTCATAGGTTGATGATCAACCACTGAGCATCACTGGCTGGGCCCCCTTCACTGGTTTTCATCCACTTAGGCTCACAACCATCCTATGAAGGAGGTACTCTTGTTATTCCCCTTTTACAAAAGAGAAAACTAGGTGCACAGTGGTTCAGCCATTTGTGTAAGGCCACACTGCTAATGAGGGGTGGCACAGGGATTGGGACTTAGGCCATCTGGTATTGGAGCTCCCACATTGAGCCCCTCTCTACAAAGACTGTATCTGAGGCTTCTGAGGGAGATGAGACGGGTCTGGAGATATAGATGTGGCCAAGCCATGGTGGTGACAGTCCTGCTCTAGGGGAGACTGTGGGGGCGGGGGGGGTGTTGGCTGAAAGAAACTCATTTGCTGGCATAAGTGAACATCATTGTGGAAGATTCAGGTTCAACGTAAGTTATAACTGGGATCAAAGGTCAAGTAACAGCATGAAACTTGCTATGGACTGAAATCCATATGTTGAAGCCCTAACACCCCATGTGACGGTATTTGGAGGTGGAGCCTTTGGGAGGTAGTTAGGTGAGAAGAGACTGGAGAGCCATCTCTGTCAGCCACGTGAGCCATGAGAAGGACATGTGTAAGAGTCGCCACCAGGAGCTGGCCGTGCAGGCATCCTGATCTTGGACTTCCAGCCTTCAGAACTCGGAGAAATAAATGCCTGGTGTCTAAGCCACCCGGACTTTGATATTTTGTTATGGCAGCCCGAGATGACTAATACAAACTCAAAAAAAGAAAAGAAAAAGTCAACGGCTTGATGACAATAATTTGATACAACACTTATATCGCCCATTTCAGTCAACAAGGTTTGTTTAAATTGCTTTCAAATTCCATAAATTAACACTCTTGTGAGGTAAGTAGGTAGTAAGTGTTATTATTGAGGGTACAGGAAGAAGTGAATATGGGGACAGAATCCTAGCTAGATGCTTCCCGTTAAGTGTTTATTTAACAAAGCACTGAAAGAGGGTTTAGGTTGCAAAGTACTAGTTATGTCCTAGAGTTGAGTGTGTAATTTTCAATGAACTTTTAGGGTGGCATGGCTTGGTACCTAACAAAATGAAGTGGCTGCTGATTTATTTTGTGGTATACACGTGCCTGAATTGTCATACCAAGGCAAGGGGTTTAATGCTCTCAGCTCTGGCCACATCAGAATCACAATCACCCCAGGAGCTTTAAGAAACTGTGCACTCGGCTCCACCCCTGCAAATTTCCGTTCGGTAAATCAGGAGCAGATTAGTGCTTTTTTTTTTTGGACTAATGCATTTTTAAAATAGGTGCGCTTTTTTTTTATCAAGATGATGGAATGACATAGTATTTATTTCCTTTTCACTCCACCATCTCATTGAAATGATTTCCTCAAAAGGCATAAGAAAAAAAAATCCATAACAGAGCTGGCAGACAGGGAAAGGTACAATCACCTGAGAATAAATTTTGAGGCTTTTCTGGAAAATACCAGCAGATGAGGTTGCATTTAAAAACAGTAGAAAACTCTGAAGGATCTGGCCTGACCTGCTTGAGCCAGGAAGAAACGCTACAGCGCCATCTAGTGGAAGTCAGAAGTAGACCTTGGAGTGCTTGATTATCAGGCTAATTAATTAAGATACCCTGTTCCCACCTGCTTCCTCGTGCCCAGCAGCTGGTGTTCCCACCTGCTTCCTCATGCCCAGCATCTGGCGGCAGCGCTTGTCCCCGGGCGAGAGCTGCAAGAACAGTTCTTTAAATAAAATTCAGGCTTTCTTGGGGTGAGACTTCCCAGCATGGCAACCGAGGTGACAGAGAGAAGAGGAAGGCAGCTTGGGACTTGGAGGGGAGTGAGGCTCGCTATGCTTGTCCTACTTTGGTGGACGGGCTGGTCACTTGTGTGGGGTGCTCCACCCCACCCCTGCTGCCCCTGCTCACACACACAATGGGAAGCCTGGCTAGCAGTATGTCTGCCCACTTAGGTGCTGATTCTCACAGACCCTCTACCCCCCCCCCCCCCCTGCAAGCAGCGCTGAATTCAGGGGAGGGGCCACATAGACAAATAGACTTTCTGGAGGGGGGAGGGGTGCTGAATAAAACAATATCCTGACTCAGATTTGACATGAGCAGCCAATTATTAGCCATATCCTTCGCTGATTCTCCTAGATCAGTGGTCGGCAAACTCATCAGTCAACAGAGCCAAATATTCAACAGCACAACGATTGAAATTTCTTTTGAGAGCCACATTTTTTAAACTTAAACTTCTTCTAACGCCACTTCTTCAAAATAGACTCGCCCAGGCCGTGGTATTTTGTGGAAGAGCCACACTCAAGGGGCCAAAGAGCCGCATGTGGCTTGTGAGCCGCAGTTTGCTGACCACGGTCCTAGAGGGATTGCTCAGTGCCTCTGTTTGCTTTAGTAGAGGGGAGATGAAACAACGAGAGCGGGAATAACAAGCACTGTTCATTTCTGTATGGTCCCCAACCACTTCCACATCTATGATCTGAGCATTATTATAGCCCAACTCTGTGAGGCACTGGTGCTTTTACTCCCACTTCACAAATAAGACAGCAGAGGGTCAGAGAAATTAAGGGGCTCATTCACATTCACACAGGTAATACATGGCAGAGTTAGGATGCAAAACTAGGTTTGGGGACATCAGTTTATGTTCTCTTTTCACTTATCACATAGTTTCCAACTTAATTTAACTACTTGATAAACATTTGTTTCTAGATGATAGAATGGACTTGGGGTCTTTAGGTAGCATTTGTTATATGTGCCAACCTAATGGACTAATGAAGCAGCAAAATATTGAGAAGTATTCTCAAATGATAGCTCTTCTGTGAGATGGCAGTGGTGAAAAGGACAGATTGATACATTAAAAACGAGTTAATTTAGGGATTTGATTATAGGTGGATAGAGTGTGTATTAGTTTCCTGAAGCTGCTGTAACAAATTACCACACTTTTGGTGACATAAACCAGCAGACATTTATTTTCTCATGGTTCTGGAGTCCAAAATCAAGGAGTCAGCAGGGTCATCTTCATCTGAAGGCTCTAGGGGAGGTTCTGGTCTTTGCCTTTCCGACTTCTGGTGGTGGTTGGCATTCCTTGACTTCTTGGCTTGTGGCTACATCATTCCAATTTCTGCCTTCTCCTCTGTATCATCAGCTTCTCCTCTGTGTCCCTGTGTTTTTCCCTCTTCAGTCTCTTATAAGGATACTTGTCATTGGATTTAGGGCCCACCCAGATAGTCCAGAATGATATCAGCTGCAAAGACCCTTTTAATTGCACCTGCAAAGACCCTTTTTCCAAATGAGGCCACATCTAGAGGGTCCAGGGATCTGGATGTGGACATACCTTTTTTTTATTTTTTTCACAGTGAAATAAAAAAATCCTTGGTCCTTCTACCCTGTGATGTATATTTATACAGCAATGGGCACACTTCATCTCTAGGGACTAAATCCTTGTTATATTTTCTTAAACACTGATAGGTAACAGTTGTTAGATGGAAAACCAGAGCTTTTCTAGAGCCTTCTCCATGCCTGTTTGTGACATTTCCTATCTTCCTTCCCTTTTTCCTCTTCTTAGCTTCCTAAACAAGATATTTGGATTTTCAGTCTTAGAAACTGCTAGTCAGAAGAGAGGCAATTAAGTGAAAAAGTCAGAAATCTGTTCTGTGGTTTCTGTATTCTTTCATAGTGGAAAGGAGTGGTAGGTTTACTGAGTTCCAGATGGGGAAGAAAGATAAAAGTCTTAGGAAGGGAGTGGATACTGGGCTGTTTGAGTCACTCACATTCTTCAGTTTGCAGATGGAAAACATTGAAAGCCATAAGGCTTATATAAGGTCACTTGGCAAGTTGTAGGCTGACCCAGTATTAACACTTGGAGCTTCTGAGTTCTCTACTTCGACCCCCCGAATCAGAGTGCACCTCAGGGGTTCTTACTCCATTAATCTTCGGTTGTCTGGGCAGTACATGAGGGTCTTGACACTCACAGTCAAACAAACACACAGGGGAAGTTAAGCCTTGAATTTGTTGTGTTTGAGCTTTATTCAGTAAGTGAGGGGGAAAAATCTGACTGCTGTGATTGTATTGTTCAGGTCTCTAAGCTGGCTAGTGGGATAGTGTCTGCAAGCAAATGGATTTTTAAAAATTCCATACTAATATCTACCACTGGCAATGCCTTTCTTGAATCCAACTAAGTTGTCTGTAGGATTACCACGGCTGGAGTCATTGTGTGTATGAGGAAAACAACAACAAAAAAAACAGAAGACAGCGTTTTTTTAATCTTCACCTGAGGATATGTTTATTGATCTTAGAGAAAAAAGAAGGGAGAAGGAGAGAGAGAAAAATATCAGTTGGTTGCCTCCTGTACGTGCCCTGACCAGGATCGAACCTGCAACCTGGGATGATGCTCCAACCAGCTGAGCCACCCGGCCACCTTCTTAATAAGGACTTCCTCCAACTATTCGTCTAAGAGCATATTTTCTCTTTGCAGACTTTGAACTGCTTTGAACTCGTTTTTGAGGTCAGCCTTCCAAGATTGCAGTAGAATCAGAGGTATTTGGGGAGCTGGAGTAAATGTTTAAGTAAACCAGGCCAAGGAAAACTTTGCTTCATCTCAGGAGCAATTGATAGCTCTAACAGGTACTGGTGGGTGGCGTTACGACGAAAGGCCCGAGTGCCAGGCAATACTGCCAGGTTCCCAGTACTTCCAAATGACAAACAGACTTTCCGGAAGCATGTTTGTTCATGGTGTTATGCTTTGAATCATTTTGTCTATAAATTTAGTGCTTTATTTATTTATTTTGCTAATGCCTATCAAATCTAACGCACTAAGATTCCTTTAATGGTAAGCACATTACTGAACAACTACAAGCCACAAATCTTACATTCAAAGAGTTCACATATGTTTTTTTCATTTGATCTCATAACTGCATTGGCCTTGTGGTTCATTGCCACTGCCTGGGGGAGAGTTTTCAAGGTTCCTTTTTACTTTGTCATCTGAAGGACTCAAGAACACTCCCGGGGTGTATCTAAGGTTGAGAGTCGTGTTGGTAGTTACGTTGGCATTTAAGCCTGCCAACCTTTCAGAGGGACTCAGCGGGCCAATAATAACTTGGAATATGTCTTGTTGAGAATAAACTTCTGAAAAGCTTAAAATCCAAACAGGTTCTGCAAATTTATCAAATTCCTGGTTTGATCAGCATGTGGGCCCCAGGCTTAAGTTTGTTTGCTGTTTTTGCTTAGACTCAAAAGTCATTACCAGAATTTGCAAGGCCAGTAGAAATCAGCGGCCTAAGATGAACCTGGCCTAAGTGATGTTATCTACTCGATGTAGGCCAGGCAGGCAATCACGCTTGCTTAAGGAGCACAATGGGGCATCCTACAGAAAAGGGACCGCTTTCTAGATTGCTCATTGTAGAATTTAAACCTCAGTATGAGCACGCTTGGCACATTGGACCGATTTTCTCCAAATTTGTGTCTTTGGGTTTATCCATTTCACCGTTAAAAGTGGTCCCCAGCCGATGCCCTTGTCTGAGAAATAGCTTCCTGATTACTTACCTGGCACCTCATGCAATGTGTTTGCCTCCCCTCTCCTACGGATTCCTCCCTGCTGTGTTGTTCCATCTTTGCTTTGTCACTTTCGCCCTATGCTCCTTCTGGTCTGACTCAACTTGCATTGGCTCCCAGGAATGTCATCTACCCTGGGCCCGAGGCTCCTAGTTCCTGTCCCTGAAAGTAGGTCTGGGCTTCCTGGGTCAAACAAAAATGGTATCTGCAAATTACTTAGTCTCACAGAGTGCTTCTAGATACAGTTAGTGGATCAAAGATGTGTTAAAAAAAAAACATGATTCAACATCTCTAACCTTGACCTTACCCAAGATGCTTTCTTGTCCTTCCTTCCCACACCTGCCCAAAAAAGGCAGCAAGTTGAGAACTGTATGAGGGCCACTCATTTTCAGCCCTGTCAGTGGGTGTGAGGAAAACAATAATTACTGAATTTGGGAGCCTGTGAAGGTGTCATTTTGACAGTACCGAGAACTCGGGTTTTCTGTTTGCAATACTGGCAAAACCATTTGCGATTTAGGAAGTGGAATATTCCCAAAAGCTTCTTCAGTGACATGACTTGGCTTTGATTTGCAGGAGTAAAGGTCAGTCAAAGGACACGAAATGCTCAGCTTGCAGTGACCAAGCATCAGCTTTTTCTAGGGGTGACTACATTGGTCCCAGGTGGAATAAGGGAAGAAATGTTGCTAAGAAATGCTGTATCTTTGATTGACATGGTGGCTAGGGTCTGGTTGCAGCTTTCCCAGAAACTTACGTTTGCTCCCCAAGGTGCCGGTTTGCATTCACATCTGTCAGGAGCTATTGTACTGACAGGTGAAAGAGCTGGGCTGTTTACAGAGAAGGCTGGAACTTTGTGTTGCCGAGTACAAGCCCTCCAGAGTAGGTATCCATTTAGTGGTTCCTGCCAATGGTTATTGTATTTATTTTATTTCCATAGTTATGTACTTAACAACCTCCCCAAGCCATAATTGCCGTTACACATTTTATTCTTAATTACTTGGAAGGTAAACTGATGATGCAGGGAGCAAATGCGCACTGCTATTAATTAAAATCCCCAGGAAATGGGACAAACTGAAGAGAAAAGTGCTCTTTTAAAAATAGTAAGTGTACCTTGTCACACCGCATAGAGAATCTTACACCCACATAAGGTTGTAGCTGGTACTTCGTGGGCCCCATGCAACATCTCCTGGGAGCACCTCGGATTGCAGGTGCAGCTGTGGTGGACGGTTCTCATGCAAGAAGCCTGCTTACAGGTCTCTCTTTTTTGCCTGAGGGTTTTGCCCTGAGACCTCTGGAGTTTCCTCACTCATTGCTAAGCCTGTCTGTCCCAGATGCAGGGGAATTAACACCCTCTCAGCCAATGGATCAGGAGACCTAACCTGTAGTCCTTCAGAGGTGAATCCTAAGGGCACTTTACTCTGATGCTTAGAAGTCCTCAGTGAGATGGAGCTCTGCCACAGCACCTCAGGAATGCATTTTTCACTGGCTTTTCCTTCTCCCCCAATTCAGTCTCTTGTCTCCCTGAGATCACCTCCTAGTCCTTTGTCTTAGGTCCTGCTTTGGGGGGAGTCCGCCACCGTGGAATGATGAAGCGATCGTTAGAAGCATCTCTTTCCAGGTCTCCTTTTAACCCTCTGTAGGTAAAGATAACATTTCCAGATTTTTTAAAAATTTTGGAGTCCAGAAAAATGGAAACATGAAGAAATGGATTACTTGTTTCTTATGGCCATGTTAAAAAAAAAAAAAGATTTTTCAGAAACCCTGCATTCAGACAGCTATGGCTTTGGACAATTCGAAGCACATTCTTCACACCCCATCTCCAACGATGGGCATGTCATTTGATGCTTCGCCAGAGTTTGTCACCTAACGGCTGCTCCCAGTTCAGAACAACGTATGTAGACCTGTAAGATGAGACCAGGAAAAGGCATGTGGTCAACCCCTCTGGCCCCCGACAGAGCAGGAGTCAAACTCAGTGTCTTGTTAGGGAACAAGTGGAAAGATATTCCCCAGTGAGCTTAACAGCTCTCAAGACCAACTTCTGGGAAGGCTGGTTCCCCAGGCTGAAGTTTTTGGTCTTCAGTGCTGTCGATTGATATGAGCTAACGCGGGTCCCCAAAGTGGAACTCCTGTGCTCAGAGTCCTGAAGCCAACCTGGAGCCAAGCTCTGCGTTCCGAGGTGATGAGCTGCCCAGTTCCAGTGTTTAGAGCAGCACCAAAGCCCTCTTTGTAAAGAGTTTCACTACGAGCGATTTTGACAGGAGCACGTTAGAGACAATACGAGTTTCATCATGAGTCGGATATTTTGTGGTGTAACCAAAGGTCTAAAGATAAATAGGATTTTGACATGCAGGTTTTGAGAGGAATTGAGTGTAATTTGTATTCCCTATGGTAATTCATTACAAACTTATTCCCATTAGATTTTATCTCATTTTATATAGCTGTACAATTCACCAACTCCCAATGGGAAAACAGCATTCTAAAGTGACATTTTAAACAAATGATTAGCAAGATTGTAAATGGACTTCTTTGTCATTTTACGACATGAACGTTTGAAGATTCTGCTCGCATCGCGTATGTGTCTCTGCCCTGGGTAATCTCTTTCTGATGCGGCTGGCTGCCTGCTCCTTTGTTCTCTGCTTGCTCAATTGAAACTGGGGCTTCATCGAGATCAGTGTCATGACTTGGGTGTGTTAGATACAATCAGAGCGTAAGAGGGATCAGAATGTGGTTCATGGAAACTGCTTTAGCGAGGATGAGGTTAACCCCAGAATTTGTAGAACTCTTTCAAGTATTAAACAAGTTGGGAGCACCTTCTATGTAACAGGCACTGCAGTGGAACATAATGCAGTGGTCCAGTCCCTATTCCTTCCAGAGCTTCCGTCCTCGCCCAAGTGTGGAGGGTGCGGCAGGGTAAGTTCTCTGATCCGGTGGACCCCAGACCTGGGAGACCTGGCAGCGGGGACATGTAATCTCCAACTGGAGAGGGATGAGCTTTTGGCAAGGCTCCCAAGTGAGCAGAAACTAGGCTGATTTTTTTAAATATATTATTTTTTATTGATTTCAGAGAGGAAGGGAGAGGGAGAGAGAGATAGAAACATCAATGATGAGAGAGAATCATTGATCGGCTGCCTCCTGCACACCCCACCCTGGGGATCAAGCCCACAACCCGGGCATGTGCCTTTGACCGGGAATTGAACTGTGACCTCCTGGTTCATAGATCAAACTGCTCAACTACAGAGCCCTGCCGGCTGGGCAAGGCTGACTTTTGAATAAGAAAGTAAGGTGAATGAGGAATGTGGTAGTGAAACATTTTTAAATAATTTATCTTTATTGTTGAAAATATTACAGATGTCCATTTTCCCCACTGACCCTTTCTGCCCTGCACCCAGAGCTTTTGAGGAAGAGGGTTCAGAAACACAGGTAGCAAGAGCAAGTACCTCGGGAGCTGCAATGTGTGTGGCTGGAGCACATGGTGTGAGGAAGTCACGCAAGGAAGAGGCTGGCCACATCAGGACGTGCTTGTACTTTAATCCATAAAAGAATTAGAATTTTATTGCAGAGAAAGGGAGGTGCTTTTGATGTTGTTTAAGCAGAGTCAGAAGACAAAGATATGCAGAATATTTTGGTATTAAAAGGGAAAGGTATGTGGGACTTTCGAGAGTGGCACAGGTGGAGGCAGGAAGACCGGTGATGAAGCTTTCGAAACAGAGCAGGGAGAAAACTAGGAAAGCCTAAACTCCGAGGGATTGAGAAAGGAGGAGGAATTCGAAAGGTGTCAGGCGGAATAATAACAGAGCTTGGGCTTTAGGGGAGAGAGGGAAGGGAAGTGTAGAGGATGATCCCAGATTTCCAAATCAGACAACTGGGTTGAAGAGCCATTCTGTTCTCTGGTACAGGGACTGGTTTCGAAGGAGGTGGCCGTGAGGAACTATTGGATATGTTGAGTGTAACATATCTGGGCTGTGGGACATCCAAGTGGAGACATCTAGTAGGCAGCTAAATATGTGGTTCCAGAACTCCAAACACACATTTGAGCTGAACATATTTATTTGTGAATTGTCAGAAAATGGGAGGTGGTTTCAGCTGAGGGGGAGCTGGAGCTAGAATTCTGGAAAATTGGAGAGGGGGTCAGAGAGTGTCCTTGGTTTCTGACACAGCAACCAAGGACAGGAGAATTCCCAAGAGAAGAAAGGTCAACAGTGTTAGAGGTTATGAAAGACAAGGTTCTATTAGATATAGTGACAAAAAGGTCACTGGAGAGCTTGGCGAGAATAGTGTAAGGCAGAGGTGAGGATAAAGGCCGGGTTGTGAAGACTGGATAGTGTAGGACAAATGAAGAATGAGAGTGTAGATCCATCTCTGGTTGTTGGCTGTGAAGGAAACACTAGAAATAGGTTGATAACAATGAGAGTCAAGGCCAAGGAAGGGTTGTTGTTCTTGAATGAGAGGGCCCTCAGCCAGAAGAGAGCTGTGGGTTAAAGTTATAGTCGAGAGAGCCAGTGGAACCGGTTCATATTGAGGCCAGAGAAATTGGGATTCTGAGCACCCGTGACGAGATCTGTCTGAGAAGGAGGGGGATACCCCTTCCACTGAAATAGAATGGAAGGAGGTCTAATTTGTGGAATGGAACAGGAAATTCAGGGAATGTTGATGTTTGCCTCCTGGGGATTAAGGGAGTGAGATAATCTGTTAATGGTTAAAGAAGAGGAGAAGTGAGGTAGGAGTTTCAGATTGATGAAGATTATGTGGACTGAGGAGAAAACCGGTGATAGATACAGAAGGAGAGCTGGACAGTTGTAATGGATTGAATTCCCCTACCTCCCTACCCCCGCACACACCCAGTTTTATATGTTGAAACCCTAATTCCCAAGGTGATGGCATTTGGAGGTGGGCCTTTGGCAAGTAAGTAGGTTTAGGTGAGGCCATGAAGGTAGAGTCCCATGATGGGATTAGTGCCCTTATAAGAAGAGGGAGAGACACCAAGGCTTGCTCTCTCCACCATGTAAAGACATGGCAAGAAAGCGGCCACATGCAAACAGGAAGAGTGCTCTCGTCAGACACCAGATCTGCTGGCACCCTGATCTTGGACTTCCCAGCCTCCAGTATAAATTTTTTTTAATCACACTATTTACCCACTCTGGTATAGAATAAAAAGAAGGATTTTAGATCCCACTAGGGTGAGAGGTCTTAGATAAAATGAGAGGTGCTTAGGGTCTGGAGAACTTGTGGAGCCAGAGAGCAAGCCAATGTGAGTAACTGAGAGACGTGGGAGAGTCGTGTCCTTGGTAGAGAGCCTGGGTTTACTATTGTTGTCCACTTTGACTTTCCTTTGAAAAATACCAGTAACATTAATTTACAGCCAATCACTTGCAACAACTTACCATTAAGATTTTACTTTACTTTGATTTCTAAGTAAGTTTTGGAAATTTTACTTAATTTAATAGTGTGTCCTCATCTAAAGCTTAAGGTCTTTAAAAAATTGTATTTCATTTGGTAATAAATTATTTGGTAATAAAAAGGAAGTATAAAGTTTATTTCGTGGAACAAAAAATAAATTGTTTCATTGAATCAAATTTTCAAAAGGAATGGTACAAACTCTAATGAATATACTGTATATGAAGACAGGTTGGAACTGCCAATATATGCAGATATATAAATCTTCAAGAATGAACACCAGCCCTAGCCGGTTTGGCTCAGTGGATAGAGCGTCGGCCTGTGGACTCAAGGGTCCCAGGTTCAATTCCGGTCAAGGGCATGTACCTTGGTTGCAGGCACATACCCAGTAGGGAGTGTGCAGGAGGCAGCTGTAGGGGGTGTGCAGGAGGCAGCTGATTGATGTTTCTCTCTCATCGATGTTTCTAACTCTTTATCCCTCTCCCTTCCTCTCTGTAAAAAAAAAAAAAAAAAAAAAAAAACGAACACCAGAAAATGATACCTAGTGACTGAGATGTTGTCATTGGGAATGGGAATATACAAAAGGGAAGACATTTAGATTGGTGGACCTCATCCAAACTGAGATTCACTCTTCTTGTGTATAGGTACTAAGTTATCTGAGTTAACAGCATTTATAATGGCACTAAATTTAGAAAAATAAAAATAATGAAGAGGAGGGAAAGTGCTAGCGTGGTGCTTTACAGTAACACACAGCTAAATGCCTAGCTGTGAATATGTGACCTTGTGATTGCACTTTTGTGTATGTGTCCTGGTTTGCTAATTCCAGGCACCAAGTTTGCTATACTTGTTAATGCTTTTTTCTTTCACTTAGTTCAAAACATCAGTGAAAGGTGTCAGGATGCATCATCACAACTTATCCTCCGTGGCCTCCAAGCTTTTCTGTCCTGTAAATTTTCTGAGGATGAGGTCCATGGCAGAAACTATCCAAAGGCAGCAAAGTGGCCCCTGGAGACAGATGAACAGAATGAATGAAGCACAGTGTTCACTTAGCTGCTCTGAATTCAACCGAGCCCAGAGATCGAAGCACCTGCCCTGAGCTGCAGTAATAAACCGCAAAGAATATTCATTGCCATTAAAGGTTTAATTTTTAAAGTTCAAATAGCCTGTCCATCATTGTCAATTCATTTGTACCAAGAGCCCAAGGTAACGGTTGTCATGGTAATACAGATACTTTGGGGGATTTATCTGCAGACCAGATAAAATAATTCATTTGGACTCAGATTTTTCCTAATTTTGAAACTCTGTCCCTTACTTTTCTTGTTGGAAAATTGGAGTGAGTTTTCCACTTACAGATTTGTCAAGGACCTGAGTTTACTCATTCCATTCTGACCTGACCACGTAGGCACTGGTTCTCAGTACTGACGTTGGTGCCCACCTTCCGTCTCTGCCTTCCAGAATGGTCTCTCTGTGGTGGTAGGCGATGACCACTTTCAGCACCTGAGCGGGAAAGAAACAATCTCTGAGACAACTGTGGCAGACCTCCTGGTGCTGATGACTTATAACTATTCCATTTGTGATCCCCAGTAGGGACGAGGCTAACGGTGACACTCAGATCCACGCAATGTTAAGAGAGGCTCATTGTACCCAGGCTGTTCTTCCACTAGTGTGTTCCAGCCAAATGGGATTTACTAGAGTTGATATGGTGGAAACTTTTATTTCTAACATCGGATCTTCTCCCGCCTCCCCTACATTGCCCCCCCATTATGGTGTTAGCTCTGAGAGGGAGGTAAGGGCATTTCATAAGCCCACGTTGTTCAGGTTGGCAAGCATGCTAAGCTATGTGACACCAGTATCAATAGGTATTAACTTCAAGTACGATGCTTAGTAGGGTGCAAGGGAGTCATTGGTTGTTAGAGATGGGAGTAGGATTGGGGGTGGGTCCAAGGGTTAGTTAGGATTTCATATTTTGGTAAATACCACCATAAATCAGTAAACAATATGAATACTTATCCCTGGCCCATAGAATACAGGCAGAAGATCTCTTTGAGTTGGAAGAGGTACCATTTTGGAAATTCACACCAGATACTTACCCTGTCTACTGTATAGATACTTATGCCAAGTGCTGGCTATAAAAGGAAAAGGTACATCAATATTTAGATTACTTTCTTTTCATGTGAAACAAGATCATTCTTAGAAATGAGACTAAGAGATATGGGCAATGCTATGTCACCTGGTAAAAGCAGATTTCACCAGGTGAAAAAGTTGCTTTATGGATGTGAGGTCAGCACCACAGAATAAAACGAAAGTTTAGGACATAATGCTCTTCATCATATGCCTAAGGAATTCATGCACCTGCTGAGTAATATTTAACTGTTGCCGACTTAGCCCAGTGGCTTCTCATTCTTTTGCCTACTAAAATGGGAGTGGAATTTTTAGAAAATATAGATGGCAGAACCTCTACTGAGCTTGACTTCTCAGAGTGTAAGTGAGTTGTAAAAAAGCTCTCCGGTGAGCTGCTCTTCTATCATTGTTGACAACCCCAACCCCAGATGTCATCTTCATAAGACTTTCCCCTATGTTCATAGCAGTATTATTTATAATAGCGAATATTTGGACAGCCCAAGTGCCCAGCAGTAGATGAATGGATAAAAAAGCTGTGGGACATTTACACAAGGGAATACTATGCAGCTGTGAAAAAGAGGAAACTTGTACCCTTTGGGACAGCATGTATGGACCTGGATAATATTATGCTAAGTAAAATAAGCCAATCTGAGAAAGACAAATATTATATGATCTCACTTATTTGTGGAATCTAATGAACAAAATGAATTGACCAACAAAATAAGACCCAAAGCATGGAGGCATGGAACAGACTGACATACTTCGATGTGGCAATGAGGAGATGAGAAGAGATACACCAGAGGACTTATATACTTATATACATAGCCCATGAACATGGGCAATAGGACCTGGGGTAAGTGGGTAGGAGCTGGGAGGAGAGGGGCAAAGGGGGGGCGGGGGATGGGAGACATCTGTAATACTATCAACAATAAAAAATATATAGAATAAAAAAAAGACTTTCTACAAAAAGAGGAAACAAGAGCATAACAGTCTCTGTTCTTTAGATATAAAATTCCTCACTCAGAGCCAGTAGATTTTAAATGTTTATGAAAAAGTGTAGTGTTTTACATATAATAAAGAGGTGATATGCAAATTGACCCTCACGCCCTCGCACAAGATGGCCACCCCCACGTGGGCAAAGATGGCTGGCAGTTGTGGGCAATCAGGCCAGCAGGGAAGGGCAGTTGGGGGCAACCAGGCTGGCAGGGGAGGGCAGTTGGGGGCGACCAGGCCAGCAGGGGAGGGCAGTTGGGGTGATCGGGCCGGCAGGGGAGCAGTTAGTCTTTGATCAGGCTGGCAGGGGAATGGTTAGAGGGTGATCAGGCTGGCAGGCTGGCGAGCAGTTGGGAGCCAGCAGTCCTGGATTGTGAGAGGGATGTCCGACTGCCGGTTTAGGCCCGGACATCCCCCGAGGGGTCCCAGATTGGAGAGGGTGCAGGCTGGGCTGAGGGACCCCCTCCCTCCCCCCCCAGTGCACGAATTTCATGCACTGGGCCTCTAGTGTATGTGTATGTGTATATATATATATATATATATATATATATATATATATATATACACACACACACATATATGTATTTTCACATTTATATATGTTCATTAACAAAAAATGCAAGTTAAAGTAACAGTGAGATGCCACTTTTTGCATATCAAATGAACAGATTTAAAAAATTAGACCTTTAGGTCTCCCTTTGCCCTATTTATAGGAATATAAATTGGTAAAATCTTTCTGTACAGCGTTTAGCAATGCGATCAAGTGACTTAAAATGTTCATACACTTGACCCAAGAATATCTGGGAGTCTAGCCTAAGAAAATAATCTGAATTGCAGACTACACATAATGTAATTCCAGCATTTTTTATGAGAGCAAAACAGGGGAACTGCAGATTATATTTATATGATGAAATGTAATCATATTTATGAGTTTTGGTAATGTGAGCAAATGCTTGTGTTATTGAGAGGCTACAAAATTTTATTATAGCATGTGAAACAAAATGTGTATAGAGAAAGACATCAAAGTATTACTAGTAATCATACAGTTTAAAAGTCAGTTTACAGTCCTGGCCGGTGTGGCTCAGTGGTTAGACCTTCAACTGCGCACCGAAGGGTTGTGGGTTGGGAGTTTGATCCCCAGTCAAAGGCACATACCTGGGTTGCAAGTTCAGTTCCCTGATCTGGTCAGGGCCTGTGTGGGAGACAACCGATTGTGATGTGTCTCTCTTGCATCGATGTTTTGCTCTCTCTCTTCCTCTCCCTCTCTTCCACTCTCTCTAAAAGTCAATGGACAAAATATACTTGGGTGAGGATTAACAAAAAAATAAATAAATAAAAGTTGGTTTACTAGTACAGTGATTTACAGTTGTTTGTATGAAAAATAATACAATAATTAATAAATAATACAAGAATAAATTGTTTCACACACTCAAAACTGTAGATCTACTTTTGCCCCACTCTATTTCAGCAGCTTTTTATTCTCGTCTTTGTACTTTTCTGAATTTGTCAAGTTTTATACAATACAATTTATTAAGATTTTATTTTTATATTTAGAAAAATAAATATACTCATTGGAAATGTTTTTAAAATTTTTGTGGAAGAATTGGCAGTAGAAGTTATCATTATAGATAGTTGATCTGTGAAGAGAAGAGTTGTGGAAAATTTCAGTAGATTAGAAAAATGCTTAAGTTGGTTTCAACCCTAAGAAGCCTCAGGAAGCTGGATCGTAAACACATACATGTTTGAGAGAAAGTGTAATGAGTGGATGAAATAAGTATAAAGTGAGAAAGTTATAAAGTAGAGATGGCAGTAGACAAGTAGATGGAGGATGAATATAATGAAAAATATATTTTATTCTTTCATTGTTTCAGAATTGTGTGATGTTTGGAAACTTTCCCATGATTTCTAACCCTTCAGATCTTTCTGGTGGTTTTATGTTCATCAAGTACATGGTTTAAATGAAGTAAACAGCCAACAAGAGCTGAATGTGAAAGAAAATCACATTGGCTTTGAAATTAGCTCATTCATCGTTTCTCCTGCTGGACCTTTTATTTTTCTCCCAAAACTTGCAGTAGTCAATTTGCTTAATTGAAGATAGGATAATGATTTCCAAAGTGTCTGTGTTGGTCTTACTATTCTAGTAGATAATCTTTTTATTTTTTAATTCTTAATTTTTTTTATATTTTACTTTTTTGAGAGAGAGAGAATGGAGAGAGAGAGAGAGAGAGAGAAACATCAATGTGAGAGAGATACATCGATTGGTTGCCTCCCTCACATGTCCTAACCTCAGCTGGGATCCAGCCTGAAACCAGAAGTACTTGCCCTTGACCTGCAATTGAACCTGCCACCCTTTGGCCTGAGGGCCAACACCCTAACCACTGAGCAAACCAGGGAAGGCTAGATGATCTTGTTAAAAATAAGTCTATCTTAGTTGAGGCCCACAGGCTATCTGCCTGACATTGTCTTTTAGTTCAAGGCTTTGATGGAAAGCTTTACAAGTACTTGATAGGGAAAACCTCAGAATTTCTTCTAAAATTAGGGGAATCTGAACATTTACTGGTAATATTTCTTTTCCTAATGCCTGCTGATAGTATTCTGAAAGCAATGTGTTTGAATTTCCCCCTTTTCTCTGTAATGGATATTCGTGTGTGCTATATCACTTTCATTGTGTGTACACACATCCAAATTATGTTAAGACAGTTGTTTCATGTTCTTCTGATCCATAGGTTTACATGCACAGTTAGAGGAGCCGAGGGAACATTAGGATTTGACATTATTTCCCGGCTGAGATGTTACTAGTTTACTATTTTGTAGTGTTTTATATATATTTAATGCTAATTTGATGCTGAAAGAGTAACTTAGAGGGACTTTAGAAATAATTTGTTTTAAACAACTGTTTTTGAAAATTGTGATACTGTTGTCTTTCCCAATTTAAAAGAAAATAGATTTATAATGTGCACAAGAGCAGAGGATCAAGTAGAATTTATAGCTTACCCTGCTACACAAGGCTCAGCAATGCAGTGAGTTTGAGGTGCTGTAAGGTACATGACACCTAAAAATTTATTTTAATATTGGTATTTTAATTTTCGATCTATCTTTCTTAAATATTTGAGAAGTCACTTTTTGTTATTAAGAGAAATGCATTGCCAAACAACTTTTCAAAGCTGTGTGTGTGTGTGTGTGACTAAAGTCTCTATGCTTTGTTTATGCTTTTGGATTTATAAGAGATTATTGATAAAAAATTTTTACATTATTCTCTATTTTCCATCAGTACTAATGTACAGCATTTTTATTATTTGTCCCCAAAGGTATGCTATTTTTTATGGAGATGGTTGCTATTTTCCTTGAATATTTGATGCAAGAATCACTTCTGAGAATTAGAATTTAGATCAAGTAACTCAGCCAGTTTCTGTTTGTGCCTCTTGGGAGAAAGGCTTTGGACTTAGGGCTCCAACTAATTTTCTCTCCAGTGCTGAGAAGGAAATGAGCAAACAGATTGGGAATTAAGAGAAATTGTATATTGAAAATCCAAATCTTCATGAGCTTATCCTTACGGACTTTGCTAAAAGATGGTGAATATTTTCCTTTTTGTAATGGTCTACTTTAATTCAAAAACTGAATAGTCTTGAACATTTTCTTTGAATGTATTTGGGCTTTGAAAATATGGTATAAAAATTGGCAAGTTATAGTGTGTTTAGCTTACCAACATTTTGGTTTTTGTCCCAATCTTTGATTTCAGAAAATAAACAGTCTTATTAAGGCTTAACATTTACTTAACAAAATTCTGATTTTATTTGGGATGAAGGGAGTAGTGTGGGGATTTGCTATAACTGACCACCATCTTGATTTTGTGAGCTTTTTGTGAAAGAACAATAAGAAGAAGTGACAAACCAGTACATTTTTCTGAGTCCAGTGCCTACCTCTGGACATATTTTTCTGGTTGCCTTGTTCCTGCTCTAATGAACTCTATATTTTAATTATTTTTGCAGCTGGTATTAGTTAGCATAAGATGCTTCAACAAAGAGATCCCCAAGTAAAGATGCCTAAATAAGATGGGAGGGTCTTTCTCTTTCACCTACAGGAGAGCAGAGTAGACTCTTCTAGGACAGAAGAGTAGACTTCTCTACAGCTCATTTACCCATTCAAGTTTCTTTAACCTAATTACTCTTCATCATTCATATGTATGGTGGAAATTGGTTCATTAGCACCACATCCAAAGGAATAGGTAAGAGACTATGTGGTGGGCAATCAGTATCCTTTCATGGATGTGATGTGTAAGTTAAAAACATTACTTTCACTCACATTCTTTTGGAAAGAACAGGGTCTTATCTAGCTGCAAGGGAGGCTGTGAAATGTATTTCCTTAGAGACTCATATTCTTTGTTAAACTTGGGTGTGGAATAGGTTTATGGCTAAAATAAGGAAATGGAGAATGGATATTAGGGTTTTTAGTCATCTCAGCCACATAGAATAATAGAGATGTCAAAGCTCAGCAGTGTGTGCCCTAGCTGGTTTGGCTCAGTGGATAGAGCATCAGCCTGTGGACTGAAGGGTCCTGGGTTTGATTCTGACCAAGGGCACATGCCCAGGTTGTGGGCTTGATCCCCAGTAGGGGTTATGTAGGAGGCAGCTGATCAATGATTCTCTCTCATCATTGATGTTTCTCTCTCTCTCTCTCTCTCTTCTCTGAAATCAATTAAAAAAATATATTAAAGCTCAGCAGTGTGCTCCATAACCACCATGCTGTCATAACTGCTCACTGAGTTGCAGACATTAACAACTATCCTACTCAAGTTTAACAATACTTTAAAAAGCTCTAGATCTGCTTGTAGATGGGACCTAGAATGAGTATTGCTACATTAAGCTCAGTATTTTGGAGGAAGTCAGATTCCCCTACTCCCCTGTTGAGGTCCTAGCATGTCTGGTGCCTAAGGCTGCATGAGTTTTGCTAGAACTTGACAGAACTTGAGACACATGATCCACTCAGTGCTATGTTGTATTATGGAGCTCATCTATATCATCCTAGCTTATTTGGCTTTTCCCACTGTAATTATTGAATTTCTATTTTCTATTTATTGTGATAGCCACTGGATTAGAAAGGGGTATATTAACAAGATAAGAGAGGGTTCCTGGCCTAGAAGGATACATAGTTTGGCACTCTTTTCCAAAGGGAAGTAGGTATTTCTCTCAAAATACACTCTGAGGCCATGAAGTTTTGGGAAACATCCCATAACTGAAATGCTACCGTCCATTCATCATCTAGCAGTATTTCCTCTGCCCATAGATTTTACCGTAAGAAAAGCCTCTACCACTGACTCCAGTCCAGTTCACACCTGAGTTCCTGATATTCCTTTGCATTTTGTGGTTTGTTTTCTAAATCCACAGCAGGCCTAAAATTGACCTCACAGATTTCTGGCTCATTCCCTTCCTTGTTGACTCCCTGTACGATCTCAAACATCTACTAGAGTTGACTGCATGGACTATGATGGAGGTAATGTCAACAGGGCTCAAAATGTGGTGTGTTTTTTTTTTCTTTTTTCTATGTTTGTCTTTTAGTTCCTGCAACCAGTACTTATTAAAGATTTTCTATGGAATGGAGCCTTTGGTATACAAAGCTGCGTTAAGACTTGATTCTTGCTTTAGTTGTTTATCTCATAGTGGAATAATCAGGTCTATTGAACAAATTACACTATTATGTGGTAGGCTCATGAGTAAAGAAGTTTAGGTAAATAGGATGTTATAGGAGTATAGAAGGGGTGTCTAATGTTTGAGGGAATTCAGGAAGGTCTTGGTGACATTTATATTGAACCTTAACACGTTAAGCGCCCAGTCATTCACCGGTGACTGACACTATACTTTCCGTCCGGAAGACAAAACAGGCTGGACGCTTAATGTGTTAAAGAAGGAAGGAATTCACCAAATAGAAAAAGTTAAGGCAGGGCACGGCAGAGTGGAGGTGGCTTCAGAGAGAGAGCATTGTGTGCAAAGGTTTGAAGGTATGAAAGGTCATGGGGTCTTTTCTCCATCACCAAAAAGGAAGAAAAAAAAAAGAATAATCCATCACACATTATAAATTATGTTTTCTTTGCAAGAGAGGCATTGTTAAAACAAAACATTTTTAATTTGTAAGGAACTGAATCTGAGCAGGACCACTCTCTCTTAGTCAGGGCATGAAGACAATTGGTGAGGACCCTCTTGGGATATTCATGTTCTGGTTTTCTTAGCTCTAAAGTAATCCACATTTCATTTGGGGAATATTTTTGTTGTTATTGTCAGCCACTGCCCTGTTTGGCAGCCCCAGGGCAAAGGTAGGCAAGGAGTGTTGGGCCATTGTGAGTTATTCACGTATTTATTGAAAGCTGTCTCTATACAAGGCATTGTGCTAGGCAGTGAGGATATAATAGTGATTCCTCTTTCCATAGAACTCACTTTATTCTGGAAACAGATATTAATTCATCAGTTTCACTAATGCGTGTTTATTGGGTGGGGGGGAAGTGTCAGGTTCAAGCAAAGGGCTCAGAATAGGCAGAGTTCGGTGATGGGAGGGAGTATAAGGTGTCCAGGAAGGCCAGGCTGGCTGTAAGGGAGAAGGCGAAAGGACAAGGATGCAAAATGAGAGATGCAACTCTTCTGTAACTACCATTTGTACTTCTTAATCCCCCCACCCATCCCCCTAACCCACTCCCATCTGGCAGCCATCAAAATGTTCTCTGAATCGTGGGTGGGGGAAGGTAGAAGAGGGTAAAGGGGGGATCAATGTTGATGGAAGGGGACTTGACTTGGGGTGGTGAACACACAATACAATATACAGATGATGTACTATAGAATTGTACACATGAAACCTATATAATTTTATTAACCAATCTCACCCCAATAAATTCAATAAAAATGTTCTCTGTCTCTATGAATCTGTTTCTGTTCTGCTTGTTTGTTTATTTGTAAATTTCAAATATAAGTGAAATCATCTGGCTTTTGTCTTTGTTTGACTTATTTCACTCAACACAACAAGTAGAGCATAGGGACTATAGTCAATAATATTGTAATAACTGCATAAGGTATCAATCAGGTGGGTATTGGATTCATCGGGGTGATCACTTCATAAGTTATGTAAATTTCTAGCCACAGGGTTGTACACCTGAAATGAATATAATATTGTAGGTCAACTATAATTGGAAAATAAAAAGATTACTTTAAAAGAAAAAACACCCAAACTAACAAAAGAGGGAGAGGTACGAGAAGAGAAACGTTGAGACTGTGGCTAGACCATGTTAAAGGTTTGGGTTTTTATCGTAAGAGCAACGGGGAAGCCTTCAAAGATCTCAAATGGGAGCCGACACCGTCGGGTTGTTGTTTGGAGGTGGTAGTAGGGACTCAGTAAGCATTTATGGATGTTTATTAGGTGACCTAATGCGTCTGTCTGTAAACTGTGTGATCAAATCAAAGAGGAAAACTCCCCCTAGGAAGGAAAAACATGAATTTCTACCCCAAAAGCTGTAGCAAAAGAAAATTTGACAAATTTTACATAAAAAACCAAACTGAGCTGTTTACTCTTTGCAGCAAATTGGGAATCCTAGGAAGTGGTTCGCCCAAGGCCACGTAGTAAATTGGTGGCTGACTCATTTCTGCCCCGTTCATGAGTGAAACCCGTCCCTTCCTCCCCCCTTTCCTGCTCCTCACCCCTGCCGAGGCTTTGCCGATAAAAGAACCAAATTACTCTCCAGCTCTCATAGGAGCTTCTCAGAATCGAGCGCTTTGATGGCAGCCATCGCCTGGGTTCGGTTTCCGTCTTAGGGACATCCAGTATTGCTACCGCACCACCCCTCTGTCTGCTTCCAGGCACATGCAGTCATGTCTTGGTGATCTTCGAGTTCCCAGCCTCTAAAATAGTGCAGAGCGTCGGCAACTGAAAGCTGTAATTGTTAAATTAGTGCTGAATGATGTATAGGCAGCAGGGAGGAGATCAGCTGGACCAGCCTCCTCAGTTCATTTTGGAAAAGAGTGGAAAATAAAGTTGTCTAGTGTTAATGAAAATTGTGGCTATATGGAATGTTTCTGCCGAGATTGGCCTTTTTTAAAAAAAAAAACAAATTTCAAAAATCGAGAGATTACTGAGTAATCTGTCAATCACGGGGAGGGATCTGTCATTTTCTGGCAAGTTGAATAGGCCATGGGAATTTTTTTGCCTTACCTACGCTCACTCTTTTATGAATTATGAAGTATTATTTTTTCCTGGAGCCGTCAAGAATAGCAGGGAGGCGGGGAGCTAGTCCATATATTCATTCTTCTTTGAATGTCTCGGGCTTTTGAATGCTTCTTTATCCCTGTCCGTGTTTCTCTCTGGCTTTCTCACTCTCCTCTTGCCTCCTTGGTAAGAACCAATAGTAGCATGTGTTATAGGATTTTCATGAGGACATTTTCTTGGCAATGGTTTGTGGCAGGTTGGAGCAGTTCAGGAGTGGCTGGTGGGGTGAGGAGTTCAGAATTGTAGTTTGAAAAAAGAAAAAGAGAGAATTGTAGTTTGACAAGAGACCAGGCCATTGGGAAGGCCAGTGGGAGGTTGGGGGTGGGGACCCAGGGCACACAGGGTTCAGCGGGGTGGCCTAAGGGTAGAGGTGTTGTCAGGCCCTGGTCGCCTGGGCTTGCACGCCAGCTTCAGCATAAGGAGTAATCAGCCTGGCCAGATGAAGCAGGTAGGCGACCGGGAGGAGGCTGGCACGAAGCTAAGTAGGGCAACAGGAGGCAGGATGCTGGTCTTAGCTCTAGCTAGCTGAGACTGGGTCCCAGGTGGGGATTGAGAGGACCAGGCCAATATCAGGGGCAAGTACTAGGAATCCACCTCCAAGGCAAAAGGTACCAGGGCTTCAGGCCAGACCCAAAGATAAGAAGCAACTGATGCTGTGCAGCCTTGAGCTTGTGCCAGGCACCGTTCTGAGCATTTTCTTTTACCAAGGCTTTTCGTCTGCACAATCATCTTGGGCTAGTCCTCATTTTATAAATAAGGAAATGAAGGCAGAGTCGCTTGCCAAGGGTTATCCAGCTGGGAAGTGACACAACAGGGATGTGTGGGCAGTCTGGCTCCAGCTCCCCTGCTCTTAACCACCCTGCTGCATAGTATTCCTGTTACACTGCCCCAGGAATACCATTCACACAAATTGCAGTGTGTGTGGGTCCTTGGAGCTGGGTGATGTAGGCGGTCCTGATTCCATAGTACTTCCCTTTAAAAAGTGCCTATTCTTCTCTCTGCTTTCTAAGTACCAGGAAATTTCTGTGTACATTTCATTTATTAACTCATTACGTCCGGAGCTAATGTCATTTCCATGTTACAGATGAGGCCCAGGGAGAATCAAGGACAGGCCTGCCTAGGTGGTGAGGTTTAAATTCAAACTCGGAGGACTACTAAAAGGGGAATCAATTGTCTGTAGTGCTTTGTTCTGTTTTGTTTTCATTCCTTTGTCTGCCCAGCCGCCGGCGCAGCAGGAAGGAAGCAGGTTACAATATTCATGCTCACCATGCCACACAGATTTCTAGAGGCAAAGGAGTGAGTGGATTAGCTCTTACAGTGCCAAAGAGGGAGAAAATAATGCAGCACACTGTGGTCACTTCACAAAACTTAAACCATAACAAAAAGCAAAGCAGTGCCCATAGCTGAATTGGCAAGTAAAGGCTTTGGGCTTGTGTTCTAATTCATAGAGCCAATGAGAGTCCAGACACGATCCCTTTTGTTTCTTCCCTGACCTCTCAGCGTCCTGCTGTAGAACAAGTAACTCCACTGGCTTAGAAAAGTTACATTCAGGAAAAACCTGGGTGGAAAATTGGATGGCAAAATTTCTTTTAGCTTCCAAGTCTACACCGGTTGTCTTGATCATGGCTGTCCAAAACTCAGCGCTCACTCTTAGCTTTTCTCTTCCTCTTATATCCCCCTTTCCAAACAAATAGAAAAGAGATATGCTTGTCCGTTACATCCCACTGTCAATGTCACGTGTTTGCTGTACCATAAAGCCCAGCCCAGGTAAGGGAGAGGAATGCCATGTTCTAAGGTTTGAAACCAACAAAAACTAACTCAAAAGAGATATTCCCCTGAGATACAGAAGAGAGCTTTCCTGATTTGTTGAGAACCGTATCTTTTCCTCCGCTGAATTGAGCTCAGTTGAGGCATCTGTCAGCTTGCAAGAACAACCTCCCCACCAAAAATCATCTGGGATTTAAATTTATAACAGAATCATACAAGCCGTGCCCTGTCACGGGGTCTTTTTTTTTTTTTTTTTTTTTACTTTGAACTGTTGATCATCATGAGAGATGACTTGGAAGGAAGTGGGTGAGAAACGTAGTCATCCAGCAATCTCGAAATGGGAGGCAGCCTTTTCAGGCTAATCAGGGATGAGAGACAGAGGCTTAGTGGCAAACACCAACACACGGTGAGCAATAAGGTGTTCACCTTATTGTTCTCATTGTAACCTCAGGTAGGCTAAGTGGGCCACCCTCTCAACCAATTACTTAACTGGAGGACTCTTAAAAGTCAAACTAAGAGGCTGCCAGTCCCGTGGTTACTTTTCACCTCTTGCTGCCGTGAAGTATGATACCCCTGAAAGTGGACCCTTGGAACTTAGACACCTGCTGGAATCCCCAGGCCCTTTGACCCAAAGCTGGTGGCTGGTGATCTGAAACAGGCCCAGAAAGCTCCCAGGGCCTGGCACTACTTCTTGGCCAGCTCTTAGTTCAGAGAATCTTGGGACCAAGATGGTCAATTCCAAGGTCCTCCTGGAGTTTTGAGTTCATTTTTCTAGGAACTCCTCAGAGTTCCACTGGGGAATCCAGTCTGAGTCTCTCACGAGGGTTCCTCTGGGACTCTGGGATCAGCCTGAGGGAGGATTTGAAATCTGTAGGTGACTTGCAGGTGCAGTGCTTATTCTGTGTAGATCCAAGTGGTAGGGGCAGACTCCTCAATCTATGAGCTGATTTTCAGTTGTCAGCTTGTGCGTGACCAAACGGCTTGTGATTAGACAATTTTTAGAATGAAAAGGAGTGGTTTTAAAAAAGTTTTTATTTTTTTACCCACCAAAGTGACTTTCTTCTGTTTTTACCAAATTCCTCCTGGGAACATGTCCACAGCTCCTCCTCCCTTATCTTGAACACCCCATCAAGAAGGGAGTGGGAAGGAACACTCAACTGCAGAAAATGATGGCTTTGAGTACAGTAATGTAACCATTCTGGGTATTAAAATGAGGGCTGGATTAGGTAACTGGGGTTGTCCCGCCTCTAACCATTTGTGATTCTGAGTCCAGCATTTTTCTAAGCTTCTGGGGAGCAGGTAGAGCTAGCCTGCCCTGCTTCACATCTGTTCTTAGTGCTTGAGGGGCTGGATGTAGGGCTGCAGGGAGTAGCCACAGGCTGCTGTGCTTGATCAAGTGCTTTCTTCCTGACATCCCACCCTGAGTCAGACTCGCTTACTGCATGCATTAGTCTATCACAAAATGAGCCCTGTCCTTTAAAAACTTCCTTTAGACCCTCACATTAGCTGTAGGGAACACTCTGAGGCAGGGAAACGCAGGAGAGGACTTGAGTCATGTCCAGTTTTCCCAGTAGGGAGCAGTTTCTCTCATCTGGGTGAATTATGGAAGTGGATAGCCTCTCTCTTCCACCCTAATTTAGATTTCTATTTAAAGATACTCAGGAAATATCTATAATCTCAGTTAAGGTGGTAAAGAAATGATCTAGAAAATCTAAGGAGAAAAAAGACTGTCTTGCCTCAATTTTCTGTAGATTCTGGCTAAAATATCGCAAGGCTATATAGTTATAGAGTTAATTAAAATGACAGAATAAGATAGAGGGATTTGAGCTTACAAATCCTTTGACCCAGCCCTCTTGGATTATGGAGGGGAGAGCTGGGGGTCAGCCTGGTAGGTGACTTGCTCCAGGACACACAGTTGTCAACAGGTAGAGCTGGCTCTGGGCTTTCTCCTATGGTATCCTGCCTGTTGTACCCATCCTCTTCTGCCATTCTCCCTCTGTGTAGGCACAGATGGCATCCTCTATGAACCCTACCATTTGGGGGTTCTGAAGAACAGTTGAGTCCCCTTGCCATTGTTTACATTTGAAAGTGACTAAGTACGAGAGCCATTCGTACACACAGGTGTGCAACTGTGATCGAAAGACATTACTGGTCAGTGCAGACCTGGAAGAACTGTGCTCTGCTCAACAGTTGTAGCTCGGGTCTGGCTTTTTGTGACTCAGGCTTGTTTCTTTAAGAGTGAGGCTTTTCAGAGACAGCGGCTGGGAGGACAGGCCTCATTGCCTAGGTCCAGGGCCAGCCAGCTACTCCTGTGCTGAGCTCCCATGAACGGCAGCCAGTGCCTTCCAGCTGACAAAGCAGGGTTGTCGTTGATAAGTGTTTATGTTGCACTTTAGATTTGCAAAGTTCTTTCTCTGAGTTACTTCTGACCTCAATTTGGCAGGTGAAGAAACTAAAGTCCTTAGTGTGGCGATTGGTCCAGAGTCATCCAACCAATCAGTGGTGAAGCTGATTCTGCACTCAGAGCCTCTGAGTTTCTGGGTCATTGCTTACCCCAGTGAGTCATTCAGCTTCTCTAGATTATGTGCTTTGCCCCTCACCAACTTCTTTTTGCCAAATGTTGCTGGCTTCTTCTAGAGTGAGCTCTAGAGCTCTCCTGTGTCAAAGCTGCAGTACCTCATTGGTTGACCAGAAAGCTTTAAGTATGTAGGTGAGCTCTAGTGTGGGACCTGTCCTGGGTCCGACTGGGCTGCGGTGTGGTGGGAGCGGAGGAAGGGAGGAGAACTTCTCTGTTTGGGTTTTTGGGGAAAGATCAATGCTGTTTGAGGAGGATTAAAGGACTAAACATTGGAAAGAGGATGAAAGACTTACGCTAAAATATTGGCTGTTACTTAAAGACGGTTAAAAAAATTAAACTAAAGAGACATTACAATTTTTACATCTACATAAAGACTTTTGAGAGTTTTTGGCCTCTTTTTTCAAACTTCACTGGTAGGGTTACAGAGGTATCTTCTTGCCAGTGAGGCAGAGAATATTGAACACTTTTCAGTGAGGATATCGAAAACTTTTACAGTTGAAATTCCCACAAGAAATCTCACCATCTGTTTATCTCTCTCTCTCTCTTTTTTTTACCTTGTTGCTTTTAAAAAAATTTTAAATGATTTATTGCCCGTTGGACTGAAATTGCATCTGTTAAGTACAGATGTTGCATGGAGATTAGTATCTGTTTGCCTGTCTTTACACAATATTCTCTGGAAATGAAATCTCTCCTTTGCTCCCCTACCTCCCTCCAATTGTGAATTTAATTAAGATGAGCCGTTGTGTTCAGAGTACCCAACAGTCTGCCTTTCCAAACATTCCACGCAGCCTTTTCGATACTGACAAGTGTGCGTCGCAGAGCCACACAGTACAGGCGAAACAGGAAGCAGCTCTTTGCTGGGGAGGATGCTCCAGTCACCCTCCACTCTCCCAGGGAACGCTCTTCAGCTGACTGAAGCAGGCAAGCCGAGCCAATCAGAGGCCGCTTTCCTAGCTCAGTCACCAGTCTGTGGTTGAGGAAGGGTTTTGCTTTTCTATGCTCTGTATTGGGAAGGCAGATAAAATGCCAGGTCTGAACTGCCTCTGGGGATAAGCTCACCCCGTGTGATGTGAATGAATAGCATCTTGCCTGGTAAAGCCACAGGAATTGATAAGGCAGGCGCAGTTCTTCACCCAGGCCTTTTCTATCTTTTAGCTCTAGCTGTGGCTTCTGTGGCAGTTTTGTTTTTGCCTTGAAAGAGGTGCTCTGGATTATCAGACCTCCATGTATGACAATTTGTACCTGCATGGCATTGAAGACTCGGAGGCTGTAAGTATTTTCATAGATAGCTGATTCCCTCTCCCCTCCTCTTCCTCCTCCCACTGAACTCCCCCCTCCCCCATTTCTTAGGCAACGCAGGGAACATGGAGCTGAAAGCTCACATCCTTTCGGGTTCTTGCTGGCTGCGCTGTCAATGTTCTCTGTATAGTTTAGAGTTGATGGAAATGATTCTTTATTATATAATTTCTTGTCAGGCAAAAAAGAAGTTAGGGTGATGGCAAAGGCACCTAAGAGTGTACGCTGTTCGGATTTGTGTATTACTTGGTCCACGTTTGATCTCACCAGGGGGAACTGCTCCTTGTAGACTGGCTTAAACTCTGCGGAAAGTGCCTATGTTTTCCAATAGCAGGGTTCATAGAAAAGGCTCATTCATTATGTAATACACATTGTTTATTGAGCAAGCATGAATGGAAGTTCCTCAGCTGTAGCTGTATTGTGTGCTTTCTGGCTAAACAAGTGGTGCAGATCGGCGGCTTCTTTGTTAAGGAAATCAGATGCAAGGTTGTAGTGGTACAACACCCAGCGCGGAGGCAGAGGGTGGCGTTCCTGTGCTCTGCCCTGGAAGACCCGAGGATGCTCACGTGCGTTTTGGCTCAGAAAACTGGGCTCCTTTCCCTCCACAGGTCAGGCTCATGCAATCTATTAAAATCAGGATGGAAATGCTTTTCTGAAATCCCTAAAATCATACCATCAGAATGCTAGCTTTTGAATGTAGGGTAAAGCTGATTACTGAGTATTTCTTTCACTGTTGCCAGTGGCAAAGGTTTATTTTTAATCAATTATATAGAAACCTGGCCCCGTGTAATGATTTCAGGTGGCTAATGGGACCTGCTGTGGGGAGTCTGGATTGTCACTGAGTGCAGTGCCGTGCATGTTGCTACCTTTGAGACAGGGATGTGTTATATAAGGTCCTCGGGCTCAACCACCAAATAAACAGATTATAACAACAACAACAACAAACTCCTAGGATATACGTCAATGCAGACGTATGTATCAAATGTTGTGCAATCCGTGAAAGATGGCAATTCTCTGTCCTGGTGAGGCATTCCATGTTTCCTGCCTGTCTGCGTGTTAGCTCTAACTCTAACTCTGTTTCCGCAAAAGTCTCTCTGCGTGTTGCCCAACGTGCTCGTCAGTGAGCAGGCTGTCAGTTTACTGCAAGGGACCGTGGCCTGAAGCAGTGGTGGCTGACAGAGACAAGGTCCACCCTTGCGGGCGGGTGGGAGAACAGAAAACGCAACTCCAGGAGTTTAGGAAGCCAGCTTCCCCGGCCGTGCTCTTCAGGAGGCCTGATGATTCCTCATGCCCCTTCCTTCCACACCGAGTTATGACACATGTGATGTCTTCCTGAACTGTAACTTTTTATTTTCGACCATTGCGCGCTGCATTGCACGTAAGTGGATTGGTTGGAGTTCTTTTAGAATAACTGGTCATTTTAGAAGCCAGCTGCTGTGAGCAGTCGGCTAGGAACTCAAGTATCCAGCACCTCATTCTCCAGGACTGTGTGAATTTCCGATGCACTGGTTCAGAGGGAGCCATTATAAGTAGGAAAACATTTTTCTCCTTTTGGTCCAGCCTCATGGGATGGCCCAGTTTCTCCGTAGGGTGGGCAGTGAAGAGCACAGGACTTGACTCAGTGGCAGCAGCTGATGGTGGGTCGTGCTAGGGACCGCAGTGCTGCGTTCCCGGTGACTCAGGGGCGGGCCTGCAGGCTGAGGTCCTCCGAGCTGTGCACATCTGCAGGGTCGAGGCAGGCGGGAACCCCAAGGAATGAAGCAAGGCATCTGGCCGCTCCTCCGTTGAAAGTATGGGAGTCTCTCGGAAGGGAGGGCCGGAAGGTGTGTCAGGTACACGAGAGGGGAAGGCAGAGGTGCTCGGAAGGGTGAACTGACTCTCAATGCTTATTTGAGTTTATTTGTTTTTATAAGGACGAATAATGTGATGTGTTACCCAAGATGGTGTGAACAAAGCTTCAAGCCAATGGAGAAGACTAGGCCTAAATAGCTGACCCGGTGAAGTGACAAATAAAGCCACACCTGGAGAGCCGCATCCTCAGCAGTCTTTCTCAGTGCCAATGCATTTATGGCTGTAAGTGTGGGGTCTGCCCAGGTCGAAGCAGTGCTCTCGGAACAGGTCTGGTGGACAGGTGTGGAAAGGCTTTCTCAGACGGCCAGCTGAGCCCGAGAACACACAGGCACTGAAAGCTGAGTACGGCACTTTCCTCAGAGGGTTGGGGAGACATCACATATGCCCTGCCACCCCGTGCTGTTGAAATGTCTTTGTGGGGTGCGTGGGGTTTAACATGTGACCAGTGATGACATCTAGTGTGTTTACGTAGATCATCTTGCCTAGGGACTACTGTATTCTGAATAAGAATAAGCCAGTATTACCCACTGTTAACACCTGACACCCCCGCAGTACAAGAAAGACTTGGGGACAGTGATGTGAGGTTTTTCTCAAGAGTCTGGTCCAGAGGTAGATATTATACTCCCTGTACCCTAGAGTTTTGCTTGTAACCTTTGCGTTTCATGAACTGTGTATATAAAGAGAGGGGAACAAGAGCCATGCTGGATGGAACACACTTGAGTCTGGGCATTTTAGATTCTTTGATTCTGTGGAACCTTTTGAAGGAAGTCCATTGACTTCTGCCCTGGTTTCCAGGAGGGTAGATAAGTGTCAGCATCATTCAGAATTATAAGGAAGTATATAAGATCCTCCAGGGTCCTATATGGGGACAAGAGATTTCATGTGTTACATACTCCTTCTGTTACCTTGACCTGGACAATGGCGTGAGTGCTGCTGAATGAGTCTATGTCGAGACCAGGCAGTTACAGTCCATCGTGCACACAGAACCTCACTACATTGTCTTCTGGGAGGGTTGCCCATCCGCTTCCACCGCCCACGCTGGGTCTTCGCACAGGTCGTGGTGGCCAAGATGCTTTTCACTGACTGAGCCCCCAGAATCCATCATGTACGTTTTTATTTGAGTCATATTAGATTTTGATAGATCTGCTCCTTGGTATACGTGTTTTATAAATGGTTTCATTGTGTATGTTGACATTTACGGAATCATTATCAGAATAGACTTCTTTTTTTTTATTCAATAGATTTATTACACAAACAATAGGAGGAATGTTCTTAGAGGGATAAATGGAAAAAGCAGATAAGTAGGAAAAGTTACCTAACTCCTCCCAGACATAATCACACATAACATATTGCTATATATCTTTTCAGACTCCCCATGCACATGTATGTAAATATGTCATTGCATTTCTGTGAAATGTTGTTTTCACTTGATAAAATATTGAGTACCCTAGTACTAGACTGGCCTGCACAGGAGATGCTTTGCAAAATTTAAAGCTCCTACCTGGACTTTCTGGGATTTTGAGCAATTTAAATGAAATACAGATTCTTAGAGTATTTTGTAAAGTGAAGCCAAGGTTATCTGCACATAGAATTGGTGGTTGATTTCTCTATTACAATTGCTTCCACTTCCAAATGCTTAAATTCTAAAGTATTTGGAGGGAGAATTCTGGTCAATTTCAGTGAAAAAGATGAACAGTTCATAATTCAGGGCTTTTAGTAGAGAGGAAAATAACATTTTTAGGTGTTTTCAATCCTAGAAAAGGAGCCATAATATATTAAACTGTTAGAAATCTTATAGATATAAAAGTTAAAGTGAAGATAAATTTCATAAACTATAGCATATAGATATATAAACACATATTTAAATTTATATGTAACTATACATTATTTTAAGGATAAATATGTGTTAATTATTGAAACTACTTATTTTCTATAAGCAGTGCACCTATTTGTTTGCCTAAATGTCTGTGTGCTCACAGGCGTGTGCACAGTATACACCCTCGTACATTCACACACAGAGACATGCTCCATGCTTTGCTAATTGATAGTTAATACTAAGTGGAGATTCCTGCCATGGAGATTTTGGAGGAGGAAAAGTAACTGCTTTTGACATAAAGAAAGATGCCCAAGAGGGTTGAAAGGCAAAACATCCACAAGAGAATAAAGGCTTGCTACTTTCAAAGCTACAATAAAGTCATTTTAAATCCGGAGATATGTTCTTGTGCTTGCTAGGGAGGAGGATGAGCTACAAACAGAAGGCGTTGTGTGTTTAGGGCCCTTCAGAAAAACCCTTAGGGATAGTAAGGATTAGATTTCGTTTGGAAATGAGAAGTTTTTATAGTCTATCAGAGGGTGAGCGAGTCTTTCTGGCCTGTTTCTAGGGAAGGAGGCCTGTCCTGCAGAAGAAGCCAAGGTCTGGGTGTTGGCATCACGGACCAGAGAGGAAAAGCAAATGCTGCTCGTGGTTTGTGTAGGAAAGTTGACTGAGAAAATCAACTTGTTTTACTCAGCTGAGTGATTTTGGTGTTTGTCCAGATTCTGAATAAATGATGAACAGAAACTTCTCTTTGATCCATCAATTCTTAGCAATGATGGTTTTCTAAAATATACATTGAAGTGATTTCTAGATGTAATTGTCATCAAGCGAAATTCCTTAAATCTGATCAGAACCAATGCATTTGCCTCTCCAAGATCATCAGTCTTGCCACTTTGGTGGTAATTCCCATTTTCAGGTGACAGAGGGAAGTATTAGGCTCAATCCCACCTTTCCTCAGGGCCTTCCGAATCTCCTTTCCTGCTGGTGTTCTTTTTCCTGTGAGACTATGATGTCCATCAGGATTTTAGAATATGGTCCTGTGAGTGCGTAGGTCAGGTCCTGTGACTCAGTGAGCATTACATTATTCTGTGGTACAAGTTGTTCTGCAGGAAGGTCATCAATAACTATGAAAAAAAAAATGCTTTTAAGGCCCTAACCGGTTTGACTCAGTAGATAGAGCGTTGGCCTGCGGACTGAAAGGTCCCAGGTTCAATTCCGGTCAAGGGCATGTACCTTGGTTGCAGGCACATCCCCAGTAGGAGGTGTGCAGGAGGCAGCTGATTGATGTTTCTCTCTCATCGATGTTTCTAACTCTCTATCCCTCTCCCTTCCTCTCTGTAAACAATCAATAAAATATATTTTTAAAAATGCTTTTAAGGGCGAAGGTGGGAAGGCCTCTCATTGGCTTAGTCCTTTCTTGTCTATCATAGTTCAGCTTGAATCTTATTTCTATGTTTGGTTCTAGTTATTCTGTGCACCATCTCCCTGTAATATCCCTTACCTAGCTACCTGAGGAGGACAAGGAGACATAACTGGATTGGTTATCGCTTTTTGTTCTCTCTTTTCCCTCTCCCACTAGTCCTTTACAATAATTATCAAGCCATCAGCTCAGATATTCATGAAGCTACATTAAAAATTATACCAAGAAGTTCAAGATAATTACTTAAAACTATTAGGGTTGAAAAAGAAAATTTAGAAGTTTGAACAGATTTGAAATCAGCATATGAAAATCACATTTCCTATTTGCTCTTAAAGTCCAATAATAACATATAATAGAAAGAAACAAGATTCCTTTCCTAATAGTAATGAAAATTGTAAATTACTTAAAAGGCAATTGCATAAGAAATGTGCAATATCTGTAAGAAAAATAAAATAAGTCAAAAAAGAAAATTATACTAAGAAAGCTGTATAGATGTGAACTCTGTATTCTGTTCTAAACCAGGTCGATTTAGGTGCCTCTCATGTGTTTGCAGCAGGCCATGTGGACTTTAAAAACAGCAGCAACTCTCAACTGCCCCACTGGCAAAGCCACATGGTGTAGATGCAGGTGACCTCCCTTACTGAGGACGGGGCCTAGCAGGCCACTGCTTGGTGTGCGAACTCCAGGTAGTTTGCAGTTCATATAAAATAATGGCAAGCGGATTGGGGGTTGTGTATTTTCATGCCATGGACTTTGTCCTTTTCTAAGACTTTGAGGGGAGTGAGTCTGAGATAAAACATGTGGCCATTGTTACAGTACCTTTGGGTATGCCAAAAGGAAGATGCCGCACCTGATCATTTTTGAGATCTAAATAGTCCAGTGCTTGTTCTTGCTTTACATTTATGTATTCTTTTAAACATAATTGTGTAGTTTTAATAATAAATATTCTTCTCTCATCTTAAATTGTGCCACCATATCAGTACTTCCCGCATCCTTTTATTTTTTTTCTGTTGCATCTGTCCTCAGAGATACTTAAAAATCTTACATTTAAAATAGGACGTTTCGAATTTGCTTTCAGACTTTCTGTTCAGAGGACATGACCTAAGGGATACATCCTAACATGAATGTTGGAAACTCTCAGTTATTTAGGAGTTTGATTGTATAGTTTGTGAATAACTTAGTTTTCTTATTTTGCCTTTTTCAAACTCATATAGGAAAAAGATTCTGACTTTTAATGTTATTACTCTATTAGCAGATTTGTTGAAAAATTTGGTGAGTGATAAGGTGTTTCTCAATCTTTCTTAACCTCCATAAGATTTCTATCTTATACTGAGCGTGTCTATCAACCAGGAAAATGTCATTTATTTTTTGTACTTTGTGTTATGAAACAGTAATGTAGTGTAACAGTGTTATGATTAAAAGCAGAGACTCAGTGCAAGATTGCTAGAGATTAAGCCTGGCTCCTCACTTCCTAGCTGGTAGCCCTGGGTACATTTCTTAAATTTTCTGTGCCTTGGTTTCCAAATCACTGAAGTGTCAATGATAATGGAACCTACATTTTTGGTGGTTTGGAAGGTTAAATTAGTTAAAATGTATAAAGCCCTTAAAACAAGTAAGTGTTTACTGCTATTATTGTACATATAATGCATATACTTATACTTTGGGGACTAAACATGCCCATTGCTCTGCAGGTTTTGATGTTTCCTCCAAATTCTTTGGTTTATTTTCAGAGCACTTGCATGGTTTTTGACAGCGATTTCTAAAAAATATTATAGATGCTGACAAGTAAAAGAACCCACTAATCTTCTAAGGCCTTGTGAATAGTCTGTTGAATTTTGTTTCAGAAATGACCAGTGGAGTATAATTTAAAGAACACTAGGAGTTGGAAGTCTTGGTCTTTGCCATTTATTAGCAGTTATCTTGGACAAGTTATTTAATCACTCTAATCTTCATTTTTCCTCTTATAAAATGAAGAGGGTTTGATTTAGATAATTTCTAAGGTTTTTTTTTTTATATCCAAAGTTCTGTTTTATTTGCTGATAGGCATTTCTTCGGTTGGGATGCAAATGCCACCACGGTGCCATTTGCTTCCTGAAATGATCAGTTGCCATGGTGTCTTGTGCATACTAAGTAAGATGTTAGTATTTGGACTTTGAATTGGATGTTTGGCCTTTTCAGAATCTTTGAAAGAGTATGTGTGGTGCATATCTTTGAGAGGACTAGATGTTTGAAAAGGGAGAGATTTTATTTAAGATTTTTAACGCTAGAAGTCAAAAGGATGCTTTGTCAATTGCTCATTTGCTTGCCAATATCCACCATATACTTCTAGCCCACAGAGATTTGAGCTGGAAACACTTGAGTCTCATCTCTAAGGAAAACACACACACACACACACACACACACACACACACACACACACACACACACACGCAAACGCTTACTGAGAAGTAAGCTTCTAACTCTTGTTGATGATTGAGGAGAGGTATGTCTACTTTAAATAATCTCTATCTTTTCTTCTTGGCTAAGTTATAAGAAGAAGTCTTAGCTGTACACTAGGAGAGTGCTGACTAAAAAAAATGTTTAAATAATTGTTTTATGATTGTTGTGATGCTTAATCATTAAGAATGTTTATATTGTTTAGGTTTTTTTGCTTTACAGTTTTTCTTCAGCTCATCATTATTATCTTTTGGGGTGTGCTAAAAACAATAATCAATTAGAAAATGTAGGAATATAATATAATAAATTCCAAGAGACATTCATTTGTTAAAATTGATTTGAGAGAGAGAGAGAGAGAGAGAGAGAGAGAGAGAGAGATCAATTAGTTGTTCCATCATTTATGCATTCATTGGTTGCTTCTTGTATGTGCCCTGACCAGAGATTAAACCCACTACCTTGGAATATGGGGATGACACTCTAACCTACTGAACTCCCAGCCAGAGCAAGACATTCATAATTTTTAAAAAAGTCATTCATTACCTTTAAAAGGAGTAACTATGCCTGATCTATGTAATTTTCCCCTATAATAAAGTGAAAGGCCACAAAGATGAAAGAAGCAATTTCTACTTTAGCCCAATCTCTCAAATATTCCCTTAAATATTGTTTGAATGTCGTAAGAATTGGAGGCAAATATTTATCATCAGGCTAGCAAAATATGATGAATATCATGCTAAAATAATTAGTGGGTAAACAAATTTGTTCCCCAGTTTATTTCCAGAGTCATTACTGAAACCTTAATATTGTTTAATTGCAAATGATGTCCAGAGCTTAGTGTTTTGAGGCTTATTTGATTCACTGGCTCTATTGATCCAAGGGATGGAATTAAGATCTTGTTTATCAGATTCTCAAGTTATTTCACATTTGATCATGTTGTCAATCGTAAAATATAGGAGTGAAATTAAGGTGAATTTGATAAGGAAGGGGAGAACAGAACACTTCTTAGTTATCACAGGGCACAGGGCCCTTTGTGAAGTGTTAAGATACTGTAGAGTAGAGTGAACAATAAAATTGCACAGATTAATGAAGGCTAGGTTGATATAAGATTTTTTTAAAAAAGGCCAGCCCAGCTGGCATGACTCAGTGGTTGAGTGTCAACCTATGAACCAGAAGTTCGATTCCAGGTCAGGGGACATGCCCAGATTTTGTGTTCGATCCCCAGTGAGGGGGGAGGCAGGCATACAGGAGGCAGCTGGTCAATGATTCTCTCTCATCATTGATGTTTCTATCTCTCCCTCTCCCTTCCTCTCTGAAATCAATAAGATATATATATATATATATATATATATATTTAAAAAAGGTTAGCTCATTTAAAAAATTTACATACATTGGTGGGTATTGTAAAACATTTTTATATTAAAATAAACAAACTTATTTTCATTGAGAATGAACTAAATTAGTTCAAAAATTTAATCTAAAATATAAGACTTCAAAGATGTTTTTGATAGTGGGAAGCAGCTTTAGACTATCGCCTCCAGGTTCCATAAGAAGAATTTATTTACGTCTATTGTAATAATTTGGTTACAAATACTTGGGAAGTTGCATCCACCAACCTTCATTTCATAAATGAAAAGAACCGAGGTCCAAAGAGTTAGACAACTTGTGTAGAATGACCCAATTTATCATGGAATTGGGCCTACAAACCTCCTCAGGTCTTTCTAGAGTGCTGTTCTTACAAAGCCAAATCCAAGGGTTAGTAATATTAAAATAGAATAAACCACTGAAGGATGATATAATCACATTATTTGTATGGTGCTTGCTTGACAGCTTACAAAGCAGTTGGGAGTTGGGAGGATCTCCAAAACAGAGAACAGATTGCTCTCCGACCCAAATGAGGAGACCTTTTCCTACTCAGAACCCAGATTAGAGTCCCAATTTCTTTCCGGCTTTTTTGTTTGATATTGCTTTCTGATATGGTTTGAAGCCCCTGACTGTCGATGAATTTAAATAATAGTACACCCACAAAACTTAAAGGAATGCTGGAGAATGTCAGAAAGAGGTTTTGTGTTTTAGGGGAAAGTTCTCGCTATTTGTACGCAGATCTTGATGACAGTTGCACGGTGATGCTGCGTTTGGCCTGAGCCAAGAGTACCAAAGTTCCGTTTTTGTTCCGTCCTTCTCATTTTTGATTCCTCTCCATGAGCTTGCAATTTAGGAAAACATTTGCATGATTCAGTAGGGATATTTTTAAAAATAAAAAAAGACAGCAATATTTGTTAAAAATACATGGAGCTATAAGTTCTGAGAGGAGGGTTATTGTATCAATCAGAATCCCTACCCCAAAAAAATACCCACATAAAATCTTCAAACTAGGATACTTGGTAAGGGTTCAGTAAATTGAAGAGGTGTTGGTAAGTGTAAGGAAACCAGAAGGGATGACATAGTACTGGTCACTGCAGAGCTGTTCCCACCTCTAGACCCCATGGGACCAGGAAAGGGCATAATTACAGGAACCTGGGAGGACTGAGAAGGGTACAGCCTTTCTGTGTAAGGATGCAGGCTTCCTCCCTTGGGGAAGAAGCCAAGGAATTAACATCCCAATCTCATTTCTGTCCCTTACTCTTACCTCTGCTAGGGCCCCCACTAGTCAAAGCCAACCAGAAGCCACAGAGCAGAAGTCATTGGCCCATCACACTGTACCAGAATAGAGTGGGGCAGGATGGAGGGTGATCTGAAGAGGCAAATGGCTTCTGGTTTCATCCACATTGTTGACGGGCCCTGCCTGAGTACCTTGGTAGATGAAACCATGCCACTTGAAGACATTTCTAAAACACACCTCCGACGATGCTGGTGATGCTCTGAAGGAGTTGCTGCTGGTCCTTTTCCATTGGAAATGTGTGTTGGTTTTTTTTATGTGTGAGGATGGTTCCACTGTAAATGGTGCCTTGGATTTTACTTCCTGTACTGTTCTTGTTAATTGAGATTTGGAGTACTTTAAAAAGTTCTTGAATTGGGAGAAAATAAAAGATTTAAATGTTAGTTTTATGGAGAGAACTTGAGAAGCTAAGCTATGTGGACTTCCATGACTGCCTAAAAATACAGATAATGAGCAGATCTAAAAATGCATGTATCAGACCAACTTGTGGCTCAGCTGTTCTTCACTGTCATGTCCAGACCAGAAGAATTCTCCTCCAAATTTCATCATATCATGATTCTCATCACATGAAACAGTGGAAGGATTGCTGGGAGTAAAGATTAGCATCATGAGATTTTATAGTTTTGATGACAGCCTCCTTATTAAAGAATATATTGACTGAGTGCGGGCGGGAATGCTAAGAGAGTGTCTCTTCACAGTGTCGGAAGCAGATCTTGTTTTGGAAGGTATAGGAAGCCCATGGAAAGTAGTAGCTTGGAGTTCAGGCTTTGCCATTTTTAGTAAAGCTAAGCAGACCTTGCATATTGCTATGAAAAAGTCAGTTTTGACTGGTCTGTAAAATTTGTGAACATCCATTGAACTGTACACATATATGTGTAAGTTTCTGCATGTGCATTATACTTCAGTTAGAAACTTTGAAAGTCTCTTTTGGGACAACAAGTATAACTCATGGGATTCTGGAAACTGGGATTGAGATTAGGAAGGATATAATAAAGGCCCTTACTTCTCATTGTTAGGGCTTGTGAAATGGTAGAAGGGAGTAGATTCATACACTGACTAATCCTTGACTAGTGGACCAGTTGGCTAAGGAAGGGACACATGACTCACCACTGGGAGATGGGAAGTCACTATCCTTCCAGTGCCGAGTGCAGAAGGCTCTCTCCTTTGTTTTTTGTTTTTTTGTGTGTTTTTTTTAAAATATATTTTATTGATTTTTACAGAGAGAGAGGGAGAGGGATAGAGAGTTAGAAACATCGATGAGAGAGAAATATCGATCAGCTGCCTCCTGCACACTCCCTACTGGGGATGTGCCCACAACCAAGGTACATGCCCTTGACCGGAATCGAACCTGGGACCCTTGAGTCCGCAGGCCAATGCTCTATCCACTGAGCCAAACCGGTTAGGGCCTGTCTCCTTTGTTGATTGGTGTTCACATGCTTCACCTTTCTGAAAACTGTGATGCTTAAGGTAAGGAGAACTCGGGGGAATAGATGTTCTCCCTGCCTCGAGCATTGTCTGCAAGGTCAGAAGCAGCTAAGAGCTGGTCCTTCTGCTTACAGACCCATGCTAGTGCCTCAACAGAGAGCCAGTTCTGATGATAAGGAATAAAATGATGATGGCTGTGAGTCTCGGTGGAGGTTTATTTTGATAAAGTTCTTAGGTTCAAATGTTTACTTCTGGAAAAGTGAGCGTACTTGGTACACGGGTGTACACAAACACTCACTAGAGAAGTCCTACAGGAGTCTTTATGCGTAAGGAGCTGTGTTAAAGCTAAGCTAGCATATGTTTTGTATGAACACTGCTTGAATGTTTTAATTGCCAAAATTTGCATACTTATAAAATAACGTATGTTATTTTTCAGAGATTTTTAAAATATTATTTTTATTATCCCAATTCTTAAATTATTACCAGTGCAGAGTATGGTGCTATAAGAGGGCCATGGTAGATCTTATAATTGAAGCACACAATTACCATTTGTTATAAAAGATGCTTTCTTCAGCTGTGGCATTTCAAATGGTGTGTGTGTGTGTGTGTGTGTGTGTGTGTGTGTGTGTGTTTGTTAAACCCCTTGGATTAAAGCTATAATATAAAGAACTATGCAAACTGCAAGATATGGGAATTATCAGGATTTTATTAGGACTGTATAGTTAGTATGTTGATAAACATGATATTATTTTGTCTTAGTTTTAAAATATATACTGATATAAAGTTAGCTTTAAAAAAGTTGTTTTGCCACAACTCAAAATTAGTGTGGGTGAATCACCCCAAAAAAATTTAAGAGGAAGAAAAGGAGAGAATACAAATAAGGTAGAACAAGGACAAGGAGATGTGTAACTTAGCTTCTGTGAGTGTTTGATTCATATCCCTTTTACTAGTAATTAAAACATATTCTGGCTGTAAGATGTGCAACTAGTTGTTAGATTTTTCATTTGAGTGTTGCATTTACATAGAGTAGTTGGCTTTGAAAATGCAGCTAGCAGCCAATTCAAATACTGAAGATTTGTCTGACTTAGAGACTAGTTTAGTAAGAAGGTATCTTGAGGACATTATGAGGAGAGCACACATCAGATACCTTGTTCTCAGCCAGAATGTTGTCCGTTGTGATCTACCTGATTCTTAGGTTATCTACATTTTCAGTTGTATTGTATTGTATTGTATTGTATTGTATTGTATTGTATTGTATGGTATTGTATTTTAATCCTCACCTAAGGATATTTTTTTCCATTGATTTTTAGAGAGTGGAGGAGACAAAGGGAAAGATGAAGAGAAACATCGATGTGAGAGAAACATATCGATTGGTTGCCTCCTGCATGAGCCCCAACCAGGGCCTGGGCTGGGGAGGAACCTGCAACCGAGGTACATCACCTTGACCAGAATCAAACCTAGGACCCTTTGGTCCACAAGCCGACACTCTATCCACTGAGCCAAACCGGCTAGGGCTGAATTTTCAGTTCTTAATTTAGGACTTACAAAGATACTGCGCACGTAAAGCATCACCTCCACATAACTTAATGGAAGAGGGAGAGTGTTGAAGTTCCAGATTGCCTTCCTGGAGGAAACTTGAGGCTATTCAACAGACTCTGGCTATAAACTATACCTTCTCTCTAGGTATAAAATATGCCCATTTCCCATAAGCATTTGTGTTGACTTTTTATATTCCATAGCCAAGGACATTGATAGACTCTGAAGGCATTTCCCAGTTTTTCTGATTGGGCCTTCCTCCAGGTCCTGAGTCTCCAAAAAATTATTGGGCCTTTTTGCTGTACTGGGGAACAGATCAGATATTGATAGGTGGTCCTCTTCATCGTACCTGCACATAAAGACACCCAGCTTCCAATTTCAAAGGAGCCCCCGCTCTCCCCCCCCCCCCCCCACCTTTTTTTTTAATTTTATTAGATCAAGCATTGTATTAGTGTTCTGCAGAGCATACTTTGGGGAAATTATTGCCATAGGTAATTGAGAGCTATTGAAGGATTTTAAAACTGATCAGATATGCATTGGTCAGCGTGGAAGATGGATTTGAGGAGAGGGAGAATGCCAGCAGGGAGTCCAATTAGAAAGATGGTGAAATCGTACAGGTGTTAGATGTTGGAGACCTCAACTAGGGCAGCAGCAGTGGGAATAGAGAGGAGGAGGTGAAGTGAGAAATATTTGTCATAAATGCAGCAGGTTTTATAACTAATTAGCTTAGCAAGGGAGAAGAGTCTGGGCTGAACACCTCCACTCTGGCTTGGGCGACTGACTGGTTGGATGGTGCTGCTAACGAGATTGGGAAAATAGGCCATTTCTTCTGATGTCTTTTGAACTGGCCCAGGGGAGCGCAGGATAGAAGCAGGTGCAGGTTTAGATGGCTTCAGTCCTCCAACTTTTGATCTTAATTCCAGTTAAGAAAATTACTGACTTCATCCCAAGCTTGTGAAATAGTTTTGTTCTGGAGAGCTGGGACTCCCAGTGACCAGGAACGAGCTACAGGATAATGATGTTCTAGCTCTCTCCTTTCTGGTCCCTGTACTCATCTTCTATACACTGTTGTGCCAAATCTGGAATCCACAGAGGAAATGTGCCATGCTCCCTAGCCTCTGAGTTGAGGAACTTCCCAGCAAAAAAATCTTCACATGATTTTTAAACATCCCCTTCCTCAGTAAATGAGTATTATTCCAAATGACAGCTAGACTACAAAAAAAAAAAAAAAAGGGTATTTGGGATATTGTTCAGAGGATAACCAGGAGGAAAACTATTTTTAAAGTTTTTATTCTTTTATATATGTTTCTTTTCCTTATAAGAAGGAAAAGATCATACTATTTTTCCAGAGTATCTTCTATCTCTTAATTTTAGTGTAAGAGTTTCTAGCCATTAATTTAGTATGCTCATTGATATATGTGAAAAAAATTGGGCCCCTAGTCAAATAAGTTTGGTAATGACCTCCTCTGCCCCATTCTCAAAGATTCGGAGCACACAGTAGGCCACTAAAATCTCTTAGCACTCTGAAATTTTGTTTTACCCAAAGATACCCAAACTTATTTGACCTCAGAACCTTTTTTTTTTTTTTTTTTTACCTAAGGAATACCTATTCACTACTTGAAGAACTAGTATTTTGCAGAATGTGGTTGGGGAAATGCTGCCCTACTTATTTATACCAGCTTTATTTACTGCAGACAATCTCGGTGTCTTAATTTGGTTAGATTTTGTAGGATGGAATGGGGTTAACGTTAAATAGATATGTATGTTTCTGGGACCTTCCTCTTAGAGACTTTGATTCAGTTGTTTGAGATGGGGCTTAGGATTTGCATTGTTGGCAAACACACCCAAGATGATTTTCAGGTAGATGCTTTGAGAAGTATTGGATCAAATTATTGTCCGCATCAGCCAGAGAGTGTGACAACGCACAGAGCTTACAGTTTTTCATTTCTTTTGGGTCCTCATCTCTTTGTCCTATCTCCTTCTGGAGTGGTAAGCACTGTGAAGTAGGAACATCTTTCTTATTCATCTCTGTCCCCTCGCATAGCCTTGCTTACCTGTGTGCTTATCCCAAGACAGGCACTCAATAAATGGTCAGTGGAATGAATTGAAATTTAATAACCTTAATTCCTCCAGAAATCAAGAGGAGCCTTGGGAATGGTCAGAAATGACTGAACATGATATATTTTTCAGGGATTCCCAAGCAATGAATATATATATATATATATATCCATGACTAGCCACACTATTATTTTTTTCTTTGAAAAACCAAAGTAAATTTAAAAATGGAGGTTAGCTGGATTAGGAAATTAAAAGGCCTATATTTTCAAAACAGCCAGAGAGTGCCGAAACCGGTTTGGCTCAGTGGATAGAGCGTCGGCCTGTGGACTCAAGGGTCCCAGGTTCGATTCCGGTCAAGGGCATGTACCTTGGTTGCGGGCACATCCCCAGTAGGGGGTGTGCAAGAGGCAGCTGATCGATGTTTCTCTCTCATCGATGTTTCTAACTCTCTATCCCTCTCTCTTCCTCTCTGTAAAAAATTAATAAAATATATTAAAAAAAACCACAAAACAGCCAGAGAGTGATAAGGGAAATTCAGTCTTCTCTTCTTGCATTTCTAATTGGGCTATATTGATTATAAACAAATTGGTGACAATGTAAGTCTCCATTCTTGCCCCCAGACTCCTAGACCCTACTCTCTAGAGTCCATCTTTCTTAGCAGTTTGTTTTTTTTAAATAACAGCTTTATTGATGTTATAATTCACATACCATACAATTCACCAATTTAAAGTGTAAAATTCAGCAGTTTTAGTGGATTCAGAGTTGTGCAGCCATTCCCCAGTCAATTTAGAGCATTTTAATCACCTCAGAAAGAAATCCTGTGCCCATGAACAGTCACTCCCTATTGCCCCCTAACTTTCCCAACCCTAGACTATCCCTATGGACTTGCCCATTGTAGACATTTCATACATATGGAATTGTACAATATGTGGCCTTTTGTGACTGGCTTCTTCCAGTTAACATATGTTTTTAGGCTTCATCTGTGTATGGATCAACATTTCATTTCTTTTTATTTCTAAGTAATATTCCATTGTATGGATGTTACACATTTTATTCATTTATTTTTTTAATGAATCTTTTGGGTTGTTTCTACCTTTTGGCTGCTATGGACATTTGTGTACAAGTTTGTGTGTATATATGACACTTAACAGTTCTTTTTTTAAAAGAAAAATTTAATTGATTTTTTTTTTAGAGAGAGAGAAAGGGAGAGGGGAGAGAGAAACATTGATGTGAGAGTGAAACATCGATTGGCTGCCTCCTACATACCCGCTACGAGGGATCAAGCCCGCAACCCAGGCATGTATGTGTCCTGACCAGGAATTGAATCAACCAACTGGCCAGGGTGAAATTTAACAGTTCTTGACCAATCTTATAAAAATGTAGACCATTATTAATAATTTGAAATATACTAAAAATATATGGAAAATTTAAGGGTTTTGTTTTGTTTTGTTTTTTGCATTTCGGTCCAGGGATCCATATGGCCATATCACAGCTATTTCCATATAACCCTGCTCTAGTCAGTGTGGTCCCCTCACAGCTGGGAGTAGGCAGTGCTCAGTCTCAGGTACAAGTATTGTGGACACCATTACCACCTCTGCCCACCCCTCTTTACCGTCTTCACATTGCACAAGGTCCAACTCTTACTCCACTTCTTCTGGGAGGCCCTTTCCCGTGTTTCCCAAACTCTTCTGAACTCACACAGAGCATCTACCCCCTCACCTGGGCATTAGCCACCTACAGCTTCCTACGGCTTCTGCAGCTGTTTCACATGTCTGTCTCTCATCTCTGCAAATATAAGATGCTGAAGGACAAGGACCAAATGCTGCCGTTCTTTTGTGCCTCCCTTCCCTCCATGCAAGGGTAAGAGAAAGGAATAAGAAAGACACGTGGCACGATGACACTCAAATTAATATTCAATGAGTGAATGGAAGCGATCACTCAAAGCTTCTGTGGCATTGATGTTCTCAATGCATAGTAAAATGGGACTGGTTTGCACCAGTTATTGAGGAAATGACGAAAGTCGTCAATTAAACCAGGTGCAGCTCTGAAATTGCAAGGGGCTCATTTAAAGAGTTGCTGACTTGTCACAGAAAATGCTGAAAGGCATTCTGTTTAGAAATAATCCCATCTGAACATCATATATTCTCTTCATTTCTACTTACTTGTTCTCATTTGCAAGGACATCTTCAGGGACATTGTCTTGGAAATAAGATCTTTGGAACGTCCTCTCTTTTATTTCCAAGCTTGGATCGTAATTTAGCAACTCTATCATTATCAGAGCCATTATGTCTGTGATGGTCATACCCGAAATTTTCGTGACTTCACAAACAAAGCCAGTTCTTTGCGTGAGCCCCACACAAACAGCCCTTCTCATGTTAAATGGAAGCCAAATGGAAGCAACAACAACAAAAAAATTATAGGAAATCAGACAGAAAGGTATAATAATTTGAAGCAGAATAAAGATATTTTAGTTTTTCTGGCACCTGGCCATGAACATTTCAACCATTTGTCTATAAAATCTACTCTTCAGATATTTCCCTGTGGATAAGACTATTAAACAAATCATCCCAGTTCTTTATGAGCTGGCTATGAAACATTCCATGGAAATAATTCTGCCTAAATAAAAGTACTCTATTCATTCATAGCCTTAATTTTTTGTGATGCTGAAAAGAACTATGGGCTAGTTCAGTAGCCGTTGGTCACGGCTACCCTGATTTAAAATGAGGGGCTGGTTGAGGGTTGTAGAGGCAGATCAGACATTGTAGTGAAGCTGTGTCTGTTACTTATTACTTCAGGGCCACGCTGATTCGCTTGGTCATAGTTGTGATAATAGGTAGAACAATGGTAGGTCCCTTCACTAGGAATGTGCCTTTGAATCCCCCAGGTACTCATGTAAAGGCTGGTCATCAGAGCTACTGTGCAAATATATCGACATACTTGTTCCACAAATAGATGGAATTTTTTTTTTTTGAAAGCATCAGCTTCATAAATTAACTCGTGGCCCAGTGCACGGATTTGTGCTTATAGAAAGGAAATTAATTAGAAGAAAGATTTGTGCAGTAATTACATTACTGTAAAAAATTATATATCAAAATAATATATATAATATTCTATATAATAAAGAGGTGATAGGCAAATTGACCCACCCTCATGCCCTCACAATATGGCTGCCTATGGCCAGGCCAGCAGGGGGGTTAATGAGGGACAACCAAATGACTGAACAAGCAGGCTGCGTGGGGCGACCAGGCCAGCAGGGGGGTTAGTGAAGGATGACCAAATGACTGAACAGCAGGCTATGTGGGGTGACCAGGCTGGCGGGGGGGCAGTTGGGGGCGACCAGTCAGCAGAGGAGGCAGCAAGAAGCAACCAGGCCACGGCGGCGGGGGGGGGGGGGGGGAGCATTTAGGCGCGACCAGGCCGGCAGGGGGTGAGGGGGCAGTTGGGGGCAATTAGGCTGGCAGGGGGACATTGAGGGGCAACTAGACCAGTGGGGGGCAGTTAGGGGTGACCAGGCCAGCATGGGGGGACAGTTAGGGATGACTAGGCTGGCAGAGGGGGGCAGTTGGGGGCGACCTGGCTGGCAGCGGGGGGCAATTAGGGGCAACCAGGCTGGCGGGAGTGGGGGCAGTTAGGGGTGACCAGGCTGGTTGGGGGGGCAGTTAGGGACAACCAGGCAGGCAGGCAGGTGAGTGATTAGGAGCCAGCAGTCCAGGATTGTGAGAGGGATATCCAACTGCCGGTTTAGGCCTGACCCCGGGATTGGGCCTAAACTGGCAGTCAGACATCCCGCAAGGGGTCCCGGATTGGAGAGGGTACAGGATGGGCTGAGAGGACCCCCCCTCCTGTGCATGAATTTCGTGCATCGGGCCTCTAGTAGTATTATAAAATTAAAACACACATGCGATTGGTGCCAGCGAGAGCTTTATATGTATTGTGCATGCATGAGTCAACGTTTATTTTTAAATTGCCAGTGCACGTCATATGTACCGGCCGGTTGGTTGGTAGGAAGGTTGGACAGACAGATGGTCAGTCACTTAGTCTTTTATATATATTTTATATATATAGATTCTAGTCTATCTATTGGTGGTCCTTGTACAGAGCCAGTAAATAAGTAAAAATGTTACCAAAGAATTGTTTACAGAAGTGTTTTTTTCTTACCAGGAGCCTCAAGGCCTTTCTAATATGCATTTCTGCTTTCCAAGCCCTAGAAAATCCTTGCTCAATTCTCAGGGTGCCTAAGTAACGTCTTGCTGCTTTGTTTACTAGATGAGGTCTCTCAGAATGCCTCCTTCTCGAAGACCAGGGGAGGGAGGTTTAATCAGCCTCCTTGTGCACAGCACTGCAGCTTCCTCATTAGTCTTTTCTGTTAGGAAGAAACAGAGGCCCAGCGTGGCAGGAGCCAAACACTGCAGTCTACAAGCATCTCTCAAGCAACTTTCACTGGAGCCTTCGCACCTGCTTCTGCAATGGGGCCTAAGCTTTCTTCCCATCCTGTTACCCTGATTTATGGTATATCTCATTCCACCATTCAAAGGAGCAAAATGAAACCCGTTCTCACAGACCTTCCTGATTCTGCTGGCTCCTCTCAGCATCCTTCAGAGAACTCGAAAGAATGTGGTCACCTGTGGCTGTGTGACAGCACTGGAGGTCTTGCTCTGGTCAGCTCCCGCCTTGCAGCACTTCAGTCATCACGAGATTGATTATTGGGGAAGAGGGTTGGAGAAAGACAAGAGTGAAACTATGCTATTAGGTTACAAAGATTTTTTTTAAAAAATTAGGTGAATTTCACGTAGCATAAAATTAACCATGTTAAGGAGAACTTTTCAGTTGCATTTAGTACATTCATCATGTGGTACAATCACCACCTCTATTTAATTTCAAAACATTTTCATTGCCCAGAATAAAACCCAGTAACCTTTAAGCAGTTACTGTATACTCACTCCCCTCTCCTCCCATCCTTGGCATCCACCAATCTGCTTTCTATTTCTATGGATTTACCTATTCTGGATATTTCATACAAATGGAATCACACAGTCCATGACCTTTTGTGTGTGGCTTCTTTCACTTAGCATAATGTTTTTGAGATTCATCCATGTTGTAATATAGATCAGTACTTCATTTTTATGGCTGAATAATATTCCATTACATGGATATGTGACATTCATTCATTGATAGATATTCGGGCCCTTTCCACCTTTTGCTGCCCGGAACACCTTAGTATAAGTATTTATTTGAGTACCTGTTTTCCATTCTTTGGGGGTATCTATCTCAGAGTGGAATTCCTGGGTCATATGGTTATTTTATGTTTAACTTTTTGAGGAACTGCCAAACTGCTTTCCACAGGGGCTGAAACATGGGTCGTTAGTTTTGATATAGAACTTTAGGGCAAACATCACGAAGACAGGAGAGGTCATCTGACTCTGTACAGAAAGTCTACACGTCTTGGAATAAGACTAAACATGCGCATTCGGATGTCTTCTAGAGACCAGGATGGAGCGGTAAAACTTGTAGCTCTATATGAACGTGAGCAGAGATCTCTTACGTCCCTCCTGCTTCTCCTCCCCCTGGGATTACTGAGATAAGCTCTCCAGTGGTCGCTCCCTCTGCTACTGTGCCTTTCCAAACCTTCCCTGTGAAGCGGTTTGCTCTCAGAATTATTATTATTTTTTTACTGCAAATCTCATCTTGTTACCTATTTAAAATTCTTAACTGGTTCCCCATGGCCTGCAGAATACATAGCAGATTCCTTTTCTTGCAACATCAGGACCTTTACTCCCTGGCCGGTGCTGGGGTCGCACTCTCTCCCACGGGCACCCTCGCTCTCGGACCACATCACCTATTGTAGGTGCCCAAGAGGGTCATATGCTCTTACATGACTTCTCGTCTTTGCACATGTTCCGTCCTTTGCCCACAAGGCTAACTGTTACATCTCTCCAAGGCTTGACTCAAACACCATATCCGGCCGGAAGTCTCCCACGACTCCTTAGTCTGAACTTCAGGTACTCTCCCCTGTAGTTCACTTACTTCTCTCTGTATTTTACCAGGCTCCACGAGGACAGCGACCGCTGCTCTCTTGAGTTCATCGTGTGTCTCAGACACCTACAATGGTGCATGGCACACAGGAGCTCTTAAAATATGTGTTGACTGAGTGGCATCCCTTTTAGATCAGGTCAGCGTTTTTCATTTTGTTTTTCTACTATCTGACAGGTAGGGAGTATCAAATAAATGCTAGTTGAATGGAAGAAAGGGTGGAAAGGAAGAGGGAGGGGCAAATGAGGGAAGAAGAGATAGGAGAAGGTGAGAAGGACAGAGGAAAGAAGAAAAAGCAGGAGAGGCAAAGAACAAGACAGAAAAAGATAGGAAAGAGGAGTGTGCCAGGCTGGTGTGGCTCAGTGATTGAGCATCCATCCATGAATCAAGAGGTCCCTGGTTCGATTCCCTGTCAGGGTACATGGTCGGTTGCTGCCTGGATCCCCAGTGGGGGGCATGCAGGAGGCAGCCAATTGATGTTTCTCTCTCACCGATGTTTCTATCTCTCTATTCCTCTCCCTTCCTCTCTCTCTAAAATCAATAAAACAAATTTTAAAAAAAAGAAGGAAAGAAGAGTGGGAAATGGTGTGGGAATGAATAAAACTGAGAAAGGCAAGGTATAACTAGGCTAATGATGCCTTGCTTCAAAAACTGCAGCCATTTACTCCACAAATTCAAACTTATTGCATGAAAACATGTGCTTGTCTATTAGAAGGGGGAGAGAGAGAAAGGCTGAAGGAGTGAAGGGCTTCAAGTCTTAGAATGAATGCCTCCCGATTCTACCCCATTTCGTGCACATTCTGCACTGTGACCAGGGGCAGGAGAACTGATCTTTTCTGAATCCCTGAGGGTATGAGACACTTGGCAGGAATAGCTGCTTCCATTAGTCCCATCATTCCGAATCTGTGTTTGGGACCCATGGGTCAGAGCACGTAGAGGGACATTAGAGATGGCAGTGGGAGTGGCGTCTCCTGCCTAAGCGCCTGCCCTTTGCTTACACAGCACCCATTATGTAAGTTGCACTTTGCAAGCAGCTGCTAGGTGATGCCACTACCTTCTGGCTCTGCAGCTAAACAGGAAAGGCTCACTTAGGAAATGCTGGCGTGCGGCTAGAAGGCTTTTTAAATTCAAGTCTCTACATGGAAATGGCACCAGGTTCATGCCTAGTTTCTTGCAAGGGCTTTATTTATTTGTTTGTTTGGTTATTATCTAATTACATTGCATTCTTTTTTTTAAATTTTCTTTATTGATTAAGGTATTACATATGTGCCCTTATCCCCCCATTGCCCCCACCTCACCCCCCATCCTCACCCCCCTGATGTCTGTGTCCATTGGTTAGGCTTATATGCATGCATACAAGTCCTTTGGTTGATCTCTCCCCCTTACCCCACCCTCCCCTACCTTCCCTCTCAGGTTTGACGGTCTGATTGATGCTTCACTGTCTCTGAATCTGTTTTTGTTCATCAGTTTATGTTGTTCATTATATTCCACAAATGAGTGAGATCATGTGATATTTATCTTTCTCTGACTGGCTTATTGCGCTTAGCATAATGCTCTCCAGGTCCATCCATGCTGTTGCAAATGGCAGGAGTTCCTTCCTTTTTACATTGTAAGGGATTTTTAAGCAGCCCATCTGAATGCGGTGAATGCGCTAATGACACTATCACTTGAACCCACATTGCTTTTGCATGCCAAAAACTGAAGGCCCCAGACAGCCTCTGCGTGAGCCATTCGTCTCCTGGAGGCGTGAGCTCTGAGTGGAGCATCGGGATGCCCTCGCCTCCTCTGGCAGCTCCAGCCAAGAGAAGACTCCTCAATAGACCACTTCCACACTCTCCTTCGGTGGCCTTTTTTCCCCCTTTCGAAGGCTACTGCTGCTCGTTTCTGTAAACCAGGCCCCCGTCAGCCACAAATAGGCGTTCTTGCAGCAGTGATTAAATCTGATCTCAGCGATCTCTCTGCTGGGCTCCGTTTGGGCAGGTGCCTGCAGAAAGTGCTGGGCAGGCTCAGAGAAGGGGTGTTGCTGGCAGTACTCGCTCCCAGTTAGAAGCCTCTGTTGCCAGAGCCAGAAGACCTCACAGCCTTTTTGCAAATCAAAGAACCTTCTCACAAAGGGAGCCCTGCAGTAAGTGTGCCAGAAGCACCTTTGGAAAGAATGTGGACATTTTCAGGTCCCTCAAAACCATCTCTAAACTTGTCTTGTGTGATTCAGAGCCCCTACAGCAGCGAGCCTCAAAGTATGGTCCCCAGGCCACTGCAGCAGAATCACCTGGCAAGCCGGTTAGGAATGCAGTTTCTGGAACCCCCTTCCAGATCAGCAGGGGAAGCAAGGAGCACTATCTTTAGCAAAGCACCCCAGGTGGTTCTTTGCTCGCTGCAGTGCCACAAGCCCCGCCTCGCAGGTTGATGGAACAGCATGTGTTGAAAGGCGAGCCCGGACTTCTCCTCTTGACACACTCGCAGAGCTCCTTCCCCGTGGTCTCACCCAGCAGACTCCTGGGCCAGGATGACAGGACCAACTAGGCATCAAGGCAGAGGCCTCTTCTGCAAATCCGATTGGATTTGCGCTTTCAGCTGGGTTGCTTTTCCCGACGACTGCTCTTTTCTTCACATTGGCCACACGCAGCATGTTTTTCATCCGGTCTCTCTCTCTTTGGGGGATTGGACTGAAATCAGATCTCAGACTGTGAGCACATGTCACACACAGGATTTGTGGCACAGGACACCGGGATTTACTCACATTTTGTCTTCTAGAAGACCCAGAATCACCACAGTCCTCCAGAGTCATAATGTCACTTCTGTAAGGATCTGTAGAAGAGATCCCTTTAACTCCCGTAGAGTGCCCTTCACCTAAGGATGGTTTCTGCTAAAGTCATGGGGGAGAAATAGCACCTCTCTGGGACTGTCATTTCTTCCCTTCTTTCTCTCCTCCCTGTTTGCCATGCGTGCCCCTTTCCATCTCGTTTGGCCTAATGCCCTGCTGAGTCTGTGGCTGGTCAGGGCACACCCTGAAGCTCTGTTTGTTTGTTTTTCTGACTGCTGATTTACAACAAAGCTTACCTGTCATCTGTCCTGGGCTAAAATTGTCTTTAAAACCTGAGTATTTTTCCTCATCCCATGTGGTTTCCCTTTTGATGAACTTGCATATTTGTGGGAAAGTTGGGAAGTCATTTTAACAAACAAATGCATTGAGACACCTGCAGAAAATTTCTTGGTGTGTGCCGTCTGGGTTTCTCTGTTAGTTGAACTTTCAATTGAACTTGGTGTCAGTGTATGACTGAGACATTAGGTAAAGATACTCAACAACACCCAACTCATTGACCACAGAGCAGAAGCAAGGTCTATAAGAGGCCCTGATGTGCATATTAGTCTGCGTGGCTGCCATAACCAAATATCCCAGATGGGGGGGGGGTCTTAAACACAGAATATATTTTCTCACAGTTTTGGAGGCTAGAAGTTCAAGATCAAAGTGCTGGCAGTTTTGGTTTCTTGTGAGGACTCTTCCTGGCTTGCAAAAGGCTTCCTTCTCACTATGTCCTATATCCGTGGTCGGCAAACTGCGGCTCGCGAGCCACATGCGGCTCTTTGGCCCCTTGAGTGTGGCTCTTCCACAGAATACCACGGCCTGGGCGAATCTATTTTGAAGAAGTGGTGTTAGAAGAAGTTTAAGTTTAAAAAATTTGGCTCTCCAAAGAAATTTCAATCGTTGTACTGTTGATATTTGGCTCTGTTGACTAATGAGTTTGCCGACCACTGTCCTTTATGGCTTTTCCTCTGTATATGTGTGTATGCCTGATGTCTCTTCCTTTTCTTATCAGGACACCAGTCCTATAAGATCAGGGTTCTACCCTTATGATCTCATTTAACCTTAATTATCTCCTATAGACATTATCTCCAAAATCAATCACATTGCGGCTTAGTGCTTCATCATATGAATGTGGGGTGGGGGTGCACAATTTAGTCCATACCACTCTAGAAGAACCTCCTACTTCAGGGCTTGGTTCTGTCACTGCTTTGCCTCCTGGGTAAAGATGATTCTAAAACTTATTCAAATGGCAATTCTGTACTGTAATGTGAGAAAATGGTTCCATTTAATGGGGCATGTGGTATAGTCTAACTTAGGCTCATCTTGCTTATGCTTAGGTTCCCCAAATTCATAATTTGTTGAGTGTGTATGTGTGTGTCTAACTGGCACTTACATGCATATCACATAAAATGGTTATAGCAGAGGAAAATCCTCTGGGAGCAGAGCTGTTATAGATGGCAAAATGGGAGACCCTTCCACCACAAATTGGTTCTTCCACTATTGGCGATTTTGGACCTTGGACTCTGAAGACAGCTGTTTGAAGAGTTGCTCCCCATCTTGGCTATCTTTGCTTTACTGCTTTTCATGATACACACTGTCCAGGGTTTTCTACTCCTTTGATCCCTCTTATGTCACCTAGGGACAGTTTTCACACCTTTAGTGACAGGCAGTTTCTGGAAGCCCATTCCCTGTCCACATACTTTGTCAGAAAAGTCTCGAATACAGGTAAAAATAGAGTCTCTATAATGATTGTCCATTAGCCGTTGTTTTGCCCTCTTTTCATCTGCTAGCCTTTACATATTTGTACATGGTTATCATGTGTTATCATTCCAAAATGACCCATAATCAGTGTCTTCAAATGATCCTCAAAAATCCCTTCCTCTCCTGGTTGTCTTCTGGAGGCCCTCCTGGTTGACACTGCTCCTCCTAACACGAGGCACCTAGAACTGAACCTCATATTAGCTTCAGGGGCGTGGTGTGCTGGCATGGTAAATATTAACTTTTATTTATTTTAAAAATATTTTTATTGATTTCAGAGAGGAAGGGAGAATGAGAGAGAGATAGAAACATCAGTCATGAGAGAGAACCATTAATCTGCTGCCTCCTGCACACCCCACACTGGGGATTGAGCCTGCAACCCGGCACGTGCTCTGACTGGGAATTGAACCATGACCTCCTGGTTCATAGGTTGACACTCAACCAATGAGCCACGCCAGCGGGCATAAATATTAACTTTATATCTAACTAACATTACAACCCGTTTTAATTATTATCTGTACTACTTTTATGTCATGCCCCTCATAACTGGATTTGGGTAGCTCTCCCCGCCCCCAGAAATAAGTATATTTATGTAGATTTTATTTCATCTTGTTCAATCTTGCCATCATTTCAGTCAGATGAATTCTTTATGGATTTTCCATCTGTCATCCAATGTATGAATGTCCTCTCCCAATGTCATGGTCAGCTGTAAATCTGACCATCAATGCCACTTATGTCTTCAACCAAGTGTCTGATAATGACCTTTGGGGCAGGACCTATTTCGGAACCAGCAACACAGTACTAGAGATGATTCTCCTGCCTGGTATTTGGTACATCAATAGGCATCTTCTGACACTTGTGAATCCATCAAACTATCCCACATCCTGTACTTTCCATCTTGTGAATAACTCTCTTAAATGGCTTGATGAATTCCACAGAGCATTTCTTGTAGTCATAACAGAAGAGCATCGAAATCACTTACTGACCAGCATCTATGCCATGCTCAGGGTCACCTTTTGGGTTGCTTTTAAAAAATTCTTTCTTCCGAAAAGCACTCTTTTTTTCACCTTTTACTTATACCCTTAGTACTCTTTCATGGCCAAAACTATCTCCTCCAAGAAGCCAGCACTCATCTTGTCTCCATCAATTCCAGGCATTTGTATTTGCCATATGACGCAACTTAGCCCCTAACCTGTCTACCCAGAATGAAGCACACACTGGGATATGTTTGTTGGGTGAATGAAGGTTAGTTTTCATCTTGATCAGAACATAACCATAATTTTCTTGAGGGGAGCTGCTAATCTAACAATTACCCCTTTTTTTATTGAAGTAAATCCACATAACATCAAATGAATCACTTTAAAGAGAACAGTTCAGTGCTTAAAGTTGTTTTTAAACTCCCACACAATGCATGGCACAAAATTGGGCATACAGAAATGCTCACGTAGGCATTTGCTAACAATAACCCAGTGTAATAATCTATCGGTTTCCTCCATAAGCACGCTGTGACTAATGACTAATTACCCAGATCCTTTGAAATGGATTTATAAACATCGCTAGTGTTTTATTTTTGGAAACTCTTAAGTTGTGGACTAAAGGAAGCTTTATTCTGAGAATATTAGACTCTCCCATGCTATTATTTAAGAGACAAAGAATTCTTCTGGATGAGCAAGTAGCATTTAGAAAGTAGATTTCTGTTTAATACCTCCAAGGAAATATATAAAATGAACCGAGCCAGACCAGGGGTGATTTGGAAAGAGAGACACCTTCCTAAGTCCATTTTAACTGCCTGACAGAAAAATGCCACAGTTATGGGACAATAATGAAATAGTTCATTTACACATCTCTCTCTTAAGAACCTTTATCATAACATCACCAGTAGAAACACAAGTATTTGGCAAAGCTATTTTATCCCCAATTTAAAAAATTAAGGCCACTTAGCCTCCTCTTGCCTTCTTTACTACTTTGTAGTTGACTGAGGATTTTGCCTCAAGGATTCAGTATTTACAGATGAAGGATTTACAGATGAAGACATTGAAGCTCAGGTAGGATAAGTATCTTGCCTGAAGCCTAGCAGTTAGTAAATGCTGAGTCTGAGAGACTTAAATTCCATCCTGTACCTCCTCCCATGGCTCCTGATGCCCCAAAGGCACGCCCAACACTGAGATTGGCCCCAAGTCCGAGGGAGGCAGTGGTCAGAAATCTGGCCTCTTAGTCTGGAGTCCTGTTTTGGAAAAGCAGTTACTCTGAAACTTTCCATTACCTGAACACTAACTCCTTTTCACCTTTGTTCTTACTGTTTCTCTCTTCTGGTGCCACCTTCTGTCTAAATCCTACTCAAATGCAGAGGCTTCTTTCTGGAGAGATCTTGAGATTTTGGAAGGCCAGTGTCATGCTGTTTGGTTTGAGGTCAACACCTTGTGCCTCACATCTCACATGTGTAGCGTAAGGACTCAGAACAATGTTTATAAATGTCACTTTAACCAGAAAGAACCATTCCTCCTAGAAAAAACTGGACTCCTTTGCTTATTAATTTGCTTTTTGCTTGTGCATATATATCTGCATTAATACTGCCAATCATGTAGGTAAATTAGGAATCCTTACTTGGGCAAATTTGAGTAGGCTGAAACAATTTTTTTTGGTGTTTGTGGGACCTATTTCAGAACTAACGAGTATAATTTAGTGAGGTAGGACAGATTATTTGATACAGAAATTGGTGTAATTCTCAGCCAATCCTATTTAAGAGGCTAGGCTTTTTTCACTTTAGGAAATGAATTAAATAAAATGAGTGAGTGAGAGTTTTTTTTTCTTATTTGCTTCTTAAACATTTTCCCCCAATTATCTTTAAAAAATTATATAATTATCTTTAAAAAATTATATAATTATAATTATATATATAATTTTTTAAAGATAATTGGGGAAAAATGTTTAAGAAGCAAATAAGAAAAAAAACCTCTCACTCATTTCATTTAATAAATATAAAGTTGATTTCGGAGAGAAGAAGGGAGAAGGAGAGACAGATATAAACATCAATGATGACAGAGAATCATTGATCGGCTGCCTCCTACACACCCCCTACTAGGTATCGAGCCTGCAACCTGGGCAAGTGCCCTGACCAGCAGTCGAACCAGGACCTTCTAATTCATAGTTTGATGCTCAACCACGGAGTCACACTGGCTAGGCCTTAAATGTTTACATTTGTTTTGTTTTTCCCCCCTTCTGCCAAGAGCTGTTGTATGATACTAGAGGCCCGTGCACCGACCGGTGGGGTCCCTTGGCCTGGCCTGTGGGGGTTAGACCAAAACTGGCAGTCCGACATCCTCTGAGGGGGTCCCAGATTGCAAGAGGGTGTTTCTCGGGTGATGCACCCTGGAATCAGGCTCCCCCCTCTTTGGTTCTGGTGCGTCACCCGAGAACCACAGGTGCCAAGTCACCGCAGCTTGGCGGCTCCTGCGTTGAGCGTGTACCCTCTGGTGGTCAGTGTGCATCATAGCTACCGGTTGGACTGTCGGCCAGTCAGCTGGTCGCTTAGGCTTTTATATATATAGATCGTCTAGGTCTATCAATATTTTCTTGGTAGTGGAGCCTGATGATAAGTGTCCTGTGTCATTGAGAAGACGGTTACTCACATGGAGCAATTTGGAAGGGACTCAGCAAATTGTTGGACCATGCTAGTTACTTTGGTTGGCTAACTCCAAGGTGAGGTGCCCTGGGAGTGGCAGTTTCTCACCTGCCAGAGAGAAGACTTCAGCCTAAGGGACCCATGGTGATGACATAAATGGTAATGGATGATGCTTTGTATGGAGGCTTCCAGACTGTCATTTGTTCAAGGAAAGTCCTGGGCCATTTCCATTTATTTTTGGTGGACCCTCAGTCATAACCCCCTTGCCTTAGGCCCCCTACAAACCTCCTCTAATGTCAGGCCCCAGGTACCCATCCCTCCTTTCTACCTTCAAAATTCAGGTGACCATCTCGTTTCCCTTCGTCTTCTCCCTGAAGATTTTCCCTTTGATTCTTAAGGGCACTTTCTTCTCTCAAGCAAACCCACTATTTTGAAATAAGCATTTTGGCTTTCAAAGCTATTATTTCTCATGTAAGTTTTTTTTTTTTTTAAAAATCTATTTTGGAAGTCAAAACTGAGTATAGGCTCACTTTTCTCACTGCATTTCTGCTATTTGGATGCCAGTCCTAATTTCCCTTGAAGCAATGTCGATGCTGCAGACTGAGTGCAAAGGGCTCCAACAAGGAAGGGCAGGGGGAGAAAAGGTTAATTTCTTGCAACAGTATATGCTAGCTTTTTAAAAATTTTCTTAGGAAGAATCTGGAAAAGTATTATGAGATGAGCTATAAGGAGAACTATGAAGATCTCAAACCAGAGCTGAGAAAGAATCTAAGTGTCCTGGCTTGCAGTCCAGCTCTCCTCTCACCAGAAAAACATTGCTAGTTCTAATCTTTGACTCCTTCCATTATTTTTACTACGGTGTTGACATCTATGGCTGTGTTTACAGCCATATTTCTGTTCCTTCCACCAGATGTGTGGGGGAGAGAAAGAGCGATAGTTCAACCCTACTCATACTTCAGATGTCATTTTAGAAATATCTTTTTATCCCACTGACATTCTGATAAAACTCAGAAATGATAGGGAAAGGTCTTACATATAGAAATCCAACCTGAAGTAAAATTAAAAATGGATGAATTTCTAAGCACTAATAAATGATACCCTGTGCCTATGCATACCCAAGGGAGCAGATTCCATTCCTTGCTAGCCTCATCTCTTCACTCAGACACAGTACCATTCTGGAAAGACACAGATGGGTAGAACCTTTGATTAGGGAGGGCTTTATATAACGAGCCAGAGGCTAGTTATTTAAATACTAGAGGCCCCAGGGCACAGATTCGTGTACTGGTGGTGTCCCTCTGCCTGGCCTGCATGGATTGGGCTGAAACCGGCTCTCCTATATCCCCCCCACAAGGGTCCTGGATGGTGAGAGGGCAGTTCTCAGGTGATGCACCCCGGAATTGGGCTCCCTCCTCTCTGGTTCTGGGTGTGACATCCAAGAACCACAGCTGCAAATCACTGCAGCTCGACAGCTCCTGTGTTGAGCATCTGCCCCCTGGTGGTCAGTGCATGTCATAGCTACCGGTCAGGCAGTCGAATGGTCGGCCAGTCACTTAGGCTTTTATATCTATATACATAAAAGTCTAATATGAAAATTGTCCCCATGGGAGTTTGACCAAGAGACCAATCGCTCGCTATGATGTGTGCTGACCACCACGGGGCGGTGTGGAACAAAGGAAGGCCCCGACCGGCAGCTGGCAGCCGGCAGCCAGGGAAGGGAGGCCTTGGCTGGCAGCTGGACAGCCCCAATCAGACCTGATCACCGGCCAGGCCTAGGGATCCTACCCATGCATGAATTTTGTGCACTGGGCCTCTAGTATATAGATAAGATTTCAAAATGTTCTATTTTATAATCCTTTCAAAAAGAAGATGCAAATATATAGCCATAAAAGAAGAAATAAACAGTTCAGAATGGTTTGAATAGTATCTCAATATCTTTTGGAAGGGCTAAGGAACTTTCTGTATATCCTTGTCTGTGGGTCAAAGTTGACATGATTGTCCAGGAGCCATGTTAGCACATTTGCATACTTTGCGAGATAACCTTGGACAAGACTTTTACTGTCTTTATTAACTCACATTTGCTGAGAAAGTGCTAGAATTTCTTTAAATCAAAGGCAGTGTGTTTATTCCCATTTCTGGTACAAAAAGGCTCATTTAGATATTTGGATAACTGTCATGTATGTCTAGCTTGTTCTGTGGAAACTCAGGGTAGAAGTCTCAGGGAGGCAGATTTTTATAAAACATAAGAATACAGTTTCAGAACTTTCTGAAAATTGAATGAGAAAGTTCCCCAGCCCAGCAGATGTTCCAGCAGAGACTGGAAGACCATGTGGCATTTATTATTTACACTAGAGGCCCGGTGTATGGAATTCATGCACGGTGGGGGGGGGGGAGTTGTCCCTCAGCCCAGCCTGCAGCCTCTCTAATCTGGGACTCCTCGAAGAATGTCCGACTGCCCTCTCACAATCCAGGACTGCTGGCTCCCAACCACTCGCCTGCCTGCCTGCCTGATTGCCCCTAACTGCCCTCCCCTGCCAGCCTGGTCACCCCTAACAGCCCTCCCCTGCAGGCCTGGTCACCCCTAACTGCCCTCCCCTGCCAGCCTGGTCATCCCTAACTGCCCTCTCCTGCCAGCCCGATTGCCCCTAACTGCCTTCTCCTGCCAGCCTGGTCACCCTTAACTGTCCTCCCCTGCAGGCCTGGTCGCCCCAAATTGCCCTCTTCTGCTGGCCTGGTCACCCCTAACTGCCCTCCCTGGCCAGCCTGGTTGCCCCTAATGGCCCTCCCCTGCAGGCCTGGTTTCTCCTAACTGCCCTCCCCTACAGGCCTTGTCCCTCCCAACTGCCCTCCCCTGTTGGTCTGATCCCTCCCAACTGCCCTCCCCTGTTGGCATGATCTCCCCCAACTGCTCTCCCTTGCAGGCATAGTCCTTCCCAACTGCCCTCCCCTGCTGGCCTGATCACCCACAACTGCCTTCCCCTGCTGGCCATCTGTGGTGGCCATCTTGTGGTGGCCATCTTGTGTCCACATGTGGGCAGCCATCTTGTGTGTTGGAGTGGCCGTCAATTTGCATATTAGGCTTTTATTATATAGAATGGAATTCAATGTTTAAATTGGAAAATGAACTAGATCCTCTCTAAGAAGACCTCTCACCTTGCAATGAGGTGATCCTGTTTGCCAGTTGGAAGTCAGACTTTGGAATTTGACCACCACATCGGTGGCCATTTAGCAGTCCTTAAATGTGGCATCATGACACGAGATTCTATTGCTCATTGTAAATTCCACAAGTCCCTATATATCCACTGTCTACAGAAAAGTGGACCATGAATGATCCCTGGCATAGCACTCCCCAGACTATTGAGGCAGAGATAATGCATTGGTTCCTTAGAAGACCTATTGATTTTTAGAGAGAGCGAGAGAAATACCAGTGTGAGAGCAAAACTTTGATTGGCTGCCTCCTACACGGCCCCTACCAGGGATTGAGACCACAACCCAGGCATGTGCCCTGACTGGGAAACGAACCAGCAGCCTTTTGGTGCATAAGACGATGCCCAACCAACTGAGTGACACCAGCCAGGGCGAAGACCTTCAAGTTTTTATTCTGACTTCTGAGCTGGTACCATTCCAGAATATCCTGTTTATTTTCTCCATAGTATGCAAAAGTATGTAGAAAATTTTAAATAAACTCAGAAAGGTTTTCTTCCTTTTGGGGGGCTCTGGCATCTCAGATACCTTCTCTTTCATCTCCAGGCTTTTCACTAACTCTCTGGTAGTTGGGAAGTGATCTCTGAGCTGAGAACTGAAAAAGGCTTAATGTAGTGCCCTCCCCAGAGGTCTTGGCATGTTCATAAGGAATTCTGGATGATCAAGGCAAAATAAAACAACACCCTAACACTAACAGTAGAAATTGATCCTGGGACTGGAGAAAGAGATATTTTTATTGGTGGGGGAGGGATTTGGAAGAAAAAAGAGACTTCCTGGTATATAGGTCATTATCTAACCTAGTCACTTACAAGGCCTGCTTTGATAGGAATGTGTGGAAATGTGTTAATTTTGGTGGTTTACAAATGGGAAACTATGAGTGTGGAATGGAATTCATTCATTGCTGAAATTGGGTTGAAAGTTAATTTGTGCCTCTCCCATGACTACTACATGTCTCCTCTAACAAGGCCTCCTCCGATCCCTACAAAGAAAATCTTATTCAATGAGACATACAAAGATACCAAATGCACTCTCATAAAATGACCTCCATAAATCAACTAAAGTATCTTCAGTGATTTATGCTGTGAGAGCCCAGAGAACATTTATAATCTTTGAAACATAAGAGGGCATTTAGAGGTTTTTAGTGGCAGTTTTTCTGGTTCATATTAGATCAAAGCGTATTAATCTGCAGGAAGAGAATCTGATTTATACCTGAAGATATAATAGGCATCTTGCTTCCCTAATGAGGTGGTCCGGGGTGTAGGGCCTTCCTGGCTGCTATTACTGAGAGAGAGACGGGTAGAAGGAGGAGGGGACTTTTCAGTGTCAGACAGGCTCCCAGGAAGGCTGGTTTTCATTCCTGAAGGAGGCAGTTGATACACAAATGACCAATACCACAGGACATCCCAGGCAGAGTTAATTCACAGAGCTGAAATTAAACATGATTCATTTTTAACAAAAATATTTCACAACAGGACCCAGAGTTTTTTCCTATCCTTTGTGGAACGGGATCCACTTAAGAAAAAGTTATCTGCATGAAATTTCTTTGATGGTCTGTATCCCATGTCATGTTTCCTTGGCCGAGGTCTTTGGCTAAGATTCCCTAAAGAAGTGCGCAGAAGCAGCATGCACTATGATCCCAGAATGTCCTCTAGAGCCTAAAGGTGACTTTTCATTGCAAGAAAGCTGGAGCCCTCTGTGTGATAAACAGAGCTGGCTGCTTCCCAGAATTCCTCAGTCAGGGATCACTTACTCTCTGCATACTGTTTGAATTTCCATCCTTGGAAAATTCACGTGGGCTTTCTGGCACTCCGCAAAACTGTTTCCATTTGTGTTTCAAATAGCACAGGAAAATTCAGGAATTGTACTTTAATTCACAACTTCAATTCATTATAGACCATATTGCTTAATTGCCAAAATCTTAGGAATCTTAAGGTAAAGCTGATATAGTTTTGTATGTTTGTTTGTTTTGTCTTGTGTTTTAGCACCTATAAACTCGATCCATTCTAGTCTTGGAATTTGAAAAATGAGTAGATTCACTTATACAAAAAATATAGCAAAAGGAAAATAAGAGTTTTATTTTTTTATGTATTTTTTATTGATTTTAGAGGGGAAGTGAGAAGGAGAGAGAGATAGAAAATCAATGATGAGAGAGAATCATTGATTGACTGCCTCCTGCACACCCCCTACTGGGGATTGAGCCTTCAACCCAGGCATGTGCCCTGACTGTGAATCAAACCATAACCTCCTGGTTCATAAGTCAACACTCAACCACTGGGCAACACCAGTCAGGCTGGAAAGCAATCCAGATCTTCTTTTCTAGGTATTTCATATTCTTTTAAGGGAAACCTTTTTGAAAAGTTGATATTTCATTTGAATAAATGAATACATAACAGCTTAATAAATACCTTTTCTTCAAATATTATAACAATTTTTATGACCATATTGGCATGACATATTTTGATAATTTGTAGTGAAATGTTATAAATACAAAGTAATTTGAATTCTTGAGCTCAGCATCTGCATTCAGGTACAGTGAGTTATATCCACATTTGGACTCATTTATAGTTGATCTGCTATAACTACCATAATGATTGTTTCCAAAGTTTATTACTACTAACATAACTTGCTTCACTAGGTTCAAATAATCAGGCATTAGTTAAGCTGTTCTTATGATAAAACTAGAAGCCCGATGCGTGAAGATTCGTACTAGAATGGGCTTTCCTTTCCCTGGCTGCCGGCACTACCTTTCCACTCTGGCCCAGCCCCTTTCCGCTCAGGCCTTGGAGCCGCCTCTTTCCACTCCAGGAGCTGCCTCTTTTCTCTCCGGCCCCTCCTTCCCATGCTGCCAGAGGCCCTGAGAGACTGGGGGTTGGGTGGGATGCTGAGTATGCAAATTAACTGCCATCTTTGTTGGGGTTAATTTGCATATCACTCCTGATTGGCTGGTGGCGTAGTGGAGGTACGGTCAGTTTACATGTTTGTCTATTATTAGGTAAGATAGGAGTCTACACAACCCAAAATCAAAGCATCAATTTCACATGTTCAGAGATGTTGCATCAGGCCATGTGATAATTTCTATTGATTCAGCCCCATGCCAAGTGCATTGATGCATCATCTCACTTTTACTCCAGAAACAATTTGCAGAATACATATAACAGTAGTCCCATGGTTACAGATGAAGAAATGGAGAATGAGGGAATTAGTCATCTACCCAAAGGCACAGTTGAGACATAGCAGAGCCAAGGAGTTAAACTAAGTCTCTGATTCTCAAGCCTCTCAGTTGGAGAACTTTCCTTCCATCTGCACAAGAAGCCTTGCTTCACACTGTACAATTCTGTGCAAATGAAGGCACTATTTTGATGTTCTTATGGTTCTAAGTCCTACTTAGTTAATCAGCCAGTCAACAAATACTTATTTCTCTATTTCTGCTGCTCCAGGTGAGTACTGGGAAGGTACGGAGACCTCTGTTAACTACACAAAAAAGAGAATCGCTCATACCTTTACTCTGAAAACAAGGAGCAAATATGTGCATATTTGGCATATTCATAGTGGATCTGTATGTTGAGTTAGGGAAAGAACAAAACGGCTGTTCTCTCCCTAAAGGGCAGAAAACTGTTTTCCTCTCTGCATCTTACAAAACTCACACAGTGTGGCTGTCCCTTCCTCCTCAGTCACTTCCTACCTCTATTTAGAGGAGGAGTGGAAGACTCCACATCCCTCTGAATAAAGTCCTCCGCAGGGCCAAAGGCCCAAATTCAAATTCTGTAGCATGAGACTGCACGTTTCATATTCCAGATCAGTTCCTACATCAAGCCTGATAACTGAAGTGCATGTATTTGGTTGCTACGTATTAGGGGTGACTGTCCTGGTAGTTTTCTCCATACATTTAAAAACAACAACAACCTCAATACAGTTATTTTAATAGTGACCCCATAATTAAAAAAGAATTAAAAAATATATAGAGTTGGATTTCCAGTGTCACTACAACTTAACCTTTTGTACTCGGATGTCGAGTGTGACTCGACACGGTTAGCATTAGAATAAAGGAATCGAGAAAAAAGCAAGTGAGTGCAAAGGGTTAAAGAGCCCAAATGTCATAAGCGTACCCTTTACTCAACACAGTGCCACGCTCCGTGGGGGACGCCCGAGTAGAGGCAGCGGGATTTAACGGTTCAAAGAGTGGACGTGGAGTTTCTCAGACCCAGATTTGAGTCCAGACTGTGTGACTGTGTGATCTTGAGTACATTGCTTGGTCTTTTCGAGCTGCAGTTTATCTGTAGAAAGGGAATGATAATAACAATAACACTAACAAATGTCCAGGATTGTGGGGATTTATATAAAATAATATACACAGAGCCCAATGTTTAATATTTGGTACATAACTCAAAGTACTAGCTATCATTATACAATAAGATGTTGTCAAGGTGCTTTCCTGTCTTGTTGAGGAGGTAGCATGTACCCACAGAACAGAGAATATAATCCTGTTAATAGCTTACTAAATTGTGTGAAATACATACTAAGGCTAGCATTGAGACACTGGGATTTTTAATTTACCTTGTTAGACACTATGTTAGTTTCTCAGGACTTCCCTAACAAAGTGCCACAAATTGGGTGGCTTCAAACAACAGAAATATATTGTCTCACAGTTCTGAGGCTAGAGTCTGAAATCAAGGTATGGGGAGTGTCACGCTCCCTCTGAAGCCTGCAGGGGAAAGATCTTCTTTGCCTTTTCCAGCTCCTGTAGCCTCAGATGTTCCTTGTCTTGGGGCAGCGTAATGCTGTTCTCCCTGTGTCTCTCCACATCATCTTCCCTCTATATGTGTCTGCTTTTTTAAAAAAAATATATTTTTTATTGATTTCAGAGAGGAAGGGAGAAGGAGAGAGAGAGAGAGAAATACCAACGATGAGAGAGAATAATGGATCAGCTGCCTCCTGCACACCCCACAGTGGGGATTGAGCACACAGCCTGGGCATGTGCCCTTGACTGGAATCAAACCCGGGACCCTTCAGTCTGCAGGCCAGCACTCTATCCACTGAGCCAAACCAGCTAGGGCAATATGTGTCTGCTTTTGTGTCCAAATTTCCCTTTTTATAAGGACAACAATTATATTGAATCGGGGTCCACTTTAAGGACCTTATTTTAATTTGATTACCTCTGTAAAGACCCAATGGCCAGAAAGGGTCACATTCTGATTTACTGGGGGATGGACTGCAACCTATCTTTTTGGGAGGACACAGTTCATCTAAGAGATGTAATCCTTACTCAATCTAAATTCATGCACCCTCTGAATCCTATTCACAGATTCTTTGGGGGCCCCACTTTTATTCACAGAGGCCCTGCTTTTAATAGCAAGATTCTCTGTAAGAGTGGTTAGATTCTCTGCTTTCTGCTTCTCTTCCCCCTTTCACTAGCGAGTCCACACCAGTCAGGCTTTTCTCCTCTTAATTCACTGTAACTGCTTCTTATCAAGGTCACCAATGACTTCTGTGTTGTTATAGCGAAGGCTCTTGCTTGCCTGATCAGCAGTGTTTGAGACAATCGATCATTCTTTCTTCTTTTATCGACTTTTCTCCTCTTGGCTTCAAGGATATGCACGCTCTTGGTTTTCCTCCTGTCTTTCTGGCCACAAGTTCTCAAATCCCTTGACTGGTTCCTCATCTTCTGCCTGCTAAATCTTGGAGTGGTGCAGAACTCAATCCTTAGGCACCTGTTTCTATCCGTACACATTCTCTTATTCATCTCATCCAGGCTTGAGGCCTTAAATACTCATTGTGCTCTAATCACCACACACACAGTCATTGTAACCCCAGCCATTACCTAGCCACTGAATTCCACACTACTCTATCCTACTGCCTACTCACCATCTCCACCTGGTTGCCTATTCATCACATCCAAATCTAGTTCCTGATGTTCTCCCCAAACCTGCTTTTCTTGTCCTCTTTCTTATCTGAGCAAGTGGCAGCTCCATTCTTTCAGACGCTTTAGTCATACCCCTTGAAATCAGGTTTAACTCTTCTTTCTCACACCCCACATCCAATCCATCAGCAACCCTTGTCAGCTCTATCTTCCAGGTATATCCTGAGTGTCACCATTTCCCACCACCTCACTGTTGCTACCCAGACACAAGCCTCCACGCTCTTTCCCTTGGAAATACTATAGCCTCCTCACCACTCTCCCTGCTCTTCTTTTCTGTCCTGCAAGTTGGAAATTCACAAATCTTACAACCAACCCGTCCACTCCACTCCTCTGGATTCAGAAAAAATATGCACAGTTGCCTAACTATATTAAAAACTATTCTCAGTTTCTCGTACTGCAAATGTCCACAATTCCAGAACGGTGGATATTTTCCTATGAGTAACTTCATTTAGCACCAACATCATCAACCTGGTGGGATTTTAAATGTAGCCTGCAGGTTTAATACCCATATTAAGACAGTTTAAAAAAGTATGATACCTGAACTTTAGGAGCTTATTTTTTAAGATTTTTATCTTTATTATTGAGGATATTACAATAAAAATGTCCCCCATTTCCCCCCATTACTCCCCTCCACTTGGTTCCCTCCTCCCCCCCCCCCCCCCCAGGGCTTCACCATACTATTGTCTGTATCCATGGATTATGCATTTATGCATATAAATTCTTTGGTTATTCTCTGCCTGACCCCCATCCCCTTCCCTCTGAGCTTATTTTTTAAAGGATGCTCAGAAATTGTTTCAGATGTTTAAATGAAATTATGACCTATGTCCTCAAAATATTAAGTTACTTCTGTCATGTGACTGCCAAAAACACAAAATGTGTTAGTTAATAGCTGCATTCTTCTACTGTTCGTTCTCTGCTATGGAATCAGAAAATAATAGAAGCGCGTCAAGTAGCTTACTTAGAGTGCTGGTAACCTTTCTTAGCAATTATTTATGTCACCCATTCAATAAACACTATTGAATGGCTATTATGTGCAAGGCACTTCAGTGGGTGCTGAGGATGAAAAGATGTATAAAATCCAGTGAATATCTTCAGAGAGATCACAGACAAATGGAGGAGGTGGAGGAGTAACTAGCTAGGTGTAATCATAATAGAAGCGGTAGCTATTAGGTGCAACAATAGCACAAAGAATGGAACGATCCGCTCTGTTTAAATGCCTCAGGAAGTTTCATCCTGAGTTATTGTCTGGGATTTCTTGAAAAATAATAAACATGGTAATCTTGGTTACCAGATTTAAAGGGTACCTGTCTCTACCACACACCTCATGGAATCATAAGGAATGGAAACACCCTAGGCTGGAAAAATGCCAGCTTCAAATGTTCCAGAAAGGGGGCTCTATTCTGAAGCTTCCTAAAGTAGATGTATTCCAGAACCTCCTTATTCATTCCTGCCAACACTGGGGAGCAAAGTGCAGGAGAGGTTCAGGGCATGGACAGCAATGCATCACAAACCAGATTGCCGCGTGAGAGATCTGGTACCTAAATAGAAAACGCAAGATGGGTGTCAGAGTCTTTAAGAACAGGAAGGAATTGAGGGGCAAGGTGAGGTAAAGCTCTAAAGGCAGAACAGTAATAGTGGGTCCCCTGGAATTGTAGGAGTCAGAGCTGGGCTCAGAATGGATATAGCCTCTAGCAGGGGTAGCAAACTTATACTTCTAGGCAGGTCACATGCTCTCCATTTCACCACAGTCCATGTGTTGTCTCATACCCCTTCAGAGAGGTCCTTAATGAGCCCAGGCTGCTGTTTCTTTCTTTTTTTTTTTTTTTTTTTTCTTATAAATATACTTTATTGATTTTTTACAGAGAGGAAGAGATAGGGATAGAGAGTTAGAAACATCGATGATAGAGAAACATCGATCAGCTGCCTCTTGCACACCCCCTACTGGGGATGTGCCCGCAACCAAGGTACATGCCCTTGACCGGAATCGAACCTGGGACCCTTGAGTCCGCAGGCCAACGCTCTATCCACTGAGCCAAACCGGTTTCGGCAAGGCTGCTGTTTCTTAAGGAGTCTGGGAATTGCACAGCTGGAGAGGGAGCAAGCCCCGCCCCTTAACACAGCCCAGCAATCCTCACAGGCTCATAAATCTGAATGTGTACAAATTCCAATGGGAAGCTTTTTACAATACGCAGAATCAACAAATCTTGGGTATTGACTAGATCTGGTCCTTAGGAATCAACTCAATACTTTTTAAAAAGCTGACTTTAAAAGGGAGTTCAAAAGATCTCAAAATAATGGTATGAAAATAGCATTTGTGATTTTCAACTGCCTTGTAAAATACCTTTTTTTTTTTTTTTGAAGGTTCTGATTGTCAGATAACTCCAGAGCATACATGCCAAAGATCCAGCACTTGAAATGTCAGGAATCTTATAAAGCCCTGCCTCCTGTAGGGGATATCTATATCTATATATATCTATATATATATGCCTAATATGCACAAAGTGTCCCCTCGGGAGTTCGATCGCTTGCTATGATGTGCGCTGACCACCAGGGGGTGGCGTGGAACAAAGGGAGGCCCTGGCCGGCAGCCGGCAGCCGCTAGGGACCCTACCTGTGCAGAAATTTTGTGCACTGGGCCTCTAGTTTATTATAAATTCCTTGCAGGAGGCAGAAGACTGACCTCCCAAAGATGTCCACATACGAATCCTCAGAAGCTGTGAATGTGTCAAGGTAGATGACAGAGGAGAATTAAGTTTGTTTATCAGCTAGCCTTGAGATTGTCCTGCCTTATCCTAGTAGACCCAATGTTATCACTGTGGTCCTTGAAAGTGGAAGAGGGAGTCCAAAGAGAGATGACCAGAGAGTGGACAGCATGAGAAGGACTTAAACAGGCATGGCTTTCTTTGAATGTTGAGGGAGGAGTCCTTGAACCAAGGAATACTGTGGCCTCTAGAAGCTGGAAAAGGCAAGGAAATGGATTATCCCCAGAGCCTCCAGAGGGAATGCATTCCTGCCAACACCTTGGTTTTAAGCCAATAAGACTTGTTTTGAAATTCTGACCTCCAGAACTGTAAGATAATAAATATGAGTTGGCTTAAGCCACTGAATTTGTGGTCATTTGTTACAGAGGGAATATAAAACTAATACACTCCAGAATGAGGCATGAGGAGATCAGTGTGGCTCATTTGCTACCATTCATGTTGTTTTAAACCAAGCTTAACCCTCTGATATTTATAATTTGGCATTTACCACAATCATAATTTTTTTTTATTGATTTCAGAGAGAGGAAGGGAGAGGGAGAGAGAGATAGAAACATCAATGATGAAAGAGAACCATTGATCAGCTGCCTCCTGCACATCCCCTACTGGAGATCAAGCCTGCAACCCAGGCATGTGCCCTTGACCAGGAATCAAACCGTGACCTCCTGGTTCGTGGGTCAACGCTCAAACACTGAGCAACACTGGCCTGGCAAAATCATCATTTGTTTATGACATAACTGATTTGTTTCCAGAAGATAATGTGACGTTCTTTCAGCTCCCTAAACCAATTGAGTGCGTTTTTAAATGGCGAAAGCTAAGGATCCCAAGGGCAGCTCTCCACATCCTGAAAACCCACCACAACCATTTACTTAGCACTGTTTTGCTTGTCAATTGTGATTATGATCATAAAATACAGTCCCATGTTTAGATAGGATTTCTTTTTTTTTTTTTTTTTGTAAGAGGAGAACCAAATTTTAAATTACGTTGGACTGATAGATGTCTGAGGTTGCTATGACTCTAGACTGGCAAAGTGAAAAAGGAATATAAAAGGAAGTCTTTTCACAATTGTTCTATTTCTTTTTTTAAAAAAATATATTTTATTGATTTTTTACAGAGAGGAAGGGAGAGGGATAGAGAGCTAGAAATATCGATGAGAGAGAAACATTGACCAGCTGCCTCCTGCACATCCCGTACCGCGGATGTGCCTGCAACCAACGTACATGCCCTTGACCGCAATCGAACCTGGGACCTTTCAGTTCGCAGGCCGACGCTCTATCCACTCAGCCAAACCGGTTTCGGCAACAATTGTTCTATTTCTATTAATTACTACTCACAAAGGAAAAACACATTCTGACACCTGATAATTTCTAAATTGGTGCGACACTTAATGGGCTGCCCTAATAGGATTACCAAACATATAGGAGGAGCTAATTACAAGGTATTTAATTTGGAAATCACAACCATTGCAAAATGGCTCTAAAGCTGGATTTTTGGGGTGTTTGTCATAGACGGGAAGAAAAACGAGTTAGTTAGGAATTCAGTCCTGTCTCGTCTAAATTTTCCAAGGTGTATTCTGGTTTTTAGTTGTATAAGGGGAAACATTTAGTCTGGGTAGTTTTTAAAAACAAACTTTCACTTAAGGTGTGCCCCTTTTATGCGGGACCTGGTCTTACTGTTTTCTTTATGCATTTCTAGATCCTGGTTCTTCAAAGTGGGCATAGAGGACTGATGGACACATTAAGGGGGGCACCCAATGGGAGGAGGCAGAGGGGGAAGGTGAGCGGCAAGGCAAGTGAGCCTCGGGTACAGAATTGAAGGAGGTGCTCACTCTCTGCACTTCCATGACCCTGAGGGTGGTGCCTCCATGAGAGAGAGAGACAGCCAGGACACACAGGTCCGGAGGCACTCGCTCTCAGATCACCCACATGCTGAGTTGGCTCTTGCACATCCTGAATGCCTCCTTACATTTTGCACCCAGGGCGCCTCACTTGTCTCAGTAGCCTCACCCTAAAGATAATGATGACTGTAATGATAAATATAAGCCTATCTCTCGCTTTGAAGTCAGGTTTTGTCCCGAGCCTTCTCATGCATTCCAGACCATCCTTCTTTGCCGAATCCTGGGCCATTAAAAAGGCTGTACAGAAGGTTTACCTTGTATGACTCCAGATCAGTCCAGAAATGGGCAGGTCCCTCCTTTGAACTATACCCCCCTGAGGTTACCCTGGTCAAGGTTCTAGGCACACTCCTCAGAGCTCGACTCTACAGTTAGCTCCGATCTAAAACATACCTTCCATGTGGCAACAGAACTTCAGGGAACAGGATTAATTCAACTCTCCTATTTCAAAAAACTCTCTAGTCAGTGGTGACTTGAATCTATTTTGTACAGATAGAAACACTTACAATTTCATAAAATCTGCCCAAATTCAGATTGATAAACTACAGATGCAGTGAACACGATTCTTGCATCTTCTGGACATGCTGCCATTGCCAGTTCTGCCTTTTGTGGAAAGGGTCGCTTGCATGGAATGCCAGTGCCACATAGTGTAGATATAATATGGGTTTTGTTTGGAGAACAATTAATACGCAGACACGGAGCAGCGTGCACACAATCATTTGAACTCCCCTCCCACAGCTTAGGCCAGGCGAGGATGTGTGCATGCGCCAGGCATCGCCACAGCCCTGGAGAGAATGCTCTGTGTATTTACAGGGTCAGTGGTCAGGGCACATCTATATAATTGTGCAACAGTGGAAGCTCTCTGGCGAGGGAAGTGGCCTTATTAGCAGGAGAAGGCCTCTGAAGCCCAGCAATGGGTCTCCGCTCATTTTCCGTTGAGCTGAGCCAGCTTTCTGCTCAGCTAGTGGAAGAGGGAAGGAAACAGACCTCAGGAGCCATCCGTATCTGTCTCTTGCTAACAATAGGTCTGTTGTTCTCTCTGTCTAATTGTGAGCAATTTGAGAGGAAAGACAAAATCGTATGGATTTTTGCAACTCCCATGGTCCCCTGCCTGTGGTGGAGTGCTTACTGCATATTTGTTGATTGAATGAGTGAAATAATAAACTTCAATCAATGCTGCACGAATGCTGTGTTTAAAAGAATAACTATATGCTTTCATGGCAACTTGCAAACATTGGCTGTGCCTCCCCGATGGCGAGCCACATATTTTGGCAGAGAACAAACCGGCACATATGGTCGAGGGTGGCTGTTGTGTGTTCTTAATGTGGAAATTGGTAGCATTCTTTCTCCCCCAGCCCTTTTCACTTTTGTTTCATAACATTTGTCTCTACTATATTGAGAGAAGTTAAGACAAAGACCTCCTTTAGTTGTCAGTGCCCTGAGGTTTACAGCCAGCCTTCTGCCAGTGTCTTTTTGGAGGGGTGGATGGTGTGTTTGGAGGGGAGACGATTGAGGGTAAACAGCAGTGTTCACTTCTTTGAAATATTTTTTTCAAATATTGAAAATATCCTTCTTTTGTGTATATTTAGTATTCATAATAACAATAACAGTGATCATCATTCTTTTTATTATAGCCAGTATATTTTGAACATTCACTCTGTCTTACAGGATACTTTATGTCACTTAATCCTCAATTCTTCATTAAACCCATTGCCAGCACGTTTCCAGACCTGAGTTCACCTTGGAGTCCTTCCAGGTGTTTGTTTTATAGTTATGTTTCTTATCCTCCAGCAGCCCATCGTACATATAGGGAAGTCACTGAGATACAGTCAAACAGGTTTTACTGGGTCTTCCTAAAGCCTTTAGGGTTGACAGCCATCTCTTCATCCATGGTGGTTTCATTCTTTCATAGGAGAAAACTATGTCCTATTCTGGATATTCAAAGGGTGTGGAATCAAAACCTCAGCTTTATAAATATTAACATTGTATTAGCGTTCCTACCTACTAGCTATCTTCTTATTGAAGTATTTGTTTAAAAGTGAAGCTATAGTTGGTTTCTTGTTAATCAGAAAAACACAAACATATATTCACTTAATTAAATGTATCCACTTAATTAAAAAATATGCTGGTCATTGGGAAAGCTGATGATTGTAAGCCAGTTTCTTTTTTTTTTTTTAAATGTATGCAGTTTGATGAATTTGGATATAAGCATATACCCATGAAGCAATCACCACGCTCAAGGCAATAGACATATCTGTCACCTCCAAAAGTGTCCTTGTGTCCCTTTGTGGTATATTTTTCCCGTGGTAGCAACACTTAACACATGTTTTACTCTCTTAACAATTTTTTAAGTGCACAATACAGTATTATTTTAAACCATAGGCACTATGTAATACAACAGATCTCTATAACTTAGTCATTTCACATAACTGAATTGTTATACCCATTGAACAACAACTCCTATTTGCCCCCTCCCCACCAGCCTCTGAGCCACCTTCCTACTGCCTGCATCCATGAGTTTGACTATTTTAGATACCTCGTGTACCAGTCAGTGGAGTCATGCAGTATTTGCCCTTCCGTGACTGGCTCATTTCACTTAGCATAATGTCCCCCAGGTTATCCAGGTTGTTGCAAAAAGCAGGATTTTCTTCTTTTTTTTTCAGGATAAGTAACATTCCACTGTATTCTTCTGTCCAACTTAAATCCCTCATGCTGCGAGGAGATATGTTTTCCTTCCCTCTGTCCTCACTGCAAAATTGCTGTTCCCCAGCCCTTGCGTTCAAGCCATTCAGATTCTTAAAGCGTGCTCTTTAGAATTTTCTTGGCTCTCTTTCTCCAGATGAGTCGATCCAGATTTCTTTGCCGTGATCTGTTTTCATCTGCAGCCCTCCACACACTTCCTCGAGGATCTTGGCTTCCCTTTGCAGTGCAGATCCCTGACCTCAGGCAGGGCACAGGATGCCAGGAGGGCACCTTGGAGGGCCTGGGGAGAGATCGTGATTGGCCTTAACCTGCTGTTCCAACTGGAATAGAATCCTCTCTTCTTTGTTGCCAAGCAAAAAAGTTGAGCTCCCTTTTGCCTTTAAAAATAGTCCCTGCATGGTGTCTGCTTTCAAACTTTCCAAAGTGCTCAAGTTCACCACCTCTTCCTAAATATAATGCTCTGTGTCTTATAGAAGTGGGAACGGGGAAATTAGCAGCAAATGAGCTCCTTATTTTTCTGCTGGTAATGCCCTATGGACCTTGAAAAACCCCTTTGCTGAAGTCGGGCTCTCCTGGTGCCTTTGTTCCTTCTCCCACTGTGTCCTTCCTCGCCAGCCTCCCTGCCTATTTATTTTTGACAGCAGCAAAGGCTCGTCCCAGCCCCATATTCTCCGACTGCAGCTCTTTTTTTCTAACTCACCACACCACGCTAAGCTTCCAGACAAAAGCCTCTTGAAGAATATTTGAGAATGTTTGATCCACATGCGATCTCTTTGAGAAACCAACTCAGGACGCTCTTTGTTAGTGGTGTCGTCTTTGCTGGCATCGCTCTACGCTACCTCAGTTTCTTTTATTTAGAAACTGTGCTGACCTGGTTGAAATATTCTTAGCCCGCATGGGCGGACAGCTGTGCCCGGCAATTGAAGCAGGCAGCACCTGCTGTGCTCTCCTGGCCGAGGCCGGGAAAGGAGGCTGCCGGCCGGCGGTCACAGGGGAGATGGAGGAGACCTGGAAAGTGGCCGAGAACGTTAACCAGTCTTTAAGCAATTTTTCTGATTTGCAATCAAGTCAGTATTTGACTTAGAAAAGCATAGACTAAATGCAATATGGTGTCCTGAATTGGATACTGGGACAGAAAAAAGGACATTAGTGGAAAACGGGTGCAATCTGATAATACCTGGAATTTTGTTCATGGTAACATGCCAATGTTCGTTTCTTCCTTTTGACAAATGATCACGGGTATGTAAGATGTTCACAGAAGGAGAAACTGGGTGAAGGGAATGTGGGCACTCTCTGGACTACCTTACACCTTTTCTGTAAATCTAAAATTACTCCAAAATAAAAAAGTCTATTTTAGATGGCCCCAGCTCAGCCCTAGGGACCCCCCGCCCCTCACACCCACACAGACTTTTTCATATGCACTGGATGGAGTCAGGTAAACTGAGGCAGGAGAGCTGCCACACTAAACTAGGAAGCACAGCACTTTCCCTTGACCCTTTGACCTTCCTTCTCTGCCAAGCCCACTTCTACTTTTTGAGCTGCCCATAAATTAATTAAATTAAAAAATGGAAAATTAGTGTAAAAAAAAACATTTATTTTAAAAGATAGCATATTTTTCTCTAGGAAAAAAGAAATTGTCATTTACATCTATTTCTTTGGTGGCTAGTATATTAAGGACCTGATTCAAGGAAAAATATTAACATAAAATACAGTTGTATTTTCCTTGTTTAATTGTTGAAGCTATAACTCATCTATATTCCTGATGAAAATATATGATCATATATTAGTTCTCTTGTGCTGTTTTTCCTACCTTCTGTTCTCAGCTTATCCATAAATTATTTACTCATGTGCATGTTCCCTCATTCAGTAAACATTTATAAAACCAGTTACTGAGCTTAACCCCGGGTGGAGGGGCGGAGGGGTTGGATAGAGATGAATAAATCATGGATTTTGCCTTTAAGGACTGCTCAACGTAATGGGGAATAAACATGCAGAGAGATAATTATCTTAAAAATCTAAATGCAGTGATGACAAATGAACACAGCAATTTTAATGGAAGCTAAGGGAGCCCCCTAGGGGGTCTCAGAAAAGCATCCTGGAGATAACACACCTCTTCTTCCAGGATGAGGAGGAATTAGGATGAGTGCATTAAAGAGACACATCGGGGTAGGAGTCTGCATATGTATTCAGGGAACCGGAGAGGTACAAGCTCTTAGCATAGCATGTGGGCGACAGCAGGGAGTGGTGAGCCATGGAGCTGGAGGAATAGACAGGAGCCTGGCTTAGAGCCATCAAAATTCAGAGGCCTTCAGTGGCTGGGCAGGACTATGGATGAAATAGTAAGACAGCAAAAGATAAAGACCAGACAATTTCATCTTCCCCTTGTTGACCATCCATTACAGTGGCTCAGGCATTTCTTGAAAATGTAGCTGACCCCTGAAGGAGCAGTTCTGGCCATGAAAGGAGTCAGTGGCTTTATAAATGGACTGATTATTCTTAGTCTCTTACCCTCTGCCCTAGCAGTTTATTTTTAGCGTTTATAGAGGTACTAATGCTCAATAATGATTGCTACTTAAACAAATCATAATACATAAGATAATTATTTTTACCCTGGTAAAGGGGTAAAAAAATAAATCTTTGATTTTTATTCATGGGGCAACCAATGTCTTTAATTACTTCTCATTTTAAAAACTCATGATGAAATATGAGTTCTTATTTAAAGAAGCTGATAAGCTGCTGCTTTTTAATGTTTTTTATACTATTGACCACATTTGAATTGAGAACTTCTAAGAATAAAAGCACATCTGAGTAGTTCTTTTTTGATACAGGGTCCCTCTTTTTTTGCAGAGAAAAGCCAAATTTTACAATTCTTGGAGGCTATTGAGTAGGCAGATGATAGTAGTGTGTATGTGTCTCTGTGTGTGTGTGTGTCTGTATGTGTGTGTGCATGCACACACATGTGGAAAGATAGAATGAGGTAGCTGCTTATGCAGAGCTCGACGGAAACCGAAGTAGAGTTTTGACTAAACACCTTTTTACTTAAAGGGCATGTGGTTATATTAGGGTTTACACCTATTCAGATATGAACTTGATACGAGAACTTGATTATTCTTTCAGTTTGTGAACAGTTTCAGTAAGAAATTATTTCAGACAGGACATGGTCTATTTCCATTCCTGGCCAGCGGATGATTCTTCATGTCTAGCTTTCCTTACTCTGGATTCTCTATGGGCTTCTTCAGATACCAAGTCCTCTTGGCCATCTTTCCCTTGCTGAGGCCGGTGATGTTTCTCTGGGATGTGAAGAATAACCATCTGTTAGCTAAAGACCTTGCCCTGATGTAAGGCAACTGATACTTAAAGGCGCACGCTGAACCCAATCCCCGTTCATCCTGCAAGGCGTAATATTTGTGGCCATTTTGTAACATTATTATTTTCTTTAGGGACCTGAATTAAAGAGAGCGGGTCGTCTACCCAAGACCTGCAAACTTGGCTTTGACATTCGAATTATCCATTCCTTCAGCTTATGGATTCTTTTCAGCTGCTCTCTGCAGAGTTGGATTTTCAGCTTGAAAGACCAGTGCACATATGGACGATGTGTGTTAGATGGACTAATGCGCAGTGTGCATTATCTGTAGTATATGAGAAACTGTGAATTGATAATACCATATATTGGCAAATGGAGTGACAATGGGTGACAAGCAACTGGCTGGTGAGAACTCCAGTTTTAGGGAAGGAAATGCCTGGGCACAGTGGCTGAGCTTTCTGTTTCCTCCTCCCTTGGAGAATGGGTTGAATGTTTTAGGTTCATCTGCAGGCCTATATTACATTTAATGGCACAGCATCCTGGCACGCACTCATGCCATGCTGAGAGGCTGACAGCCAAAATGAGCTGGCTCATGGTCCCACTTCATTATTTGATTGCAGACTATGAGGGGGAAATGATAGTATTCTAGTTCCTCTTTTTGGGGAAAGTCTGCATTACATTTCAGAATGTTTCATTGCCAGATATTGCACAGCTTTCAAGTGTAGTTCCTCTCGTCCATCCCAGCAAAATAAGCCTGAAAGCCAAAGAAATGTGTTTACTTCCATTTCAGTCGTTAAGATGTCGCCAGTTGTTACTGTCCTGATGTTGTGTCTCAGGGGTCACTGACTTATGGGGTATTTCTGGGTGTTTTTTAAAAACCTGGTTAGAAGAAGAAAACAGGAGATTGAATAGCATCAAATTTATTATGACAGCAACCAACAGGGCAACTGGAGTTAGCATCCTTGTAGCTTTTGTAAATTACTCGGTTGTTTGTCAATACTAATGGCAGAGTTCATTACTGGATTTTGATTGGAGTAACAGTGGCTCCATTTCAGCAGATAAATACTGAGGATTTGAATCTTTAGTAAAATTAATGACAGCTGGAGGAATTCCCAGCTGCACATGTTATTGGAAGCGCTTAACTACCCAATTAATCATGAATGGATGGATTCAGTGAAACACGAAATTCAGTCTGCTTTTGCAGGGGTGGTTTCAGGAAACATGGGAGGCAAGCATTTTCCTCTACTGAATGCAACTCAGTAGTTGAGTGGCTAGTAAAATGCAATGCATTCTTTTCTTAAAGAGCAATACAAAGAAATGTTTGTCCCTTCCTCCCTCCCTACCCTCCACCCTTCCTCTTCTCCTACCTACATACCAACCTACCTACAGATATTTATTATACACCGACCATGATCCAAGCCCATGTTTGGGGCACAAAGATGAAGAAGGTGCAGTACCTGCCCCGAGTAGTTATTGTCAGAAAGATAGAACAACTACACATGCAAATTATAACACAGTTTATGGATGGAATGGAGTTTTCCAGATGGACAAGGAGAGAAGAGGCTTTTCAAATGAGAGTCAACACCCTGTACAAGGCCAGGGAGGAGCCTCCTCCCGCCTAGACAACAAGTGGTTCCTGAGTGCCTGCTATGTGCCACACACTGTGAGTTTAACATGTTTGGAAAAACTTGAGGTGCGTATTCTGACCTGAGCATGTTGGAGGAGAAAGATGAAAGATGAACTTGGCTGTTGCCAAGAACAATTTAAGATATCATTTTAATAATGTTGCTTCCAGTTTTGTTCTTCTTTTCAAAATAAATGAACATACATTTTTATTTTGTTTCATTTTTAATCCTCACCCGAGGATATTTTTTCCATCGATTTTTCTTTAGAGAGAGGGTGGAAGGGAGGGGGGGAGAGAGAGAGGGAGAGGGAGAGGGAGGGAGGAGAGAGAGAGAGAGAGAGAGAGAGAGAGAGAGAGAGAGAGAAGAGAAACATTGATGTGAGAAAGACACATCAATTAGTTGACTCCTGCACACGCCCCAACTGGAGCTGGGTAAGAGAACCCACATCCCAGGTACATGCCCTTGACCAGGAATCACACCCTCGACTCTTTGGTATCTAGGCCAACACTCTAAACACTGAACCACACCGACCAGTGCAACAGACATTTTCTTATTTTAGTTTTAGATTGATGTTGATTAGATAAAGAATAATGGGACAGTGTTTCTGAGTTGATTTGGTACATGTTTATATCGAATCTTAGTAAATATACAAAGAAACATACTGAATAAATCACAAACTCAGCGTTCAAGGGCAGACCTAGGCCAACTAGTGGCACAGAGAACTTAGTTTCTTATTGGAAACTTCCAAATGGCTAGCACCTGGGCAGACAGCAAGAGAGGAATTGAAAAACCTCCTTTCTGAAAAGAGAGGCTATTAAAAATTTTTTTAAACCAGATAGCAGTAACCAAGGGCTCAAAAGAACTATCTGTATACTTTTCTAAAGAAAATGAAGCAAAGTTTCATTCATCACAAATGGTAGCATACAATTTGATGAAAATTAGTGTGTTTTTTTTAATTTCTACTTGCACCTCATCCAGCAGAGATTTTGAGATGACTTCAAAGACTGCATACAGCCCTGCGAAAAAGTTAGCAGCAGATCAGAGTCATGGAAAGTATAAATTGAAATAAGGGATCTATACCAAGAGGAAATTTAGGACTTAGTTCTGAGCTTCCTGGTGGCTGAAGCAAAAAAGAAACCCAAAATATAAGCAACTTCTCATTGTCCGAAGGGAGAACACGTCTCATCTCAGGACAGATCGTGACGTGATTTTTATTATCTAGGACACAGGATTCTAATATTTGTGAAGCACCCTTTTTCATTTAGTCATCTGAGGTAGAAGTTGCTTGTACCAGCCTGCCATGTGTTGAGGCACGTTGGCACGGGGGTGGGGGGTACGACTTTGCCAGGGCATCCAGGGGGCATTTTTGTTGCAGTTTTCATGTGAGCTTCAGTTGGCATTCCATGAACACACAGTGCTGGTGATATCCACTCTGGAGAACGTTGCCAACTTCAGCTGGATTCCGCTTTATTCTCATGAGGACTGCTTGTGGGCAACATGCATAGTGACTTGTTTCTTGGTAAAGTCGGGGGTTCTCCCAGTGTGAGCTTTATTTCCCCTTCAGATTCAGCGTCTTTAGAGCATTCTTGCTAAATGGTGAGAGGTTCTATTGTCGTTCCAGTTTTGTATCGGTGATAGAATTGGCAATAAATACAAGTTCCCTGGAATTTGTTCAGCGAAGCCCTGATTGCTTGAAATAAGAAATGTTTGTTTCTCAAATTCTTGTTCTCAGAATTAATATAGGCCCCAGGCCCACCCCAGTGAGGCATTTTGCTTGCCCATCCTTGTCCATTTTTATGCCGTCTTTGGTTATAAATAACTTCTGGAACAAGTACCAGACCACATTTTAATAGCAATGTTCAGAATTCAATCCACATTCCTTTCTAAATGCTTGGTGATCTTTTCTTGTAGGAAGGATTATTTACTCATTTTAATTTTGCAGAACTGGAGGTGGTAGTGGCTTGAAGCTGAGCAGCTTAAGTTGGTGAAGAATCTTTTCACTAAGTATGAAGTTAATATTGAGGAGGATTTATTGGACTTGTTAGATAAAGAACTGCAGGTATTTTAAAATTTTCCCAGCTTTACTACATTTTCTCTCATATCAGCTCTGATTTTTGTTTTTTTCTTGTTTCTGCTGAACTGAAGATAGATCGAACCTGAGACGCTGTGGTGTGTGGGCCAGTGTTAGTTGATGAATTTAGCATATTTTTAAAAATATGTTTTTATTGATTTCAGAGAGGAAGGGAGAGGGAGCGATAGAAACATCAATGGTGATGAGAAAAAAAATCATTGATTGATTGCCTCCTGTATGCCCCCTACTGTTAATCGAGCCTATAACCCAGGCATGTGCCCCCACTGGGAATCCAACTGTAACCTCTTGGTTCATAGGTCGATGCTCAACCACTGAGCCACACTGGCTGGGCTTAACATGTATTTTTTTTTTTTAAAGAAAAACCCCCAAAAATCTGTGAAAACTGCTCGTCTTAAAGTTGAAAATAGTTAAACTAAAGCAGGCGTCCTCAAACTACGGCCCGTGGGCCACATGCGGGTGTTTTTGCCGTTTTGTTTTTTTTACTTCAAAATAAGATATGTGCAGTGTGCATAGGAATTTGTTCATAGTTTTTTTTTAAACTATAGTCCGGCCCTCCAACGGTCTGAGGCACAGTGAACTGGCCCCCTGTTTAAAAGTTTGAGGACCCCTGACCTAAAGGACCTATCACATTTAGTTAGCATTTCATACAGCGCCTGTGCCTAGCACACACCAAACAATCAATAAATTGTATGTGTTTCCTATATCCTGTCAACCATTTTTAGAATATGTTCATTGACATGTGTTTCTGGGTGACCTTGGCCTCCCTTTCCCCACTGCCATGTTTCCAGTCTCCCTGTTGGTCTCTCTGGCCACACAGAGCCTCCTAATGCTGCCTCTCCCACCCGATACCCTCCCACCCAAGCACAGCATCCGCCGTCTCCCCCAGCCAGGGGGCTGCGGACACCTCCTCCTGGCTCTCCCGGGGGGTTGGGCTCTGCATTCACTCCACCCTACAGTTTTATTTCCAGCTACTGCTCCTCATGAACCGCTGAACGTCTCACTCCCCAGCATGTCAGGCAAGGGGCTGCTTTCATGCCTGTGTTCGAACAGCCTCTGCCTACTCTTGCAATGCCTGGCGACACGGTTCTGACCCCAGCCCAGCCTTCAGGTGAAGTCCTAGCCCTGCCTTCTCCATGCAGCTCACGTGGCTCAGCCATTTCGGACTGACCTCCACTGTCACAACTCCAAAGGCAGTGGCCCGCCCCTGCCCCCCGCCATGCTGTGTGTTTTTTTAATAATGTAGTTCTAGCACTGAATTGCCATGTTTCATTAACACATATCTCATCTCAGTTTCATTGTAAATGTTAAAAGGCATGACACATGCCTTTTCCATCTCTAATGTCCACCACAACTCCCAGCCCAGTACTGACAGCAGAGTTGCCAAACTTCATTGTTCTCCAAACGTTTCTGTTATTTCCCTGCCCTTTGGCCTTGCTGTCCTCTCTGGGGCTTTGGCTGTGCAGCCTACTCCTGGCAACCCTGATAACACCCCATCTTCTCCCAATGATCGTGTGTTCCTCCAAACAGAATTAATCGGCTCTATTCAGAACTGGACTTGCATTTTTGTTACAGCACCTCTCATGCTCTCCTCCATGCTGTGGCCATTTGCGTAACTGTCTGCCCCATCAAGAACATAAGGCAAATGTCTATGGGTCCCCTCCTCTCCAGGGCCCGTACACAGCGCTGTTTTTCATTCTTGGCCTGTTGTTAGGAGAGAACTCCTAGTGTTTGTGTCTGCATTTGCCCTACGTTTCCTATTAAAGTAACGAGTCTCCCACAACCCAGAGCGCAGGTGCCCGCAGCCCTGGAGAGGGGAGGCACGCCGTGAAGGCTGCGGTTCTCAGGTGGCCAACTCCTGACTGTGGTCTCCCTGAGCCTTGCTGTGGTGGCATGGAGGGAGTTTATGTCCCCTAAAGCACTGGGGGAGGGGAAGGGCTCTCAGGATGAGCCCGATGAGGAAAAAGTTCTCCCACCAAATGGATGGACATCATGTCTCTCATGTGTCGATAACGAACCCTATTTCTCTCTGGGGCTCTTGTCTTCACCTGGACTTGGGGTTTGCTCTACGGCTATTATCATACCCAACAATGGAGATTATAGGACCATGGTACTCAAACATTTGTTAACTTATTTCCAATCCAGCCATTTGAATTATATATGCATATGATTCACGAATTTTTTCCTTATCTATTAAGAAGCAGAGTGATAACAAAAGACCTATTTTAATAAATTCACCAGAGCTTTAGAATGGGAGTGCTTTAAAAAAATTTTTTTTTTAAAGCAGGTATTTCAAGGAAGCAAAAGGAGCAAGGAAATAGAAAAAGAAAACATAGCTAAGTAAAGTGACTGCTACCTTATTTTCCTGATTGAAATGACACAAGGGCACACTCGGTGGCCAGAGAGCTCACGTTCTGACTTTGGAAGGGAAAAGTGTCTTGTCTCTTGGCTGTGACTCTGAACCCATTTAGGAATCCAGAGGTCACTGATGGGTTGGCTGGTCTTGTTAGCAGGTCTGGCCCTTAAACCCCCGGGTTGGGTCAGGGAGGAGAGGACATGACTGTGTTCTGGGATTGGGGACTGCCCGGAGCCCTGGCCATCTGGACATGGACCCTGGAGTCTTAAAGAGGAGGGCTCCGACATCAGTCTGGGCCAATGGGCATGTCCTTGGAGCTGCCACACAGTTCAGAGTGGAAAGTGAGTCAGCGCCACAGGCCAAGGACAGCAGTTTTCTTCTTTGCTGCTCTCTAAAAAAAAACCCCCCACAAAACTGATCATCTTCTGGTTATTCCCAAAGAGGCAATGCCTCCTGAGTAAACACAGCTTTTGCAGGCACAGAAATTATAGAGGAATAATACCAACCTGATTCCTAAATTTCATTTTAGCCAATACCTGTAACTGTCCCTATCAAAGTTCTTACTAGAGCCTTTAATGCCTCTTCACCTTGATTAATTCAAGCTTTACATCTACCCATTTTTTAGGGAAGGGTTAAAAACAGCAAATTGGGCTCACCCAAGCACAAAGGGCCAGGATAAGCCATGGAGTCAGCATGCTTGCTAGCCAGCCTTGGGCAGTTCCGCTGCCAACTGCTTATGCTCTTTGCCCTGAGTACATAATCTTCATAGCAGTTTCATACGTTAATATGCTCCTTTTCAGAAAGGAAACCGAGCATAGAAAGATTGTTTTGTCCAAAAAGCAAACATCTAGTGAGTGGCAGCTTAGGATCGAAACCCAGGCATTCTAGCTTCAAAGCCCAACTCAGAAGTGCTTATTCGGGTCCAGATCTCATGTGAATAATCATTTCTTTCTCCTTATGAAAAATAAAGGTGATTAGAATAGATCATAGTATCTCTCCCAGACACATTCTAAACAATAATTATATCTTCTAACATTTTTTTTCGTTTGGTCCAAAAGTTTCTATCAACAACAAAAATGAGCAGGTGTGGCTTTCCTCTCTGACCACTTTGGAGATATTAATGAGCTAAGAGGTAGGCCTGAAGGAATGGAAGAGAAAACCCACAAGTTTGATAGTCGCATCCTTAGTATTAGTTGATTGTATGTACTTTCATGCCAGCTCAAATGCATACCCCATCACCAAGTACTCGAAGACCGAGTTCCTGGCACTATGAAGACATCTTTAAGAGCAGACCTCAGAGGAATCTTTGAGATCATTCAGGAGATGCTCCTGCCTCAGAGGTAAATCTTGGCTTCACCAGTTAGTGGCTGGGTGACTTCGGGAATGCAGCTTGACCCTCTGTGATGTCTCAAAAGAGATGTGGAGAGAAATCAAGTGAATGCACTGGAGAGAATATAGCATGCTCAATAATTGTCAGTTCAATCTAAATGCAAAGAGAGAGAGAGAAAACGAGACAGAGAGAGGGGAGGCAGGGGGAGAGGTTGATTTTATTTTCTTTATGCCTCCAGCCTCGGTCGTTTGCTCATGCATCGCCTTACCAGCACCTCTTCTGGGCTTAGTTATTAACTGTTAGCAAGGGCTGTGGAGTCATGAGTTCCCCACATATCACCGGTTGCATAACCTTGGGCACATTACTGGTGTCTCTAAGCCTTGTTTACGTCAGGGTGGATAATGAACTCTACCTCTTTAAGTTTTTAGCGACTAAATTAGATAATGTCTGTAAAGTGCTGTTTTATTCCAATTAAAGCCCCATTACTAGTTCCAAAGGTTGAGCTAAGAATAAGTTCTTTTCCTCTAACCTAATGAGCTCTAACACAGAATTATCGGGTGGGAGTCAAGCTTGCTTTCATCTCCTCCCACCTCAGAACTCACTGGAGAGGAAGGACACTACTCCAGGGCAGGGTGTGGGCTTTGGCTATTTGGGATTGCAGATGGGTTGGTCCATGCCAATGGGGGAGGGCTGGGCCCTGTGTAGTAGGTACAAAGGCCCTGAAAACCTAAGGAGGGATAGCGAACACAACAGCCTGAGGACAAGTTTGGTGACATGAGCTGCAGAGAATTCCTTCTTCTGTGGAGATAAGATAACTAGGGGTAGGCATGGCTCTTACTTAACCCTTTGCACTCGCTTGCTTTTTTCTCCATTCCTTTATTCTAATGCTAACCGTGTCGAGTCACACTCGACATCCGAGTGCAAAAGGCTAGAGAGCAAGTACTGTGTGTGTGCACAAGGGACCCACCATTCCTCTCAAATCTCCTCAAATTAGTCACTGTCCTGTGATTCAGAAATAGCCTTTGTACCTAAATTTACACTACTACACTAAGTTACATCATCATATTTTTAACCTAAGACCTACAGGCTTCATAAATATAGGAGATTGTCTGGGGACCAAAGAGAAAAACTCATACTAATCAGCCTCTGTTAGGGCCCCAGGCCTTTCACAGGACATATTCTTCTCCCAAGATCACAGTGAATAAAAGTGTTTAACATTAACCATGGGACATAGTATGTGCTCAAAAAATGATAGTAGTTATTTTATTATGATGATGATTTTTATATTATAACTAGAGGCCCGGTGCACGAATTCATGCATGTGGGGTCCAGTGGGCCTGACCAGATGGGGGCCCATTGAGCCCGGCCAGCCGGGGGGAGGGACCGCGGGCGGTTGGCCAGCCAGCCCCACCCCCAATCAGGGTGTTGGGCGGTGCCAATTGGGGCCTGGATCAGGCTGGTTGGCTGCCGCAGTGCAGTGCAGTGCACGTCATAGCCAGCAGTCATTCCAGTTGTTCTGGTTGTTCCACTGTTCCGGTTGCTGGGCTTTTATGTATATAGATGATCACTAATATTTCATGTTACCTGTCAAAATTATCATTTTTGGTTAATGCAGGTAATTTCAAGCTACATAAGTCTTTGTTTAAAAAGTACATATTTATTTACATTACATATACTTTGTTTAAGAAATGAAATAGGGATCAACCCTCTTTCTCTCAATTGGCTATTTAAGTTTCCCAACATTGTTTGTTGAATAATCACTCTTTTCCCATTGATTTGAAATGTTTCCTTTATCATATTTTAATTATCAGTATATGTGGGTTGACTTGTGGACTCTTATTTCATTGATCTGTGCCAGTACCAAATATGGTTAATATCTATAATTTGGTAACATTTTAATATGTTAAAAGGGCTAATTCTTCTTATTTATTCTTTTTTAAACATTTTTCCTGAGACATTTTTGAATATTAATTTTTCCAAGTTGACTTTTCTTTCATCTTGTTAAATAACATTGGCTTTGTTGTTCACTGTTCTTTCTAACATGGTTTCCAACAACACCTGAAGGCAGGAGGCGTGTACTCTGTTTGGGTGAAGTCCGGTCATTTCAGGGCACTCCATTTACCTTCTCTCCTCTCTCTGAGACCTCCTCATTCACTGTTTCATTCCATAGATTATTTTGAACTCCCATTAGGTGCAAAGCTTTGTTCTTGGTGCTCTGAGGTCAGTAACAGCCGAGAAGGCATGATCTCCCCCTGACATGAAGCAGACGCTTCGCTCTGGCATCCATGATCTCGGCAGCTGTCTCTGGGGAAGAATTTCTACTCCTGATGACACACCTGGATGCCTTGAGCTGTCAACATGCATTCCCTCAATGAGAAACTTGAAATAGGAATTATTTCCATAGGTAGTTTTCATTAACCAACCAATTTCCGAGGCTACAGAAATGACAGGAGAGGTTCAAGTCCTTTCCTTACTTCCTTCTTCTCTTCTAAACCAACCCATGTTATTCCTCCCTTTATATGCCAGAAAGGACAGAAGGGAAAGTCTTTGTTTTTTGTTTTTTTTTAAGACACAAGTGATTGCCTGAAGCTACTTTTAGGAGAAACACATCTACTATTACCATATCTCTACTATGACCCTCAAGAAAAAATATTTTGAAGACTTTGGAGAGATTGAAAATATTGAACTTCCCATGGGTACAAAAACAAATGAAAGAAGAGGTTTTTGTTTTATCACATATGCAGATGAGGAGCCAGTAAAGAAGTTGTTAGAAAGCAGATATTATCCAGTTGGTTCTGGGAAGTGTGAAATCAAAGCTGCCCACCCCAAAGAAGTATATAGGCAGCAACAGCAACAACAAAAGGGAGGAAGAGGTGCTGCAGCTGGTAGAAGAAGTGGTACTAGGGGTCGAGACCGAGGTCAGGGCCAAACTGAAACCAAGGATTTAATAACTATTATGATCAAGGTTATGGAAATTACAATAGTGCCTATAGTGGTGATCAAAACTATAGTGGCTATGGCGGCTATGATTATACTGGGTATAACTATGGGACTATGGATATGGACAGGGATATGCAGACTACAGTGGCCAGCAGAGCACTATGGCAAGGCGTCTTGAGGGGGAGGCGATCACCAAAACAATTAGCCACATTAAAGGAGGACAGGGAGAAAACAGGAGATTGCTAACGTAACCCATCTGCAGGGCAACAATGAAGATTGATTGGTCTGCTGTTGCTCTACGATAATTATTTTGTAAAAGACATTCTAGTGTACAAGACACAACTGTGTCCAACTGTATATAGCCGCCAATTAGTTTCTTTGTTTTTACTTTGTCTTTTGCTGATTCAGTGTGGATTTGTGTTTATACAAATTTTATTTGTGTGATTTCATGTTAAACCTCAAATAAATGATTCCTTATGTGATTGTAAAAAAGAAAGAAAGAAAATAGACCACAGTGTAAAGGTAATGTTTTGTGGGCTACTTGGTAAACCCCTCGGTGGGAATGTGAGAAGAAAGCACTTCTCAGTCAGTTCCTTTATTCGAGGGTCATAGAAGTCCACATTTACAAGAAACTGTTAGGTGCTTCCTCTTTAAGCGGCTCTGCATCTCCCAACAGCACATTCGAGATTTCCTGAGCAAATACTGTCATTTCCTTTAAAAAAAAAAAAATATATATATATATATATATATATATATATATATATATATATATTTTTTTTTTTTTAATTGATTTCAGAGAGGAAGGGAGAGGGAGAGATAAAAACATCAATCATGAGCATCATTGATTGGCTGCCTCCTGCACGCCTCCCACTGGGATTGAGACCACAACTTGGGCATGTGCCCTGACTGGGAATCGAACCATGACCTCCTGGCTCATAGGTAAAAGCTCAACCACTGAGCCACACAGGCTGAGCCTGCCATTTCCTTTTTAACATCTCTGCTGAAACTAGAATTAGTGCAGCTTGAGCTGCTGCCCTTGAATGAAGGCCTTGTGCTGTGGCTGATGCTTACAGGTGCCAACCAGGTGTAGCCACCCGGGCACTCACCTGTGTCACATGGATTGGTCAGAAGCTCTCATTAAGCTTTCACCAGGCAGTGCCGGTTCCCGGGGTGGCTGCTCCACGTCCCGTGATATTATTCTGCGCCTGCACATAGGAAAGCTTGACTGCTCGAGGCCAGCAGGTGGTCACTCACTGTTCCTTTGCAGTAGGAGAGGGAGCTCCATGATCTCACCACTCGACCATCAGGATAAAGTTCTTACTGATGCCAAGATGCTGTTTCCCTTCAGCCTCATGGAAGGGTTTTGATTTATTGCTAATTGTGTTCATTGATGTAGCACCTCTAACGTACTTATCCAATGTTAGTAGTTTTTGCCAGACAGCATCTCTATAAAGTAATCTTTGTCTTTTGTTCATTCCCAGTGTATTAGGTTGAACCATATGAAATTGCAATTCTTAGAGTAACCCGATACAGGATCTGCTTCCTGTTACCACTCTCACCACTGATTTAACTTGCAAATCTGCCCTTAACCTCCATTTCAACCTCTTTTTCACAAGTGCCTAAATGGCCATGGCTGACACAAATTTCCCTTCCATCTCCATCTGGGCCTTTTTGTCACCTCACTTCTCTCTCTCTCTCTCTCTCTCTCTCTCTCTCTCTCTCTCTGTTAAAAGTATAGATGGTGTACAATGTATATTAGTTTTGTTAGTTTCAGGTATACAGTATAGTGATTTGACATTTTATGCCTTATAATGGTGATCACCCCACTAATCCTAGCAATCATCTGTCACCATGCAAATGTCACCTCCCTCTTTATACAGTGAGGTCAATTGAAATTATTCTGCTCTTAAGGTATCTCCATCAATGAGTTTCCTTTAAAGACCCATTCATGGAGTTACAGCTGGAAAGAAATAGTATCTGAAATCGGGCAGTTATAGCAATTGCCAAACTAGTCAACATAACAAGGAGGGTAAGGTTGGCTAAGTTTCTCAATGAATATTACTTCATTTTAAATAAATTATATAAAACAGTTCTAATAGAACCCATTAATTTGGATTCCACTAATGAGATAATTCAGACAAAGCCTGTACTGTTTTAAGCTCAATTTTCCATATAATTACTAGAGGCCTAGTGCACAGATCAATGCACCATTGGGATCCCTCGGCATGGCCTGTGCCCTCTTCCAATCCGGGACCCCTCAGGGGATGTTGGACTGCTGGTTTCAGCCCGATCCCCACAGGCCAGGCCAAGGGACTCCCCAGTGCACAAATCTGTGCACCGGGCCTCTAGTATGCGTATAAGATCTTTGGTTAATCCCTTCCCCACCTCCCCCCCCCCCCCGCCCGTCCCCCTTTCCCCTGAGATTCATCAGTCTGTTCCTAGTTTTCATGACTGTGTGTTGAGCGTCTGCCCTCTGGTGGTCAGTGCGCATCATAGCTACCAGTTGAATGGTCAAATGGTCGCTTAGGGTTTTATATATAGAGAGATAATTAAATTATGAAAAAAATCTGTATGTAAGCAGCATAGGCACAATTGGAGGAGTTATCACTTAAGAGAAAAATAAAACTCTCAAGGGTACCTTAGAATCTCTGACCACTAACTAAAAGGCTGAGTAAAATCCTATCATTGAAGCAAAAGCTCAAAGAAATCCGCAAACCAAAACCTTGATAACCTGGAGATGTTGTGTGGATGTCTTTTCGAAAGCATGTCTTTTGAAAAGCAGTCTGCAAGTCACTTTCCATGTTCTCAGATCACCAGTTCTTTACCTAAATCCATCATTCCAAATTAGTGAAATGTTGGTGTATGAGCAATGTTAACAAAATATTGCAAGATGTCATTTTGGTTTACTAAAGGCAACTAAACTGCTTGACATTTTAATGTAAGTTTTTGCTTCAGATTTTGTAGAGGAAATTTTTAAAAAAAGAATCTACCTATATTCCTGCCCCCTGCATAATGCCCTATGATAGTGGCATGCAGGAACACTCCTCCTGTCTGAGCCTCAGGTGCCTCATCTGTAAAATGGGGGTAATTGTGACCTACCTCATAGGGTTGATGTGATAGTGATTTGCATAAAGCAGGAGATGAGTAAGCACTCAGACTCTACCCTTCCCTTTCTGAACTTTTTGGAACATACGCGTTTGCTGCCCTTGACTAGTCATTGTAGCCCAAGAACAAAACTTAGTTCAGTGGTGACTGAAGCCAAACTTTAGGTCTTCTGTCCAGTAAAAGTGGGCTGCGGAGCTTGCCTTATTCTTTCAGCCAACATTTTTGAAAACCTCCTATTTATAAGAAACAGTACAAAATAGCTTAGAGCAAAGTCCAAATAGTCATCTTTTAGGCATAATTTCAAAGGTTCTTTGTCTGCCTAAGTGCTGGAATGTACATATCACCCAGGACTTTGAATTAAGGCATTGAAAAACCACAATTTTTTATATATTGAATATTACTTTTATATATATTGAATACATATATATATGGTTAGGATTGCTAACATCACACCCAGTAAGCATAACCTGTTTCTTTCTTTTTATGTTCACTAGGATACATTAGTTTATGGCTTTAAAAATTATATATAATATATATGTTACATACAATTATATTTATGAAGAGACTTTCAGCAATTGTTTCCATTTTCCTTTTCCAGATTTAGTTGGTTCATTGGAGACTCCAAGATGTGACCTGCTATGGAGTCTGCTTAGTAACTTTTGAGGGACTGGCCTCTGCCGTGCCCTTTGCTCATTGGGGTAACAGCCTGGGATTGGCTCACTCAATAAGTTAGATAGATCACCCTTTGCCCTTTTTTTTATGACATGGAATTCTGAAAAACGAAAAGCTGATGAGGCTGCATTTTCCAGCTTTGGCCAGGGCTAGCAACCTTTGCATCTTAGTTCTGTCCTCTTAGCATCTAACATTATTTTCTTCTTGCGATTTCCCCGTCCCTGATCATACATGGTTAACCAGAGCTCTGTCTGGGCAGTCCCCCTGCAGCCCTCAGTCCATGAAGCCTGCTGCCCCCTTCCCTCCCTGGCTCCTTCCTCTAGTCCGGCCCCACAGGCTCCCCTGGCCTCTCTTGGCTCTCTTGTTCTTCGCTCTGCGCCTTTGTAACAACCTGGGGCCTTTTCTTTTCCTCTTCCTTCCTTTCTCCTGGGATAGCTCTATAGCTCTTGGACCCAGTTGAAACAACACAAAATAAAAATAAATGGAAACAAGAAACCAATTCTGTGCGGAGCGAGCAGGACATGTCCACGGGCCAAAGTTGAGCTTCTGGTGTTGCCCTCTGCTTTCCCTAGGACTTTGAGAGGCAGCAGCAACGGTTTCCATGTGCAACGAAAACCCACCCTAAACCCCAGAGGAAACGCTGCGATAACACTGTGGCTGTGAACATGGCTCTCACAGCCCTCGGTTTTCCCCTCCGCCAGTATTCTTAGAAACAGGGAAGTGAACAGAAGCGTCTGCTTTTACATAGTTGGCAGTGGTGGAGCTTATTAAGTAATTTTGAAATTCTTACAATTTTGTTCACATTTCAGAATAAAGTTCATTTGCAGGAGTCCTTGAGTCGCTTTCTGGGTGCTCAGAGAGATTGAATGCCAGGGTTTGAAATGCCGTTAAGGTAGTTTCAGGAAATGAGCCATCTCCTCGAGTCAGCAGCGGGTTGTGTATGTTAGCTGTTTGACTCACTGCAGCAGAGGGCAGCCTGCTTTCCTGTGAACTGGAGTCAGTTACCTTCCCCAGCACCTGTTTTCAAACAAGGCAAGTGCCTCCTTCCTGGCTGCCTGCGTCCTAATCACTGTATGGCCCAGACATCTTCCCACAGCCCCCGGTCCCCTGCACACATCACACTTTAGCAAAGCATCACCTGGGACTAACTCAAAACTGTTTTCATATATATTTCAGAAGCATTGTGTCCTTTCTCGCCGGCTCTGGATTTTATGCAAGTATAACTGAATTTGGACAAAAGGTGTTCTGAGAGAACTCTGTTTTAAAAGATTCAGGGTAGCGCGTTTGAAAGCAATGAGCGCATCTGTAAAACAGTCACCTTGTACTTATTCATTTTGTGGGTCCAGACTTTCCCCCGGTAGATTTGCACAGAAGGATCTGGCTAACTGATAGATCCTCCCTTCCCCCAACTGGTGGGCGGAGTATGACGTAACCTGCACCTGCGGCCTGGACATACCTGAGTACCTAACCAGGCACCTTATATGGACTATACACTGAACCACCAATCAAAGTACCTGAGTGACTAACTATGTACCTGATATGGACCATACATTAAGCCACCAATCAGCGTGTGCCGAGTACACTAAGCCCCCATTCCTTCCCATTCCTCCCCTCAAAACGCGTGTTCACCTCTGCACGGGTTGCTGCTCTCCCCTTGCGAGACAGCCCGGCAGGTCCTTCTCCTCTAATAAAGCCCGACGTCCTGGTTTTTATCACTAACAAATGCATTTTCTCTGCGAAGGGCACTTTCCAAAGTGCTACACAAAGTGCCTGGATTTAGACACATTGCGGTTATTAAACAAATAGTGTATCATATTAGTGCACACAATAGGTACACAATGTTATGTGTCAATTACACCCCAATAAAGCTGGGGGAGAAACAGTGTTTTCTTTGCAGCAACTATAATAAGAAGAAATGGGTACATTTCAAGATGGGCTGTTATGCATACGTATTATAAATGAGTTGAAAAGTGATTAGAATCTGTGAATTCTTTTTTTTTTAAATCAATGTAGAAATATCAACACTAAGAAGGGAAGGAGAATGGCTAGTGTGTGCCTACTATGTGCCAGGTCCTGGGGAAAATATTTTAATATCAAATGCAGCTCTGTGTAGGGTTTGAAATGGCTGGCTGTAAGGATTCCATGACATAAGGTGTGCAGAGTATCTAGCGCCACACTGATGTAACAGCAGAATAGTACATATTAGCTGTTTACTTTCTTTTATTCCAATTTACCCCTTGATGTAGTCAGTATCCCCATTGTGCAGATTAGGAAGACTGAGTCTGGAGTGATCTAAGTCACTTGCACCAAATTCTCAAAATTAGGTAGCAGAGGCAGAATTTAGAACCAGGGTTCTGATGGACACTCTGACAAAACCTCCAACCAGGGGTTCTCGTTCTAGGCTGCCAGGATGACCTTTGCTAGGGATTTTTTTTATGGTGGGAAAAACCATCCCAGCTAGAATAACACCCACTACCGAGAGGCAACGTTTTCTTTACAGGCGGCAAATTCACAAATAATGTATAAGCAAACATTCAGAAAAACATTCCAAGGGCCCATCTCAGCCATCAACCACTCTTAGAGTCTTTTTTCACTTCCAGTAGCAAAGTCCTAGCTATATGGATAGGCGTAGGCTTTTGAAGATCTGTGCATGGTTTATGAAACATGCCCAATACATCAGTCCTGTCCATACCTCTGCTGTGTAAATGTCATCGTCTATGCAAATATCAGCTTGTAATGCCAGCTTAAGGACGTTGTAAGGATGATATTCCTGTAGCACCCAGAAGGCAAGCTTCCAGGATTTGGGGGCGTGGGGTAGGGTGGGGTGGGGGAGTGACTTTTTAACTAGCTGCTAGAGTGTTCATCTCTTCTCATGCCGGGAGCTCCAGGTGATGCCGGCGACCTTAGTCCATGGGCTGCAACCATCGGGCCTGGATGTTAGTGTTGTTCCAATAGCCCTTCTAGATGTGGGCACCAATTAAGGACACCCTTGTTTTCATCTTCAAGGTGCATGGCCTGGTGGCTTAGTGACCAAGTATGGCTGCTGTAGGACAATGACGGCCGTTTTAATAGTTCACTGGTGAAGTTCAGTGGTGTTGACATTGGAACTGGAAAGTCATCTTACTAATGCAGGATCCCACTTCCCTCTGTTGAAATTCTGGGCAAATCAGTTACCTTGCAGCCCAAGCTACACGTAGGATTTAGCTCTTGTAACAGACTGACTCTTTTTCCTTTTAGAGGTGTGTAGAGAAGAGAGAATGGGATTAAACTTCAGTTTCACAAGTGAAAGTGAGCTTAATATAAAGATAGCAGAGAACAAGAAGAACTGGGGCTGATTATCACATCATTTTCATTGCAGTTTACTTCCTAGCACTTAACCTAGTCAAAATATTTTCTTCACAACATCGCTACCTTCGGAATTACTCAGATGCTTAGCTGTATTCTGCCGTCTAAATTTGTATCTGCGAGAAGGCCCAGGGTGTGCGCGTCAAAATCCCAGGCAAATGAAAAGAACCCACTTAGGATGCTGTACAGGATGGGACGGTTCAGGAAGCTTCCCGTCACCGCATTTAACCCACTCTGGGTCTTCCTCCCCAGGGTTCCGCGGATTCCTACACGAGCAGGCCCTCGGACTCCGATGTCTCCTTGGAAGAGGACAGGGAAGCGATTCGGCAGGAGAGAGAGCAGCAGGCGGCCATCCAGCTGGAGAGAGCAAAGGTGACTCCTGCCCCTCTTTGGTTCTAAAGCGGAATGTTGATCAGCTGCTCTTCCCCTGCCTCGGATTTCTCTGAAAACACCCTTTTATGATCACCCTGATAAGGCACCAGATTGCAAGGCTTTCTGATCCATTCACCCCTAAGTGAGGTTTCCAAACATTTCCGGGGGGAGCACTTGCCCGAGACACTGACACTTGACCCTTCTGTGTTTGGTTTTGGGGTGAAGTTTTTGGTCATCTTCCAGCTTAGCAATCGTAGCCACTACCAAGCTCACCACGCCCAGTGTTGGCAGAGCCTCCTGAGGTTCCAGCCTCACCACCTGTTCCATGACATTGGCCTTCATTTCAGGGCACACTTGTTCTGTGGGTCTCCCTGTTGGTCTTCCCTCTTGGTTTCCGTCTCCCACCTCAAGTTCAGCATGAAGTTCAGAACTTTGAACAAGTATTAGCATTGCAGCCAAGAGGAGCAATAAAGGCATTGCAAAATAGACCTTCAGATATCCACAATGAGAGCTCTCTCCCTCCCCCCACCCCCCGCCCCAGGAATCTCTGCACCCACAGGAGGCAACAAATTGCACGTTTAAATGTCAGGATGGGAAGAGTCACAGTAAGAGTGTAAAAAGAGCAGAGAGAGGAGAATGGTGCCGGTAAAGAGGCATCCTCCTCTGCCCCCACACCCGCGATGTCTGTGTCGGTTGGCCGAGGGGCTTTGGGGCAGTGCCTGCTAAGGGACATCCGTGGGACCCTCACTCAGGCCCTGTCTCCAGCACTGCTCCCCAGCCACGTTCACAGCTCGAATGCCTGAGCCAATAACAAAGCAGCCGGGGTTGCAGGAACCCTGTGCTCTCATTGGTGGCTGATTTGTGTTTTAGTTTTCTCTCGGAGTCTGCTTGGTGGCCGTTGGGGTCGCCCAATGTCAGGGCAGTGGCGTTCGTGTAGGCTGGGGGTTTGTGTAGCCTCTGCCAGGCAGCACCAGCCCAAGGGCACTTGGTCCAAAGGAGTTTCGGAACCGGCCCTTGGTAGCTGGGGAGAAGGCGATGAGTGAGCAGCTCTGCCTTCCTGTCCACGCCCGCGGGCCTTTCTCTTCCCTGGCAGGATAAGGTATTCTATTGAGTGGGATCCCACAGGTTTTCAGATCTGAGCTGCTCACTCACTCCCCCCACCCCGCCCCCGCCCCAACCTTTTTATTTAAGACCCCGCACCCGTTTCCTGTATCCAGAGGGCGGGGGTGTATGACTGGGGGACAAAGCAGACAGCCCCTCCCACTTCCATTCCTTTTTGTAGTTAGGGGCACATTGTTTGTCTGGGATGTTGGGAAGTACCAGTGCAGGGGGAGGGTGGGTGGGCTGGTAGGACTGAGGCAGTGGCACTGAATCACCAGTGTTCAGTGCCACGTCTGCAGGTGTCTCCATGCTGCCTGACCGTGTGAAACCCAGTGGAGATCCCCCTTAGCAGAGTGATTTCCCCTCCTGCCTGGTCTTATCAATTGTCTTGTTATAATACTTCATTTCAATAATGAAAATTCCTCCTCTGTCTTCCTCCCTCCATCCTCTCTCCATGGCGCCGGGCCCAGTCCAAGCCTGTAGCCTTTGCTGTGAAGACGAACGTGAGCTACTGCGGCGCCCTGGACGAGGATGTGCCTGTCCCAAGCACGGCCATCTCCTTCGATGCCAAGGACTTTCTACACATTAAAGAGGTAAACGGAGGGCACTCTGCGTCCCCTAACCTGCCACGAGGCCAAAGCCTGAGCTTCGGCTCACAGTCATCACGGGGCGGATTTCGGACAGACCTGGGGTCCTCTGGTCACCTTTTAGTCACCGTGCGTGACCACAGAGCCGCAGATTCGGATCCGACTGAGGGAGACATGAGTTCGGCTGGCAGGGCGCCTACCTCGAGGGACCATTTACACGGGATGTGGTCAGTATAACATCTGGGCTGTAACCCCGAGGCCCTGGACCTTGGAATCAACACTAATGAGTGTAATCATTAAAGTGTTAAAGCTAAGACGGGGGCAGAGGTCTTTGGGAAACAGAAAAGCTTAAGGGATTGAGCAGTACAAGGAGGGCTTGAAGCCTCTCAACTCGAAAGGTGAACTAGCGACACCCCAAACTTTTATTTACTCAACCTGGGCACATTGAAATCCTGCTTCACGTCAGACATGGTACTGGGCATTGGGGGGATCAGAGATGGAGGCTCCCATTCCCCGCTGCCAGGGAGCTCTGAGCTGGTGGAAGAGACTGACAAGTACAATGTTTTCACACGGGGTGACAAGTTCGATTGCAGCACAATTGAGTGGGTGTGGTGGGAACCCAGATAAAGAGCTGGTTGGGGTGGGACCACCACGCTGGGGAGTAGAAGGATCAGGGGCCAGAAGGCTCTACAGAAGTGGTGAAGCCTGAGGGAGCCAGGCTGGGGTGGGGGTGCATCCGGTGGAAGGGACAGCCAGGAGCAATACAGATGGCTGGAGGGCAGTAAGCAGGGAGTGGTACTGGGGGCGGGCCAGGGCAGAGAGGCAGGAGCCCGATTGTTTGTTTTTTTTTTTTAAAAAAAAGGCTGTGTAGGCCATGGCAAGAAGCCTGGACTTTATCACCAGGCAGTGGGCTGGAGAGGAATTTTAAAGAAAGGCCGGATGTGAGCAGCCTGCGTCTTCACAGAACGTAGATGGACGAGAGGGTACTGCAGAGGAGGGGGAGGCACCGTGGGGCCGGACAGCGGCTGTGGCGGAGAGGATGGAGAGAGGCAGCAGCGTGGAGAGGGAGTGAAGGGGCGAGTAGACAGGATTGGGAGGTTTCCCATGGGCAGGGAATATTGGGGAAGGTGACATAAAAGAGAAATGAAGGGTGGAGGCTAGTTTTTCCAGCTTACCTGAAAAAACAAGGGTCAGCTATCAAAATAAGGAAGGCAGAGAGGGGAGAAGACTTGTTATGGGGGTGGACGTGGTTAGAAATTTGCTTTTAGATACACTAGGTCAGGGGCGCTGTGAAATTCCCATGAAGATACTCAGTAAACCTTTATCCATATAATCGGGGTGCCAGAAAAGCGGAACTGCAACTTTCTCTTCCTAAATGCCAGCAGTTGGAAAGGAGACCGGGCTCTAGTCAGGAGAAGATAAAGAACTGAGGCATTGTTTTTAAATTTAGCTTTGCTTTCTCTTTTTTTTTGTTTTTAAGATGGGAAAGATTTAAGCATATTTTCCATGCCGAGATGTTGAACCCAGTGAAATATATTGGAAGGAAAAGGCATAGCTGAAGGAGGGAGGGGCTGGAGTCGAGGGGAGAAGACAGCACCTGGAAAATGGGCACAAGAATTAGGCTGAGTCAGGAGGGAAGCCCTGCCTTCCTTCTCTGTCCTGCACAGAATTTTCCGATGGGGTCGGGGGCCTACCTGATAGTCTCCATTGGCTCCCCTAGAGGAAGCATTGGGAATTAGACCTTAGAAAAAGGAGAGCGTAGAGGTGGGGCGATAGATGAGACTGAGAATGGAGGCGCCTGAAGAATGTGATCACCATAAACGTGTCACTTAATGTCACTGAGATGCTTGCATGGTGAATATATAACCATTTTGAAAATCATTGTCTTTGAAACTGCCTTCTACCATGGCATTAGTGACAGCAGGACGTATATACATAGTTTAAACATTTTTACTATTTAATACTAAGTGGGTCAAACATCTGGATATCTACAGATGTCTCGCTGTCCTTGCATTATACCCATGTGACCTACATTTGTATAGTCACTCATTTGAGATATAAGTAGTTCTATAGTATATGCCAGGCCCTGCAGATATCCAACAGCTATAAATGAAGTAGGTCCTTTTCTCATAGACTTAAATTCTACTGAGGACACAGATAATGAACATATCAATAATTCCACATTGTGAAGGCTTTGGGGGGGAAATGAACCAAATGCTGAAATTTTTTAACTGTAAGGATGAGGGGGTTATATACTTCCAAATACAGGGGTGATCGGAGAAAGCCTTTGTGAGAATGTGACCTTTAAACAGAGACCTGAAGGATGAGGAGAAGCCAGCCTTAGAGCAAGGGGGAACCTTCTAGGACAAGGAACCTGCATGTGCAAAGGACCTGGGGTAGGAAAATAGCCTGGCACAGTCAGTTCACTGGGAGAAAGTCAGAGGGCTGGAATGCAGCGAGCCAGGGGGCCTAGTTGCAGGAGACAGCGTTGTAAAAGTCAAGTAGGGCACAAGTCTATAGGACCTTTCGGTGATGGTGAGACTTCAGGTTTTATTCTGAATGTAATGAGAAGTGAGATGAATTTATTTTTTTAAAGGTTCTCTGATTGTGGTAGAGACAATGGATGGGAGTGGGATAAGTATGGAATCAGGCAGACCACGAGCATCATTCTAGATGCGAGACCATGGGATCGAGCCAGCATGGTGACAGTGAGATAGAGAGAAGTAGACAGATTTGAGATATATTATAGCAATTCAGTGAGGAGCACAGGTGATGGACTCAGAGTAGGAACTGACATTGAGCAACTGGGATGGATATTATTTGGGTGGGGAGAGGACAGATGGGGAGAGCGGTTGGGGAGTGGACACTTCAAAGAAGATATCAAGTAGGAAGTTAGCTATAAGAATCTGGAGCTCAGAGGAAAGGGTCGGGCCAAAGATAATAAATTTGGATCATTTGTTTATGCATGGCATTTAAAGCTGTGATAATGAAGGCAGTCACTTACTAAAACAAAGAGCAGAGGGAGGAGAGAAGGTAGCTCTGCATCAAACCCAAAGGAGTCCCATCCTGCAGAGATGGTGAACATGACAAGATTCAACAAATTAGGGAACTGAAAAGGAGAAGTCTGAGATAGAGGAGGAAAACCAGGACAGAGCAATATGTGAACATCAAGAGGGGAGTGTGTCCTCAAGGAGGAAGCAGTCAGCTGTGGCAAATGTGAAATGTCACCCAAGGTGAGGAGTGAGGAATGGACATTGGATGGGCAGCGTGGTGCTCAGCGGCATGGAAGTCATTGGGACCCTTGTCTGGAATTGAAGAGATGAAAGCCAAATGAAATGGGATGAGGAGAGAAGGGGAGTATATTTAGCAAGTGTAGACAATGCTTTCAAGGAAGTTGACACTGACTGGCACTAGACTGAGAAGAGTATGAATTCAAAAGCAGTTTCCTTTCAAGACAGGAGCTATTGGGACATCTGTACATGCTGACATTAACAGAGAGAGAGGGGGAGAGAGAGAGAGGAGAGACGAGAGAGAGAGAGAGAGAGAGAGAGAGAGAGAAAGAAGAAGAGGAGGAGGAGGAGGAGGAGGAGGAGGAGGAAGAGGAAGAAGAGGAAGAAGAAGAAGAAGAAGAAGAAGAAGAAGAAGAAGAAGAAGAAGAAGAAGAAGAAGAAGAAGAAGAAGAAGAAGAAATAAGGAGGGGAGGGGAGGGGAGGGGAGGAGAGGGAGTGGAGAGAGGAGAGGAGAGGAAAGGAGGAGAGGCAAAGGAGAAAAGTTTTTGAGTAGGCAAGAAGGGTGGGGTCCAGAGCCCAAGTGCAGGGATAGACCTTTGACAGGAAGGGGAACACTTCTTCCCTGAACGTGCAGGAAAAAGATGGAGTGCAGGCAAAGACTGCCTTGGTAACGGGAGGCGGATGAAGCATCAGCTTGGTGGAGTGTGCTTTCTTGATGGTCGACATTTGCCTGGAAGACAAAGGCCCATGACCTGAAACATGTGCCCTGGTATATGAATGGTTAAGTCGATTTAGTTTCACCATTCCCATCAAAAATGGCCAACCATGTTCATTAGTTGCTAACACTCTTCGTTTCCAAGGGAAAGCGGAGCTTTCAAAGGCAAGAGTTCTCACCTATTCCATCCTCACGCACACCAACATGCCCACCTTGCTGTATTTTATTGCTTTCCCCCAACCTGTCAATATTCCCAATTTGTCCTGTCGGTTGCTTTTTTGATCTATATGCTCCTTGATCAATGACCTCTTTAATCTGGCAGTTTGATGCATGGTATTGAGCTGGTAATCCCCTGTGGATTAGAGCCAGTTGTTTCAAATCTTGAAATATCAGATAAGAAAACATCTTAGAAAGAGAAAGCACTAATCATTTTAGGGAGATCAAGATGAGAATGATTGGAACACTGGGGTCACCTTGCCAGGAAGCTGTCACATGCTCGTGGAAGAGCAACTCCAATGAACACATTTCTGTAATGAAGTTGTAGCCTTTCCTCCCATCCATTGCCGCATAGGCCATCATCTGTCATGTACTGTTTTAAGTACTTTTCAGTAATGAAAAAGCTTACTAGTAAATGCAGAGGAAAGCTGCAGCTCTCCTTATCACATATGCCAAATGATGCGCAAATTAAACTCTTGGATGTATATAGTGACTTCCTCTCAAGTGGCTCAAAGAACATTCATTTATGTTGCCTCAGATTCTCTCCGGGCTTTGTCTGTTTCCTATAACTCACTTAAAACATATTGGGAAGCTGCAGTAACCATTTCAGGAAGCCCTTTAAGGTCACTTGGATACCATTTAATAAATTAGTGTTCCAGTGGACTCACTTCATTTCAGGAAATAACTTAAGCCCTAGGAAACTATGACTCAGGGTCTGTTTTGTCCCCACCACAGTGAAATTTAAATACCAGGCCTGTGCACCAAAGATTCTAAATGGGTCCTTTTGCCTTTTGTTACCCAAAAATAAATATACTTCTTATTTCAGCCCTGTTATCCCAAAATAAGATAGGAAGATGGGAAAAACTAAGACCTAGATTGCTCAAAATTTTATATTGGTTCAATTCACGTTTCTTCAGTGCTGTCTCATACTACATGCCCTGTGTGCGCCTTACGCAGGAGCTGTGTGCAAAATAAAGGCTAACCCCCTCAACCACGTCTCTTTGCTTTTGAGTGTGAGGCTGTTATGCAGAATTACTCACAGTTATGCAGAACTTCGTGCTGTGATGATGCAGTGAAACCACCCATTCTTCCTTCACAGTGGGTCGGTGTGACATGCATATACATTCCACGTTTTTTCTGAGCTAAGCAAAGTGTACTACCTAAAGTTGTTACATTTTGGAAAAAAACATACTTTTGGATCAAAGCTAGAGAGTTATCTTGCCCAATACTAATAAAAACAATAAAGGAAGCTCTGGGAATCCTCTCCGGAGGGTGTAAATAATATCTGCTCTCTAGAAATCCCCGGCTGAAACTTTTCCTTGAGGCAGGTCATTTGGATTAAATGTGCCTTCTACCCTAGGATTCTGCAAATCTGTCGTTATAACTGCAGTTTTGCTGACCCTTCAAATGGGCCACATTGACAGAGCCTCACCCTATATTGACAGAAGTCTTTGCATGGGTGGTTTGAGTTTACGGTCATGGAACTTTAAATAGAAATCCTGGTGTTCCTGTTGGGCTTCAGGCCATTTGGAGGTTATTTCAAAAAAAAAAAAAAAAAAGAATCCACATACACATCTATAATATGTTTATTCTTTGTAGGCTTGGGCTTCTTTTTCTTCAGGTAGGAAGGTGGACCTTAGTTTGCGAACCTATGTTTGGAAGTGTGGGGGCAGAAAAATTGTACTTCTGTCCTTTTAAATTCCTCTGGCTGGTCTAATAACCAAGGTAACATGAGACAGAGTGACAGGAGAGACAACCAAATTTATTATGTATGCACCTACAGGAGTTCCCCAAGGAGATGAGACCCAAGAACAGACTGGGCAGTTATGATTTATATGTCATTCTGGAGCTAAGGAGAAAGTGTGTGTGTGTGTGTGTGTGTGTGTGTGTGTGTGTGTGTGTGTGTGTGGTTTGGCACTGCAGAGGGCAGGAAGACAATTCAGAAGGAGATGAAAAGGCATCTTATGGTTCATATTAAACTAGTTATCTAAAAATAAATAAGTAAACTATAGTTATCTACGATGGTATCACCCTTCCCGGAGCGGGCCCTCTCAATTCTTTTAGGCAGTTAGGGAGAAGGTCAGTGGTTTTTTCCCTGAGTCTTTCATTTCTTGAAGATAATCAGCTTAAAATAATTAACATTTGTGGTGGCATATTTTGGGGTTGTAAACTCTGCTTCCCCTCAGAAGATTATAACTTTTCCTCAATGAGAGTAGATGACAGAGAGCATCGTGGATTTTTACCTAAAAGCTTTTGACAAAAGCAGACTATTAAATGTTTTCGTTTTAGACTTGCCTATCTTATCTTCCAGAATTTCAATTACCCCGGTGCATATTTAGTCTTATACAATCTGTTCCTTAAGAATGGGCGAAGGCTTTTTGATAAGGGCCAAAGGAATCCAAAGGTTAGGGCCTGACTTCAGGCCAGGGATTTGCAAACTGTTGCCCGTCTGCCTTTTATTTTATTTTTATTTTTTTGGAAAGAAGAGGTTTATTGAAACACAGCCACGCTTACGTGTTTCTGCATGGTCTGTGGATGCTTTCCCATTCCGACAGCAGATTCAAGTCGTTGCAACAGAGAGTATATGGACAGCAAAGCCTAAAAATTTACTACCTGGGCCTTTAGAGACAAAGTTTGTAGACCCCGCCTTTGTGTTTATATATATATATATATATAATATAGTACATATATATTATGAATGGTGGTTCGTCCTTCTGGTCCCCTGAAATTAATAAATGGAATGTGAAGATAAGTATGTTACTATTGATAGCAGTTTCATTTCTGCATTCCAGAAGTATAACAATGACTGGTGGATAGGAAGGCTGGTGAAGGAGGGCTGTGAGATTGGCTTCATCCCAAGTCCACTCAGATTGGAGAACATCCGGATTCAGCAAGAACAAAAAAGAGGACGTTTTCACGGAGGGTAAGCCTCCTTCCTTTCTATAAACATTGGGGGAGGTGTGGGAACATTAGGCGATATTTTCAAGTTTGCTTCCTGGGTTCAAACTTGGTGCTTTCAAAGGAAGAGGTACTTTTCTGTGTATGAGGAGTTTCTGAAACGGACACAAAGGTGTTTCAGATATTCATTCTCCCTGAAGCTCGGCACCACTGGAATCCACCTGAATTGCCGCAGCCTCAGCAAACGCTGCTTGGAATCTAAGCTGTCCTTCATCAGCGTCCCATGGGGCATGTTTCTCAGTACAGGAAGTGGGTTAACTGGCTCTTCCTGGTTAACTCTCAGAGACTCTCTCTTAAGCTGGCACAGAATGCAGTGGTCCATGTGGGTCCTGGTACCAGTAGCACCTTCTCCCCCCAGGGCTTTTTGTGGCTCCTGCCATGTCTTGGTAATAAGGTAAAGACTCTGTCTAGCTTCAGATGGATCCGCCTCTAGGGAACTAATGACATAGCCACATATCTCAGGGTGCAGGTGTTTCAAGGTTCCAGGGATCCACCAGAGCTTGAGAGAAAATCAGAATCATATGGAGCCTGCACATGTGAGCCTACATGGAAGCCTTGATTGGATATGTGTTGTCATTTTTTGTAAGTCCTAAAATAGAAGCAGTTCTTTCTCTTGACCCTCAACCTCCTTTTTCTGTTAGATCCTTTTCTATTTCAATAACTCCTCTGTTTAGGGGCCCTGTTGCCTTTGGCATATGGGAACCTCTTAAACAGTGATAGAAATGAAAGTACAGTCAACCCCACTTTTACTTATCAATCTTGTTTAGTATGCGACACGCCTATGATATTATTAATTCCTCTTGTTCCCCCTACTCTAAATTTTTTCTCTCTCTGGATACTCTTGAAACACATCCATAATACGTTTCTGCCTCAGGACCTTTGTACTTGCTGCTTCCTCTTACTGGAACCCTTTCCTTCATATTTCCACCAGATCATTCCATTGTCTGCTTCAGATCTTCGTTCAATATCACCTTTTGAGTGGCCCCTTTCCTGCCACCATATTTAAAATTGTACCCATCTCCCATCTCTATCCTGACTTAGTTTTCTCTGTTGCATTTATTAATATGAGAAATACTATATATTTACCTATCATCTGTTTGATACTGATATCTCCCACATGTAGAGTCTATCTCTATATGTGAAGCGATTTTGCATTTCTCCCCCCATTGTTGCACCCCTAATTTTTAGAACAGTGGATACTCAATAAAGATATGTTGGATGAAATAATAAATGTGTTATTATCATTTCCAAAGTTGTTAATTTATTTATTATTTTTATTACTAACTAGTGGCCTGGTGCACGAAATTCGTGCACAGAGAGGTGGTGTCCCTCAGCCCAGCCTGTACCCTCTCCAATCTTGGACCCTTCAGGGGATGTCCGACTGCCGGTTTAGGTGGGATTAGGCCTAAACCGGCAGTCAGACATTCCTCTCACAATCTGGGACCGCTGGCTCCTAACCGCTCGCCTGCCTGCCTGCCTGATTGCCCCTAACCACTTCTGCCTGCCAGCCTGATCACCCCCTAACTGCTCCACTGCCAGCCTGATCATTCCTAAGGTTTTTATTAGTATAGATTCTTTTCCATAATATCATTCTAGACTTAAGTACTTTTGAACTGAAAGCTTACTTTGCAGAAGGTGCAAGAGTCAAGCCAAGAGCTACAGACATGATCTTATTTTCTTTATATTGACCCTGGGAGGTGTAGCTCCTCCTCAATAGATAAGGAAACTCAGAGATGTGATATGATGTGCCAGGACGAGAAATCAGATTGCTCTGACCCTGGGGACTGTACTCTGAAGCACGGAAAAGGAGGGACAGTGGAAAAGTGGGGAGGTGGGCTCCTCAGGGCCCCAAGGGCTGCAGGGAAGCTTCTAGAGCCACATGAGGAGAACAGTGCTGATGATCTTCTATCCTGGGGCACAAAACTGTCAGTGCTTAATTCTGATCCCCACATAATCGCTTCTAAGAAGAAATGTTTCTTCCAGCTCTTACTGCTTGCTTTGAGCTGTGTTTGACATCGGAGTGGTGCCCTGGTGAGCTGTGCTAGTGAAAAGCAAGCTGCTCACAAAAACATTCTTCTGCCTAATATCTGCATTGGATAACTAGAAGAGAGATTTTTGCAAAATATTTCCAGGTCCCAGTTAGTTCCCCATTTTCTCTGAGAAATGAGGTCAAAGAAAACATTTGGACAGATTCTTGAAGTTTGTCTCTATACAGGATGTGGTGTGTTTTGAATTATCTAGCAGGATTAAGGCCAAAGAAAGCTTTGTGCTGTCAAGCTCTATTTTCAAAGGATCTGGGGAAGGACTGTTAAGTTCCTTTTCTATATTTTAGGAAGTCCAGTGGAAATTCTTCTTCAAGTCTTGGAGAAATGGTATCAGGGACATTTCGAGCAACACCCACATCAGCAGGTGAGGGTTTCACCTAAACTCTTTAATGGAATTCATTCTTTGCTTAATATTTGCATATACATACAAGTATTCTTACTGATTTGGAAACAATTTAAAAGGCTTGATTTTAAGATTTTTTTTCTACTTAGTATTTTATTGCTCACTTGTCTTCTATAGTGATTTGATTTGATTTAAAGGTTAGTTGTGGTACTAAAAATTTTGATATTTGTATACGTTTGAAAAATCTTATTTACCTAACATTGTGTAAACCCATCTGAAGCTAGTTCATTATTCCATTCATGAACCCAACAGACTTTAAGATGGTGAGGACCAATTTAAAAGAAAAATGAAAAGTTGTAGGCTATCAAGAAAACACTCTGTTTCAGCTTCCATGGGCAACTTGAGGATGTGTGGGTACAGCCCGGGCTGTGGAGATTGGGAGGGTTGGGCCCAGATGACCTCAGTTCTCATTGGACAGCAGACAGCTGAGCCCTGAAATGAATGGTGATGAAGGGAGAGTGGTGGCCCGGTCAGGAGTTGTGCGTTTGGAAATTGTGGGGGTATTCAAGCAGGACGTTTCCTCCCGCCACACTTCCTGACTCCTCTGGGCTAATTTCATTCTGGCCCAGAACTGATGCTGCGTTAGGACCTCCGTATTACCAATTCAGGATGACAGGTCCAAGGTCTCTCCTGGCCCATAACTGCAGGGAGCGGCATTGGTTCTGGAACAGTTCTGAGTGTGTGGGTGAACCAAGCTAGGTCTCTGGGTTGCCCCCACATGGACTGAACCTGCTTGGGTGGCCACAAAACCACCTTACTCAGATATTGAGTATATTTTGCCTCATCCCACTTGTTGGACATTTAAGGCATTGCAGGTTTTCTCTATTACAAACAAAAAATAACAGGAATAACTGGTTATAAACTTATGTGAAATTAAGAGCAGCCTAGTTGGAAAAATGTATCACTATCTGGAATGTGAACCAAAAGACTTAAGAATACATAAAGGATTGCAAAATTCAAAAAGAATGAGTGATTGAGGTGATGATTATTTTGACCCGAATTGTTATTCTAAGTTTCTCTCCATCGCATTTATTTGCCCACATTGATCTCAGCCGCGCTCAGCAGGAAGCAGCCTGTGGCCTGTGCTGGCCCAGAGCTTCCAGTGTTGCTGTGAAGTCCACCCTCCCCACCCAACATGAGATCAGGATGTGAGGTCACTCACACAGGGAGGAGGTTGTCTGTCTTTTCATGTCTTCACTATCAGCCCATCCTGAAGGCAGTAATAGAACCGTGCTCTGCAGAGAGGGTGACAGTGAAGTGATGAGAATTACAAATGGGCACATTATTCCATCTTTTAAAGTCATGTACTATCATGTGCAGATATTACATATTTTGATATGGCTCTCATTGTTGTCTTTTAGCCAAACAGAAGCAAAAAGTGGTAAGTGAGTATTTCCTTTTTAAATCTACTGTTGAGGTTTCTCTCCACATATGCCTGCAATGTGCTCCATTTCAGTGGTCCGAATGGCTGTAAAATAAGGGATGAGCCTCGTCGGTGGGGGCCCGTGGTGATCATTTTTTGTTTGACCGGAGAATTATGAATGTTGTGGCTGACAAGGAGGCGCACTCACCCTCACCTTGTCACGCGTGTCAAATCATCTCTTTCAGACGGAGCACATTCCTCCCTACGATGTTGTGCCATCCATGCGCCCGGTGGTGTTAGTGGGGCCGTCACTGAAGGGTTATGAGGTACAAACACCAGCCTGTTCTGCTTCATTCAGTTCTAGATCAAGAATCTAGGAGACAGCGACTGAGAGCTGGCTCCTCCCGGGCCTGCTTACAGATGGGTACCCACAGAAGCCACCTCTCAGCCTGTGACGGGGACGGGGCAGTGTGGGGCTTGGGGTGCCCCTCGCCCTTCCCCCTCCCCCCCGGGCACACTTCTCATCTATGATGTATTACATTGTTTAGAAATAAATATCTCCCTCAAACCATTGATAATGGCAAGTTCTGTTAAAAGATTTACTCTGCAACACATTCAAAGAAAAGGACTTTGTCTGTCTCAACCATTACCATTACTATTAGAAATAATAGACTGTGAACTGCAGAAGGGGACATATAGGCACTTTGCCAGCCAGACCTAAACCTTCAGAGCACCAAATCTCACCCTGCTGGTGCTCAAGTCGGTGGCATAGTCCACCAAATATTTCTCTGCGTATTTATTTTAAAGGACCTATAAAGGGAAAAACTCCATTAAAAATATTAGTGAACTTCTTCCCAATACCAGGTTGGAAGGAAAGAGTAAAGATGTAGAGGTGCTGCTACATGGCAGATGTTACCATTTGGACCTTGTTCTAGCACAGGTAACAGGTGGGACATCGAAATCAGAAGGTGGGCAACTTCCAGGGCACCATTCCCACTGAGCTAGGGCAATGCCTGGCCCCTACCTAGTAGGCGCTCCAGTGCACATTTGTTGAATGAATTCATCAATTTCTTAGAGGCAGATCTAAGCATCCCATCTCCTTCCCAGCTCTTCTTCTCCTTTCCACTTCCTCTCCCTGGCCCTTCCCTCTCCCCGCTCCCTTTGACGGGGAATGTCAGAGGAAGAGCCAGCAGAGTGGGCTACAGAAATCCAGCTCTGAGCATAGAGAATTTTTAGCAACATGCACAGACTAGCAGGGCTGCTTGAGCCCAGGGCTGGTCTGAGGGGTTCCAGCTCCTCCTCACTGGAGGCAAACACCACTCAGGTGTGGCAAGGACAGGCAGCACCTGCGTGCAAAGCCAGCCTGAGGTGGTCTCCTGGGGGTAGTTCTAAACCCTCATAAGGGAGGAGGGCTGGGGTCTAGTGAATATTGCTGGTTTATTCCTCCACACCCTGAAGGAGAACCAAGGGGGGAAATTAGTAACTGTGGGAGGTTAAGAATGAAAAATGCCTTCAACAATAACCTACCCCTTGGAGAGGACTGGCTGTAATAACATATTTGCTCAATCACAGTGCCCTTTCCTTCCACCTCTCTTACTTTTGACTTCTCTTTCTCTCTGCGTGTGTTTGCCTCATTCTGTTTTTCTCACCTCTGCGAAGGTAACAGACATGATGCAGAAAGCCCTCTTTGATTTCCTGAAGCACAGGTTTGATGGGAGGTGAGACATAGATATTTTTGTATTTTTTTCCTTTAATCAAACATGTATGATCGATTGATCTGTGGGTCTATATTTTCAGCAATTGAAGATCTGTAGTTAAAAGTCAGTAGTCAGGGGAGAATACAATGAAAGAGCTCTGAAAATATGAAGAAATGAAGGATAGCATTGAAGCCCCAAGGGAAAAAGGACTTGGAGAAGGAAAATAATCCATTCATTTTATTTAAATGTATGTGTCTGTCATTATTTTCTCACTTGTTGGTGGATTCAGACCAAAATTGTTTTATTGAAAGTATTAATTTAAAATATAGAATAATTATGATAAATATAGTGGCTCGCTGGTCAAGCTGGGCAATATCATTTGGGAATTACACGTGTATATGTGTATATGTCATATAAAGATATGAACATAAAGTACTCAACTTGCTCAAAAAAAGAGTGCGAGAAATGTTTTTATCATAAGCCTCTCAAAGTGACTATTTTGTGGAGAATAGTACTTCTTTGAATGCTTAGCTCAGGGTTTGTTTTATTATAAATTACCTTGCTATTTTATTGGTCTACTAGAGGCCCGCTGCACGGATTTGTGCACTGGGGGTAAGGGGGTCCCTCAGCCCAGCCTGTGCCCTCTCACAGTCCAGGACCCCTTGGGGGATGTCCGCCTGCCGGCTTGGGTCTAAGCTGGCAGTCAGACATCCCTCTCGCAATCTTGGGTTCTCGCAGTCTGGGACCCCTCACTCCTTACCACCAGCCATGATCCTGGCTTCTGGTTGAGCGGCACTCCCCCTGTGGGAGCACACTAACAACCAGGGGGAAGCTCCTGCATTGAATGTCTGCCCCCTGGTGGTCAGTGTGCATTATAGCGACTGGTCGTTCCACCGTTTGGTTGATTTGCATATTAAGGTTTTATTATATAGGATTTGTATGTATCCTGGCTCAGTCTTTAGCCATCAGATAATTTTATCATTTAAGTTTCTGTATTTTGCAGAGAAATGGTAAAAAGTTCACATTGACTTGACACTAAGCTCTTTCACATGCAGAATGAAATCCATGTAAAAATAACCACCTGTAAATACCCAAAGATTTATTAAAATGAAGAAAACATAAATAGTGTGGACTAAAAAGTATGGTTAAATGCAGCCAACTTACCAAATATTTGAATAAAGATGGTATTTTAGGAAAAAAGAAAACATGATAATGCTCTAAGTACAAATAGTATATATTTCTCAAAGGAAAGCTTCTGGATAATTGTATTAAAATAGTCATTCATTTCTGAGACTATATAAAAAGAAAATAAACTGAGATTTTAGTTCTAATAATTGAGATTTTAGTTTAAGAAATCAGAATGCTTCAGTGCAATTATGTGAATTGCTAACTACCTTAGTGTAGGCCAGGGTGCCTTCATGAATAGATCCTAAAATGTATAATGATTCAAACACAAGCTTGTTGTTGCTGGTTTGACAGTCTTAGGCAGATGTTCCTCAGCTGGAAAATATGGGGAAGGGGAGGATTGGGCAGAAAGTTTGTTCCACCCACCATTGGCGGCCCTCGGCCTGAGGGTGGTCTCTCCAATCATCTGGTGGGAAAAGAAGCATGCCGGCCTGGAAGTTTGATTCTTGCGTTTCTTTGGTTAAACTTGGTCACATGGCCACATTTAATTGCAAAGGAAGCTGGGAAATATATAGTTTAGCTATGTGCCCAGGAGGAAAAGGATATAAATATTATTGAACAAATAATAATGTTTGCTACATTCATCTAGTGGACCTAAAGAGCTATAAGCTAACCATGGATTTATCCTAGTTAACAAATTCCATCTCAAAACACAAAGAGGGCTTTTTAAAAAAGATAGGAAAAGAATAAAGTAGTTAATTATAAAGAAAACAAGTGAATAGCACTGAATACAAGAATATTGGAGTTGGAGGAAATGTATTTTAATACATTTAAATTTATATTTTAATTTATATTTTATTCTAATCTGTTTTCTCTAACAACCACTAACCTGCTTCTGTTTGAAGACTGTTGGCTATTGGGAATCCATTTCTTAAGAAAGCATTGCAAAGCAACAGCTGAGTTCTGACTTTAACTTAACAGTATTAGTCTTGGTCTTGCCCTCGGATGCTCTGGGCCATAACCTTTCCCCTGATGCAGCCCTCTGTGGAGTGGAGGCAGCTAACATGCATGGCTCAGTCTTCCGTGTTCTTGGTTGCACATGCAGACATCCTTCCGCTATGCTTGAAGCCACATGGTTTTACACTGTGGCGCCTTTACCTGAGGACCATCTGGGCAGTGACTCTTCTTGTGGCCCCATAACAGCCCTTGAGCTGAACAAATTCCATCTCAAAACACAAGATCTTAGATTGCTTTTGTCCCCACATAACATCCTTATAAACAACAATGTTAAAGATTTGAAATGTAGGACCTAAGGGAGGAAAGGAATTATTCTAATTTAGCAAAGAGAAAATGAGTGACTTAATTATTGCTTTTAAGGGTGAAGAATCTGAGGTTCTACCTCAGTCCTCAGGCCCAGAAAGAGGAAATGCATTTAATTATACACGCAGAGATCTGTTTGGAACCAGGTAGAGTTGTCCGTATCAAGCACTTACCAGTACACACACTGTTGAAGATGGTGCTAGAAATAGAATTAAAATGTCAGTGCCAAGTGTTCCGTGGGGTCTGATAACACAGAGGAGGAGCGGAAGATCTGAGGGCATATCCAACAGCAGCAACAGCAACAGCTGGAGAAAGTGAGTCAGCCTTGAGAGATCTCATGTAGGGCATAGTTGGAGACAGACATTAAAGGAGGGAGCAGGTGAGTAGACTTGCTTTCAAAGGATAAGAGGCCAGTGCTGCAGAGAAACCTGTACTGAATCTATTGGTTCAGTGTGTTGGAGACTGATAAGGAAGAAGAGGTTTGCTTATCTGGCTCTGACTTGTCTCCCTGACATTTTGAGCCATGACAATCTGCAGCATTATGTTTTACCAATAAATACAAGGAGAGAAAACAACAAATCATCTTTAATTGAAACCATCCATGAGAACAATTACACAGGAGGCGTTCGCACAGCCACACAGCGTAAACAATATGTTCTACTGGAATCCTGCTCTGTTTCACTGGCTATGAATGCAGTGGGTTAGACAAACTAGTCAGGAGAAAGTCCTGTTTTTCACAGAGCAAAAAAGAGGCTTCCTTCTTCAAAACTGTTTTTTCAGATCTTAGTTAGAAAATAATCCAACAAATTGGATTACCAAAGTACAATAGCTTGACCCTTACAGAATCATATGCTTGCCTTTTTGGATACCTTAGAAATTATTTGAGTCTGTTTAGAGCTACTTATTATACAGGTTTCTTTTCTTCTTTTTTTTTTTGCTATAACTATTATTGTAGGGTCTAACTATAATTCATGTAAGAAAAATGAAAAGCACAATATGAAAGAGTTCCTGAGGGATCCCTTACGCGTGATGTCCACACGTAGTGACAGTTGCTGTGCACAGATCATAAGCTAAGTGAGTTTCACAAGCTGCTACAATGCTACCGGCCTGGCGAGGATACACAGGTGCACCATGGCAAGGAGCTTTGCTGTCTTCTTTTCTTACCTCAAACATGCACTGGGCATCATCCCTGGCGATGCAGTTTGTTCAGCTGGTTGAATCTACCATTCATAGGCTGAACAGCAAGCAGTCAAACTGATTGCAATTTGTTGACCTTTGCTAATCATGTCAAACCCCAATGAAGTTGTTTAAGCTTTTTGCCAACTGGATCAGATCAGCTCTGTGGCGGTTATTGGAGACTTTGTAACCAACGCGATTGTGGCCAAAATCCTACATGAACATCATGTAATTTATACAGATGGGATCTGAAGCGAAAGGATGTTATTAGCTAAGGAACACTTAAAGAAAGAACAACAAAAAAGGATTTGAGAAAGAATTGAAGAAAAGAGGCTGAGAATACAACCTAGGGAGACTCCAGAGAGAGTATTTATTTTTGAAAGGAAATGGGAAGGACTGGTGCTGTCACAGAGCAGCTAAGCCATGGAAGGATTGGAATTGCAGTCAACAGATGGAAAAGAACAGCACCGTGCCTTCTGTTTCATAATCAACATTATTCCCTTACCGTTTCCTCCTACCACTCTCCATTCAAATGCAGACTCATCGGAGGACAAACACTAGAGATAATGAACGCTCTAATGCAAACATGAATACTTAAATCAGCAGGTTTTGATTACATGTCTGCCCCGATTCTCCCACCCTCAAGGTATATAGAAACATCACAGACTCCAGGGATGGAAGAGTTCATGGTAGACTGCCAACTTTTGAGGATAGGATATAAAGAAACTGTCTTTTTCAAGCCTTCAAATAGCCAATAATTGTCCTGTATACATTATATATGTGTCTATCAACACAGCACACTATGAATAATTACTTAAGAAAAGACTTTTTACATATTACCTTGTTTTCTCCCAATGACAGTCCCATGAGATAGTATGACAGAGCTACTATCACTGTTACATTGATTTTAATACTAACGCTCAAAATCTGACATGACTCGTTCACAGCCTTGTTCTATTAGTCTTTTATCTACTGACCAGCAAGAGAAAGATCCGGAAAGAATACTCAGGTCTATGTATGCCTTCCATCCCTGTCGTCTTGACAGTGCACTGTCTGTTCTTCGGAGCACTTTTCTCTATCCATACTAGAACTAAAATAAATTAATACACAAACAGGGCTGCATATTAGTTATAAGGAGGATAAAGTATAGAAGGATCTTACAGCTGTTCCATTACCAACATGGAAATACTGGTTATTCTTAAATGAGTGTGTTGTAACTGAAAGTAATGTCTTTCCATAGAAAATCACAGAAAACTAACACGCATAGGTCACGATGGATGGCCGCAATTGTGATGAATTCCAAAACAGAACTAAGCAACACTTGGGGTTCAGCATCGCAAAATTTAGAGAATGATTTTTTGCTAGTTTTCAGTGACATTTGCTACTATACCCAGTCTACTGAGGAACTGAGGTTCTATTAGTCTTTTACCTACTAAACAGTACCTACTGACACTATATCACAGGAAAATTTCCCAGGGAACTTTTTAGAGACGTATATCAAACAAGATGCGTGGAAGTGCTGAAAGACGCTAGGGGATAAGAGTATAGCAATGAAAAATGTAGAAAGGATATCAAGTAAAAAAAAAAGTATATAAACTAGATAACATTCAATGGTGAATGCAATGTAGTTACATTGCTGGGGAGCCTTTTACAAAAACACAGAGGTTTGGATTTGGTATCTGATCTTGATAATAGTAAGCGCCTTTGCCTAGAAATAAGAAACCCCTGCTTTGTCTGACTAAAAGCTTCCTGGGGCTGTGGCTTTCGTCTCCTGAAGTTTTTCATGCCTGTGTACTTTTATTAAGAAATAACTTGTATTAAAAATTAGTTGGTATTTTATTAACAAATAAAACAAGAAAAAGAACCCGTTATTGTCTACACCTTTTCCTGTTTGGGGACTATATGACGCAGTTTTTTTCTACGTGTGTGTGTGTGTGTGTGTGTGTGTGTGTGTGTGTGGTAAAACTTTGGATGTGTTTGAAAATGGCTTTGTAAAAATGTTTACAACCCAGCAGAAACCAAAAGTGTGCATCTGTTGGTAATCCCTTCAATTTTTAAGAACCAAGGGTCACTATTTGGCTTGAATGGAACTAGAAATTTTGATTTTCACCTAAGCAGAATAGACTGTTTGGGCTCTCCAAAAGTAATTATTTCTAGAAAGTTGAATTCTGTCCCTAAGCCAACCCACTTGTCTCCAGTCATCTATTTGAATTGCTCTGGAACTTCACTGTATGTTTCTAACCAGCAACTTCATTCTTAAAACAACAAGCAAAACAAAAAACAGAGACAGGAACTATAAACAAGCATTGTAAATAAAAGAAGCTGTGTCCAGGAGGACCGCCTGTGAGATTCCATGCCTCAGGTTGCAGCAGCCAATGAGGAATGGAGGCTCAGATGTGGGGTTCACCTGACTTCAAGGAATAAATCCTGACCATCTGTCAGCAGCTGGCCAAGACTAACTGAGCATTGCCCCTGTCGATGTGGCTCATGTCTGGAGAATGGGTTTCGGGGGAAGAAAACTATAAGAGGATTGTTAAATTAGGTGGCTAAGTACTGGCCAGGAGCTTGGGGGGGTGGGGGTGGGGGGCTGTGTTTTATACCTTCTTAGCCTCTAACCTCAGGGCACTTCCTCTCTGGGTCTCGGTTTTTCTTCTTGGTAAAATGAAGAAATATTACTTGGCCAGTGTTTCCCAATGTCTTGCAGCAGTTGAACAGCTTTTTACAATGAAATGATATAGAAAGCAGCAATGTAGAAAACGGAAGTGCAGAGGCCTTGGTTTGCCTGTCACTGACTGGGGAAGCTGAGCCCCGCCCACTCCGCCTCCCTGGAGGCTCCCAGCGGCCCTGGAGGTGTTCCACAAAATGCTTGGTTTCTGCAGAAGACCATTGAGGATGCCTCCAGTAGTTTCTTAGGGCCTGAAAAGTCTAAAAATTAAAACATTTAAATCTTCCTGACCATCTACAGCCTATAAATACAATGACACAAGCAAGGGGTACTTTGCACAGTCTGTTACTTTAAAGAAGTGATTTCCAACCATTTGGCAAGTGGAATATTTTTAATTCTCCCCCAAGGAGTCAGTCCCTGAAGTCAGGTGAAGAGACTCCTGAGAGTGCTGATAGTGTTGTCCCAAGACAGGTGTGAAATGACATAGGCCTCAGTAATGATCAGTAACACACCTCTTTCCTGCTCCACCTCCCAAAGGAGTGTGAAAATGAAGGAGGTCAGATGCACTCACTGAGCACAAAGGGGAGGAGGTCCTGCTCTCCTGGTCTCCTTTCTGGAACCCTGGCAGGTTGTGAAGATAAGAATGGAGGAAGGTCCATGGTGGCAGTAACCGGCCTAGAGAGGCATTCTTTGCATTCTGCAGGTAGATAATAGCCTGAAGTTGCTCACTCCCAGTTCATTTTAAAGAATTTAAAATTGTGAGCGGCAGAGATTCTCATTTGATAATCATACGCACGTAGACCGCTCTCTCCTTCACTTGCAACGTCTTTGCTTTATTCTCTTGTGTGACTGCAGGACACTTCCTAACTTAAAAATGGCCTGGCACAATTCTCACCCTGCCTTCTTCTGGGTGCCCAACATATGCAACTATGCCGAAGAATCTTGTGCCTGCAGAAAAGAAATCATATTTTTCATATCCTTAGAAATCAAACCTTCCTTTGGGCCTGTGGAGAAATGCTTTGTGTATCATGAATTAACTATTGGGCACCAGGAATGCAACAGAGCTACCAACTGGCTAATTGTCTTCTATGATTTCCCCCTTTGACCGGCAGCATTAACATGCCAGCGTGGAGTATCTGTAGTTTTTGAAAGTCTTGTTCAAGAGCAACTCAACTGTGAATTGTAGGAAATTGTGTCGCCGCTTACTAGAAAGCATGGTTTATTCATATGTTTTGATTCCCTCCTGGTATGGTGTGCATTAAAGAGAATTCAGCAAGGCAGACAATAATGGAGGAGGAGCTGCAATTTTGCTGCAACCATTTTTTTGTTGTTGATGTTAAATAGCCAGAACCTTCCTGTTTTTTGCTCTGCTTGTGTTTTAATACTAGCCAAAGCCTGTTTAAAATACTTGTGGCCAATGTTTATTATGCTGTGGTTGCACTGTCGTATGTAAAGTGGTTATTAAGTACTGTGCTTATAAATCACTTGGAGAGCCCTATGACATTTTTACTGGCTTGTTTTGTTCTGTGTTCCTATTCATAGGATATCAATAACGAGAGTGACAGCTGACATTTCTCTTGCTAAGAGGTCTGTCCTAAATAATCCCAGCAAGAGAGCAATAATTGAACGTTCGAACACTCGGTCCAGCCTAGGTAAGATGTTCAAATGTGGCGCTTCTCCAGCCTGTGCTTTCAGACGGGGATGAGTTTGGAATGGCTTTTCCAGTTTGCTCCCCATTCAGAATGGGGAAGCGCTGATTAACTGGAGAGAATGCTACCCCTGGAAAAGAAGGGAGCAGAACCCTGCAGCAGCCAGAGCCTCCTCTCCCTCAGCTCTAGCCAAATAGCTAATTAGGAGTCTGGTGGGAAGAATCCTCCAGGCCTCTCCTGGTCTGTCGCTGCCTAACCATGTGAAGCCACTCATCTCCGCTTTGCCCGCGTTTCTCAACGTGGCTAATAATATCTGTCACATCTGACTCATAGCTGACATGAAAGGAGATGAGATGTTCAGCCTTATCAGGTCTTTAGAAGAAAGCTAGACCATGGTGTTCTCACTGTTGCTTCTCCTGCTAACTGGTAGTACCCAGAATAGTCACATCGTGAAGTGGAAATAGTACCTACATTAAGAACACAGAGGGAGTTTCCCAGAGCACCAGTTAGAAAACATCCTAAAATTTACCATGATGGAGAAGAAAACACACATGCTATATGTGTTTAGCTCCATCAAGACATATGTGAGCAGAGTTGTAGATTCACCATCCACAGAAGCAAATCCAGGCTGCTGGGGAAATCACAACATTCATATCAAAAGGCTGTTTGTGGTTTCTATGATTCCAAGAGTGGTGTAGTACACTCATAACTTTCTGGGAGTCTCTTTCGCATTCACATTCTGAGGGCAACTTGTTTTACTGCCCTCTTCTTCCTGGGTAGATAGGGGTCTTCTATGCCACTACATTTTTTATCTACTGAAATGAGCTCTATAGGGGATTGAAAACTAAAAATAAAATTTCCAAATAGATTGCATGCCCAAACATCTCATCAAGAACTCACTGAAGGCTGTGCCAAGAATGGAGCAGGTTGGAAAGAGGCTACAAAGTATTATCTCTATATTCCTGGCATGGAATTGGCACATGGTAATTGTTCAATAAATGTTTGTTTGGTGGTTGCTTTGTGAAACAATGTTAAACTTACCAAATGAAACAGGTGTCAGAGCTTGTCAGGGCAAGATACCAGACATCAGTGGGTTTTTTTGTTTGTTTGTTTTTTCTTTTTTTTTTAGTCCTGTATTTAGTACAGCCTTTCACATACAGAATGAAACACTTTTAATTAGTTTTTTATTGATTTTTTTTTTTAGAGAAAGGAAGGGAGAGAGAAACATCAATGTGAGAAACATTGATCAGTTGCCTCCTGCACACATGCCCCAACTGGGGATCAAACCCACAACCTGGGTATGTGCCCAGACCAGGAATCGAACCTGCCACCTTTTGGTGTACTGGATGATGCTCCAACCAACTGAGCCACACCAGCCAGGGCCAGAATGAAACACTTCTATAAGGCACAATATTTTCACCTTGAGGAAGTGATGATGGCAGAGTTGGTAATAATGAATCAGATTAGGTAACTGACTAAAGTCAAGTATCATGGGTGACAAAGATGCCATATTAGATTGAAGATTTCTAAAACAAGCATTGTTCTCTGTTCTTCTTTCACTCTCCTCTAACTCCTCACAGTGCTGTTGACTTCCTCTGATGTATAATTGGAGGGTAATGGATACTTAAAAGCATAAGCTGGGTTGCCTGACTCTAACAATTGCATGAAACCAAGGGTTTCATGAATATTCTTTGAAGTCATTGGTAATCTAGTCACCTGTTGTCAGAATCAGTGGAGTGGGTGGATGGAGTTACTGTAAATATTGAGGAAGAGCCCTAGCTGGTTTGGCTCAGTGAATAGAGCGTTGGCCTGTAGACTAAAAGGTCCCAGGTTCGATTCCAGTGAGGGGCACATGCCCAGGTTGCAGGCTTGATCACAGTAGGGGGCGTGCAGAAGGCAGCCAATCAATGACTCTCTCTCATCATTGATGTTTCTTTTCTCTTTCCCTCTCCCTTCCTCTCTGAAATCAATAAAAATATATTTAAAAATATTGAGAAAGAAACAAGGTAGATGTCAGTTCACTGTTTTCCCCCTTTACTCTGTAAATTCATATACCACAAACCTGGAGTTAATTTAATGTCAATCTATTATAATAATCATTGTGTGAGCCACTTATGTCCATTTTCCTGCTGTGAATGCACATTTACAGATTCCTTCATCAAATGTTTATTGAACACTTGTTACGTGCCATACAGTATGCAAGACTTGGGAAGAGCAAATGTGACTAAGACAAAGTATCTTACACATGAGCAAACAGAAAGAGGAAACAGATGATTAAAATACTCCTTGATAGGGGAAGTATGAGCAAAGAGGTATGGGTATTGAGAAAGAAGGGTAGAGAGTAAGAAGTGTCTGAGAAGACATCTCAGAAGTTTTATTTGAGCTGGTTCTTCAAAGCAGACAAGAATGTGCAAAGGCATCAGCATATGGAAGAACACTGTGTGTTTGAGAAACAGCTCATTTTTTACAGAGCCTGCTTAGAAAATGGGAGGGGAGACATGCTTTTAGAGCAAAGGAAGAGACTGAGAAAAGTAGACTGAGGCCAGTATGTTAGGGCTCCATGTGTCTTGTTAAAGAGTTCTCCAGAATAAATCCCATGAAATGTTAACTTTAAAAGATACCAAATAGTTGTTACATCCAAAATGTTTTCTATGGTCAAATAAATTTGGAAATTGTGCATTAAACAATTGGCAGTTTTCTTCACTGCAAGACTTCTTAGAGCTGTTAGGATACAAAGGGCAATGCACATTTGAAATTCCAAGAGAAACGATTCTAGTATGCAAAATTTCTCTTACAGAAAACCTCCTTCTTCCCATAGGATATATTAGGGGATTTGTCTCCCAGGGAACTCCCTTTGGGAAATGTTGCTTCGAGCCTAGGAAGCCACTGAAGTATTTTAAGCATTTGGATGTAAAAAAGATCCCAGGTGATAGAAAGACTGGAGAGAGATGGGTCCAGATCAGTCATGGCCAAGTTGTAGAAGCATTCATTAACATCCCTTCCGGCATCATAGTCCATGACTCTCAGAGCTCCATTTGTCTGAAATGAGATCACGAGGAAACTTCCATTGGAACCCTTCTGAGAATTAGCCTGGGTAGTCAAGATTGTTGGATTTGGTTAAAGTTTTTCCTTAAGAAAATTAGCTATGTTGCCCTGGCCAGTGTGGTTCAGTTGCTCAGTTGGTTGAGTTGTCCTCCCATGCACCAAAAGGTAGCCGGTTCCATTCACTGTCGGGGCACATACCCAGGTTGTGGGTTAGATCCCTGGTCGGGGTGGAACTGTTGGATGTTTCTCTCTCTTTAAAAAAAAAATCAATAAAAACATATAAAAGAAAATTAGCTATGTAGATAATTTCTCTTCCTCACACATATAATTTATTGATTGCATTCTGTATACGTATTATCCAAATATTGGACCTACAGCAGTGTATAGTGTGGCTCTCTGCAACCTCCTGGCTGGCTCTGCCCGACCTCTCTGCTCATGACAGAGTGCCCATTGCCCAAGGGTTTAGTGTTAGTCAAGCAGGTGTGCCTGCCCTCTGCACCTGTCAGAAACCACACTGACATCATTGCTGGTGCAGAGGAAATCAGGCCACGGCATTTCTGAGGTATTTACACAGAGACTCAGAGTGCCTCGAGGGTTCCTTGAACCGGAGCAGTCTAGTTTGCGTCACTGCCTTTTTGCTACTTCAGAAAATATTGTTTTCAGATTTGAAAATTAAAGCAATATAGACTTGTTCTAGCATAGCCCTGGCCAGGAGTTAACATTAAGCCAGTTTAATGAAAACAACAAATGAAGAATATACCCCAACAGCCTGAGGCTGAAATTTACTACAATAAAAATACAATTTAGTTTTTAAACTTCTCTCATAAGAAAAATCTTTTTTTTTTTTTAACTGTTTCTGATGTGAGAAAAAAGGGACAGGTATGCTGTTATTACTATAACAAATGTAGAATGTAATTTCAGAAAAATGTTGCAAATAAGCCCAATTGTCCAAATTCTTTACAACATGAAACCTTTTAAGCCATAAGTATTAAATAATATTAAAAACAAATGTCTAATACAGATGATGCATCAGTGATTCTGTGGAAAATAAAAAGTTTATGCTTTTAGGCAAAGCCCAAGAAAATAGAGTTACATGACAGTTTTGAGCATTCATGACCCCACACTCCTTGTCAATCCATTAGATTGTGGGAGAGAGAACTTCTCAGTAGGTGACATGAACTTGAATTTATACTGATTAGCAAAACAAATCATGGGATTCTGGCACAAGCCCTTTTCAGTGAGGATGGTTAGAGCAGAACCACCTTTTCTAGGCCACCTTTGAAGTAATTTAAATTAGCTAGCTTTGTCTACTCTGTAATTTGGACGAAATTACAACATTGTGAGGTCACACCTGAAGCTCAAAAGAAAAGGTAAAAAGCAAAACAAGATCATCTCTCTGAAAATTAGTCTAATTCAGACTTGGACGTGACCCAATAAGTTAGATGATTTATAAAATATATAAATATATATATATTTAAAAGTCTTTTTTGTATTTCAGAAAGCCACATTATGTTTTTATGGATAACCTGTTTTGCTTTTAAAAAATATCTGGATTGCTTTAGATATTGACAAAAACTAATTTTTTTGTTTGAGCAGATTCACTCATGGATTTGGATAACTTGGCTATTACAGCCACCAAATAGATTTGCATCTAGATGCATTGCAACATTTTAATATATTTGATCTTAGTTTTTTAAAGTAATAGGATAATTTTGCCTCAGAACAGTCCACTGGCCTTAATACTTAAATTAAGACTTAGCAATATGCTAGTTATAAGATTAGACATAGAACATTCAATCAGGGATACAAAAATATGTACATCAGTAAAAACAGGTGAATTGTGGGATTTTTAAAAAGGAGATCTATAAAATATTAATATATAAGTTGATCACTGGTAAAAATATTTCAATGCAAGTTGCTTTCTATGAGATGCTCTGTATATGTGTCTCAGTTGTTTCCTGAATGTGGTTTCAGCTGCTATAGCTAAAATAAATTTCTTTAGGCAAAGCAACAATCAAAATTAACATAGCTATGCCCTGCTGGTATGCCTCAGTTGGTTGGAGTGTTGTCCCATATGCCAAAAGGGAGCAGGTTAGATTCCCAGTCAGGACACGTGCCCAGGTTATGGGTTCAATCCCCAGTCAGGGTGCATATGGGAGACCATCTTTCTTTCTTTCTTTCTCTTTCTTTCTTTCTTTCTCTCTCTCCCTCTTTCTTTCTTTCCCTCTTCCTCTCTCTCCCTCCCTTCCTCCCTCTCTCTCTCTCTCCCCCTCTCTCCCTTCCTCTCTTTCTAAAATCAATAAAAAACATGTCCTCGGTTAAAAACAAGTAAACAAACAAAAAATAGTTGTATATATAGCTAAATATTAGGGTGAGTGTAAGTAAGAAGCAAATCAAGAGAGCCATCTCAAATTTTCTACTGTTTGGTTTTATGCAAAACTCAAACCATTTCTCTCTCTTTAGAAAAGATCTTAAGTTAGGTCAGAATATGTAAATTCCAAATGTTCTGTTTTTCAATATAGACAAACATCTGAAAGAGGGGTACTATATATTTTTAAATATAAGAACTAATTTAAAAAAAAATAACCATGACTTGTTATTTATTATTTCTCTTTTTAGCGGAAGTACAAAGTGAAATTGAAAGAATCTTTGAGTTGGCAAGATCTTTGCAACTGGTTGTTCTTGATGCAGACACCATCAATCACCCAGCACAACTTATAAAGACTTCTTTAGCACCAATTATTGTTCACGTAAAAGTCTCATCTCCAAAGGTAATTAGCTCATCTCCAGCTTAAGGTTTAGCAGCTCTTTTGTTTTTTCCTCTGTGCTTTTTTGTCCATGTGCGAGGAGAATGTGTTGTGTAAACCTTTTGTTAATGAGCACAGTTTGAATTCCCACAGTTTGTAAAGGTTCTAGAAATTCTGAGGGAGAACTTTTCAGTGGGTGACATGAACTTGAATTCATACTAGATTAACAAAACAAATCATGGGATTCTGGTACAAGCCCTTTTCAAAAAGCTCAGAGTCTATTGTGGCAGTTATGCAGGAATATAAGAGAAAGAAAAACTAAGAAAGGTGAGGAAAAGTAAACTGGCTTTTCAGAGACTTTGGGTTCTATTTTGGTAAATTTCTTGGGTAATATTGATTCTTGTATCACCTATATTCTCTCCCCAGTTGAGAGAGTACATGGTTCCGGGAAGGTATCTAGATTTATCATACATAAAGTCAAACATCACCATATAAAATGTCTTATGGAAACATTGCAGACCCTTACACTTGTGCTTAGGTTGGATTCTTCAAGGAACATAATTATTCTGTGATTACGCACATGGGATATTTACCATGTATCTTCAGGCCACCAGGGGAGAGAAAAATGAAAGTGAGACAGCCTCAAATTGGTCACTTTTGATTTGGGTGTTCTTTCATTTTTTAAAACTGTTGATAATATAAAAAGTGATTATAAAATACATGCCCTTGGGGAGGTACTACCTTAATAGTTTTTTTTTCAGTGCCTCCAAGAGTTCATTTTAATGCCAATTCAACGTCCAACCAGAGCCGTAGTCTCCTCTCATGGGTGGAGAATGCCTCCAGAAGCTGGGCTTTCCCCCAGCCCTTCGGATGTCCTCGGCCTTCCATCTCTGGCACCGGTTCTGCGCAGGATGAGCTTGTCCAAACCAAGCCAGGACCTTTGGGGGAGCGTTAGGATGGATTGAAATTTGAAGCACCCTTCGCTGCAGTGCAATAGATTTCAACCCCTCTCAGCCCCTGTCCCGGTCACCCCCAGTCACCGTGGGTTCACAAGTGCAGCAACTGGGGTTCTGGTAGCCATAGTGCTGAAGTATCATAGTACACTGGTACTATTTTTGGGAGAGGGTCCTGTTTCAGCCAAAAAAAAAAAAAAAAAATGTTAAAGGAGAGTAGAGTATATGGCAAAATGCAGTTATAGCAGTGCTCAAAAGTCAGATATATCACTGGTTATATGTGGCCAAATGTTTTGCTTAGCTTTCTATCAAGAAATCATCAATGTAAAATTAAACTGGGATGCCTCAATTATTACTATTGACAAAAGGACCCAGTATATATAAATGACTCTGATGTTTATCTGACATTGAGATAGTGAACCAAAATATGACAATTGAATTTGGACATAAATGATCCGGTACAGATCAGTTCCTCTACTTTTGCAGGACCCTCTTTGAAATCTCTGGGTAAAATCTAGGGTGGGAACTCAAGATCCCACCCAGACCTCACCTGGAGCGAAAATAGGATGAACATATCAAATCCATTATAAGTGAAAGTCAGTGTCATGATGTCATCGCAGAGTTGATATGTGTGATCTGTCGCTTTGTATTTTCTCTCTATTCATGCTCAGTGCCAAACAGACTATTAAAAGGGGCCTTGGCTTATTTGGTTTTCTGTCCACTCATTGACGGTATCTCAGCTCTGTGTCTTCTTCCATCAGGTCTTACAGCGGTTGATCAAATCTAGAGGGAAGTCCCAAAGCAAACACTTAAATGTGCAACTGGTGGCGGCTGATAAACTTGCACAGTGCCCTCCAGTAAGTACAACCATTTTTGGTCTTAATCATTCTTGATTAGTTAGGACAGTGGTCGGCAAACTCATTAGTCAACAGAGCGGCAAACCGCGGCTCGGGAGCCGCATGTGGCTCGGGAGCCGCAGTTTGCCGACCACTGAGTTAGGAGAGGGTAGTGTTTCTTTTTACATTAGCATTGTCGTTTTTATTCTAGAATGATGGTGAGGGTGGTATGTTATCATAAACCTGAAGAATTTCTTGGAACAAACGGATGCTGCCCTGTTGGCTACACTCAGGCATCCAGAACTGGGTGGTGTCTGTCATGTCATAAAAAAACGAACTTAGTGTCCCATGTCCGATGTCCTTACCTGGCCAATACTCAGCAAACTGCTGAGTCAATGTGTATGCTTTTATGAAAAGAAAACCTACTGATTTGACTTTCCATTTCTTTGCTGCCTGAAAAGTTCTGATAGGCATAAAAGGTTATGGCATCAATGGTTGAGAATTTATTGGAACTAGGAGAGCCCTGTGGCGAGAGCAGATGAAGAGGTCAGGGTTAAGTAAGGTGAAAAGCCATATTATGGCAACTTTTCTCCTAGTGCCATTGCCAGGAAACAGCTGCTGAGTTGGAAGCCAAGCAAATGGTGGGAGGGGGTGGGGGGAGGTGACAGCTATCATGTGGGTCACCAGTGGTTGATCAGTGTCTACACCTGCCCAGCTGACTTACTATTTCTGTGCCCGTGTTTCTCTAAAGGAAATAACTTTTTCCTACTGATTTGATTCACTAGATTTATACTCATGTAAGGATTGTTGATGCTCTGAAGAAGCTTAAAATTCAATTCAGATGTTTACCGCGCACAGACGATGGCCTGGCCAAACGGCTCAGTTGGTTGAGCATTGTCCCACGCACAGAACAGTTGCCAGTTTGATTCCCAGTTGAGGCACATATCTGAGTTGCAAGTCCAATTCCCGCAGCCAATTGATGTCTCTCTGTCTCTGTCTCTTTTTGTCTCTGTCTCTGTCTCTCTGTCTCTCTCTCTCTCTCTCTCTCTCTCTCTCTCTGTCTCTCCCCCTTCCTCTCTGTCCATGGGTGAAGATTAAAAATAAAAAGTACAGACTCTAGAGCCAGATTGCCTGAGTTCAAGTCCACTCTAATCCACACTAGGATTACATCCCTAATTATGTAATCTTCGGCATATACCTTCCTCATTGGGTTTGTGTAAAGACTCAATGAGTGAGTATGTGGTGAAGCTCTTAGAACATGTCTGGCACATGATGAGCACCATCTAAGCGTTTCTGTTATAATTACTGGATGCACTTGCGCTGTGCCATGCCTAACCTGTCAAGCTCTGTAAGGATCTGTGCCCACCTGGTTTACTATTGTATCTCAAGCGCCTATCATAGTAGGCCCACAATAAGTATTTAGTGGTATTTATACAATAAGAGTATTAATGATATTTATGCAATAAGAGTAATAGATTATCTCTAATCCTCATAGTTACCTAGTAAGATAAGCAGCATTATCCCCATAAGTGAGGCAACTGAAGACAGAGAGATGAAATTATTCTCTAAGGTCACACAGCAAATTAGTATTAGATTTATGATTTATCTGGTTCCAAAATCAATTTCCTCCCCTCACAACCTCACCGAACTACACACACACACACACACACACACACACACACACACGTAACACACACACTTGGTTACCTACCTGCAGATAATTTGGATAACTTGGAGTCTGGAGTGCTATGTTAAGAAGTCTAACTTCACACTGTCTACTGATGAAGCCCACGTACACAGTGGAATATATGATTGAAGCACTGAGCAAATAGAGAAGAATGAATTACCCTGAAGAAGGACGCTGACCTTTATTGATCAGCAACCAAAAGCCAGGAGCTGTGCTATTGTTTCCAACTTTTAGAACAATCTTATGAGGATAATCTCATCAGTTGGGGTCTTCTGGGAAGCAGAGACCTAAATGGAATTAGAAGTGCAGATTGATTGAGAAAATGCCTATGTGAGATTAAAGGGAACCAAGAAGGAGAGCCTTCAGACCTGCTGCAGGTCTGGCCCTGGGAAGGGAGAGGGGGAAGGAAGGAGAATGAGTAGGAGGAGCCTCAGACTGTGATGCAGCCTTGAGACATCTCAGTCACCTAGATGTGGCTCCCCAGAGAAAAGGTTGCCTGTTAGAGGAGTCTTGTGTTGGGAGAAATATCCCAGCTCTAGTCCCCCTCATGCGCTCCGGCATCGACAGGCAGCAGCAGCCTGGGGAGCAGGGCCTCAGTTTGAATGCTGTGCTGGATGCTGAAGGTGCAGCAACCCAAGTTTGTCTGCTGCCTACACTCATCATGGCAGGTTCCAACTCAAGGGGAAATCCGAGCATGCGCCTCTATGACTGCCCTAGTGAATAACATTATCCTCACTTTCTAGAGGAGAAAGCTCAGTCCCTGGTTAAGAAACCTGTTGGAGGTAGGAATTAGTAAATGTGCCCCAAGATCCAATCCTAGATCTGTCTGACTCTAACTTCTGTCCACCATGCCACTCTACCCTTACACGTAGCTGTGTGATGTAGCTGAATCTCTGATCCCCAACGTGGACATGCACGCAAGAAATAGTCCATTTTCTCTTTTTACCCCATCCCACTGGGCAGGCAGGATATTTATCTATGCTTGAAGCCACCCTAATCCAGAGCAGAACAAAGAGCCAAGTCATAAGGGTGGGTTGGTGAGGAAGTTGAAGGGAGTGAGGGGGAGCGTTCCAAGCCTGAAAACCATTCACCGGGTGCATGTGATCCTCAGGGAAGGATGCTCTGCTGCATCAGCTCTCATGTGGAACAGGGCATCTCTGGCAAGGCAGGGAGACACACAGCCCCTCCTCTCTGGGACATTGGCAAGGGACTCCCTTTTCTCTCTCTCTGAGGGAGGGGAGGTGTCTTCCTCTCTTCCCCTCTTGTTGCTATTAAAGGAATTTCCTCTCTGCTTTGGTTGTACTAAAAGCACCCCCACTTTCTTTTGTTTCCAGAGGTAGTTAGCAAAATCTCTCCAACCCATTTAGGCTTTTGGGAAACAAAACCCAGCGGGGGAGGGAGGGGGAATGGAGAGCTGGCAATTTCCTGCCTCGACCCCCATCCTTTCCACCCCCACCCCACGCCAGACAAGGGAGAACAGAGCCTGCCACCTGCTTGAATGGTAGACAAGAACAGGAGAAAATACAAAAGGAAAAACACAGATTAGTATCTCGAAACTTGCTTGCCATGTCTATCTTCACAAATGTAGAAAGCTCCACACTGTGAGGGAGGCTGGTTCTGCGAGGCCCAGAGGTGGTGCTGAGGTCAGTGGGAGTTTCCAGGAGCAGGTTTGAGTGGACTTGAGAGCAGTTAGGCCTGTCTAATTTCACTTGGCACTGGTCACTTTGACCCACTAAGAGGAAGGCATTTCACAAGTCCGCCCAAATGCAAATACTGAAAACAATAGGCAGGCTTTCTAAGTAGTGGCTCCTTGTCTCAGGGGTGAGGGTGGAGTGGGCTGTGTGAACAGATGTCAGAAATAGTGTGAAAGGAATCTCCTCTGGTGAAGGCTATGAATATGGTAGGCTATCTAAGATACAGACATTGTATCTACCATTCCTGCTTGACTCCAAGACTCTGATTCTACTTTTGAAAGTGGCCAGCATAGAGATATTATTGAACCCATGTGGGCTCTGGAGCCCAGGGAAGAGGAGAGTATGAGATACATCAAGTCGGATGATATCTTCATTGGTTCAGAGCATCATTCAGATCAGAAATTTCTACAGTCACCTGGTATTGGCGGGGCGCTCTCCATGCCCCAACCTGTTGCTGGTGGCAGTAGGCTTCCTGCAATGTTATGAGAAAAGGAATTTTCTGAGACTCGCTTGGGAGAATAAGTAATATTTATTTGCATGAGACAGACTTCTGAGTTTCCAAGGTCCCCTCTCCCTCTGTCCCATCACGGAATAAGTCCAGCTGTGTCCTTAGCAGAGCTAGGATTACAGCCATTGCCCAGAATGTCTAATCCATGTTTGCACAGTCCAGTCCAGCATCAGGCTAGCTTAGCTTGTATTTCCAGCTATCATCCATTACGTGTGGGGTGCACATGGCCGTGGGCCATGCAGCTTCTAGGGCTACATGGTTATGGCGGGGGGGGGCCATGGGTGAGTGCAAGAAAGCAGGGGCAAAGCCAGAGGAACAAGAGAGAGAGAATTCCTTTGTCTACATGCCGATTTTAACCTTCTAAGATTTCTCAGGCTTGCAGTGGTCCTACCCCCTCTAGCCAGTTATCTTTGATTTCAGGTTAAACAGACAGGGAAGTACCTTCCCTACATCACCCCGACTTCACTGCCCATGCACCCATGTTCCCCTTTGTCCAGTCTTTCCCCCAGTGATCTGCAGGGAATGGACTGGTGGTGCCCTGGGGAGAGTAAAGTTGCAGCTTCCTGGTGAAGCTGCCTGGATGACCGTGAATGTCTGGCCTTCCCTTTGTTTTCTTCCTATCATTAATACTAATAACTAGCTAGTTTCAACAGTAACAACCATGTGGGCATGTCTGAGGACATGGTCTCCATGTCTCCAGGTGGTTAAACCACACAGACTCCAAATACTTAGTCACCTCAGTTCCATGTGGCTCAACTGCAGTTAACCCTCTTGGCAAGAATTAAAATACATTCAGCAAACATTAGTTAAGCATTAGGTTGGTACCTTACAAGGTGTGAGGGATACAATAGCATGTTCTTGCCTTCAAAGAGTATACAGACTAATAAGATTACAGTTTGTTAAGTCAACTCTTGGCAAACAATTTGGTAGGCGATACATCTCATGGATTAGAGAGTGATTTAGGTCAGGGTTCCTCCACCTCAGCACTATTACTTTTTTAGGCTGGATAATTTTTTGTTGGAAGTCCTGTGTGTTGTGAGATGTTCAGTGGCATCTCTGGCCATTAGCAACCCTCAAGTGTGATAAATGCCCCCTAGGGGGAAAAAGTCACTCCAGGTTGAGAACCACTGGATGAGATTAATATATGCACAAGTTTGGGATAATAATGTTATAAGAATTCTCAGTAAGTTATTTCTTGAGATACATGTAGGTGAATTGAACTTGTTTTTTACTAATTTGATCTTTCTATGAGAATGAGTTTAACATTTATTCCTAATAATTACTAGAGGAAATACGTGTGTCTTATTAGGGGTAGGGAGGGGGGTGGTGGATGTGGTTTGGGACTTCATATGAAGATGGAGAAGCAAATGTTTGGCAAATAAATTTTTGCTGGAGCATCTTCAACAATGGGACACAGAGAGGGCTTGGATCAAATGGGCCTTGCTGGGTTCCTCCCTGTCCCTCTCACCTGATTTACGTTAAACTGCAGTTATCTGTGAGGATACTTGCCTTCCTGGAGCTGGTCCTCTATCTAAATTCCTTTTAGGCAGTTAAGGGGCAGTTTAAGGATTTAGTGTCTTAAAAATAACTAGCTTAAAATAATCAATATCCCAAAAAGGCATATTTTGGGGTGGCAAACTCTGCTTCCCCTGTTTCCTGGGTAAGGCTTCTTCTAAAACCTTTTCAGTAAATGGTCAAATAGTAAGTATTTTAGGCTTTGTGGGCTATTTGGTCTTCTTCGCCAAACTACTCAACTCTGCCTCTGTAGCAGGAAAGCCGCATGGACCATGTGTAAAGGAATTGGAATGTTCCCGTCAAACTTGGTTTATAGGAGCAGGAGGCAGGCTCCATGTAATCAGCCCAACAAAGTTGCCACCCTTGTTCCATCTAGGACAAAGTCCTAGTTATCTGTTTCTGTCCAAACAACTGGTTATTTATTAGTTCTAGTTATCTATGACTGTTTTAGCTATGGCTGTTCTAGTTTTCTATTACTGTGCAAAAATCTACCCCAACACTTACTGATTTCAACCAACCACCAGGTGAGCTGGTGGGATTCAGCTGCGCGGCTGACCTGGTCCCTTAGCAGGGATGACTGGAGGGCTGGGCCCAGCCGGCTCCTCTCCCTCTCGGTGTGGTTTTAGGAACTTTCCATGGGATCTCCTCAGCAGGGATATGCGCTTCGTACATGGCAGCTCCCAGGGCTCCAAGAGCAAGTATTCCGCTATCTCAAGCTTAGATACTGGGCTTAGATACTGACACAGCATCACTTCCATGGGTTTCTGCTAGGAGTCACAGAGGCTGCCCAGGTTCAAGGAGAGAGGACACACTGTCCATCTTGACATAAAAGTGTCAAAAAATTGGTGGCCATTTTTGATCTGCCACAGACAGAAAGACGAGCTGGGAGGATGGGCTCCTGAACAGTTCTCTGGAAGAGGGGGGCTTTCCTTTATGCCCACTCTGGTTTCACAGAAGAAAAGGTGGGATGCAGGCAGAAAAGGGCCTATGCGATTACAGTGGTCGGCAAACTCATTAGTCAACAGAGCGGCAAACCGAGGCTTGCGAGCCGCATGTGGCTCGCGAGCCGCAGTTTGCCGACCACTGGATTAGGACCCAGAGCCCCTTTCATATAGACTTTTTTATATGAGCCAGCTGAATTTGCATTTATAATATACATCTGTACACTATATTGTTAGATTTCATTTGGCTTCTACCAGGTATTATACCCATTTCCTTGTCAGAGAATTTGAAAATAGTACATTTTAAGAAGGCCGAAGTTCAGATTGCCCCAGTACTATGCGAGCTACATAATGCCTGGTGAGAAAAGCAGATAGGCAGACAATTGAATCTATAAATGAAATGTAATCCTTTGATCCTGCTTAGTTACAAGCTGGCTTGTGTTACCAGAAGCTGACCCGCAGGCTCTTTGAGCTATGTTAAGTTTTTTCGTGCGTGTAAAATGCCATTGATCGCTCTCTCTGCCATAGGGGAGCTCATCTCCTCCACAGTCTTGCAAACTTCTAACATTACAGCAACCATAGTAGTTCTCGTCTATCATCCTTTATTTTCCATTGCTGAATGGACTCAGATTTATTCTATTAAACACAAGAACTCCGAAGCGAATGATAGTGCCCAGTATCCTTGATCGTATTCCTATCGAAGTAGTCATTTTCCATGGCCCTCTTATAGTCATTTTGCTTAAATTATTTAGGACCGGATGGACTCACCCATCTATTTGAAGTGCCTTCCCCACTGGTGCGTTCATTATTACGGAGCCTCTGGATGTTCGTAGTTGAACCTTTAACTGCCTTTGAAAAAGAGAGTAATAGGTTTCAGATGTTTCCTTCATGAAACAAGGCCACGTGGGATCTTGTTTCTCTCGGTCCAAAGGAGACTATGCTTGCTGCTAGGACTCAGCCACCCAACTTGGGTGTCTGGAGTTAGGAATAGCTCACTCCCACCAGTGCCGACTTATAGCATTGGATTAATACGAACTTAAAAACATTGGATGCCTTTTCTGCAGACGATAACACTGGTTGGGCTTGTTATAATCTTTGAAGGATAAGGATGGACAGAATGGAGCAGTGTGGTGAGGAAAAGTGCTTGGGTACATAATGAACGTCACAGATTATTAAAGAGAGAAGCTAGAAGGGCTCAAGGTCACTAATGTTCTAATGTTCTTTGCCTCATGTTTTCCCCAGCAAATAGTGGCAAGAATCCTGATTGTCTTTCCAATTTAGCTCATTGAAGTGGAAACTGCTAGAGCCCCATAATGTTGGTAGACCTCCTCCAGGGGTGGGGAACATCTGGCCTGTGGGCCCTATAAGGCCCTCAAAATCATTTGCTCTGGCCCTGCCAAGGCATTGGGGGTGAGTTAATGAAACGTTTGACCAAATATAGCAGGCTCATTTTTAAGTTGATAATTTTGTATGGCTCGTGAATGATGTTATAAATATCCAAATGGCCCTCAGCAGAAAAAAGGTTCCCACCCCTGTAACCTTGGAAAATCCCTTTAACTCACAGTCCAGTTTCCTATTACTAGTTGACTCAGGACTTAAAAAAAGCGTTAGTAATATAAAGAATGTAGTTTTGAGCCCTAGCTGGTTTTGCTCAGTGGGTAGAGCATCAGCCTGCGGACTGAAGTGTCCTGGGTTTGATTCTGGTCAAGGGCACATGCCTGGGTTGCGGGGCTTGATCCCCAGTGGGGGGCATGCAGGAGGCAGCCAATCAATGATTCTCCCTCATCATTGATGATTCTATCTCTCTCTCCCTCTCCCTTTCCTCTCTGAAATCAATAAAAATATATATTTTTTAAAAAAGAATGTAGTTTTGATATGAAAGAAACGCTGGTTGGCTATTTTGTAATCAGCATTACATGTTGACCATTCAGCCATTTCATTTTACTAAATGATATTTGGCAGTCTTTTTTTTTTTCTCTCTCTCTCAATGGTGGCAGCAGTTTCAGGATCTTTATATTTCAATAGCAAAGAAATAAATGTATTCTCATCCCTATTCTTTCTTTCTCCACTTAGAAATAGGAAAGTTGTCCCACCTGGGGTTTTATATATGTACAATAAATAAATGTAAAGCAATGCTTAGATAATGGAAGAGTTTGCATATATTTAACCTCCTAAGTAGATAATATTCAGCAAGGCACCAACTTTTTTTTAAAAAAAGTTACAATTCAACTGCAAAAATAACTTCTAAGTTTCATAAACTTTTTATTTAAAATGTTCAGTAGCAATTTCCTAGATAAAACATATTAGAAATTATGTTAGTCTTAGTGAGATTCTCCCCTTTATGCTAGAAAATATATGTGCTTCATAGTTATAAAGAAAGACTTGCCCACTCCCTCTCTATGTCTTCCCTCCCAAAAGAATGTGAAAGAAATAAGTGGAATCTACTCCAGTCCTCAATGTAGGACCTAAAAAGTGCTCTGTCTTCTGTAAAAACTCCGATGACCCACCATTGCAGTTCTTCCCAGATTTCCAGCTTTGGGCATTGATAGTCCCAAGGATCACTCAGTCCCGAGCAAATAAGACGGCTGGCTGCCCTACTTCAGGTGCCCTCCCTGGGAAGGTTTCTGATGCTCTGTGAGTAGATAGCTGGAAAGGTCATTAAGTACTTACAGTTTTTATAAAAAGACACTGCAGATCTTCATTTCCACTTTATTCAGCTTCCGTCATTCCCTTTCCTTCTTTCCTACCATTTTTGTTCTCTGAACCACTGGATGAGCTAAAGGCATGTTTTTCACTCTTGTCACTTATAAAGCCTTAGTTTTTAATTTTTCTGAACGAGCTTATCCAGAAAAGGGTTGATTTTTTTTAATGGTTTGTTTCGACTCCTTTGTTCACTTCTTATGAACTTCAGTGGCCACGTTATTTCTCTCCATTTCAGCTGAAGGAAATGTCCTATTGTTATTGGGGAAGTTGATGTATCCCTTTCCCCACTGAGTGCTGGGGGTGGAGTCCTAATGATATCTCGAGAAAAAGAATTTTCTGAGACTCCCACAGGAGGATGGGTGGTTTTTATTTGTGGAATTACATCTCTGTGCTTCCAAAGTTCCATTTCCCTTACTCCAGTCCTGGAAGAAGCGTAGCTAGGGTTTTAGTAAGGCTAAAAACAAAGCCACCGTCCAGAGTTTCCATTCTGTGTTGCCGTCGGGTCCAGTTCAGCATCAGGCGAGTTACATTCATTAGTCCATTGTGAGTGGGGATCTACATGGCCGTGGGCCACACGGGAGAATGCCAGAGCCCCACAAGCCAGGAGTCAACTGAGAACACAAGACCAACAAAAGAGAGAGGTCCTTTGTTTAGGGGATTAAATATCCCAAATTTCACACCCTTACAGTGGCCACACCCATTCTGGACCATGACCTATTCCCAGGTGTGACTGACAGCAAGCACCTTTGCTCATCCCCCCCAACTTTACTGGGCATTCGTCTGTCTCCCCCTTGTCCAGTCCCTTCCCCCAGCAATCTGCAGGGAATAGATTAGTGGCTCCCTGGAAAGTGTAAATAAAGCTTTAACTTCCTGATGAAGCTGCCCAAATGACATGCCTGTAATATTTGGCCTTCCCTGTTATTAATAACTAGAGGCCTGGTGCATGAAACTCGTGCAGTAGGGGTTGGGGAGGGGGAGCGAGGTCCCTCAGCCTGGCCTGTGCCCTCTCGCAGTCTGGGAGCCCTCGGGGGATGTCTGACTGACGGAGGGAGCGGGCCTAAGCCATCAGTCAGACATCCTTAGTGCTGCTGCAGAGGCCGAAGAGGCTCCCGCCACCGCCACTGTGCTTTCCAGCTGTGAGCCCAGTTCAGGGCTTCTGGCTGAGTGGCACTCCCATGTGGGAGCACACTGACCACCAGGGCGCAGCTCCTGCATTGAGCGTCTTCCCCCTGGTGGTCAGTGCACATCATAGTGACCAGTTGTTCCGCCATTCGGTCGATTTGCATATTAGCCTTTTATTATATAGGACTAGCTTAATTAGACAGTATCACTGTCATTGGATGTCAAAGGTGTTTGCTGCCGTAGTGCTTTGAAAACAGCCCAGCATTACCCTTATCTCGGGCAGTCACCGATGGCATGACATCACAGAGTGGGTAACTATTCATGGCCCGTGACTGTCACATTACTCACACCCTCTTCTGCTGATTAGGCAGCTCTCTGAATCTGTACCCCACGCTGGAGGCCTCACTGCTGCCCAGTAAGAAGCTAACTAGACTTGAACCTTTACATTTATGAAAAAATAGGCAAAACTGTTTCGCATAATTCATTGGGCTGCTTCTCTTTGAATTTCATGTATAATTTAAATTGTTTTTCCTATTATTCTCACTTTCTAACACTGGTCTAATCATTTTCCTAAACAGTTCAAAAGAAAAATTGTCACAGATATATAGTCTGTAAAATTCTTCTTGAAAGTAAGTCACATGTCAGTATTTCGTACAGAAGCTGAAATTTGCTTTCCTCTGTGCTTTTGAAAACCTGAAATCAGTTGCATCTTGCGTCCTATAGCTGTCTTTTTTAGCATAGTTTCCTAGAAATGATTGTCTCAAGCAAGCATCCATGTGCTGATGTAGACAAAGTCTATGTATTAAAGTGACTTGTAATTAAGTGTATGTTTAATTGTACCTGCAGCCATGACGATGTAACGTGTGGGACAGTCAAGTGGATATAAGCCTCATTCAAATAACATTCTGCAATAGGTGCCGCTTACCTCCCTTTGCCCCCTCTGGGCTTTGCAATCCTGGCTGTGACAGTCAGGGCCCCAGTTCAGGTGACCCTGGAGGGTTCTTTAACTTGGGGCTTTATGAAAGCAAGAAAATGACTTATTGAGACTACACATTGGGGAAAACCCACATTATAGAGTGAGGCCTATGTATTTGAATTATACAGTTGACATAAACAAAAGTATATGAATAGCTGACACCAAACATCAAACAACATAGAGTCTAGAATGTGCTACCAGCTTTAGTCTGGAGTGGCTGACGGAGTGGTCCTGTGTCCCCGTGGTGGCCACTTTCCTCTTCTTCCTGTGCCCCTGTCTCAGTCCGAGGCTGAGCATGCTCTTTGGGGTAGGGGGGTTCTAGTCCTACTCAAGGTCGCACTGCAGTGCTATCAGAAAGTGCAGCGTTTCTATCAGAGCATTATGGACACTTCTCAGATTCTGTGTTTGTAAAGTAACTGTTGGAACTTTACATTAATGGGGGAGGGGCTTTTAATTGCAAGAGACAGAAACTCTCTTAAGTTACTTTTGTGGAAAAGGGGATTTATTGAAGGGATATACATTCATGCAACTATAGCAACTAGCTGTTTTCCCAGTCTCTCATGGGCCATATGGTTTCTTTCTCCCATTGTGTCTTTGTTTCTCTTTATCTGTTTTATTCCTCTTACTTTTACAGATAGAATTCTTTGGCTTACTCATAATTTCCCCTCCCTCATCAGTTCAACTTTCACACGCCTCTCTGGGCCTCCTTCCAAATCCAGAACTTAAAGCTGCAGCTCCAAACATTAACTGACTCAGTCTCTTGATTGTTCAACTTAAAGTCCCAGAGTGACATAGACTCTCAAGGACTTTAATACTTGTCTCTCCCACCAGACTGTATGTTTCTTGAGCATAAGGATATTATCTGTTTTCTTTGCCACTGTATACCCACAATGCCATGCACAAAATAGTGCTGAGTAAATATTTGGTAAATTAATAAAACATGCAGAAAACCATCTGAAATCTACTAATAAACGCTCTTGGAGGGAAAGGTTTCCACGTGAGTTAAACTGGCTAAATCTTCTCAAACACCAGTCGATTTGGATTGAAGTCATCTTATTCAGGGTCAAAATGTTCAGTAAAGAATAATATGATGAAAACATTCAAATAGTAAGTGTTGGGGGAGAGATGGTTTCCATGGTGACTTCTGCTTCAAGAAGCCCTCACACTAATGAGCGAGTCAGTTGACTCACCACAAACTCAGAGTCATCCAGTTGCCATTAACCTGCAACCCAGCCGCAGCATTAGTGCTGATGGCAGTCACCCGGTTTGATTCATTCTCTGAGAGGTTCTTGTTTTGTCAGAAAGAGCTAATAAAAGCAAGTGGGTGGTGGAGGAGGTGGTGGGAGAGAGAAGGTGCAGATAAAGCTGTTGGTGGCTGGGGTATGCTTTCCCTTACCTATGGAATGGCCTTTCTCTCTGCCATGGTTTTCTGACTGTCCCTCCAGGGAACCTGTGTCCTGGGGATATTCTGTCTGTGTTCCCGATCACACTGCAGTGACAGAGGAGCCACTCTGCTCCTTGGGGAAGAAGAATGCTTCTTGATTATAGGCCAGATGAAGTTGTTAAGGCCTGAAACGTGGACACCACATACTTCTTGTGTGACACCCCTCCCCTCCCGCAATGAAATAGTCCTTGTTTTTGTCTTTTTTAAAACAATTTCACACAATGATCTTCTGTTAGCAGAAATCACTGTAATGTGATCTTTTTGTATTAATCCTAAATCTTCTTTTCATATTGTTTTATCATGAGACGGATAACATCATTTTCACCAACATTCTGAAAATTACCTAAGTAAATGTTATTCCCTTCAACATACTAGTAGTTACTTGGGGGGATGAAATGTTTATTCCAATGACATGGCCATTGTACAAAACATTTTTAGAACTCCTCTTTCAGTAGCATTAATTGCTTCTTTCATATTCCGAACTAAGTTTAATTCAACTCTATAGGAAGATATGGATACAGATGGGAATACATTATCTTTTCACTATATCCTACTTATAACTCCTTTATGCTTACCTCATCTTTTTCTTCTAAATAATTAAAACTCTAAATATTTAGTGAGCACTCCCATTTTTATGTCAATGTCCAAGTTTGCACCTGGTTACCTATGCAATTCTTCACTCGACTTTAACTTAAGAAACTGCCAGCACCGCCCCCTCAGAATCTGATATTTGCTGCTGGATATTAGGAATGCTGTGATCTGCATTGAGTAGAATTTTAGGTTTCATTGCCTAAAGCGTGAAGTATAAATGAAATGGATTCCTCTTGCAGGAAATGTTTGATGTTATATTGGATGAAAACCAGCTGGAGGATGCGTGTGAACACCTGGGAGAGTACCTGGAGGCATACTGGCGTGCTACCCACACAACCAGTAGCACCCCTATGACCCCGCTGCTTGGAAGGAATTTGGGCTCCACAGCACTCTCACCATATCCCACAGCGATTTCTGGGTTACAGGTATTGTCACTTTCCACTCGTGCTTTTACAACCCAACTTTGATTAAGATTCTATAGGGAACTTGATTGGGATGGAAACTGAGATTGTCCTTAATCTGAAGGAAATGTGCATAGGCATTATATAAAAAAAAAATGTGTAGGCATTATATATATATAAAAAAAAATCTCCACTATTATTTAATCACTAGAGGCCCGGTGCATGAAAATTCATGCACTGGAGAGGGGGTCCCTCAGCCCAGCCTGCCCTCTCTCACAGTCCAGGAGCCCTCAGGCGCGGGAGGCGACCTGGCAATCAGGGGAAAGCAATGCCCCCATCACACCTCTGCTGCTGCCACTGCTGGCAGCTCAAGCCTCGGCTGGCCCTGGTTACCTGTGCCTCGGGCTGGCCCTGGGCGGCTGGGGGGCTGAAGGGACTGGGGGAACCAGAGGCAGGTGCCCTGGCAGTACCGCCATCTTGTGGCTGTGGGCGTCGCCATCTTTGAGGGCATGGCAGTCAATTAGCATATTTCCTCCTTATTGGCTGTGGGCACTGCCATCTTTGTGAGGGTGTGATGGTCAATTAACATATTCCCTCTTCATTAGATAGGATGATCTATCCCAGACAAAGTGACCCAGAAAGTGGCCCTCTCTTTAGAACTTTGCTCTCTGTTCATTTATAATGGCCTTCACTTAGGTAACTTAATCCCTCTATGCCCAGACTCTGCCAGCAAACTTAACACCTACTCCATGCAGCTGTGCGTTATTTCTCCATGTCACTTCTTAAGGATTGTACAGTAGTAAGCTAAGTCAAAGATTTGGGGACAGATGGACCTTCTGACTGCTCTTAACAAGTCCTGCGCCATGGGTGGTGGGGTCCTCTGGCTTGCCCGGTCATTAGATTGTGCACACAAGTAGAACTGCTCTGTTTGGAAACAGGGACAGATTTTCTTGGGGGTGCGTGGGGCCCACCTTGGTCAGTGGCTATGACAAGTGTCCTTGAGAGAAGCTGGGGACGAGCACAAGTTCTCTCTCTCCCCCATGTTCTGGTGCTGCATGCAGAGCTAGATGTGGGAGCCAGAGGGTAATGATACAAAGTGAATCCTGCCTTTCTACATCCATTATTATTTACCATTTATCAAGCAGCTGCTGGAATGTGGCCAAAGCCCCAGCTGACTGAGGAACAGGTAGTCAATTGAGCCCTCTTGCATCGTGACTAGTTCTCTAATAATGGGTTATAATGACAGTCATAATTGAAGATCGTGTAGAGTTAACTCTGAGATGAATGGCACTCTCTGAAGTGCTATTATAACAGTATTGCTTTGCTACAAAATTGCATCTTTGTAAGCAGAAAAACTGCCATACAAATGAATAGCTTTTGAGGCTGGACACGAACATGGGAAATGTACTACTATAAAATATACATATATTCTGTATACAGTATATATGTATGCACCAGGACTATTTCTTGCCTTGTTTCACTGCCTGTGTGCTGATCTGAGTGTGGCATTTCCACTGACGAATTTGGGTTGGCTCCAAATTGTACATTGTGAAATGAGAAGTGGATGCATGAAGCAATGTGCTTCTGTGAGTACATAGAAATGAAATGTTGCACTTTATCTATAAAGATAACACTCTTGATTCTCATCTCTAAGAAACCCCCCTAGAGTGGTTCTCCCAGTTTCACTTGAGTTAATGTGGTGCCCTTTATCCGGTGGCCTATTTCTCCTAGTAACCGTGGCATTTAATTGCTAGACCCCTGGCTGAGATTAAAGGCACAGGCTGTGACTGTTGAGTGAGTTTCCTTCTGTGTGAAGGTGAGTGTCTTTTAGAGGAAACGTATCTGGGTCTTTGGTTTTATCACGATCCTGTTTCTTAACTGAGGTGACTCACCTAAGCAGGTACTCACAGCTATGATACGTGTTTTCCTATGATTTGAAGAAAAATGTTGAATAACATTTTCTGAGCCATTAAATAAATGTCTGAAGATAATTTCAATTAATGATGTTAGAGGAATTTAGTTTTTATCTGAAGATAGTTTTACATGACATTTTAGTTGAGGAAGCAAGATTTGTAAATGTATCAATTAGTTGGCTACGTAATTGGTGTATACTCCTTCAGAAAGAATATTACCTTTATGTAGGGCACAGAAACAAATGCATTATTTTATGAGCACTAATCATGCTATTCTGAACTTTATTTCCCAATAGTAAAATAATCCTCACTTTTACAACAGAATTGGAGTTGTTAAGCCTCCCTAAATATATTGAGTTCCATTCAACAGTTAACTTTCAATTCTATATTTTAATAGGAAGCAGAATCATGCAGCATTATATAATTAAATTCATAAACTATCAGCACTTTGACATCTTTGCATGATATGTCCCAAATAAATAAAATGAGATATTTTGAGCAGACCACTTGTGCATCAAAATTCTTCATTAAGTCAGATATCCAGCATCTTATTGTATAACTCCTACTGTTTGTACATACATTTACGTGGTCTAGGTGAATGTGGCTGACATTATTTAATCAATGAACTATCTGATATTTTTAGAGTCAGCGTGTGAGGCACAGCAACCATTCTACAGAGAACTCTCCCATTGAAAGACGAAGTCTAATGACCTCTGATGAAAATTATCACAATGAAAGGGCTCGGAAGAGCAGGAATCGCTTGTCTTCCAGTTCCCAGCATAGCCGAGATCATTATCCTCTTGTGGAAGAAGATTACCCTGACTCCTACCAGGACAGTTACAAACCCCATAGGAACCGAGGATCACCTGGGGGATATAGCCATGACTCCCGACATAGGCTTTGAGTCTGCAAGAAGCAAACAAAACAAAAAAATTCATCTGTTGACAATTTGCCATAGCACTGCTAGGATAAACCAATCATCTTAACTTGGCAAGTACAGCACAGAATTTCCTGTGTTTATGGGCTGCTGTCATTTGATGCTAAATAAGGGGCAAAAAAAAAAAAAAAAAAGTACATCATGCCCTTAAGTCTAGATGGATAGTAGATGCCCAATCATATAGATATTTTTAAGTGCAACATTTACATAACGGTACCTTTGTTTTCTTCATTAGATTTACTAGTAGACACATCAATTTGTAATTTAGGGTACTTATCAAGGCACATATAAAATAATTTCCCATGCTGGAAATTCCAAATGACCAGTTCCAGTTGGAACCAATTTATAAACCAATTCCTGTTGGAATTTGGGTGAATTGACTAGAAAGTCTACTTGAGCATGTGGAGATCCATTAAAAAAAAAAATCTGAAAAAAATACCTGATTAATGAGGATATCAAAATACCAATAGAAGCCAAAACCAGCTATGGTATTTATTTGCTGGGAGCTAAATTTACACTTAAAGTTGGAATGTATACACATTTTAATATACGTTAATGTTTCCAAAATGGCTTTTCAAACTTACCAAATGTATTGATAGTGCCAAAAGAATCTCAAATTAATACAGAAATTATACAATATTCTCATATTTTAATATTTTTATTTCTTTCCTGGCACAGCTGTTGTTTCAAAGTCTTTTGCTTTTAGTTTAGTCACTACTGTTACTTCATTTGAAGTTGGAAAAAATAATCTCAAAATTTCTTTTGCAGTGAGAGAGAAAAGGGAAGCCCAGTCATAGCAGGTTATGTGAAATGGAAAACGGGTGTTTCCCCTTTAATAAATCTGAGCACAACTACATACATCCTGGATCTGAAGTCAGGGAGTAAGGATGGGCACAGATCCTCCTGAGTGCAAAGCTAAACACCTCCAGGTGGGAATTTTTCCATCCACTTCACAAACACGGGTTCAGTATTTCCCACTAGGCACAACTGAATATTTTTCATTGCCTCACTCAGCCTCTGTCTTTGAATATCTGAATGCTCTAGCCCTTCACCAAATTCTTTATAATCATTCTAAGGATGTTAGTTTTATATAGACACATTCAATTTTGATATTGAAAGATGGGTTTGTACAAAACAAGTAATTGAAAATGTGAAAACCAGTGATGAATGTAAAAGCTTGCAATGAAAAGAAACTCAGAATATATTTGTTCACTAAACTTACAGCATTTTTATTGCAAAGGATTATAAAGAATTTGGAGATTGAGCTGCCTTATTTCTAATCAACACTCCTCTTCACATAGTAAGTCTTCACAGTTTTTCCAGTGGCTATAATTTTGGAATTGGTGACCTTCTATCTTATATTTTTAAGGAAGACTTAGATTCACTATGATCCAAGAAATTATTGAAATTGACCGTTTTATACAATACATAAATGTCTTTAGGAAAAGGCTCTTGTTTCTAAAAGTCTACAATGCATGCATTTTTCTAAAGCCCCAATTGGACCATGCATAACAATCCTTTTGTACTGGTACATGTCATAAAACCTATTTTTTGGAAACAATAATAATTCATTTTCTATTATCTTATTCCCTCCACCAAGCCTTTCAATATTTAGGCTCTCAAAGCATGCACCAGTTAAATAAATTTCCTGGCCATGAAAATAAGTTTCATATTCTTGATTAATTAATTATACATATGTTAAACCCCATTATGACCTCCCACATTCCCTCCCCTCATGTTCACTGTGCATACTCCATTATGTTTAGCTGATAATGAGGATGCCTATAATTATGTAAGTTATCTCAAATATTTGATACAACTAAAAGTATGGGCTCAGTAAATTCTAAAAGTTAATATGTGTTACTGGCTTATGAAGTTCTTTTGTCATCCAGTGAAGCTTACAGAACTTTCAGTTAAGACATTTAAAAGAGCTGTATCCATTATGCACTTTAGTAAACATATAACCTGCCATTACTGAATACTTTGTTAGAGCACAGAAGAGCATTTTCCAGTAAACAAAAATATACTTATTACATGTACAGCACATATTTGCATGAGAAAGAAAACATTAGCCAAAACATTTTTCTAGATGCTTTACTGGTTTCTTGTTTGTGCGCATTACAGTATTTAATTGCAAAGAGTGCACCAAGGTGTATGAATTTAGACTAGACAGCTGTTCAGCTTTTTCTGTAGTAGCATTAGCAATCCGGTCATTTAACTACTTTAAAATATTTACATTTTATGGCAGGTAGCTGTAACAGTATTTACATATATTTCCTAGTCAGCAAGATTTTCATATTTTTTCAACTTTTAAAAATCACTTGTTTTTAAAGGCCTCTCAAAGCCCTGTTTCTGAGTCTTCCACGTCATGCTGATAAAGAGAGAGGCCCATTCAAAATCTGCACAAACCAATATGTCACTTACCATAAAGTGTCCATATGTGTTTTGCTTTGCATTCTTACTCAAAAGCTAACCATCTTGGAAAGGGTATAATGTATATTTTCTTGATGGATATATTTAAAATTTTACTTTGATATGGCCTATTTCCCCCCATTCCTTTTGTAATGTTTATCTTCTCCCAATGAATAAGAGATGCATTTTCCTTTTTTTTTAAGCCTTAGACTTTATTGTGTAAATGATACTAAAATACAGATATATGCTAAATGAAAACTTTTATTTTTGCCAAGCACATTAAGCACCTTTGGAAAATACATATTCTACAAGTACTTTGTTTTTAACTAATTTCATTTGAAAATAGAAAATTATAAGCAGGAGAAAGAAGTCTTATAATGTTTTGAGTCTGTTTTAACTTGTAGTATAAACCACATATTCTGTGATTTTGGTATATGTAATTTCAGAATATGTAAATTACATATTCTGTCATTTCAGTCATTGAACATGTAACCATGTAGACTCATGTGACGATGTGGAAATGTAGTCCTGGTAAAAAAGGAATGCAACTTGTCAATACTGATGTTAATTCTCAAGGCTATAATATGACTTCAATATTATACTCAACAATGTGATCTTGTTTACTCCAATATTTAAGGGAACACTTAGAAATGTTTATTAATGACTAATGATTCTCTCTTATCTTTTTACAGTTCTATTGGAAAGAAAATTAAAATTATTGATTTAGACTGATAGTCTTTCCTAATAAGAGAGTCTTAATTATGTGATGATACTTCATTGCACTTAGTCTTTAAGGAAATGAATTTTTTAAATATAAAACAAATTCTGAGCAAATTATTTGTTCCCTTGAAATAATTTGTCAGTTACTTTATTTATTATTGTTGTTTGCAAAATGTATTTTTGGAATGTTAACCTCTTTTCATACCTGCATACTTGAACTTGTCTGTTGTGTGGGGGCCTTAAAATTCATAATAGGAGCTAGGGCAGTGAAAGGGAGGGAGAGACGAAAATCATGCCAGTAGCTGGTTTGCAAATTTCAACTCTTTGAATGAACATATCATAAAATGTTGTTGAGACCCAGGATGTCAGTTAAGAATATTGCTAGGCAACCTTAATTTGCATGCTAGTATATTTTCTTAGTTACACAATTTTATTTTGGTATTTGCTAAGAATAAAAACAATATAATTCCACTATAGAAATTGCCCTATATACTGATATTTATACTACCTCTTCTCTAGAGAAGACAAGCAGTCTTTAAAGAGAAAAATACTTTTCAATAAGTAGTGATCAAATTTATTACTATTACTGCTAACCTTGCAGCAAAGCTAAATACATAAATTGTTAAAATATACCTTCCCTTTAGATTTTAAACTGTTTCCAAAATGCTCTTGTCACCCTTTCATTTCTTCCACATTAGTGAAGTTTTCTTTGAATAGGCTCACAATTTATTAGGAAACAAGGTTAATTTAATAAATCATTCATCATAGGGAACAAATCAAACTGCAAGGGAATTATCTTTGTGTGCAACTTGTTATAACATCCAGCTCTAAGTCTGAAAGATAGTAGATCCAGATACTTGATGTTTAAGTGCAGCTGGTTTGTAAATTCAAATTTTGTTGAACTTTGACTTCTCCTGTGGATACTTAGGCATTTACTGGGTAAGGATATATATTCTCTTGAACTCCTATGTCATTGAGAAAAAAATTATAAAATATTTCAAATAAATGGGAATGTAACCCTTATTTCTTTTCTATTTCTGCCTTTTCTTTCATGACAATATTGCATGTCATTTTCTTTTTAATTATATAAAACTCATATTTGAATGACTATATGAATGGAAAACATTATAGGAAATTATGTAATAAAATTTGTTTTCTTAGCTCCATATAACTTTAAATATTGTTCATACTAAGTTACTTACTCAAGCTGTGTCTGTAGGTCACAGAACAGTCTTTTAAATGACAATCATGCTCATTGTCAATACAACAGCTGTCAGACAACAAGGGTAACTCCTTTGTTGTTCACTTAAACGTCAAGTTAGTCAAAATAGTAACATTGGCTTACTTGGACAGACAGAGAGCTACAACATTCAAAAATTACTTTTGAAAGATTTCTTCTTTTCTTAAAACATTCTCAAATGAAATACATCCTTTTGCAGCAGCTATCTCTGACTGCTTATGGATTATTTAATCCCAAATGCTTCATATAATTGAGGGACATTATCAGAAGACTAGGAAATATCTCATCAGATAATCTTGACTAAGGGCTGTAACTCCCACTAACCATGCAAAAATGTATAAATAAGTGAGTAGCAATGAGTTTTGGGGAGTCGTAGTTACATATGAAACTTTCCTTTGTTTCTTTTGATGTGTGTAAAATGTGTGCAGAAAATAGTAAAAAAATGTTTCTAATGAATTTAGAGTGGTTTTGGAAATACACTGATGCTTCCTCTTTGAAAATTGTAAGGAGTTAAAATGAGAACTATTTAAGAACCAAATGTAGCTGGCCTCTAGCTTTCAATACTTGGTAAGTGTTCTTGGTTATGTTTTGAACACTTAAATTTCTCAACAAATGGCTATGTCTATATTTATGTAGGGGCCACTCTTGCCCTACTTGCATGCCACTTTTACACACTTCTAACTGAAATCAGTGTGCATCCTATATGCATAAAGGATGTATTAAAGATGCAGGATCATTAATGCTATATTGTTGCAAACTATTTTTCATATGCCTTACAATATTTTCTCGGATGTTATTAAAATGAAAGCATTTTATTGCCAAAATAAATCTATGTTGTTACTTCTCATCTGCATTAACAGTAGAAAAATAATGTAGCAAAAACATATATTGTACAGTATAAAATTATAAAAGATATATATTTTGCCAATAATATGAAAATAGATTGAGGAGAAAGAAGCACATTTGTTATAGCACAAACTTACAACAATTCCACTGTTAAAATTGGCATTGTATTTTTAAAAGGATATAGATTTAGTTCTAAGTTTTACCAGACTTATTTCATTTATCATCTTTCTAACTTGCTGCTTAATACTTTTCCAGCAATTTGCTTCAGAGCCTTGCAATCGGTGGATGTAATTTATTATACTTTATTCCCTTCCAGAAACATATTAAATTTTATTTTGTGATAAGATTCATAGTATATTTACTGTTCTTATTTCTTCTTCAATCACAACTACAAAATGGTAACAGAGAGGTGAGCTCATAGGGCTCCTCGAATTCCAGACATGTTTGAAATGTTTTCTATTTTTCACAGTCTAAAGTCAGAATGATAAATAAAAATGTCCCAGAAACTAAGAAGTATTTAGGGATTCTTCAGTCTGTTTGTACTGAATACTATCTTGAAACGTAAGTTAAAGCCATTAGATGTTTGTTTGTTTTTTAGGGGTGGCAGGAGGGAAAAACAGAAACTTACAAAAACCACAAATAAAAATGGCAATTGGATGTAAAAAGATGTTCCCTACTATCCTGAGGGCTGTTGATACCCCAAGCCACTGCTATATTGCCAGCTACAAAGTGGGGGTGGGGTGGGGGGGAGATTCCACCTTTGTCAAGTAATTTTTTTTTCTTTCTTTAAACGTTAGCTATTATTTTGATAATTTACCCCCTTTTATTTTTCTTATATAGGTGAATGTGTAGCATTCTACAAGGCATGCTGGGTAACATATACTATGCAAATGTGTACCGTGCTGCATGTTTTGATCTCCCTCTGCTCTAGTGGCTTTAAAGGAAAAAAAATGTGTTGTTATTTTTGTGAACCAAAACATTTAACAAAGAAAATGCAGAGTGCATGCATATAGTATCCTAATTTCTATGGATTTGTTTTATGGAATTTCAATGTGTACAAACCAACTGCATTAATTTTTTTTCTTTTATATAATAAATGAAAAAACACTGAAACCAGCATTATACCTCTCCTTTATATTATTTCTTATAGAAAAACCAAAAGTCTAAATATTTACCCTGAAAACACATATTCAATTAAATATGTTCTTTTATTGATTAAAAAAAATTTTTTTAAGAAAGGGAGAGGGAGAGAAAGAGAGAGAAACATTGATGTGAAAAAGAAACATTGATCGGTTGCTGATTGTATGCAGCCCAACTTCGGATCAAACCTGCAGGACCTGGGTATGTGCCTAACTGGAATTGAACCAGTGACCTTTTGGTGCACTAGATGGCACTCAACCAACTGAGCCGCACTGGCTAGGGCAACACAGATTCAATTAAATGACTATTTCTTGACTACTCTGTCAGGTGCTATGAGTGATCATAAAAGTACTGTATTAGGAAAGAACTTGTAAGTTAAATGCATACACACATGAGATAGAATATTTTATAGTATATGTGTGGTATAGGATTGAATACAGTATAGGAAAATAAACTAGATAAACCGTATTCACAAGAAAACCTCTAAGTAATTAATTTATTGTAGCAGTTATCAGTTATTTCCAAAGGTATTCTGTACCTGTAGAATTCCATATGGCTTATGGCTTGAATTTTGTGTGCTCAGTGTCAATTGTCCATGTTACAACTTGATCAGCATTTGGCTTTCCTCTAATTGCAGAGTCCAAGAATTTGAAAAGAAATGTGTACTATGTTGCTCATTATCACTGCATTAGAATTATACAGTAATTTATTGAAGCTAAGTTATTTCACAAGCTTCATCACATTTATTCCATCTGACCGCCCTGGGAAATAGGCAGGGCATAGATTATTAGATCCAACTTCAAACGAAGAAACCAAAACTCATTGGAACTTTTCTCACTAAAGTACTCCTTAAAAATTTTTTTTAAATCCTCACCGGAGGATATGTTTATTGATTTTTTTGAGAGAGGAAGGGGAGGGGGAGAGAGAGAGAGAGAGAGAGAGAGAGAGAGAGAGAGAGAAACATTGATGTGAGAGAGAAACATTGACCGGTTGCCTCCCATATGAACCCGAATGGAGGATTGAATCTGCAACCTAGGTATGTGCTCTGACTGGGAATAGAACCTGCAACCTTTTTGGTGTACAAGACAACACTCCAATGAACCGAGCCACCTAGCCTGGCTCTCTAAAGTACTTTTATCTAAAATATATATATAGTAAATGCTTGTAAGCTGATAGCTACCTGAAGCATACAAAAGAATCCCTGGAATACAATAAATGTTGACTGAATGAATGGCACCTTAGTTATTGAAGTACTGTATAAGGCTGCCCCAACTATCAAGGCATTTCAACCAATAATCACTCCATCAACCTAGCTGTATGCCTGAAGCCATCTTTCTTATCACCAGCACATCTGCACTAACAAGATGGATTGTAGAAACATCGTGCTTGTCCTGTCATACAACATGCCGATGAGAATAGTGGTTACATTGTGGGAGCTAACTCTTACCTGGGTTCAAAGCCTAGATCGGGAAGGAACTAGCTATGAGCTTGGGGTAATCACTTAACTTCCCGGGTCTATTTCTCTGGAGTGATTTTTCTTTTGTTTATGGGTCACATTTTCCTATTCTCTGAACAAATTAAAGACCTGATTATAGCAACATAAAACACAAATTATTTTGATAAAACAAAATCTTTGCTTCCTTGACAGAACATGTTCATAATATCAAGAGTAGACCAGTCATCTAAGAAAACTTGTCCTTTTAACAGATGAAAGGATATTAGATTTAGTATGATATTGATATTAAACTTTATTTTTAAAAATCCTAACAAATTTATTCAATCTTATCCAGCTGATCACACATAAAATTTCTTTCCCAAGATTCCTTTTCACGAAACTTTTCTCAAAAATGCAATTCCATACCTTATATCTTCTTTTACTTGAAAACACATAGTATTTCCTTCCATATTAATTAAAATTCTTAATTGTTGGAAACCTTAATTTCTAATGACAACTGAAAAGTAAGTAATTAGCACTCTCTAGTCTGGAAAATTTATGAATACATTTTATAACCTCTGGAAACATAGGCTCTTTTACTGGAAACTATATGTAGTTTTTGTTTTGTTGTAACAGGCTTACTTCACTTTGCTTTTCTTGTATAAAATCATGTGATGACCATGGCTGGAGCCTGGGTCCTCTGCACAGAAACTCTGGTGTGGGTTTTTTATTAGACGGCCTGTGACTGTCTGATAGGGAGGCTTGCTGGATACATTCGAGGGGGAGATAACTGTAGGTCTTGGAGATGGCACCAAAGGTGGCCTGGGCCAAGTTGCCCAGAGTGGCGGTGCAGCCCGGCCGAGGTAGAGCAGTCTTTGATACCCGCCGTCAGCTGCAGCTTCCTGGGCACGGGGGCTGAGACGATACCAGTGCCCCTGGGGGTGGGGACGAGGCACATCAGCACAGAGCCTTAGGGCCGGTCACCTTGCAAGGGACGGTGTGGGATTTGCTGATCTCGTGCCCCCCGTAGCCTCCCTGCACAGGGACAATAGAGAGCCTGACCAGGAGGATGGCCCCACGGATGGCAGTGGCTACTTCCTTGGGGCACTTAACACTGCGGCCGACTTGCCCACTGTGGTCCCCAAAGGCCACAAATGCTTTGAACGGCGCCCTGTGGTAGCGCGGGTCTGCGTTTGCACCAGCATCATCTGCAAAACCTCGTCCTTGAGGGACACCCCCAGTAAAAAGTCAATGACCTCAGGTTTCTTGATGGGCAGGGAGAAGTAGATCTCCTCCAGGGACTTGATCTTCATGTCCTTGACCAGCTTGGTGGCGGGGATCCACTCTTTGTCCTCGGCCTTGCCTCCACGAGCTTGTCCTGCCCGGACCCTGGTCTCAACCTGGGCCCTGGATGCGGCCGCCAAATCCTCCACGAACTAACCCTCTGCAGCCCCCCACCGCACCGCCTCATCCGCCATCCGGTGTTTCCCCGAAGAAGAAATACTGGCAAATACATTTCATAATTTTTTAGAAACACATGCTTTCTGAACAAAGCACAACACATGTTAATTAACAAATTCAAGTTTATCTAATTTGTCTGCAATAAGAAGTCAAACGAAAACTTAAGCTTATTTAAGAATTAATGTTTCAGTATTTTATCTTATGTGGAAATGATCTAGATATTCAAAGATTTTTACTTTGATTCATCATTTATTTTAATTTGTCAAAACTCTAAGGTTTAAAGTTACCAAAAGATTTGGAGGAAGTAAGTAGACATGCCATAAAAGATAAATAATGCCAAAAAGTTCACCTAAAAACCTACCCGATCTACATCTATTTGTTTTACTTGTTCTTAATAATTATGTGTGGGTTACTTATGAAAATGTCATCGTACTAAGTTATTTTTCTTGCTGACAAGTTTGGCAACCAAGATAACATGAACTTATTTGACCAATAAACCCAAGTAGAATAAAGTATTATAACCCTAAAGACATGCCTATTTAACCACACCAAACGCAAACCAGCTTTAACATCAAATATTTTTTCAGAACACATGATCCTGAAAAGCATTAGGATTAGTTTCTATTATATTTATGAGAATCTATATATATAAAAACCTAAGCAACCGTTACAACCGGTTGACCGAACGACTGGTCCACCAGTCACTATGATGTGCACTGACCACCAGGGGGCAAACGCTCAATGCAGGAGCTGCCCCCTGGTGGTCAGTGCGCTCCCACAGCCAACCTCCTGCAGCCGGCCAACCTCCTGCAGTCCCTCCCCCTGACCAGCTGGCCAACCTCCTGTGGTCCCTACCCCTGGGGATCAGCCCCAATTGGGACTAGGAGAGAAGGCCCCAGTAGGCCCCGATCACCAGCCAGGCTGAGGGACCCCACCTGTGCATGATTTCGTGCACCAGGCCTCTAGTTTTTATATAAGTACTTAATTTCTTTAAACCAATTAAACAGAGATTTTTACGAACCAATTCTAGCAATATCCTCCAGAGGTAAACATACATACACATATATAAACAGATGCAACCAGAGACCTGATGGTTTCTTTTTAAAATTTCAGCCCTGAGATAGGTACAATAAAGTTAAAAAAAAAAAAACAACCACTAATTTATAACAGTTGGAATAAGTTAAGTTTATTCATTCAGTTGGCTAAACCTTTTTCTTATTAATATTTGTGGTGAAGACAATTAAGATTTCCATTTTTCCTTGGCAAGGAACCTTAGAGCCAGAGCAGCAGTTTGTTCTTTAAAAAACCCTTCTTGCACCCTAGCTGGTTTGGATCAGTGGATAAAGCATTGGCCTGTGGACTGAAGGGTCCCGAGTTCAATTATGGTCAGGGCACATGCCCAGGTTTCAGGCTCAATTCCCAATAGGGGATGTGCAGGAGGCATCCGATCAATGATTCTCTCTCATCATTGATGTTTCTATCTCTCCCTCTTCCTTCCTCTCTGAAATCAAGAAAAAAAAAAATATATATATATATATATATATATATATATATATATATATATATAACCCTAATATGCAAATAGACCGAATGGCAGAACAACCAAACAACTGGTCGCTATGACGTACGCTGACCACCAGGGAGCGTGCAAGGAACATGGCGGGCATTGGCCACAGCAGGATGGTGGATCAGGTAAGCGGGGGCGCCAGACCAAGGCGGGCGCCAGTGGCTGTCATCGGGGCAAGCCTCTGGTGGTTACTGAAAATTCTTTGCTCCTGCGTGCCATGGTCCTGCCCAGTGCTCACACCTGCTGCTTGCGCCAAAGCCGCCACTCACACCTGCTGCTGGCGCCTGACACTGCCCCTGATCGCTCAGTGCTGTCAGCGTGTGGGAGTGGCAGTGGTGGGAGTGGGGCTGCTGGCAGAGAGGAGACTGGGGCTGTGGTTGAAAGGACTGGGATGAGGCGTGGAGGATGGGCCGAGACCCACCCCTGTGCCCACCACAGCCTCGAAGCCCACAGTTCCTTTCAAGGTGCACCAATTCGTGCACTGTGCCCCTAGTATTTAAAATAAATAAGTAAAACCCTTCTTGCTCGGCTGGCATGGCTCAGTGGTTGAGTGTTGGCCTATGAACCAGGAGGTCATAGTTGATTTCTGGTCAGGGCACATGCTCTGGTTGCAGGCTCAATCCCCAGTGTGAAGTGTGCAGGAAGCAGCCGATCAATAATTCTCTCTCATCATTGATGTTTCTATCTTTCCCTCTCCCTCTCCCTTCCTCTCTGAAATCGATAAAAAAATATATATATACATTTTTTAAAAACCTTCTTTCCTATTTTTTCTTCAATCTTGGGAATTGAGGATGGTAAAGAAAGGTGGAATTTGAACTGCTTGTAGAGCTGCATTTCTGGTTTTCAAAAGATTTGTAAGATAAGGACAGCTACTCTCAATTCCCCCCAAATTAGGTTGTAACTTCAGTGACACCACAGGTTGATCTACCCATCCAACTGGGTCATTCCCCACTTTCTTCTTTCCCTCTGGGTACACAGTTTTATTTCAGTGTAGGGGAGGAGGCCTTTAAAACATCCTATCAGGCTCTGAATCTTCAGCTTCCAATTGTGCCAATTTTCTAATCCAAAAGTTATCAAATCCTTTCAAATACCTTGTCAGGTTTCAGGCAGGAGAAATAGTAAGATTTTAAAGCACCTGCTCAATTGGCCAACGTTTCTTTTAAACTCCTTTTAGTACCTTTTTTAAAAAATTTCAATATGTCTTTTAGAAGCTTCTAAATATCAAAGAATGAATTCTGTTGTCTTCAGAGAGGTTTGGAATTCTCTCTTTAAGGGAGGCCCCTTGAGATGGACTTAAAGTTTTACCTTTGTGGCCATTGGAATTTTAAATTATTTTGGCTAAATTGGCTGTTTTTATTAAAATGGCACAAGAGGCCGAAACCGGTTTGGCTCAGTGGATAGGGCGTCGGTCTGCGGACTGGAAGGTCCCAGGTTCGATTCCGGTCAAGGCATGTACATTGGTTGCGGGCACATCCCCCGGTGGGGGGTGTGCAGGAGGCAGCTGGTCGATGTCTCTCTCTCATCGATGTTTCTAGCTCTCTATCCCTCTTCCTTCCTCTCTGTGAAAAATCAATAAAATATATTTTAAAAAAAAAATAATAAAAAAAAAATAAAATAAAATGGCACAAGAGGAGGGACTAAAATGTTTTATATATATAACCAACTAGAGTTCCTGGGAAGGAAGTTCTGGAGAACTTGTTGGAGGAAAATTTTAAAGAAAAATTCCCCTGAAAGCTGTCACAGCCAGACAAAAGAGATGTTGTCTATCTTTGAATCATTCAATTTCTTAGAGGTCTATACATACCAATTGAAAAAACCCTTCTCCTTCATCTTGTTTAACATTTCTAAGATTCTCTAATTGTGCAGGTAAATATACTAATTTCAGAATCTCAAAAGATCCCCAGAGGGGCCACTCTAACTCCAAATTGTCCTTTATATCAGGGTTCATTTAGACAAATACTTAGCAGAGGATGGACCATAAATCCAACTGGCATTCCAGAATTGGATTTTCCCTGCGTAATGAGCTTAAAAATAAGGCACCCAGGATCAGAGGACCCAAGAATAAAGGTCGGAACATCAGCTGAAGGAGGGAGGTCCGGAACCGAGAGGACTCATAACTGGAATCCCAGAGCTGTTGGGGAGATGACAGAGCACAAGGGGCTTGAGCAGTTGCCTTGCTCAAACCCAACAGTGGCACTGGAACTGAAGCGAAGTATTCTTTGGATCCCATGATGCCAACACCAGGTATGTCAAAGGAATTAAAAAAGAGTCTGGAGGCTTTGTTAGAAATAAATGATTTACTCAAGGCTCTTAGAGGTTGCAAACCAGAAACACAATAAGGCACTACCCAGAGTGTGCCGAAGAAAAAAGAAAAGCGGAGGGTTCTTACAGCAGAAATTACATTCTTAAGAAGAATCAGTTTTGTTTGAAATTTTATTAAATTTATTGGAGTGACATCGGTTAATAAAATCATATAGCTTTCAAGTATATAATTCTATAATACATCATCTTTATATTGCATTATGTATTTACCACCCAGTCAATTCTCCTTCCATCGCCATATATTTGACCCCCTTTACCATTTTATACCTTCCCTCCCTCCCTCCCCTCTGGTAACCACCACATTATTGTCTCTGTCTATGAGTTTTTGTTTGTTTGTCTTGTTTGTTCATTTGTTGCTCTCAGTTTTATATCCCACATATATGTGAAAGCATATGGTTCTTGACTTCTTCCATCTGACTTACTTTGCTTAGCATGGTATTCTTAAGATCCATCCATGTTGTTGCAAATGGCAGTATTTCATCTTTTTTGATGGCTGAATAGTATTCCATCATATATATATACCTAATCTCCTTTATCCAATCATCTATCAAAGGACACTTTGGTTGTTTCATGTCTTGGCCACCATGAATAATGCTGCGATGGAGATAGAGATACATATATATTTACAAATAAATGTTTTCAACTTTGGGGTGTAGATACCCAGAAGAGGGTTTGCTGGGTCACATGGTAACTCTATTCTTAATTTTTTTAGGAATCTCCATACTGTTTTCCATAGTGGCTGTACCAGTTACATTCCCACAAGCAGTGAGTCCTACATTTTTAACCTCTGAAATGGTCTGAGATGATAATCATCTAGATGAGCAGTGGTTTGGATAATGGATATCAGGTGGATTGGATACGTGAACATTCTTTCCTTAGTCCTTCAGGGTGATCTGAGGATTATCTGGAGGTTTGATATATATCCAGGTTTCAGGCTAGTCAAAACAAGAATAGAATTGTTTCCTCATACCTCAACCTACTTGATTTTAGTAATTTAGCAGCTTAACCATAGTAAGTACATTTTATTTCTTCACTTTATTCCTCAGTGAATTAACATGCTAATTTTCTTTCCCTTCACATGTCTATTCTAAACTTTGACTTTTTAACCACAAGCCCCAAAAGAGAAAAAAAAAAAAAAAACTTTTCTTGCACAGTTTTTTCAAAAAGAGGCTTGTTTCAGTCCTCATTGCTGTAATTTGTTTTACAGGTACGAGTTTTCTAGCTCAGACAACTAAGACAATCTGTAGGCTGCCTTGAGGTCTTACTCATATGCTGCACTTTTTTTTATATGTTGAGATAAGATAGTGTATGACTAAGAAAGGTGAAGTGTTAAGGTGTAGTTTATTGTAGATTATTTAAAGTTTCATTCAACTCTTGGAGAAGGGGAGCAAAGCAGTTCAAAATGCCTATTACAGCCCCCCTCCCACCCCACCCCCCACACACTTCTTCTTTGTATTTTTTTTTTTTCCTGAGAGGAAAGGAGAGAGAGTGAGGGATAGAAACATCAATTACGAGAGAGAATAATTGATTGGCTGTCTCCTGCATGCCCCACACTGGGAATCAAGCCTGCAACCTGGGCATGTGCCCTGACTAGGAATCAAACCATAACCTCCTGGTTCATAGGTCAATGCTCAACCACTGAGCCAAGCCAGCTGGACTCTTTGTCTTCTTTTTAACCAAAATTAATGAGAATAGAAGGGGATGGAGAGAGCTTTTGGGGGCTTCTTTGTGAAGGTGAAGTACACAACTTCTGTTTTTTCCCCACTTATTGCCTCTAACAAGAGTAGAGACTAATTATCATAGTTATCAGGTGACCTAGAATCAAAGACCTCAGACACAAATCCTCTGCTTTTACATATGTGAAAATCGAGGCATAAAGAGGTTAAGTAATTTGGCCAGTTAAAAACAAACAAACACATACTCCACCCAGCAAGCTATTATTTAGAACTGAAGGGCATATAAAGAGCTTTCCAGACAAGAAATGCGAAAGGAGTTCATCACCACAAACCAGTATTATATGACATGTAAAAGGGTCTTCTTTAAAAAGAGAAAAAGGGAAAGAAAAAATAGGTCAATGCCCTGGCTGGTTTGGCTCAGTGGATAGAGCATTGGCCTGTGGATTGAAGGGTCCTGGGTTTGATTCCGGTCAAGTGCACATGCCGGGTTGTGGGCTCGATCCCCAGTAGGGGGTGTGCAGGAGATAGCTGATCAATGATTCTCTCTCATCACTGATGTTTCTATCTCTCTCTCTCCCGCTCCTTTCCTCTCTGAAATCAATAAAAATAATATATATATATACATATATTTTATTTTTAAAAAAAAAAAGATCAAAAACATGAACAACCTGGCCGGTGTGGCTCAGTGGTTGAGTGTCAGCCTATGAACCAGGAGGTTGCAGTTTATTCCTGGTCAGGGTATATGCATGGGTTGCAGGCTCAATCCCCAGTAGGGGGCACGCAGGAGGCAGCTGATCAATGATTCTCTTTCATCATTGATGTTTGTCTCTCTCTTTCTCTCTTCCTCTCTGACATCAATTAATATTTGACAAAGAAGGCAAGAGCATACAATGAACAGTTTCTTCAATAAATGGTATTTGGAAAATTGGACAGATACATACAAAAAAGTGAAACTAGACCACAAACTTACACCATACATAAGATTAAACTCAAAATGGATAAAAGACTTAAATGTAAGGCGTGAAACCATAAACAACCCAGAAGAAAACATAGGCAGTAAAATCTCAGAAATCTCTCATAGCAATATGTTTGCTGATATATCTCCTTGAGCAAGGTTAACAAGAGAAAACAAACAAAGGAGACTACATCAAACTTAAAAGCTTTTGCACATCGAAAGAAACCATCAACAAATTGAAAAGGACACCCACTAAATGGAAAAGGTATTTGCCAATGATACATCTGATAAGGGGTTAATTTCCAAAATATATATAGAACTTAACAACTCAACACCAGAAAGACAAACAACCCAATTAAAAATTGGGCAAAGGACCTGAATAGATACTAGTACTTCTCCAAAAGGACATACAGATGGCCAATAGACAGAAAAAAACACATATTTAATGTCACTAATCATCAAATTAAAACCACAATGAGGCATCACCTCAGACCTGTCAGACTGGCTATCATGAACAAATGACAAGTGCTGGCGAGGATGTGGAGAAAAGGGAACCCTGGTGCACTGTTGGTGGAAATGCAGACTGGTGCAGCCACTGTGGAAAAACAGTATGACATTTCCTCAAAAAATTAAAAATGGAACTGCCTTTTGACCCAGAGATCCCACTTCTCAGAATATAGCCTAAGAAACCCAAAACATTAATTTGAAAGAATACATGCACCCCTATATTATTGCAGCATTATTACAATAGCCAAGATCTGAAAACAGCACAAGTGCCAATTAGTAGATAAGTGGATTAAAAAGCAGTGGTACATTTACACAATGGAATACTAGCTGGTGGTAAAAAAGAAGAAACGCTTGCCTTTTGCGACAGCATAGGTGGACCTGGAGATTATTATGCTAAGTGAAATAATACAGTCAGAGAAAGACAAATACCAGATAATCTCACTTATATGTGGAATCTAATGACCAAAATAAACCAATGAAAAAAAAAATAGAAACAGAGGCATGGATACATGGAATAGACTGACAGCTGTTGCCAGATGAAAGAAAGTGAAGGGATTAAGCAAAAAACCACACATATCTATAGACCTAAACCTATACCTATAAATAGATATAACACATATCTATAAATAGATATAACACATAGACACAGGCAACAGTGTGGTGATAGACAGAGGGAAAAGGGGGAAAATGGGGGCGATGGGCACATGATGCAGTATGATGATGTTTTATTGACTTTTACACTTGAAACCTATATTGTTTTGTGAACCAATGTTACCCCAATAAATTCAGTTTTTTTAAAAAAGAACATTTTGATGGTTGCCAGATGGGAGGAGGGTTGGGTGAAAAAAGTGAAGGGATGAAGTACCTACAAATGGGTTGTTATAGAATAGTCATGGGGTTGTAAAGTATAGCATAGGGAAGATAGTAAATGATATCCCAATAACTAAGTATGGTGCCATATGGTATGAGATTTATGGGGATGATCACTTAGTATGTTATATAATGTATAATCACTGGTGTACACCTGAAACTAATATAATATTGTATGTGAACTGCAATAGAAAAAAATTTTTTAAATGATTTAGAAAATAACACATAGGACAAGAACTATGATATCAAGTTACCTATTGATTCACTTACATTCTCGTTTTCCACTAAATATCCCAAACAGAGGGTTGCTTATACAGTGTGAGATTTGCATAGCCCAGGACCCTGTTGTTCAAGGTGTACAGGTAAGAAGACTGGAAAAGCAGAGAGAACATTTGATCAGCTGTTTAATCCGCTTGGAACAATGGAAGTTACAGCTGGAAAGGACAGCTAGGAGTACAAGGAATATCTAAGGTGTTTGGACTCCTGCTCGAACAGCTTTCGTGCCACTCATGATTTTCAAAGATGGGAGTAACTTGATCGAAATTAATTGATTAGGGCAAGACTGACCTGAACGTGGAGGAAGATGGAGAGGTCAGAGCCTGAGGTTCAAAGATGGCTATAAGGCCACTGCCTCGGTAAGGGCAGCCACCGGGCGTGGGAAGAGGTGTGATAGGAAGATGCTAAGTCCCCAAGTCCTGCAGGAGCAGTATGTCTGCGTGCAGGACGTCGGGCTTGCGGTGTAGTGTGTGTGAAGCACTGGGCACTCCACATCATGTTTACCTTATGGTTCTGTGAAAGAAAGCAACACTCGAAACTCAGCGGGGAAACCTCAGCCGTGGAGGGTCCGGCCCCAGCTCCGCAGTCCGCACGGCCCGGACCGCGGGCTCAGTCCCGCCGCCTACAGGTCACCCAGTTAAGCGAGGGCCTCGGGGGGAGAGCCCTTCCCCAGGCCCCGCCCCTCGGCCGCGCGCCTGCGCTCTCCGGTCCCGCTCGCCCCGCCCCCTCGCTCCCCCGCCCCGCGTGGTCGCCGCCACCGCGGCCGCCCAGGAGGAGCTGGGGGAGGACGGTGGCCCGCGAGGCTCGCCGCAGACAACGCGGCGGCGATGTCCCCGAGCCAGGCGGGTGCCGCGGCGGCAGCGGCGGGCCCTCGCGCGTGGCCAGGCGGCCTGGGCTTCGGCCTCCCTCCGGTTCCTAGGAAGCGGGCCGGCGGCCAGCGCGGGAGCAGCGGCAGCGGAAGCGAAGGCTGCGGCGCGTCTCTCTCCTCCCGAGCAGCCTAAGCCCAAGGGAGGCCAGGCGGACGGGGTGGTGGCTGGCGGGGGTCCGCTGCCCGAGAATGGGAATTCTCTTCACCAGGATATGGAGACTGTTCAATCACCAGGGTGAGGGTCTCGGGCCGAGGGCGAGCGGGTGGCCCGGGTGGGGAGGGTCTCCCAGGTGGAGGGTCTCCCGCTGTTTCCGGAGTGCGGGCGGCGCGGTGGCGCGCGGTGTGGGCGCGGGGTGCGGGCCGCGGGGGCCTGGTTTCAGTCCCACTCCCAGCTCGGGGATGGTTCCCGACTCGCAGCCCTTTGTCTTGGGGGACCTTCCTAAGAAATCCCAGCCTGCACATGCACCCATTGCTCCGATTTCGGTTAGGGGCGGAAAAGGTTCCTTGTCTGACGGCCCTGAGGGGCACAGCCTGGCCCTCCAGCCCTTTTCCTCCAGCAGCTGGCATCGCACACCCGGAGACACGCTGGGGCTCTCTGCGAGGAAGGCTGTAGGTCGTGGCCCCAGCCGCACCACGGAGCCTCCGAGGGTGGCGGAATGCGGAAAACACGGGCAGTCGCTCTGCACTTGTCCAGGTTTATGAGCCTTCCCTGCACCTCCCCTCTCCTTTGGGAACATCCGTCTGTAACCTGAATAGTGATGGATTTCCCCCCCGTTTGCCATATGTATATCTGTTTGAGGTTAAGCTTAAGGTCATTTTTCTACTTGTGTGCTTACTTAAATAGAGGGGTTTGTGTGTGGTTTTGTTGAGTGGGGTGTTGGTTTTTTTTGTTGTGTGAAAATGTGTTTCATTTTCACATAACGCGTGTAAAAAACATACATGAAGCATTTGTTAACCGTGGGTAACTAGCAAGTTACCAAGTAAGTCTAGAGTGCTATATAGGGATGCTTAAGTTCATCTAAACTCAGATGTTGCCTTGAAATGCTTACCAGGTTTATTAAAATTGATTACAAAATGAGCGTATGAAACCGGGGAAAGCATGCAATTTTAACAGAAAGCCTCCATGGTCATTAAGATACAGTATAGTCAGTGGTATACTTTTGTTTCTGTGTAGCTCGAGTTGGGTGATTCATCATTCCTGCCGCCAGTAACTTAGTTTGTGTTTTCCTCTTGTGTAAGCTGGTGCTTGTGTCACATCCCAAAGTTTTCCAATGAGGGCTTAATGAATGGTGACATCGATTGTGTACAACCACTATGCTCTCCTCCTCCTTCATGATTCAGCTTCACCTATAGAAGATGGTGACCGGAAATTAGCAGAAGTGGGATTTGTGATCTCTGGTGTATCTTTTTAAAAACTAAAGATACTAGCGTAGATCACAGGATACTAAATGGAAGAACAATATTTCCAATATTTCTGATGATGGGGATTTTTCTGTAAAGTAGAGAAAGCCAGTTCTGACCTGCCCTGCCTCTGGCTACTTGTTTCTGTTGGGAGAGGAGTAGAAACCAGTCGGTCGCTTAACCTCTCAGTCTAGGTGTTCTCACCTAGAACACCAGGGATTTTGACTATGTGACTGTGGAGCCTACAAATCTTGAAAACCTAATCTCTGGGTGTCAAGTATTGAAACTTAGGTTGCTGTAGAATTGGTGGCACTTACAGTAGGTAAGGTCTATTCTAGTTTTAACATCCATAATTTTGTATTATTTTCAGAATGAAGCTAATTTCAACTCTTCTATGAAATTTAGAAAGAGTTTGCTTGTCAGTTTACTCTGGAACTGCAATAAAATTAGATAACCTCCACTTTCTCTTTTGAGTCAATGATGAAATTATTTGTCTCTGTAACTTAAGAAGGAATTAGAGCTTTGCCAACAACTACTTGCCAGTAGTAAAAAATAAGGATGTGTGTATTGTTACTACTAAAACTCTACTAATATGGTGTTCTTATTACCTGTATTTTGTCATAATTTTTGACTGGACATTTATTTCAGTGCTGGGAAATTAAATAGTAAGCAGATTAACGAAGTTGAGCTTTAGAAATTTAGATGTCAATATTGTAAAAATATGAATAAACTTTTCCTTCTGCTAAATGATGTGTTTGTGTTATCAATAGGGTCACTTTTCAAAATATCTACTATTAAATCTAATGTCAGATACTTGCTGGTCTTTTTGGTTCTCTATTAAATTGGTTATATGTAAGTTAGATATATCTTGGATGCTTTATTTTACTTTCAAAAGATACAGAACACAATCCTATATTCTTTTCACATAAATTCTGTAAGGGAGATTTGGGGGATTGCAGAATTTGCCATGCTGATGAAACTCAAACTGTACAATATCTCTTTTTTCTGAAACCCCTTCAGAACAACTTCCTCAGTTTAAGCTTAGATAGTTTGACTGCACAATGACTGCATACCGCCCAACTTGAAAAACCAGAGTTTGCATTTAGATATGTATTTAGATAAAATAGAGTACAACTTTATTCTAGATGCTGTGCTATGCATCTTTTTTTACTTTATTATAGTTGTTGACACTATTACATATGTCCCCATTTATCCCTCTTTGCCCACCTCCACCCAGCCCCTACCCTCCCGTCCCTCTGACCATGACCACACTGTTGTCCGTTACCTTCTTCCATCCAGTTCCCCCTCTCCCCTCCCCGCTGACAGTTGTCAGTCTGTCCCATGTACCCATGCCCCTGTTTCTGTTATTGTTCCTCAGTTCATTAGGTGGCACACATAAGTGAGATTATATGGTATTTGTCTTTCTCTGACTGGCTTATTTTACTTAGCATAATAATTTCTAGGTTCATGCTATCACAAAAAGTAAGAGTTCCTTCTTTTTTATGGCCACATAGTATTCCATTGTGTAAATGGTACCACTGCTTTTCTATCCATTAATCTACTGATAAGCACTTGGGCTGTTTCCAGATCTTGGCTATTGTAAATAGCACTGCTATGAACGCGTGTATTCTTCCGAATTGGTGTTTCGGGATTCTTAGGCTATATTCCCAGAAGTGAGATCACTGGGTCAAAATGCCTTTTTAAGTTTTTGAGGAAATGCCATTCTGTTTTTCCACAGTGGCTGTACCAGTTTGCATTCCCTCCCACAGTGCTGGAGAGTTCCCTTTTCTGCACATCCTCACCAGCATTTGTTGTCTGTTGTTTTATTGATGGTAGCCATTCTGGCAGGTGTGAGGTGATTTCTCATTGTGGTTTTAATTTGCATCTCTCTCATGATTAGTGACATTGAGCATTTTTTCATATGTCTGTTGACCATCTGTATGTCCTCTTTGGGGAAGTGTCTATTCAAGTCCTTTGCCCATTTTTTAGTTGGATTGTTTGTCTTCCTGGTGTTGAGATGTATGCATCACTTTAAAAAAAAGTTTCAACATTCCTTTGAAGGAGTTACTCTTTTCCACTGAAAAGAGGGAACTGAGGTTCAAGTGGAGTGATTTTCCTGAGCCTTACAACTGGTAAATGCCAGATCCAGGCAAGTTAAAACACCGAAGAAATATGTTGCTGATGTTTGTCTTCTTAAAGAAGAGATTGGCACCAATCCTTTTTTTCCCCTGTTAACTGTTCCCAGATACTAAACTATGTCTTTAGGACTTTGAAGAGTTGCCATTACTGTCTTTTAGTATAAAAGGGCATGTGATCAGTGGTTGGTTGGTTTATTAAACGAACATTTTGAGCACCACTTTTGTGTCAGGAACTATTGCCGATGGTGGGCACAAGGCAGGGAACAAAACAGAAAACGCCTGCCTTTATGGACCATTCATTCTTAATTGGGGAGACAGAAAATAAGCTAACTCCATCTCTATAGATAAAATGCTAGCAGTGAACATTTACTGATTTATGCAAGGGTAGGTTCTAAATGCTGTACGCAGATTAGTTGATTTAGTCTTCACTTTATTGATTTACTCTTCACAACAATCCTGTGAGGTAGGTATTCTCCCCATTTCATAGGGGCAGAGAAACATTAGGTAACTTGTTTGCTTAAGGTACTACAATTAAAAGTGATAGACCTGGAATTTTACGTCCAGTGCCTGAGTTAGTGCTCAAAAAACTTTCTTTGTATAAGAAGGGTTCATGTTAGATAACGGGAAGAACTTCCTGACACTAACGTGACCTATGAAAAAATTTGTGAAATTTTCCCATTGATAACCTTGTATCATTCTTCTGATTGGTTCTTAGAAAAGAAGTACGTAGTAAATGAGTTCTGGAGAAGCTGCTTGTGCTGCCAGAGCCTGGTTCCGGGAAAGCCACCCCTGCTTCTGTTTCGTTTGTTTGTTTTTAGTTGTATGGGAATTCAAACATGTATAGAAGAGTACATGTAGAAACTGAGAACCCCAAGGGGTGGATTGTGCTAGTTATTAAAAAATTTAGCTCCAGCCCTGGCCTGTGTGGCTTGATTGGAGCATCGTCCTATGCACCGAAGGGTTGAGGGTTCCATTCCCGGTCAGGACACATACCCAGGTTGTGGGTTCAATCCCCGGTCAGGGCACATACGGAAGGCAACCAATTGATGTTTCTATCTCTCCCTCTCCCTTTCTCTCACTAGAGTCAATGAAGAGCATATCCTTGGGTGGAAAAAAAAAAAATTCGCTCCAAATTCACCCTTTGTGCATGCTCTGTGGATATGGAGCTGAGTCCTTTAAACATTTTTTTTTTTTTTTTTTGCCAGCTGACAGAATGTTAAGTAAGCGTTGTCAGTAGATAGAGTATTTGAGGGATACTGCTGGAGGAAAGGGTTTTTCTTCCTGGGTAAAGGGTACTCTCAGCAGGTTCTGTCCTGCTCTTGTGGTGTGAGCACCTCCAGTGGCTGGTTCTTGCACTGCACCATGGTTAGCAGCAGCCAGTAGCTTGCCATAGCACCCACGTCAGTTGATTTCAGAATGGAGACCCTGTAGCAAAATAACTTCTCAGGGAAAAGCACCCTGGAGGGAGAGGATTTTCAGCAAGATCCATTGGCAAGTCTGCACAGCTACTTCTGACATTCCTTGAGCCGTAGCCAGGCCCTCCAGCAAAGTCTGCATCTCAGTTCCGGGGAACTGAAGGAAGCTCTGGGCCAGCCCTAGGGGTAGTTAGTGTTCCATATATTTGTCATTCCTATAATCTCTAGAGTTATTTCTTATTAGCCAATCCTCCTATACTCCAACCCCCTGTAATAGTTATTTTCTTTAAATTAAACTTTGCTATTTCAAAATGTTATGTGGTTTGTTTTCTGATTGGATGTCTACTTTTGCCATGTATAATCATTGCTTTTCATTCAGCAGCTTCTTAGTGCAAAAGAGATGTTGCCCCCACCTTAAACTTTGCTACCATTGCTATAAATAGCAAGTTTATCTTTAAATGTTTTTTATTGATGATACTTTTCAATTTAAAAATGGAATTTTTAATACATAGTGACTTCATCAGTTAGCTCCCTTCTAATCTTTGTATCTTCTAGATTTATTTATTTATTCATACTGTATTAAGCACATGCTTTATTCCAGACTGTGCAGTGGCCAGAGAGAACTATTGTGAATGTAATAGAAATGGATTTTTTGCTGTATGTGAGATAGAATCAAAAGGGCTTAGTGAGTTTGGGTATGAGGTGAGAATGAAGAATCAGGATGACTCAATTTATCTGCCTTAGTATTTGTGTTTTTTGGCTTTGATATGATTCAGAGAATTGAAGGCCTCCAGGATGACAATACTCCTTTTTTCTTAATTTACTGTCTGGTAGTTGGATGGCTATATATTGACTCTTAGAAACTGGCAATAAATGAAACTCTAGGCTGCCTGGATGTATGAAAAGGAAATAAGTGAAACTAGAAGCATTTTCATGAAAAAAACAAACCAAAGAAACAGTGAAGTACTGATTAGGAAACTAAAGCCTAAATGATAACTCAAAATTCTATCTAAATATTGTAACAGTGTGTAGTTGTTTTGGCTTATATGAGTAACTGCAAGAGTGCTGTGGCATAGATAGTCTAAAAGAGAAGTTATACTAAGCAATAAACTTGTAAATGAATCATATGCATCAAAGAATTGGAATAGCCAAAAAATTTATTAAATTTGCCCATAATAACATCTCTTAATATGCATATTGTATTTTAGGTTCATTTGTCTTGAAGAACATTATAATGTTTTTTGGCTGCAAATTTATGTTTTGCATAGACTGCTGCTTCATCTTGGTAATAAGAGGAATAGGCTGGAGTGGTGACAAAACCTAAGGATGGTCAAAAGAAGCTTTGATTTAGTACAAGCATACCTCGTTTTATTGCGTTTCACATGTGCTGTGTTTTTTTACAGATTGAAGGTTTGTGGCAACCCTGCATTGAATAACTTTTGGTGCCATTTTTCCAACACCATTTTTTTCACTTTGTATGTCACATTTGGTGATTACCGCAATATTTCACTTATTATCATATTTGTTATGATGATCTATGATCAGTGAGTTTTGACATTACTTACTAGTGTCATTATTTTGGGGCACAGTGAACAGTGCCATCCATCTAAGACAATGAACTTAATAAATGTGTGTGTTCTGACTGCTCCACCAACTGTCGATTCCCTCATCTCTGTTTCCTCTGGCCTCCCTAGTCCCTGAGATAACAGTACTGAAATTAGACCAATTAATAATCCTACAGTAATTAATAATCCTCTAAGTGTCCAAGTGAAAGGAAGAATTGCACATTTTTTAGTTTAAATCAAAAGCTAGAAATTAAGTTTAGTGAGGAATGCTTGTCAGAAGCTGAGATAGGCCAAAATCTAGGCCTCTTGCACCAAACAATTAGCCAAATTGTGGATACAAAGGAAACTTAAAGGAAATTAAAAGTGCTACTTCAGTGAACACATGAATAGTAAGAAAGGGAAACAGACTTATTGCTGATATGGAAAAAGTTTTAGTAGTTTCTATAAACCAGCCATAACATTCCCTTAAGCCAAAGCCTAATTCAAAGACCTAACTCCCTTGAATTCTCTGAAGGCTGAGAGGTGAGGAACCTATAAAAGAAAAATTTGAAGCTAACAGAGGTTAATTCATGAGGTCTGAGGAAAGAAGCTGTTTCCATTACGCAAAAGTTCGAGGTGAAGCCTCAAGTGCTAATGTCAAAGCTGCAACATGTTATCCAGAAGATTAGGTTAGTTAATTAATGAAGGTGGCTACACCAAGTAACAGATTTTATTGATGAGACAGCCTTTTATTGGAAAAATATGCCATCTAGGAGTTTCATAGCTAGAGAGGACAGGCTGACTCTCTTGTTAGGGGTTAGTGCAGCTGGTGACTTTCAGTTGAAGACAATGCTCATTTAACTATTCCAAAAATCCTAGAGCCTTTAGAAGTATGCTAAATCTACTCTATGTGCTCTATAAACAACATGGTTTACTGACTATTTTAAACCCACTGTTGAGACCTACTGCTTAGAAAAAAAAGATTCCTTTCAAAATATTACTGCTCATTGACAATGTACCTGGTCACCCAAGAGCTTTGATGGAGGTGTACAATGAAATTAATTTTGTTTTCATGCCTGTGAACATAAATTTCATTCTGTGGCCCATGGATCAAGGACTAATTTCAACTTTCAAGCCTTATTTAAGAAATACATTTTGTGCCCTGGCCAGTTTGGCCCAGTGGATAGAGCATCAACCTACGGACTGAAGGGTCTCTGGTTCGATTCCTGGTCAGGGTTGCACATGCCATGAAGGGTGTGTAGGAGGCAGCTGATCAATTATTCTCTCTTATCATTGATGTTTCTATCTCTCTCTCCCTCTCCCTTCCTCTCTGAAATCAATTAAAAAAAAATACATTTTGTGACCTGGCCAGTTTTGCACAGTGGTTAGAGCATTGGCCTGTGGACCAAAGGGTCATGGGTTTGATTCATGTACCTCAGTTGCAGGTGCCCCAGCCCTGGTTGGGGTGCATGCAGTAGGCAACCTTGTGTCTCTCTCCCGTCGATATTTCCCTCTCTCTCATCTCCCCCCCCCCTCTCTCTCTCTCTCTCTCACTTCCCCCCTCCTCCCTCCCTTCTATTTTCAAGAAACATTGGCAAAAATATCCTCAGATAAAGATTAAAAAAAAAAAGAAATACGTTTTGTTAGGTTATAGGTGCCATAGGTAGTGATTTCTCTGATGCATCTGGGCAAAGTAAATTAAAAACTTTCTGGAATGGATTCACCATTTTAGATGCCATTAAGAACATTTATGACTAGAGGCCCAGTGCACGAAATTCGTGCACTGGTAGGGTCCCTAGCAGCTGCTGGCTGCCGGCCGGGTACTCCCTCCCTTCCCCCGGCCACCTGCCACCCACTGCTGCTACTGGGTTCCAGGTGCGGAGGGAGCAGGGTGGCAGCCCCACCCCCCGCCGCTGCTGCTGGTCACCACCTGTGGGGGCCTGATCGCACCACTGGTCGCCCTGCGATTGAATCAGTGGGGCATCAGGCCCCTGCCCGGCTCTCTCAGTGCCTGGGAGCCTTGTGGCAGTGGGGCGATCGGCCCCTGCCCGGCGACTAGTGGCTTGCACCCGCCTTGGCCTGGTGCTGTCCACTCACCTGCTCCACCATCCCGCCCCAGTCCAGCTCTCGTCAGGGCCCATCGGGGCCTGCAGCGCCCACTGCCAGTGCCGTGTCGCCAACTCCTGCTATGCTCCGTGCCGACCCCTTGTGATCAGCGCACATCATAGCAAGCAGTCGAACTCCCATTCGAGGGGACAATTTGCATATTAGGCTTTTATTATGTAGGATTAAGAGAAGTGGTCAAAATATCAACATTTACAAGAGTTAATTCCAACCCTCAAGGATAATTTTGAGGAGTTCAAGACTTCAGTGGAGGAAGTAACTGCAGATGTGGTAGAAATAGTTAGAGAATTAGAATTAGCCTGAAAATCTGACTGAATTGCTGCAATCGCATGATAAAACTTTAGTGGATGAAGAGTTGCTTCCAATGGATGAGCAGAGACCATGGTTTCTTAGGATGGAATCTACTGGTAAAAATGCTGTCAAGAATGTTGAAATGACAAAGGATTTTAGAGTATTATATACACACTAGAAGCCCGTTGCACGTAGTTTCGTGCAATAGACTTTCCTTCACCTGGCTGCCAGCACCAGTTTTCCGCCAGCACCTTTTTTCGTCTGGCCACCCGCCGATCGGAGCGCCTCCCGAAGGCTGAGGGCGGGACTCGGGAGTCCCCGCCCCCCGCTCCTACCGCCAGCCAATCGACCACCCTGAGTCCCGCCCCCCGTGCCTCCAGCCGGCCCAATCATGGGTGTAGCGGAGTGATGCAATTTGCATATTACCTTTTTATTATGTAGGATAGTTGGTAAAGTCCAGGCAGGGTTTGAGAGGATTGACTCCAATTTTGACGGTTCTCTGTGTAAAATGCTATCCAGCAGCATCACATATCACAAAGAAATTCTTCATGAAAGGGTCAATCCATGTGGCAAACTTCATTGTCTTATTTTAAGAAATTGCCACAGCCACCCCACCCTTCAGCAACCACTACCCTGATCAGTCAGCAGCCATCAAAATAGAGGCAAGCAAAAAGATTACTACTTGCTGAAGGCACAGATGATAGTATTTTTATCAGTATAGTATTTTGTAATGTACATTGTTTTTTAGACATAATGCTGTTGTACACTTGGTAGACTATAGTGTAGTATAAACATAACTTATATATACACTGGAAAACCAAAAAGTTGTTTGAGTCATTTTATTGCAATATTCACTTTATTGTGGTGGTCTAGAACAGAACCTGCAATGATTTTAGGTATGCCTATATCTGTGGTCGGCAAACTGCGGCTCGCGAGCCACATGCGGCTCTTTGGCCCCTTGAGTGTGGCTCTTCCACAAAATACCATGGCCTGGGCGAGTCTATTTTGAAGAAGTGGCGTTAGAAGAAGTTTAAGTTTAAAAAATTTGGCTCTCAAAAGAAATTTCGATTGTTGTACTGTTGATATTTGGCTCTGTTGACTAATGAGTTTGCTGACCACTGGCCTATGTCAAAAAGTGTGAATAATCTAACCCTACTTTTGGGAATAAACTGGCTTTTTTTTTTTTTTTTTACCATTGAATTGGTACCTTTATCTTTGAGCCCATCCTACAATTATGTCTTAATTTTATGGTTCTCACTGTGACCCACATGACATACGTTAAAATTAGGAAGCTGTCAAAAACAGCCATTGGTGCTTTATTGTAAAAACAGGTGAAAACTCAAATAGAGACAAGTCTTGGGAGGGAGTAAAGTTGGTAATGATTGTGGCTCATAGGTGTTCAGGCAGGATGCAGAGGTGGAAGATTTCTGGATCATGGAGTCCCTCCAAAGAGATTTCAGACTGCTCCACAGAAGTGGTGGGGAAGGTGAGACCAATGGCTCACTTCTGCTGGTCTTTAGAGTTAAAGGTTAAAGTGCCATGTGCTGAGTTATACCATAGCTGGAAAGAATGGATGAAATAGGATATTTTAAAATTTTGTTTTTCATTAATCACTGGTGTTTTATTCATTTCAGAGCACAAAGTTATCATTGTTGGGCTGGATAATGCAGGGAAAACGACCATTCTTTACCAATTGTAAGTATTAACTACTTTCAGATTTTTATTTTATTGTTTACTAGAGGCCTGGTGCGCGAAATTTGAGCATGGGTAGGGTCCTTAGGCCTGGCCGGTGATCAGGGCTGATTGGGGCCTTCCTTCCCCTGGCTGCCGGCTGCTGGCTGGGGCCTTCCATTGTTCTGTGCCGCTCCCTGGTGGTCAGTGTACGTCATAGCGAGTGGTCGAACTCCCGGTTGGTTGACCTCCCGAGGGGACAATTTGCATATTACCTTCTATATAATCAAAGCCCAGCCACCATTACGGTGGAACAACCGGATGACCAGAACGACGGGTCGCTATGATGCACACTGACCACCAGGGGCAGGAGCTGCCCCCTGGTGGTCAGAGCACTCCCACAGTGGGAGCACTGCTCAGCCAGAAGCCGGGCTCACCGCTGGCGAGTGCAGCAGCAGTGGTGGGAGCCTCCCTCCTCTGCTGCAGTGCTAAGGAGTGGCGAGCCAAGCGGTAAGGAGCGAGCAGGCGGGTGGTAAGGAGTGGCCAGTCAAGCGGTAAGGAGTGAGCAGGTGGGTGGTTAGGAGTGAGCAGGTGGGTGGTTAGGAGCAAACAGGCAGGCGGTTAGGAGTGAGGGGTCCCAGATTGCGAGAGAGGGCGCAGGCTGGGCTGAGGAACACCCCTCGTAACCTCCCCCCATGCACGAATTTCGTGCATTGGGCCTCTAGTTTATTATATAGGATAGTTACTTTTTCTGCCTGAGTGATATTTGATTAATGAAAGTAATAAAAAGTTATATGGAATTTAAGTTACTCTAGAGCAGGGGTGGGGAACCTCTTTTCTGTCAGGGCCATTTGGATATTTGTAACATCATTTGAGGTGCATACAAAATTATCAACTTAAAGATTAGCCTGCTATATTTGGTCAATAATTAACTCACTCCTAATGCCTTGGCAGGGCAAGAGCAAATGATTTTGTAGGCCTTATAGGACCTGCAGGCCAGAAACTCCCCACCCCTACTCTAAAGAGTTGACATTTTTATGACAGTGTTTGATTTGCTTTTAGAAAGTAGAGAAATATGTGTTTATATAGTTTCCTAAAATTGAATGTAGAGTATCTCAGATAGTCCACTGCCTAGTTCCATTTCCTTAGCTCAGCTACTGGAAAAGGGACATTTGGGTATCTTATATAATAAAAGGCTAATATGCAAATCAACTGAATGGTGGAACGACGGGTCGCTATGACACGCACTGACCAGCAGCAGGGAAGATGCTCAACGCAGGAGCTGCCCCCTGGTAGTCAGTACACTCCCACAGGGGGAGCGCTTCTCAGCCAGAAGCCCTGAGCCAGGCTCACGGCTGGCAAATGCAGCAGTGGTGGCGGGAGCCTCTCCCGCCTCTGCAGCAGCGCTAAGGATGTCTGCCTGACTGCTTAGGCCCACTCCCAGCAGGCCTAAGCCATCAGTATCCCCTGAGGGATCTCAGACTGTGAAACGGTGCAGGCCGGGCTGATGGACACCCCCCCCCCCCCCCCAAGTGCACGAATTTCGTGTACCAGCCTCTAGTAATATATAAAAGGAGGTCATACTGACTGGTTCCTTGATTGAAAAATATTCAAACAATCTAACTTCCTAGCTAATTGTAACATGTTCGAATTATTTTTTTCAGTTCTATGAATGAAGTTGTACATACATCCCCTACAATAGGAAGTAATGTAGAAGAGATAGTAATTAATAATACACGATTTCTAATGTGGGATATTGGTGGCCAAGAATCTCTTCGTTCTTCCTGGAACACTTACTATACTAATACAGAGGTAATGTTTCTTTCTTTTTTTTATGTTTTATTTCTTTATTGTTTAAAGTATTACATATGACTCCTTCCCCTTCCCCCCATTGACCCCTCCCTGATGTTTCTTAATATATTAGAACTTCTGTGAGCAGAATGCTTGGGAAACACCTTTTAGATATGAACTCTTATAGTTAATCTTTTTGAAATATCACAGTATGTTAATAGAAGTAGATTTTAAACTTCGTGGAATCTTTGATTCCCTATTTCAGGGTCATTGTCCTGTATATCCACTCTCATTGAATCTCTGTAAGGAGAATTGGTGGTTGATTAGTCTGATTATGTATTGATCCCAGAACTTAAGTAGTTGTTTTTATAATGAATTCCATCTCACAGTTTGTAATATCATTTCTTTTTTACTGTTTATTTTTGTGTAGAAGAAATCTAGGTAAAATCTGGTGGTTTCAATCCTGGCCAAAATTTTACCATGTATTTTATTTTATGCAACACAATTGCACATTAAAGAATGTTTTTCCTTTTGGTTCTCAAGCAATTTAGACAACACCATGTTTTTATTTATATACTATTTCCCAAGAGGAAATTTCAGACCTTCATTGTATAGACCTTGCAAATTGAAAGCCGGTGACAATTGCTTTTATAGTGTAGATTATCCTATCTAATAAAGAGGGGATATGCTAATTGACTGCCATGCTCTTAAAGATGGCAGTGCCCACAGCCACAAAGATGGTGGCGCCCAGTCACCTCAGTCCCGCTGGGGTGGCAGGCGCGTGGCACGTCTGGGCCTGCCACCAGGCGGGTCCAGCTGCTCCGCACGCCTGCCTCTGGAGTCCCCAATCCCCTCAGCCGCCCAGGGCTGGCCCGAGGCACAGGCAAGCCTCGGATGGTGGCTGCCCAGCCGCCCAGGGCCGCCTGAGGCTCAGGTAACCAGGGCCAGCCGAGGCTTGCGCTGCCAGCAGTGGCAGCAGCAGAGGTGTGATGGTGGCGTCGCCTTCCCCTGATCGCCAGGTCCCCTCCCGCCCCTGAGGGCTCCCAGACTGTGAGAGGGGGCAGGCCGGGCTGAGGGGCCCCCCTCCAGTGCATGAATTTTCATGCACTGGGCCTCTAGTAAGTTAATAAAATTCCAAATGTATACAAAGGTGAATAATGTCATAAGACACAATTAAGTGTTTCTAGTGACCTGATCCCCTAACACTCCATAATGCATTTGATCATGTTTTGTTTTTTTTCTTTTTTTGGAGAAAGAAAGGTAGATATGATTACTATTCCTAAATATAACGCTGCAGGTATCAAATTCATGGCTACACTTTGAAAATTAATAGCTTTATTAAAGTACCTTGGAATAGAATGAGTCTGGCAGTAATAAAACCACTTATCAGTGAGGTTTCAATTGAGAGAAGAGGTAAACTAGTAGTTCTCTTATCCTTATGGTTCCTGAAATCTGTAGAATAGAAAAGACTCTGAAAATTACAGTGGTTTATTTGGAAATGAAAAACTAGTTCTAAAAAATGAATAGTGCATGTTAATAATAGGCAGTCAGAATTAACACGGGCATCACAAATGCCATCGTAAAGGGACTGTATCTGCTCCTGTTTCCCTTTTGGTGGGCTGGCATTAGGAAGGTGCAGTGTGGTGCAGTTCTGTACCGTTCCTTCACAGGTTTTTCATTGCATCTTCTGATACTAGTCTTACCAGTTCAGGAGAGAGTTGTGCTTGCCAGTAGCAGGTGCCATTTATATAAGGAAGAGAGCATGGCTTTAGGTATAAATTTGTTCTTGCAATTTGTTGATTTTAACTGTCATGGTACTTTACTCCCAAACCCATTCCCTTTTGGATTTTCAAATTGATATTAATATAATAAAATAACAGCTGTCTAGAAGTAACAAGTTTATGACCATAATATATTTTTTTCTTGACTTATAGTGTAAATAGATGGATATAGTCTTGTTAGCATTCAAAATATTAAGTTAGGAAACAAATGTGTTTTATTGGTTAAAATATTAACAGAATATTCTAATAGTATGTTAGTATGTGTTCTCTTTTCTCCTATTTTTCTCTTAAAATTTAGTAAATATATTTGAATTAGAAATGGATCAGACTTTAGGCTTTATGATGTATATATAGTAGGTATCTCTGGTTTTCCAATAATACCATACCATAAGGTTCTAATTTCTTGATAGTTATAGCCTGTAAATCAAATCAGCACTTCATAAATTTTATAATATATAAAATTATATAATCATTAATGACTTTTTTTGTAATTATTTTAGTTTGTAATAGTTGTTGTGGACAGTACAGACAGAGAAAGGATTTCTGTAACTAGAGAAGAACTCTATAAGATGTTAGCCCATGAGGTAAGTAGGACTCTGGCATAAGATGTGTTTATGGGATATTTCTGTCACATTTCTTCTTTCTACTTTTCAGAAGGATACTATTTCAAATGAAAAAAAAAGGTATCTATCTGCTGGCCATGCCTGCTTTATAATTTTGACACTTCTCAAATCGGAAGTGTATCTGAAAGCAGCAGAAAGCATGTGGAGTCATTTGTAGAATCTTATTTCACGTATCCCAGATAAATTGGGTGTAGAAGTTTTCCTGAGTAAAAAGACCTAAATTGGTTTTCCTTTTACATTTTGAATATATTAATTATACGGAGGATTATCATTGGAAATGAAATTTTAAAGTCTCACAGACACACAGCAAGTCTTGATTGTAACTCAGTTGTTAGACTAATATTTAAATATGGTTGCTCTTAGGTTTCTCTGATATGGTCCTTTGACTAAAGAAACCGTATGGCTATCCACATTTCGAAGTCCTTGAGAAATATTACCAGTAGCATAATTTAAAAATCGAATAAACTGAGTAATATAGTCAGTAATGATAGTAGTAACTATAAAACCATATAATACCATAGTGGCAATTGATTATATTTTTATGATTTTTTATTGCAGATGGAATAAATTTATTTATAGATGGGAATAGGAAAGTGAATGTTTAGATGTGTGTTATATACTTTTTATTTTAGTGGAATTTTAATAAAGCTTAAAAATCTGGGATATATTTATAACAAAGTTTTATATTTTAATATTGATTTGATGATTTGCATTAAGAATATTGGTATGTTTCAGGCAACAGTTCAAGACTTAAGAAAGCTAGTAGTTATGTAAGTTGAAGTTCCTGTTTTCCTTGTGATCATGCCCACCAAGATGCACTTTCCCCTGTTTTAGACTGATTCGAGCAGCTGTGTTAAATCCCTTGGGTTTTTGTTGTTGTTTTTTAAATGCATCTTGCTGTTGTGCGTGCACTTAACAAGTTGCGATTCTGCTTTGTGAAACCAGCTGTAAAAGCGGCAGAACACTAAGGAGTTTTTTCATTTCCCCTTTGTATTTTACAAAAATATGTTTTTCGGTTTATACCAAAGAGCTGTTTTATGTTCTATGAAGACTTTGGAAAAAGAAAACTAAGACACACATATTTGTCTTAGCTGTATTTTTTACCCTGTTAATACACAGCCTCCCTATTTGATTCTTACTCTAATTGGCCAGTTATGTAAGTAGGATCAGTATAGAAAGTAGTAGGGCTCAAACAAAGTCACTGAATTTTACTTGTTGGGGCCATTAACCTGGGCAAGTCAATATGTGACCTAATCAGCTTTTTTCCCCCCTTTATTGATTAAGGTATTACATATGTGTCCTTATCCCCCCAATGCCCCCCCCACCCACACACACACACTCATGCCCTCACTCCCCTGTTGTCTGTGTCCATTGGTTAGACTTATAAGAGCCAGCCTTTGAATTTAGGCATTTTCATCATTCTTGCTCTTGCTGAAGGTGGGGGCTGAGGGGAGTGGGGGACAAATAGGGCATAGTTGGAAAATGAAAGGAAACTGAATGGGGAGATTACCAGAGAAGAAAGGAATTGCATATGAAGTTTGGAACTAGAGTAAGTCACTTAAAAGGGTCCAGAAGAGCCAAATAGCGTTCTGAAGGGGAACAAATGGATCAAAGAATAAGATGTCTTAATGAAAAACAAATTTTCAATGGGTTTAGTCAGATGTTTCATACCACAATCACCAACAGAATTTTATCACCATCACTGATAATGATTCTTTACATGCATTACTAAATACAGAACTATAAAATGTTTTTCAGTATTACTAAAAGCTTCATCTTAAATGAAGTGCAAAACTTTGAAGCTCATGAATTTTAAAATAGTTCCAAATACAAAAGGACAGATGAAATTTTATTCAGAATGACTCAACTTCTAGGAATTACCTTCACAAATGAAGCTTTGAGGAACAAATTGACAACTACATATGGCATACAGAAGATGCTGAGTAAATATATCTTGCATGTGCTATTACTCATCTTCTTGACTAAACTGAAATCAGTATTTAGACTCTTAAGACCAGAAATCTGTAATATGTAGCAGAAAGTTTTTTAAAGTGCTTAAGATGGCTGATGAATAAAAGATCACAGCTGTTCACCTTGCACTTTGACCTCTTGTTAAGTCAAGTTGATGAACAGCCTTAATCCTATATAACTCTTTTTTTTACTGTTATCATAAGGCATAATTGGTGCTGAATAATAAAAAGTAAAGGACTGTTTTTTTTGCTTTCTTCCTAAGTATTTAAAAATAGGTAATATAGCTGCTGTTTTTTTAATCAAGAACCCCAAATAAAAAAATTTGAGCCTATGAGATGTAGAAAAATTATATTCAATATGGGTTTTTTCAGTGTGTTTTTGAGACTTTTCAATAAAAGGCTTTATTTCTTATCCTTTTCAAGTTGTAGTCCAGGGGCTTCTCCAAATAATTTAATCACTAGAAGTGAAGAATATAGATTACTTATAAATAAGATAGTATAAATTTATGTTTCCTAAATTGTGCCAAGTTATTTCTGTTGTCAAAATTTTGTTCTTAGAATGTGTCAGCATTACCAATCCTGACCTATATAAAAGGTTTCAACAGACACTAGCAAGAGATATTGAAACCTGGAAGATAGGAAGATAGGAATTAAATCCATGGAAAGTCCATCTACTCAGTGATTCAGCCACATATCAACTATTGATGCTGTTCCATTTCCATTTAAGATAAGAGAAAAAAATATCTGTATCCTCGATAATGAATATATATAGTTCATCCATTCATATTTTTGCCTTTTATTATGTAAACAGATAAACTGAACTATAGATGAAACAAATTGAATGGGAAATCTTAAAAGTTAACATTCTAGTATCCTTTTCTGACCATGCTCTTCAGGTAACTCATTAACTGTGTTCCTATAGCTGCCATCCTGCAGAGGGCACTGTAACTAAAGTCAGTCTCCGTTATATAAAACCTTTTGCCTAAGTCAGTGATGGCGAACCTATGACACGCGTGTCAGCACTGACATGTGTAGTCATTTCTGATGACACGCGGCCGCATGCCGAGGATGAAACATTTGCTGCTCCTGAGGATGAAACATTTGTGACTAAGTCTTGGAGTTAGTTTTTTCCTCAAAGTGACACACTACCCGAGTTATGCTCAGTTTTTTGGCGAAGTTTGACACACCAAGCTCAAAAGGTTGCCCATCACTGGCCTAAGTCCTCTTACCCCTTACATTTTTTATTTACATCCGAAAGAATCAAGGAAGTCAATGAAACTATTTTAACAAGAGTAAAATATTGTGGAACAATGTCAGTTTGTACCCATTGAAGACTTTCCTGCTTCAAGCACATGTACACATGATTGAAAACAAAATATCCCACTAAAATCCCTAAGAAGAAAGATGGCACTCAACACAGTTGAGAAAACTTGCAAGCATAGCACCCAAACCACAGTATCTCTTCATATATATAGGAAGAGTGTTATGAGAGTTTAATCCACAGAGTGTATCCATCATTGGTTCTTAGTCCATGATCTATGATGGACTTTAGAGTATCTATTAACACTTTAAAATTATACATGTAATTTTTTTTGCATATATACTAATGTGCATTTTCATGAAGAAAAGGTCTATTATAATCTTCAGTAGATTACCAGGGAAGTCCCAGACTGTAAAAATGGTTGCAAGAGGGAAGAGTGGAGTAGAGTCAAAGGAGGCCAAGAACCTCGGTCTGTGTTGTGAATAAAGCATATTCACATCACTTTGGGGCATGCACAAGGGTAAGGTAATTATTATTTTGGGGGCAATAAATGAACTAAACATTTGTTGAACTTTCACCAAAAGCCAGGTATTGAATTGAGTCATTTAAATGTAATTCATTTATTAAAACCACATCCCTAAGAGTTAGGTAGTAGTTTCAGCATTTTACAGATGAGGGGCTATAGCTATAATAGGAAGATCTCGGCTCAAACTAGGTCCTATTATTGAGTAGCTATATGACCTTGTCTGAGTTACTTACATCAGTCCTCATCTGTAAAATGGGACTAGTGAAGCCTATCTTATAGCAATCTTGTGAGGATTGAAGAGTTTTTATTTAGAAAAAGTCATTATGTGGCTTTAACTATCATCGTGGTTTTGAAAGGAAGGGAATTTCTCCCACTTCAGCTAATTCATCTATTTATGCCCCAAGCTTCTGCCCTTTCCTAATACCAGAAATGGAACAGTATGATGGGTGGCTTGCTCAAGTTAGATACTCAATAAATGTTGGTAACGAGGAACAAATTCAGAAAGGTTAAAAACCTTGCCTCAGAGTCGAAGAATTGAAGTGGTAGAACTTAGTTGATAAGTTGAACGCCAATCCAAGATGGCCATATCAAATATTCAAATCTAAGAAATCATCATGGACAAAGATAGAGGAGTTAGGTCTCAGAAAATGATAGGGTTGGTTTAGGATAGCACCATTCAACTGAGAATTAAGCCCTAAGTCTCTAAGGCAGGTGTGAGGAACCTTTTTTCTTTCAAGGGCCATTAGGATATTTATAACATTATTTGCAGTCCCTACAAAATTATCAACTTAAAAATTAGCCTGCTCCAGTGTGGCTTGGGTGGTTGGGTGTCATCCCATGCACAGAAAGGTGGCCAGTTCATTCCCAGTCAGGGCACATGCCTGGGTTGCAGGCTTGATCCCCAGAGGTGGCCAATTGCTCTCACATCAGTATTCTCTTCTCTCCCCCTTCCTCTCTCTCTAAAAATCAATAAAAAGATATATACATATATATTTTTTAAAGCCTGCTGTATTTGGTCAAACATTTAAATAACTCACCCCTCCTTAATGCCTTGGCAGGGCCAGACCAAATGATTTTGTGGGCCTTATAGGACTGATGGGCCAGACGTTCCCCAACCCTACAGTCCAAGGCATACATTATATATAGTGAATTAGTTTATTTCCTATGTACCTAGGAGGTACTAGGTTGCAGCTCTTGAGTGCCATGCTAAAAAGTAATTCTTAGTAGCCATAGAAGCCTAGTTTCAGGTTGGGGGAAATGGGTAATTATATATTTGAAGACATGGCTGCTTGGTAAATATAGCACTTAGGACCATAAATGTAATCTAGGACTATAAGAAATATGTAAATACATACAAGTATAGATAGATTTATTTAAAATGTGTTCAGTTTGAAGTTTACCTTCCATCAGTATAAGAGCTATGAAATGCTTTTATGTCAAGTAGTTGAGAAATTCTAGGTTACAAAGATTACCAAAAAATATTCTATTCATTAAGTTAGAAAATCTCTGAAAAAATGCATTGGTCCTTATCATTTTATTTGCTTTTATAGGATCTAAGGAAAGCTGGATTGCTGATTTTTGCTAATAAACAAGATGTTAAAGAATGCATGACTGTGGCAGAAATCTCCCAGTTTTTGAAACTGACTTCTATTAAAGATCACCAGTGGCATATCCAGGCATGCTGTGCTCTTACTGGCGAGGGGTAAGAAGTCTCCCCCATGGATAACGTGTCTTTAGTTTAGGAATATGAATTTCTTCCTAAAATCAAATTTTAAGGTTACCACGTACAGATTGTTCTAAGGAAGAGATGTAAGACATAGTCAGTGTCTACAGTGAGAGTTTTTAACTTGGCTCTGTAAAGAATAAAACACAGCATACACATACACATACTGAACTAATATGTGCACATAGTTACAGTTGCTGTAGTAGTTCAGAGACATTAGAATGTCAAGGGGAGCTGGACAAGTCGGAAAACAGTTCTTATGGGTGGTGGGACTTTCGCTATAAGAAAGGAACTAACACTTGCTAAGCCTGTCCTATGTCTTGAGTGTTCCTTACAGTGTATCATTTATTCCTAACAATCATGTAGACCAGTTGTTTTAAATTCACACTTTATGCATAAAGGAATTGAACTAGACTAGTTTGGGTGTACTCACTTTTTGCCACCACTGTTGTCAAGAGGGAGTTATTGCAATTAAAAAAAAAAAAGTGTTCGAATTGGAGAGAGTATGGCACGAAGGTTCCTGGTTCTGGAAAGGAGGGTAGGTGCCTATAGTAGAATTTTGCCATAGTCTAGTACCCAGAAATGAGAGGATTTCAAAAATGAAGTGGTTGTCAGCATTGTTAAATATAACATCAATGGCCAGAAAGATGGAGAGTGCTGTTAGGAGAGATGGAATAGAGGAGGTTAGAAATAGGATAAAAAGCTAAAAGCCTGAGCAAATAAAATAATACTCTTGTTGTAGTTGTTTTTCTAAAATGTGGTAGATCTGTATATATTTAAAAACAGAGAAAAAAATTAAATTGGAGATGAAGGATTCTAGAGTCTTAAATTTGGGGTTGTGGTTCTTCAGGTTTTAGGAAAGGGCAGAAGCTTGGGGCACAGATCGTTTCAATAAGTCATTATGTGGCTTTAACTATCATCATGGTTTTGAAAGGAAGGGAATTTCTCCCACTTCAGCTAATTCATCTATTTATGCCCCAAGATTCTGCCCTTTCCTAATACCAGAAGAAGAACCTCAACCCCAAAATAAGAACTCTCTTTAGAATCTGTTATGTATGTACCTTTTAAAAACAAAGAAAAATAATTAAATGGGAGATGAAGTTGAATCTTACTCAGTGAAATAGAAGGCACTGTTACCTAATTACAGACATTAGGAGAGCTTAATTAGAACCTCAAAAAAGCAAATCTGTTCATTTAAAGAAAAATTCATAGATAATACCAACTCTCCACATATTCATTTAAGTAAAAATGTTACATGTTTCTGTCAAATAGTTAAATACATGTCGAGATACCTGTAGATATAACTTTATCAATGAAAGGACTTTAAGCAAAAGCACTGATGTAATACTAAATTTGACCACAAAGACAAATCGTCTAGGATTTATATAATACTTAGCTTATATACTTTGAGAAATTATGTAGAAAATACATCATTAGTTAGGATGGATATGAACTCTGGCAGTTTCATTTTTGAAAGAGGTAATAGATAGCTGATGGTATCTTTTCAATTCTTGGTGTATGTGGGCCTCCATTTGCAGCAGTCAGCAAGTGTAAGTGTTTGGTTTTGGAGGAGATGCTTCCCTATTGTGGTCTGGCCACTTTGGTCTGAATTCTTGGTTTTAGTGTTGGTCGGACCTGACTCATATCTCTGCCATTTGCTAACCTCTCCAAGCCCAGCTTTCCTCTAATATGGGAAGGGTTCTGATCTCACTGTTGTAAAGAAATCTATACTAATAAAAGGGTAATATGCTAATTAGACCACATAGACCAGACGTCTTCCGGTCGTCTTTCCGGACAAAGCCACAGTGGTGGGGGCAGAGGCGGTTAGGGGTGATCAGGCTGGCAGGGGAGAGCAGTTAGGGGCGGTCAGGCTGGCAGGAAGAGGTAGTTTGGGGCAATCAGGCCGGCAGGCAGAGTGGTTAGGGGCAATCAGGCAGGCAGGCAGGCGAGTGGTTAGGAGCCAGCGATCCGGGATTGTTCAGTAATCTGGCCTAAACCATCAGTTGGACATCCCCCAAGAGGTCCCAAATTGGAGAAGGTGCAGGCCGGACTGAGGGGGACACCGCCCCCGCCCCCCCCCCCCCCCCCGTGCACGAATTTCATGCACCGGGCCTCTAGTATTAAGATAATGAATATTAAGTGCTTAGCACAGTCTGGGCCAACACTGAAGCAATCATTTATTTATCTCATTGCCTTTTTTTTCTATTTCTATCTTCTTATATATTGTTATAGTCATACTTACCCAAAACTCTCATTTTTCAGTTTCTCATATCTGTAAAAGCTCCTGACAGACAGTGGTTAATGCTTCATAACAGTTCATTTTGTTGTAACATATGTACAATCATTTTTCTCTTGCTAAATACTTTCTTTACCACAATGAACATGTCTTTATAGTATTTTGGATTATGCTCAGTTACCCTTTATTCAGTGATAACTAGTGTTAGCGGTAAGAGATTTTACTTCCTTCAAAAAATGTAAATATATAGATGTAGCAGACATATTATGTATGTACTCTGTTTTACCAACTCTACTATATATTTAATATCCTGCAATTTTACTTCATTTAAATAATGAGCATTTTATCATATTGTAAAGTAGTTTTGAAAGGAAGTTTTTAATATTTCATCATGAATGGTCCATAATTTGTTAAATTTTTCTCTATTTCTAGACATTTAAATTCTTTTTCCTATTAAAAATGTTTTGATAAACAGTCTTATACATAAATCTGTCTTTATGTACAAGGATGTATTTCTTGAAGTAGAAAAGAGGATAGAGAGGGTATTGATATTTTAAATACTCTTGAATATGTATAGCTAAATTACTTTCCATGGGCATTTATATAATCACTGAGCTTTTATATGTAAGGCAGTGTTCTAGGCACTAGAAACAAAACAAATGAGAAAACACGGATGTACTGTGTCTTGAGAGTATGGCTTCACCACAACAGCACCGACATGGAACAGTATTGATTTTTTAACCTTTGCTGTTTAGGTAAATGAAAAAATGATACCTTGTTTTAGTTTGCTGTTTATAGCTTTTCAGTTGAGAATTTGATCAAATGATTTTATTTTCTGTATAGATTATGCCAAGGACTGGAATGGATGATGTCACGACTTAAGCTTAGATGATCTCTACTGACTTCTTCTCATAGACTTTATATAAACGAAGTGCTGGACTTTACCTGAAAGCTCCAAAAATTAATGGTTCAGATATATTTATAGTAAACTGATTTAAACTTTTTCTATAAGAAGAAAAATTAAGACCACTTATTTGAAAATGAAGATGAAGCCTCACCTTCCAATTGCTTTCTCATTAGTTTCTTCCAAAGCCAGGTCTTAAAGCTGTGATTGACATTTTCTCATAATGAATCCTCTCAAGTCATTGTGTAGCCTGTGGTAAGTACAAAAGGAGAGGAAGACATTTTTTTAAACTTTAAGAGCTTTATTATCAGTATAACCCTCTTTTGTTGAATGTTCTCTTTTTGTTCCATTAAGTCAAAATATAAATCAGCACAGATATTCAGTTTCTGGTATTTTAAAATGTAATGTTACTTACGAAAAGTATTTTGCATTTGTGTATGTATTGTGTATATACCTCAACCTCAAGTTAATGGCTTTGATTTATGTTCTAAAGAAAAGTGAATAACAAAAATTAATAATATTCTTAATTATAACAATAATGAAATGAATACTGGCATTGGTTTAAGTGCCAATTTGTACTTTTCCCCTATGCTGTCTGCATTGCACTAATCAACCCCAAAATCATTGAGCTGCTCTTTAAAAAAAAAGAAAGAAAAAAAGTTTGACATTGGTTACCTATGTTTTGTTGTTCAAATCACATACATACAAGCATGTAATCCAATGAGTGGAGTATCTGTCAAGTTCTTAGAATTGCTAATGGGCACAATTGCACATTGAGCCGTTATCTGATTGTTCCCTTTATGAGACCGTATGCCATCTAAATTACTGAGTAAATTGTTAATCCATTAATCAATTATTAACTGTGATTAAAATTACCAACTGATTTTTCAGCATTAATGGAAAACTGCTGTGTGAAATCTTTCCAGAGAAGTGTCACCGTATAAATATTATCAAATAATTTAGCTAGATTCTTAAGTATTAAATTATATGTCAAGCATTTAAAGTGAATTTGAAATGAAAAGTAAAGCATATTTTCCAAGCAACAAAGATAATTTATTAATTTGAACATTTTTAATTCTTAACTTTTGAAATAGTTTTAGATTTTTTATTTCTATATTTTCTTTTTTCTTCTTATAACATGTGAATGTATTGTTTGGCAAGTAAAAAATACAAATTTTTTTAGTGCTTTTAAGAATTTGGTTTAAAAATTGATCAACATAATGCATTATTTTTTCTAAGAAATAGCTTGCCCCAAAACACCTTCTATGTTCGTGTAGGCTTTTTTTTTCTTTCAATATCTGAAAAGTCACAGGTATTTCTGTTGTAACTGTAAACACTTATCTAACTAAATGTGTTCAGATATATTCTTGAGTACTCAGTCCCTGAAAATCTGAACAATAATCCAAGCTGGCATGTTTTAGAATATTCAAGAAAAAAATAATTCCTTTTAATACCAGCCTTTTAGATTTTGTGAAGATTTTGATGAGGGATAATAGTATATACTGTAAGCATTGACAAAACTTTGAAAATTCCTTTCTACAAAATTAAAATGCTCACTATCTAAGTCCACATTGGGCATAGGAGATGGTCGGTGTTTAATGTTGGATGTTTTGTGTTTTATATTTATATTATAATGTTCAAAATGCAAGTATAATATTTTATTTGTCAACTTTTACAAAAGTAAATTCTAAATTACTAAGCTTTATTTGTTCATATGTTCTCATACTTTTTTCAAATAACTATAAGGAATTACTTGTTATATATTAAAAACTCCCTTAAAACCCAAATATATATAGTAGGTATTGCAGTTTCATCAGAGAAAAATATTCAGTACAGTAGCCCAGCAAATCCACACCTTTTATCCTTTTTATTTTTTGTTAATTCTCCCCTGAGGATATTTCTCCATTGATTTTTAGGGAGAATAGGAGAGGGAAAGACAGAGAGAAACATCAATGTGAGAAAAACACATCGATCGGTTGCCTCCTGCCTGGGCCCTGACCAGGTACCGGGCTGGGGAGGAACCTGCAACCAAGTACCTGCCCTTTACCACAACCGAACCCGGGACCCTTCAGTCTGCAGGCCAACACTCCATCCACTGAGCTAGGGCTATCCTTTTAATTTTTTAATTTGAATAACCACAGTTCAGTCTCTTGGATTGCTGCCACATCAGTTCAACAATATACCAGCACATTCCCTTGTCATCAAGGGGTTGGCTAAAATTTATCCTAATGGGATGCTTGAAGCATACACTACATTGTTGCAATTGGTTTAGTGTAATAGATTATTGACATGGCATCATGAGAATGCATGAAATCTTATACCACATTTGCAAAACATGATTTTTTGTTATACTATTTTAGGCTAAGCGTTGGAAATGTGTTACCTATATACTTGTGCATAAAACCAAAATTAAAATTCATGTATGAAAATGCATCAAAATCATTTTAATAGTATTAATTCTAAATAAGATGGAGAGCATATTGGCAGTTTATATGTAGTTTAAGTGGACTTAAGCAAAGGGCAGTGCTTTTGGTTTTAATACGCTACTCTTGGATGTAAACAAACATTTTGTGCTCAACTTTGAAAAGAACAAAGCTTCATACCTCAGTACATGTGGCTGGATTTAAATATCCCATGTTTGCTACTAATTTTGAAAGTCATATGACTTCTCTTGATATCTTGGTAAAGTAGCCATATGGTATAAGCATTTAAATAAGTTAAATTTTGCCATACTGGCATTTATAAGATATATATTACACAGTACATTGAGTTGTTTGAAATTTTCACTTCTACCTTCTTTGGCTCTCACAATGGGCAAAGAATACAATGAAGGCAGGTAATTTGGGGACCAGGGGGAAGTTGGTAGGGAATATGACATTTTGCCTTAAGAATAAAAAATGCCAGTCAGCTTTAGCACTGTTGACTGGCATTTTTAATGCAGGTAAAGTGATTTTTAGAAGTGTGGCATGCAATAGAAGAGTTTCTGGTCTTTAAAAAGTGCCTTGTAGGTCATTACAGCGATATCACAGAGAATAGCAGGGTGCTCGAGGAGAGTCAGGAAGTCCATGAGGTATTCTTTTCATTTTTTTTCTCTGAGTGTATATATAGTATTAAGATGCCTAGAAGTGGGATTCTGTTATACCCTCTGTTACAGGCACTTTACATTTATTGCTGTACTACAGCAACCACATACAGTACAGACAACCTCGAAATCTGTTTATATTAGTGTAAATAGAAAACTGTAGACAGTTTTCTAGTTTTCTCTGCAGGCATTTTTGGGGATATATCTGTAGTGCATTCTGCTTTGTATATAGGGGACAGCAGCACACCCCAGATTATCTGTGGGCTTTGGGGTCATTGTCTCTCAGTTGCCCAGTTGTATTTTGGCATCGATCCATCTTTCACGGCTGGGTAGAGACAAGGTTTCTTTGCATGACTTAACTTTGATCCCTCCCACTGTCTAAATATAATCTGGAACTTCTTGCTTCGGGATCAGCTTTCCCACAACCCAGCCATCCCTTGCTCTCTCCTATATATCGATTCACCATCAATGAAGATATGTTATCTGTCCTGGAGGTATTCTAAACTTTCCTGTATCCATTGTTCCCCAAACCACTAGTGTCTAAGTAGGTTCTCTAGTTCTTTGTTATCCTCTCATCACTGGCTTGATTCATAGATTGGTCTTTGCTCGTTAGAGAGTATTGTCAGAGCAAGACTGGCTTGCTGTGTATACAGCATACAAATGCCATAGTAAAGTTTTTAAAATTATACTGTATTTAATGCTTCTTAATTTTAGCTTCACATGCTGAAAAGTAGATTCAGAAAGATAAGAGAACTAGACTCTGCCAGCTCCTTGACCTAAAAAGTTAGATAGGGAAAGGATTACATGATATGAGTATTATCTTCCCATTACCAAAAATGGGTTACATTTTGGAGAGTACCAGTACAAATAGTTTCAGTTGGGGAAATATGTCAAGCCAAATTTATGTATGGTGTTTAACCTGAAGACATCTTTACATCCATAAAACCACAGACCACATTCCGTTTTTTTTCCTCGTGTTTACTTAAAAAATATAAACATTAGTTGTCTAAAGGAATTAGTAATGAGAAGTTTATCTTTACAAAATAAACCTGTTGAAATGGGCTTGAAAACATATAAAAATCATCAACTGTTGTGTGCTGACTTTGTGTAGATATAGACATAATAAAGAAAACACTTTTTTCAGGTTCTACTTATATAAAAATAAAACTTCAGTATCATCCTCCCTCAAAGGATGTGTGATAATTTTAAGATCCTGGTGGTGTAGTAAAGAAAGACCATTTTAAAACTTTGGATTCTAAAAAGTAACTGCTTCTATTAAACCCTAAAATTGTGTGTGTAATTGTAAAGAAATTGTGCCAGGATACAGATGGGTTAATTATGCAGTATTTCTTATCAATTGTCTAGCCCGGTATATTCTAAAAACTAAAGCTTCAATCTTTATGGTCTTTCCTGATAGGTAGTTTTTTGGTAGAAAATCCCCATAGTCTGTACTCAAGTGCCTAAAAGTGATTCTTGTTGATTTGTAAGTCCTCTAATAATTGTGTGTGTGTGCTTGGCTTACTGATAACACAGCCCTGAGAGTTTCTGATTCTCAATTTGTGCTTTATTTTAGTAAAAAGCCTTGAAATTGAAAATACCCAATCATAACCTTCAAAAAACCAGTGTAAGGAAACATGAGTGAACCCACTTTTCTCTTTCCTAATGCAAATATTTTGTGACCCTGATGTTAGTTAATGTGGGGACTAGAAAACTGAACTCTATTTCAGTTTTTAAAAATAGTTTAACACACAGAAAATTAAATTGTGTGTTGTAAAACCTTAGTAAAAGTTGGTTGCTTGTGTAAGAGTAGCCGCTTAATTCTCATATTCAGTAGTTAGCAGTTTTGAGTCATACATATCATTTAGATCTTAAACCATATTGTGTGTGGACACCAAAGTCCTCCTTCTCTTTAGATTCTACTTAGAAATCAGAGTTTTTGAAGCACCCTTTTATGTTTTTCATACATTGTTTCTATTTCTTTTTTTTTTTTTTTCCCATTGAGTATGACTGTAAAGTCTAGGGGCAAAGACTTGACTGTATTTTCAGTGAGTTACAATTACATTGTATTCATATTTTAAATCATCTTGCATGGAAAATGAAATGTGCGTATGATTTTAAATTACTGAAATGTATACTCTCTTATCTTCCCCCAAACTTCTAACGTCGGCGATATACAGACTTTCTCTAATAATTTTTGCTTGAAACTAGTTCTTTAGATTCAAATAGCCTTTTCTTACATTGTGATCCTTGAGGTGAGGTGATACCTGCAGAGCACTTTTAAAGATACTTTCTGGGTTAATGTTCAACATAACACATTGAGGAGGACAGTATAATTATGTCTAGTGAGGGCTCTTTTTGGTTGATAGAGATGAAAAAATGTATACTAATTTTTATTTGTGCTTAACGTACATTTTACTAATTATATTGATTTTAAATATGACAAATTCTTACAGATATTAATCTTCCTTATTGTATTTTCCTGGTGAAACCTACATGAAAATCTGTTCCAGCTAGTCTCTTTGTATAATTTCCCCTCCCCAGGTGAGCTCTATGTATGTCAACATAATTGAAATCGCATTTAATACAACAAACAACCTAGAAAACGTTTTCAAAATGTTTAGGTTTGTTTTATTTGAACTTCTAATATGGCAAAAGGTTTTGATTCAAAATTTGTATGAAAGAAGAGGCAGAGAATTTGTCTTGTCTCTTTATTATTTTATGAACTTGTGTTTCTCTGTGTCCTAGGAAGATTTTACACTCGGGAATGATGCAAAAAGTGATGCTCTTAGAGCATTTGGGTGCTTTCATGTCTTTTCAGTGCTGATGTGTTAGGTACCTAGGGAGATGATGCTTCAGGGCTTCTTGATAAGACAACTTCCTGGATGGTTGGGGGTATTTATGTTTGCGCTCAGGATGAGAGGGAGTGGTGGATTGGAGTAGGGACCTCTCCATTGGTTAAAGCAGTACAATCAGTTCTTTGCAAGTGTGTTACTTCATTATACTTCTAACAACATTCTCATATTCATAACTTCCTGAAATGTTTGGCTACGGAAATGTAAGGCTTTGGGTCAGGTGACCAGTAGTAGGACCTTGTTCATAATGAAATAAAGGAATGATACCAAGATATATTTGGGGGGAAATGATAAGATTTTACTGGAGAATTTCCATGTTTAATATGTACATTAACTTTTTTTAAAAGTTGCATGTTAACCTGGGAACACAGTATTGTCTCTATGCTTTACTGAGTAAAAAGAAAAAAGATTTGAGTTAAATTGTTACTCTGTTATATACTATTACGTATATCTTTTCTTTTAGAAAGGGCTAATTATAATTACTATTCACACGTCTGTGTTGTCAGTGTTTTTATTCTGATTTATTCTCTGAATGTGTGCATACTTGGTGATGGTAGTTCTGTTAACGGACTGGGATCAGCCAGGGCTATTGTAAAGGTGTGACGGTTGCATTATGCAAATGCAAAACCTTTTATGGAATGTAGTCAATTAATAGAGAGAGCATTCTGTCTTTTACTTCTGGAAATTTGAAGTAGACATGAACCTGCTATACAGTGGCCAGGCTATGTGATTAATTTGTCTTAAAATGTAAGGAAAGTCGAGTTATTTAAAATGTATATTACTAAAGTGAACATCCATAAGAATGATTGATAGTAAACAGAAGAAAAGTGAGGGAAAAAGGTTGAGGGAGAGGAGTCACCCACATGCACATGCTTATTTGAATATTGGTCTTTCTCCCTTTCACTAGAACGTAAGCTCCGAGGCCTAGTGACCATACTTGACCATAAGTGTTGTATTTACTAGTTTATATCCCTCAGTGATGAGTGCAGTGCCTGGTAACAGGTGTTCAATGTATATGTTGTGACGAATGAATGAATGAGTTATTAATATTTTTGGGGGGTTTCCCCGATGGATAGTTTTTCTTACCTATGTGATTATAGCATACTGCTTTATTTAATTCTTATCTCAATTCTTACTGAATTCTGCCTTTTTTTAAAAAAACTTACTTATTTTTAAAGCGAGCGAGAGAGAGAAACATCAATGTTAGAGAGAAACATTGATTGGCTGCCTCTCACACCCACCATAATCAGGGATCAAGCTGGTAACCTGGACATGTATCCTGACTGGGAATCAAACCGGCGACCTTTCAATGCACGGGATGACTCTCAACTAACTGAGCCACACCAGCCAGGGCTAATTCTGCCTTATATTAAAAGGGATTCAAGGTGATTATATGTTTTTCTCACTAATTCTTATGGTAGAAATCAGACTTATTTCCTTAAAAATGTCCTGAAAGCCCTAACTGGTTTGGTTCAGTGGATAGAGCTTCGGCCTGCAGACTGAAGGGTCCCGGGTTTGATTCTAGTCAAAGGCACGTGCCTGGGTTGCTGGCTTGATCGCCAGTAGGGGGTGAGCAGAAAGCAGCCAGTCAATGATTCTCACCATTGATGTTTCTCTCTCTCTCTTTCTCTCCTTTCCTCTCTGAAATCAATTTAAAATTTTATATATATATAAATATATATTGAATTCTGTATGGATGTGCATCTAGGAATGTTGGAAATGTACCAGAGTTTAATAAGCACCCACAGACATTGAAATAGGGCATGCTACAAACAGCGCTTCTGGAAAAAGATTTGAGTCATCTTCGTGATCCCTTATGCCCTCCTTTTTTTTAGTTTTCACATCTGAAATATCCTCCTTTTGTTAGTAAATAACCTTTGTCCCATGAAAAGAATGAGATTTTTTACAACATGAAATAGCCTCTGGTAGTCTTTTTTAATAGGTTCCTTATGACTGTACCTCCCTTTTGAAGACACCATGAGCTGGGCTGAGTGACCAGTCATTCACATCACTACATGCCTTACATTCTTGCAAAATCATCTGCTTCAAACTGATGAGATCTTTTTTAAATACTTCCAATGTTTGGATGCTCCTAGTATTTAGACTCCCAAATAATATTCTACTATATTTCCATTATTTTTTGTACATTCTGAAGAGAGATGAAGATAATTAGTAAAAGTTAATTCACTGATGCAATATCATTTGCAACCTCAAGTGCAAGTTTCAATGATTTTGATAGATCCCCATCACTTGATAATTTTACCACTTTTAAAGGACTCTTGAGCATAGATAATCTCCATTCAGATGGTTATTTTTAAATGATACAAGCAGAATGCAGTGAGAGGAAAAAGAGGTATTTTCGGTGGGTGAGTCAAGAGGCTTTGTAGAAGAGGTGGCACAGTAAGCCAGCGCTGGCCTGGGAGACGGCCTGGTGATGAACTTGGGCAGCCGCAGTGCACGCAAGGCTCTGTTCACATTTTCATAGGTGGGTGATGTTCTGTGGAACTGCATGTAAAACAAAAACATAAAATTAATGTTTTGTCTCTGTATTTTCTGTAAGTTCCTATGATATTACAGGGTGAAAACAAGGGCAGTTTAATGGAAATTAAATTTAATTTAAAATTTACATTGATCTTTAAATTTATTAATGTGTGTTCACTTTTTAAAAGTGGGAAGGTAATAGACAAAACATGGAAAAGATTGATTTACCTAGACAGAAAAAAATGATAACTTTAAAATGTTCTATGATCTTATTAGTATATGTAAATGTGTTAACACTTTGGCTTCATTTTAATAAAACTTAATGGATTTTAGAGAGTGGCACTCTTTTTTTTTTAAGAAAATGTAAAACCTTTTTGAGATTATAAAATCACCTACTTGTTTTTGTACTTGATGAATAAGAGCCAAATTAAAATTTATAGTTTAATGAGCTACTTTATTAATATATTTGCTAGAGAAGAACATTACTTTAATAAAATGTATGGCATAAGTTTACAAATTTTTATGGTGAATATGGCTTTAAACTATTTCGTTTTTATATTACTACTTAATTAAGTAACAAAGTCATTTTATTCAGACAAATCATTTGCTATCCCTAAAATGAATATGATCCCATCCATGAAAAAGTAAAGTTGACATATGAGTAAAAGTCCGACGGGAACTACAGTAAGTGGTTAACAGTGGCATTCTATAGGGAATTGGATTGCGGGAATGCAAAGTCTAACTTTTATGCCAGTTATGAAAATGACTTAGTTGTAATTTAAATTTTTATATTTTTATTTAATAAATTAATAGTTAAATTGTTATGGTTAGTATCAAATTAATTATAATTAAACAATGCTAGTCATAATTTGGATAGTAAGTATAAGACATAAATATATCTAATGAATAATGAATGTAAACAAATTAAAATTTTCTAGTGTGACAGTATCAAAATTATAATTAACATGTTTGAATATTAGAAAACAAGCTAACACTTTAAACATTAGTAATGTATTAAAATTAAAACAACTTTTACTTTAAAAGATGATTCAGGAAATTCATGCCAACTTTCTTTTGATTAAGTTGCCAACAGGTAGAGTGTAAAAGTGATGCCTTTCTGAATACCATGGCTGTAAACAAGCATATATTCTGTTCCTGCTGTGTGAAAAGGAGCCAGGTGTAAGAGTGTCTGATTCAAGGGCAGAGCGCTGATGATATCATTTCCATAGACAGTGCACTGCAGCTGGCTCTGTCAGTCTATGAAGAGCTCACTTAAAAAAGACCATGAAGTAATTTGCAATTCAGGGCCAGTATTTTAAAGGAAATGAGCTGGAAGTCTACTCATTAAAGTCAAAGGAAAACTTGTGCTTTTTTTTTAAAAAAAAAAGTATTTTTGTTTCTTCAAAGTGTAATCATACCAGCTTGCTTATTAGCCCATTAGGGATTCAGGAAAAGGTGACAGTGTTATGTATTTTCCTTTTTAAAAAAGTTTTTTGAAGGAAGACCTAGGGGAAGAAATTATACAGGTCTCTGGAATTTAAACCCACATTGTTAATTTCATTTAAGACACTTAAGAAATGGGTTGCAGAGAGATTTATTAGTTGTCTGTTCCCTCACAGTGTCAGGCTGACCAACGGGTAAGTACATGAGTCCAAACAGCAAGAAAGCAGAGTCAGAATTCCCACCCTCCTTGGGCTCACAGGAAGCACAAATGACGTGAGTAGCATACAGTGCACCAATAACCTGGCCAAAACCCATTAAGTGCATATCTGGTTTCCTTATGACAATACTTTAGCTACAAATGATTTGTTGATATGTGTGTATCTCCTCACTCCCCTTGTCTAGTGTCCCAAAATATATCCTTTGGCTTCCTATATATATACAACAGCATAATAAAATTCAACAGAGTACCTACAAAGTCTTAGAAACTGCTAGGGGTCAGGGATGTAGAGAATGAAACTATGTATGTTCCTAGGTTGCTTAATCTGGTAGGAAAGATCTATAAACAAATAGCTCGTGCTGTGTTAATAACATCACATGTAGGTATTTCTGCTTTTAGTCATAAAATTTCTGACCTGTGTACTCTTGGAATGGCCCAAAGATCTGTAAGAAATAAATATGGCTCAGCCGGTGTGGCTCTGTGGTTGAACATCGACCTATGAACAAAGAGGTCACTTGGATTTCCAGTCGGAGCATATGCCCAAGTTGTGGGCTCGATCTACAGTGGGGGGCATGCAAGAGGCAGCTGATCAATGATCTCTCTCATCATTGATGTTTCTATCTCTCTCTGAAATCAATGAAAATATATTTTAAAAATAAATAAAAATGTACTTCTTTAAAAAAAATATGTGTCAGAGCATCTCTCCCTTTCATTAGTAAGTTTGGTTTCATATTTGTGCCTATTGACTTCTCTTTCACCCCTGTATGGTGGGCATTCCTCAAGAGATGCCATTACTCTGCTACGCCAAGTCATTCAGGGTTTTACCAAGCCTCTCCAGCCCTGACCTTTTAGACTCATGTTACCTGTAGATTTATATTGCCTGTGTGATTGTTCAGATGATGTCTGAAATGTGATGTGTATGTCAGAAAGAATTCATCTCACCTACCTCCCACCTCCTGCTGCTTCCCAGTTTCCCATATTCCAGTGCCATTGATCTCTTAGTCCTGCAAAGTAACAACCTTCTTAAGTAGCATGGCCTCTCCTTTTTCCCCCTTCCTCTCGCCCTTCCACCTTTGTTACCAGCATCAGTGTTTCTTTCCTTCTTTCAAACTTCAAACTTTTGGAAGGTTCTCCTGGTTTGAGCTCAAAACTCTATTCCTTCGAAGAGTCTCTTCTTTCAAAATGTAACTGGATTAGTATTAAATAAGTTTATTTAATACTAATCAGTTATATTTTTACAAAATGAAGTATATCAAATGTTATTTTTAAAAGACAGTTTTAGCAGAACAATAGCCACATTATTTCAAATGGATGTTTGCTAACATTTAAATTAATGTGTATTTACATTTTTTAAATTCCCTGTCCACTCAACAATAGTGATATTAAAATTAAGTCTTTGTTTGAAAAGTATGTAGATAAGGAACATCTATTTAGAGAATTTCTAGTAATCCAGACCTTCAGTCTTCCTTCCTTCAAATACTGCAACTATACAAATAAGCCTTTTGAATTTTAAAGTTTACAAGATCCAAGAAATATAAAAGGATCAGATGCTACTGAGTTTAACAGAATTTTCTACAGATTTACCTATTTACCTATAAACCAATATGTTTTTTTGTGTTATATTCTTCTTAACAACTTTTCTTTACAACAAAATAAGCCAGAGATTCCTTGAAGTTGTTTATTTCTCCCATAATTGTTCAGGGCGGGTGTTCAAGTTTGATAGCCAGGTCCTTTCATCTGTGGCTCCACCATCCCCCAGGCCTTGCTGCCATCTGCATCGAACTTGAAGAGGACAGAGTACGGAGGAGGTGTGTCTGCTGCTTAAAGATTTCCGCCTGAGAGTGGCATGCCTTTCTTCTGCTCCCATTCCATTGGCGAGAACTAGGTACATGGCCACCCCAAGATGCAACGGAGGCTGGGGAATGCCATTCCTGGCTGGGCTGCTACTTACCACCGTATCAACCGATGGAAAGAGTAGGGTTAGGTGGACCACTGCTTTATGTCGTGTAGAGTGTTGGGACAAGTTCACAAATAATTACCTCACCATAGTAGAGAATGCATTTAACTTGGTTAACTCAGACTGGGGGTGCACTGGGAGGGTAGGGGACAGATCAAGAAGGGCTTTGGGGAGGAGGTGGCATTTGAGCTATGTCTTGAAGAGTATAAGCTAACCAGGTGAAGAAGAAGGAAACGATTTTAGGCAGAGAAAACATGCGAAAGATCAAGTATTAAAGAATATTGTGTGTTGGGGGCACAGAAGTAGCGTAATATAAGTGGATTGTATTGGGAGTCGTGGTAAGATGAGCCATAAAATGTGGCTAAAGAGCCTTTAGATTCTAAGGAAAAATCTCTTTGTATTCAAGAGATTTTTAGAATATAGAATCCACAGGTTTGGGATGAGATGCAGCTAGCTAGCCCATGAGAAGTAGCAAGGTCATTGAGGGTCTGGAGCCATCACGTGACAGGAGAGGGAATAGCAAGTACAAAGGCCGCAAGTGGGATGGGTTGGTGTGTTGGAGGGAAACAGGCTTGTGGCTGGAATGTATGTGGGAGATGAGGTCTGAAAGGTGAGAGACCACATCACCTAGTGCCTTTTAAACCATGGGGGAGATTTTGGATTTTATTCTAAATCCAGTGGAAAGTTCGTGGAAGAGTTTAAGCATGGGAGTGACTTCATTCTGTAGTAAATGCAAGTATTTGCATTTATAAATATATTCTGACCCTACTTCCCAAAATGTAACTTTTTCTAAATGGTCTGTGTCAATGTAGTGTGTTAGTATGGAACTCATTATTTTAGAGTGACACTGACATGTTCACTTGAATTAATATTCTTAGCTGCCTCATGGTGAGAACAAGTTCGCATGCAACAGGAAGGGAAAGAACAGGTACATGGAGAGAAGGGAATGGGAAAATGCCAAATAATTTTATTTTTAATAAACATGTTAGGTATGGTTTTGCAAAAGCCAAGCCAAGATTCAGTGTTGGGGGAAGTCCCCAAAGACAGCTTCCCTCTCATGTAAGATAAGGGCATCATTCCCCCCAAAGTCTGGACCCTGATTCTCTTGGAGGCTTTGGAAGGTGCTGTCCCAACAACTCCATGCAGAGATTCTGGGAAGAGTTTAAGGAAAGTTCAAGGGAATTGCAGATTAGAAAACTGCTTCTAAATAAGAATCTGGGACATGATCTGAAAATGTACCAGAGTGTCTCCTCAAGCACCTAACTTAACACACAGAAGGTACTCCTCCTTGCACACGTGAGGGTCTTGTAACACTTCAATGGGCAGCTCAGGATTCCTCCCCTTAACCCACCTTCAGCAAACAACCTTGTTTCATAATTTTAAAAAATGAAGACTATAGAGTGTGAACTTCTTGATTTTTGTGTCCTCATGTCTACCCCTATTTAAAAAAAAAGAGAAAATATACTAAAAGTTTCAACTATATGCTCCCTTTTAAAAAAAAATATTTTTATTGATTTCAGAGAGGAAGGGTGAGGGGGAGAGAGATAGGAACATCAATAATTAGAATCATTGGCTGCCTCCTGCATGCCCCCTCCTGCAACCCAGGCATGTGCCCTGACCAGGAATCAAACCATGACCCCCTGGTTCATAGGTTGACGCTCAACCACTGAGCCATGCCGGCTAGGCTAAATGCTCCCTTCTTGATACCACCTATCACTTCCCTTCCCTTGTCAATGTGAGAAAACTTTACAGTATTTCTAAAACATGAGTTCACACGAACTATTTGTAAAGAACCTTGATCAATAACTTGCATTCTATACAAAAATAAACTCTGAATGAGATATAGACCTAACTGTAGAACATAGAACTATAGCAATTCATTAAAAAACATACAAGAAAGACTTTGTGACCTTGGGATAGACAAAGATTTGTTAGGTATGTTACCAAAATATGAGCAATAAAAGAAAAATGGCAAGTTGAGTTTCATCAAAATTGAAAACTTCAAAAGATGCTGGTAACAGAATGAAAAGATAAGCCACACACTGGGACAAAATATTTGCAAATCACATATCTTGTATATAATATACAAAGACTATACAGAGAGCTCAAAACACAAGGAAATAAACAACTGCATTAAAAAGTAGGCAAAAGGAAAAAAAAAAAGTAGGCAAAAGGTCTGAACAGACAGTTCACCAAAGTAGATACACAGATGACAAACAAGCACATGAAAAGATGCTCAGCAGCATTAGTCATTAGGAAAATGTAAATTAAAACCACAAGGAATCACTATTAAAAAGATTGACTCAGCAAGTGTTGGCCAGGTTGAGGAGGAACTGGACCTCATACACTGGTGAGAATGTAAAATAATACAACCACTTATCTGTTTCTCAAAAAGTTAAGCCTACACTTCTATGACTCAGCCATTTCACTACTAGTTATTTATCTACGTAAAGTAAACACAAGCCCATATAAAGACTTGTACACAAAGGTTCAGAGCAGCTTTTTTGTAATAGTCCAAAACAGGAAACCATGTACTTCAGCAGATGCGTGGATAGACAAATTGTGTTATAACCAGATAACATATAGCATAAAATGAAATACAACTCAGCAATAAAAAGGAATGAACTATTTAAATGCACAACATGCATGAGTCACAAAGTTATTATGCTGAATGTAAACCAGACACAAAAGATTACAGATCAGTAGTTGCTTGGGAAGGGGGAACGGCAGGCATGGGAAGTGGGATTACAAGGTGGCATGAGGAGACTTTGGATGATGGAGATACTAATTATTTTTATGGTGATGATGGTTTCATGAATGTATACCCATGTCAAAACTTATCAAATTGTATCCTTAAATATGTGCAATGCATTATTATATGTCAATTATACGTTCATTAACGTATTTGTGTGTTTTTAAAGGCTACATAATGTTCAATTCCATTAATATGATATTTGTGCAAAAGTACATATATAGGGACAGAAAACATATCAGTGGTTTCCAGGAGCTAACTAGGGGTGAAGGAGGGCTTAACCACAAAGTGGCATAGGGGACACTTTTGGAATGATGGAACTGTTTTATATTTTGACTAGTGTCCTGGTGCACGGATCCGTGCACATTGAAAGGAAATTAATTAGAAGAAATATTTTAATATCGCTGTTCGTCCTTTCTCCATAACAGAAGTGTCAACCAAATTCATGATCAACAATGACAGATGGAAACAGACCTGTGTGATTGGCACCAGCGACAGCTTTATATGTATTGCACATGCGCGAGTCAACTTAGCCTTTTATATATAGAGAATAAACTTGCTTAATTAGACCTGCTTTCTGATTTAGCTAAACTTTTTCCAACCCAGTGAAGCACCTCAACTTCTCTTTCAGGTAGTTGTCAGCAACACAGCAGTAAATATCAACACGAAGCAGAATATTATTTTAGATCACGCAGGGAGAACAAAGGGTAAAATATTTAACTGCAGCAGTGTTTGACTATATTCTGTACAGTGAGCAAACCTGAAGTCATTTTCAAGTTTCACCATTTCTTCTTTTCAGTTGGGTCAAGTTTCTAAACTTTCTAAATCTCCATTTTCTGGCTAATGAAAAGAAAATAGGATTCCACCAACTCTCCTATCTACCTACTCCAGGACTTATGTGAAGATCAAATGAGATGGAAGCACAGGAAAACACTTCACAAAGATTTGGTTGAACTGTAAAATGTTTGCACCTGGCTATAAAGGAAGTCATGTTCCTGGGCTGAAGAAACTCCAAGGAGGCTAGTCACTAAGAGGAAGCTGGGCGTTGCTACGTGATGTCATTACCCAGCGCCCACAGCAACTGTTTCTGGCTGGACTGGGCTGTGGGCTATATTTTGTGCCATGGGGTCTCGGCAGTGTTGGCTGCGATTTGGTGGGGTGTCGCTCCAGGGTGGTGGCAGGGCCTGTGTCCCACTTGGGGGAAGCCAAGTGTTGCTTTGTAGGCACTAGGTCCGCAGTGCCGTTTCTCTGTAAATGGCCATTGTGCATCATGGCAGCTCCTGCATTGAGCTTCTGCCCCCTGGCCAGTGCGCATCATAGCTACTGGTTGGGGGGGAAGGACGGACACTTAGCCTTTTATATATATAGATTGTAGTAATGGTGACATAACTATATACATTTCTTACAATTCATAGGACTGTGTACAAAGAGGGCTAATTTTACTGTATATAAATTATACCTTAAATTTAAAAGTAGAAAGTTAAATGATTCTATGGACACCAACATTGTTTTTATTAAAATTCTATATAGTATATATATAAAATCAAGTATATTTGAGTCATGTTTATTACTTATACGTATATGTAAACCAAAATACATAAATCAAAATTTTTAAAGCTACAAATTAAATGCCATTCAAATAAGCATTAAAATAATTCAATAAGATGGGCAATGTTATTTTGCTGAAAACAACATTTGTGAGTGTGGAATCTTTCTCTGAGACCACCTTCCTAGCCACCCCCGTTACCCAGCACAGAATGCACTCTCTCTCAAGTCCTAGCTCCCCTCCCGATGGTCCTTCCCTTCTCCTACCTGCCTTCTCCTATATCCTCACAGCCACCCCCACTCCCCCCAAGGTTCCAGCTGCAATTGTGTCTCAGCCTCAGGTATTAGTTGCCAATCATGTTCGGCTCCCCATAGGTCAGTTAGACAAGGGAAAAGGGAGCTTCTGATCCTAAAACTGGAAAAGGAGGAAGAGAAAGCCATTTCATGGGTTTGACCTGAGAACAGAAAATCTGAAAACAAACTGGGAAGGTAATACACCTGCTGGCACAACCCTTTTCCATATGCTGAGAAATCTGTCTCTGTCATAGGACAGAAGGACCCCTTCTGTTACCTGAGTCTTGAGTGGGCAAAGGGTCGGGCTGGGGGTGGGGAGGAGGTGGCGGCGGGAGTCTCACCGTGTGAAACCTGTTGTCCTCTTCTAGCCTCTGAACCACTTGGAGACAGAGGACTTAAAGTACAGCCTCTTACTAATCTTTGTGTCCTCAGAACCTTGCAATACTTGACATATGTCATCCAATCAATGAATGACTAAATGACTAAATGAATGAATCAATCAAATCCATTCAGTCATGATTAATTGAAAAAGACTCAATGATTAAATGGTACAACCCAAATACAACTTAATTTTCACCTTAATTAATTTATCAGTAGGTGTGATGGGCATCTGCTTCATGCATCAACCCTTACTAACAACACCCAGTAGATGTTTATCTGTTCTAGATGCCCTATTATCTGGAAGAGGCTTTGGGGACTGAGCATCACACAGTTTCCTGTCCAACTTATATGACTAAAGAGCTTTAAAAGTCCACACGTTTTTATAATAGAAGGTACAGCCTCCAATCTTGGGCAAGTTGGATAATCTCTCTAAGACTTGATTTCTTCAGCAGCAAAATGGGGGTAATAATAACAACTTAATAGAGTTCACATGAGGATTAAACAAGGCAGGACATGTAGAGCCTGGCCCAGTGCAGGCCACAAAGTAATAGCAACTGTTGACTATTTCTCCGCCGCCGCCTCCTGCTCCTCCTGGTACTACTGCGACCACCACCACAGCCTTTGCTAGTATTTTTGCTTCCTGTTTCCCACTGAGGTGTGAGTGTAGCTTTATTGGAGGAAGTTTTCTGAGCTCTTACCGTTCTGTCCCTTAAGCTCCCTTAAGGAGAATACAAGGAATTGCCATCTGGCATTATTTCACTTGAGGTCTCCCTAGGAAACGGTTGCTTCTTATTTAAAGTTAGATACAATGAATTTGAATAACGTACCATCTCCTGGGCACACACAGTTTGTCCTTTAGAGAGAAAAAATAAATAACCACCTTATTCTCAGGAGGAGAAGTGGCACTAAGTTAGAACACACTTTTTGGTCATACAAACCAAAGAGTTTTTTCTCGAATTGCTAGTCTTCTAGGTAAAGAGGATTTCCAAAAGTGAGAGGAGAAGCGGGTGGTGCTGGGAGGGGAACTTTGACCTGCCCTTGGACCCTCTGTGCAGGGGAGTTGGAGTAGGCTGGGGGCGGGGAGGCGTCTGCCAGCTTGCAAGCTGGACTCAGTTGTGAATTGTCTGCCCATTCCTTACTGGTTGTATGACTTGCAGCAAATGATCCTCTTAGCCACCTCTTTTAGCGTTGCTTTTCTTCCTAAATGGAAAATAACATCTACTTCCTATGAGGATTAAGTGAGGGCATACAAATGTGGAGGGAAAAAGTGTAATTTAAAAACCCAATTTCAGATGCTTCCACATGAAAGGGCCTCAACAGAGGAAAAGGCATCCTTTCGTTCAGGAAAGGGTGTCCCTGGGCATCTACTTGTGAGAGGCAAAGTCCCAAACCCCCATCTGGATGGGAGAGGTTGAGATAAAGTGAGTAGCAAAGGTAACTTCCTCTTAATAGTGAAGTTAATGGGACTTGTACGTTTTCTCCTGGAGGCCCAAGAAAAGGAGTTTGGACTGGGGAACTAGAGGAGAAAGAGATGGGAACGGCCCAGAGTGCTCTTCGGCGACAGGCATGCTGGGTAATGAAGCGAAGGCTGCCTGTCCAGGTGCTCGGGTGTTTTGTTACCCTCTCCCGTGACTGGGGAGCTTCAGGCCTTCTTTAGGCTTGTGTTAGCGCCGCCTTAGGGGATCAGGGAAGTCATATTCGCAGCAGCTGGGGCAGCCACAGGACAGGGAGAGGGGATCAAGTACTGAGTCTAGATTAGGGAGCAGGAGCGAGGGCTGAGGAACCACTAGGAAAATGTAACGTCCTCTCCGGTGCTCCTCAGAAATGATAGGGAGGGAGCTGGACTCTCCTAGTCATTCAGCAATTTGCATCTTACTGTCTTTGTATTCCGTGCAGCCCCCAAAGCTGGAGGACTTAGGGACACTCAGCACTTTCTGCTGCTGCCACCTTAGAACAAGCTGGCCCCACCGCTAGCCTGGATGACTGGCTGCATTGCTTCTTAACTAGTTTCTCTGCATCTGCGATGGTCCCTTCCAACCCATTCTTGACACAGTTGCCAGAAGAACCCATTTTAAGCATAAGATAAGTAAGTCATTACCCTCCATTGGTTTTCGCTTTTACCTTGAATGAAATTCCAGTCTTTATCTTGACCGAAAGGGCCTGCACGATCCGCCCCTGCTTCCCTGAGCAGCTGCACATGTGCCCAATGGCCCCTCACTGATGGTGCCCAGGACCCGCAGGGTCTGTCCACCCCCCTTTCCTTCTGAAGTCCTCCCTCCCCCTGGTCTTTGCATGTCTGGCTCACTCTACTTTCAGTCTTAACGCCAGTGTCACTTTCTTGGTGGACCTTCCCGGACACTAAACAGATCTCACCCTGTGACCTTTGTTATTATCTGTCGAAACACCCTGGCTGTTTCATCGTCACATTGATCCAGTTTTGTGATTATGCATCTTTTTGCTTTCGTATTTACTATCTGTATCCACGGGGACAAAGGCTTTGATTCTTTCACAAACCCCACCATGCACCTAACACCTGCTTTAGTGCCCAATCCCTAGGAGACCCTCAATAAATATTTGAAGGATTGAATTTTAATGAGATATTTTTGTGCCATTAGGGTAAGAAATGTCCAAACCTGTAGATAATTTTCATAAGAGTTTATTTGAGCCAAACTGATGACATGCCAGGAGCAAGATCTCAAAGGCTTCAGAGAATTAAATTTTGCAGCCTCTTTTGTGGATTTGAAATTAAGGATGGGAGAAAGCAAGGCAGGATTGGATTACAGGATAGCTTACACGATTATGTGCTCTCTTGAGGGTTAATACCCCCTTCAAGGTGTTACTTCTGGTATTTCAAAGGTGTGTTAAACAAGATGCACACAAAAAAATGGGTAGAGCTGGCTTAAAAGCTTTCACTAAAGAACTTGTAGGCCTAGGTGGGGTGAGGGCCTGTGCTGGGTGGGGGGAGGAGGTGGGAGTGGGAGGGAAGAAGTCAATAGGGAGAAGAGGAGACTTACATAATACTTTCAACAATAAAAATTCAAAAAGAGAGAGAGAGAAAGAGAGAGAAGTTACAGGCCTCAGGCATGACTCCCCTTGGTGACCTGCCCAGTTAGGAATTTGTGATCAAATCACCCTGTGAGGTTACTTTCATAGGACTCTTTGTTCCTCCACAGTACTGTCTTCAAAATTTGTTTTGAATTTTACAGTTAGAGTACATCTCAATCTGAATTAGATGCATTTTAAGTTCTCAGTAGCCACATGTAGCTAGTGGCTGCTGCACAGGACAATGTAAGGCTAGAGCATACTAGTGCTCAATAAATGGTGGCTGTGAAATAATAAAAATCCTGCAAAGCTTCATAGAAAGAAAGGCTGATTTTGAGAGCTGAGGGGAAGAGCTTACCCCCTAGCCAAGTCCACAGACTGAGTCTTCATTCACCTGCTGGCATCTGGAATGGCAATGAGATCTTGTCCGCCCTGGATGGATGAGGAAGGCCACCAGACCAGACATGAGGTGGCTATCTATGCCTTCCAGACTCCCACAGAGAGTGGACAGCAGAGGACACCCAGAGGACACCAGGCTTAGGTCGGGAAGGCCTCTGTCATTGGTTGATACGTGTATGCGCCCCGACTAGAATCAAACCCGCAACCTTGGTGTACCCTGTCAACGCCTAACTGAGCTACTCAGCCAGGGCCCCATTGGAGGTCTCTTGGGGTTTGTCGGTGGCACAATATGTAAAGTGGATTTTTTTCTTTCTATAAAACTTCCTTCAGCTAATTTGTGGCCAATGTGCTTCCAGTTGGGAAGCTAGAACAAGCCTAACTAGCGAGAATGAAGAGTTTTACCCAGGTTTCTAGTTAGGATATTGTCTTCGGAAAAGTGACTTCTAGAAGTGAGCCACTCACTAGGTAACATGCACCATCGTATCCATGGCACAGTGCTTGGAAGAAAAATCCGTTATGGATATGTAAAACCCGGTTTTGATACTCTGAGAGTAAAATGTGTATAGTGCACAGGGATAAGCCACTTACTCTGGTATCCAAAGCAAGAACCGTCTCCTGCACACATGTTACTATGAGTTCCTGCATCAGAGGGACAAAAAGTCAATTAGTGCCCAGTCACCAAGCTCTTACACAGCAGTCTGGGTGGTGAATTCTAAATTGTCTTGCCCAGAGTCCCCAAGACGTCAGTGGGGGTCTGTAAGCAGGAGGGCATTTGGAGTACTTAAGGAAGAATTCTGCTGTGCAGATCTGAGAGCCCCGCCTACAGCTCCGAATGAACAATTTTAACATTTTGGCTTCTCCAGATAAGGAAGACCCCTCCCCGCCCAACACACACACACACACACACACACACACACACACACTTCAAAGAATATCTGCCGGTAGTATTTAGTTGGAGATCCATGACTTACCAAAGGTCCAGTAATTTTGGTGAGAGATTTGCAAGGCAAGGCTGAGGAAGGTAAGGGAATGTTTCCCCAACACTAAAAAGTCGGCTAATTTGATGAACTATCAGCTGCTGTTTGACAACAAACAGAAGCACACCATGAAAGCACAACTGTTCCTTTTCAACTGTATTAATAGAAAAATCTGGTAAACAAGAATGATTAGTACAAGAATGTTCTACCAAGTAGATCCAATTTCTCCAAGGAAACTGCAGGCTCTCGCATTGAAAACAAAAATGAGTCATCATTGTATCACTGATTATTTTAAGAGATTTTATAAAGCTTAAAGGATAGAGTCAAATGAGTCCTTTGTATGTCTTTTTTGGCCCCTTAAAATATTTGGAATAAAAGTTACAGATATATTACTAATGAAGTAAAACATTAAAATATAATTAAAGATTCTTAGGGGTCCTTTGTCAATTTTATTTATCTTCTTCCCCTAAAAGTAAACTGTATGATGTCTTAGTTACATGCATATTTTCTGCTTGCTACGTATATGTATACATAGATGAAATATAGCATTGCCTTTGGGTATTTTAAACTTTGAATAAATGGTAACTACTGATAATTTGTGTCTCCTTGCAAAAACTTCTATGAATATACAAGCATATATTTTTTTTCTTACATAAATAAACTCATACTCTATGCACATTTCTACACCTTGTGTTTTTCACTTAGGGTATCATAGATCTTTTTATATTCACTTATATAGACAGACCTCATTCAGTTTGACATTCCATGTTAAATGTGTTTTTAATTTATGACCCCAATTTCTTATTGGTGGGCATTTACGTTGTTTACTTTCCCCCATTGCAAACATTCTTCTATTGTGAATATTGCTGAGGATTTTTCTGTGCACTCATAAAATATATCTATGAACTAAATTTCAAAGGGTGCGCTCATTTTAAATTTCGGTAGGCTAACTTTCAAAGGGTGTGTACATTTTAAATTTCAATGACTAAACTGTTCTTATCACCCGAAACCAGTTTGGCTCAGTGGATAGAGCGTCGGTCTGCGGACTGAAAGGTCCCGGGTTCGATTCCGGTCAGGGGCATGTACCTTGGTTGCGGGCACATCCCCAGTGGGGGGTGTGCAGGAGGCAGCTGATTGATGTTTCTCTCTCATTGATGTTTTTAATTCTCTATCCCTCTCTCTTCCTCTCTGTAAAAAATCAATAAAATATATTAAAAAAAAAAAAGTGTGAGCATCTGTTTCCCAATATTCTGGGTATTGTCAAATGATTGACCGTTAGTCAAGCCTTGGTGAAAATGCCATTTTATGGTTTGAATTTGCATTTCTTTATGTCTGACATAAAAACTCCTTTCATTTGATTTTAGTCCTTTATTTTTTCCCTTTGAACTGTCTAGCCATAGCCTTTTCTTTTCTTTTTTTTAAATTGATTTCTTTTTCAAATTGCTATATAAGTGCTTTTGTATAGTATTAGGAAATTAACCACATTCTCCTTTATACTGCAACTTTTTTTTTTTTTACCAGTTTTCTTTTTATTTTGTTTATGGTATTTTTAAAGTTACTAGACTCTGCAAAATTTGATTCTTTTTTACTTCTCTTTCTTACTCTAGTAATCCTTGCCACTCAAAGATTTCCTATTGAACAATTTCAGAACCAATGCAGGGATTGCCAAAAAGACCTGCCTCTCAACCCTGAGCAATCCCAGACCTTGGAATGGTTCAAGCAGGCACTGAAATTTATCTGACAGGAATGTTGTGTGGAGAGCAGGCAGATTGCATTTGAAGATATTAGAGTTCCTTTTACTTTTCAATAAACTCCAAGGTGCTATGAAGGGTCTGGTAGGAGTCATTTTTTGGACTCTTTCAGAATGAATATTTTTTTCGTCCCTTTCATGGTCTGTAGTCACTTCCATTTATTGTAGGAAGAGTTTTCTGTCTTGGCTGCAATTTAAGTCTGTGGTCCTTTGGAGAGAAAATAGGTTGGAGATATGTGACTCAGGGGCCATGGCCATCCCCTTTTCCCAACCCCTTCCCCCCCCACGCCTCCTCTGTCCTTGAAGGTCTGACCCCTTCCCCCCCCACACACACACACACACGCCTCCTCTGCCCTTGAAGGTCCGATCCCCCCCCCCCCACACACACACACCCACACGCCTCCTCTGTCCTTGAAGGTCTGACCCCTTCCCCCCCCACACACACACACACACGCCTCCTCTGCCCTTGAAGGTCCCAGCACCACTCGGGCCCAGTGGGGAATGAGGAGTGGGTTTGTGTGGCCTGTGAGGCCTCCAAGGGTTTTTGTGGGACCATCTGTTGATCAGCCAGAACACAAAGTGTCCATCCCCCTTCCTGGCCCACATGCAGTGTTTGCTAGCTTCTTCTTAAAGATGGACACATTCCTTTTTCTGTTTAAACCATAGACACTGAATAAACAATAAATGTTGGTTGCTATAATAAGCCATGGTTGCTTCAAAAAACAATAAACTCTCGGATAAAACCAGCATTAATGGACTCCAAACAACTGTCACATTTCGGGCGCTGACTGAGCTTGCTATCTGGTAGCCAATGACCTTTCAGTGTGAGCCCACTCCTGGGCATCACTGGAGGAGGACCAGCTACTTTCCCATAGTGCACAGGGGTGGCTCTGACAACTGTGTTTGCCCAACTGTTTGATGTCACCTCTCTATTTAGTCCTTGGACTAGGTCTGAGAAAAGACAACAACAGCAAGTTCTAAACTGTGAACATGCCATGACAGTGAACCAGCTTCTTTGCTTAGATGCTGGGAGTGCTCCACAGAGGCGTGGCTTCAGACGTCTGGACTAGTCTAGCGTGCAAATCCCTCAGGCCTGGCCTTCCTTGATTGGCTGGAGGTGGGAGTCTGGGCTGCTGATGGGGACAGGCTATTGAAGAGAGAGCTATGGGTCAGGTACAGTGACTAATCACCTCCGATTTCTTCAGGGATGGAAGCAAAGATCCTCCAACATGGAGGTGTCTTGTGATGAGGGACCTGGAGTGTTTCTAAAAGCCTCCAAGTTCTGGCTCTGTTGTGGCCAAGACATTTTCTCTTTAGCCATAGTTTATCGCAGTTTGCCTGTCTGTGTAATTGGTGGGTCAGACTTGTCAGATGACCCCTCAGGCCTTTTATGGCCTCTGATTCTAAGAGCTTCAGAACCTTTGCAAAGTTAAACAGACACCAGAACCAATCCTAGAGTCCTTGACTGCACCCACAAACAGGGCTTATCAACATCTATTTTGATGTCCTCTGTGAATTTTATATGAATGTTGCCATTCCATAAATCTTCTCCATATTCCTTGGACTATTTGTTTTCCGAAGAGGTTTAGGGAAATGATGCAATTTTGTGCTTCCATTCATTGGATCAGAGGGGGTTTGCCTAGCTGGAACAATTACTCAAACTTTAAAATTCCTAGTCAGTGATGGCGAACCTATGACACGCGTGTCAGCACTGACACACGTAGCCATTTCTGATGACACGTGGCTGCTGAGGCGGCTGCATGCCGAGGATGAAACATTTGCAAAATAATGTTTTTTCCTCAAAGTGACACACTACCCGAGTTATGCTCAGTTTTTTGGCGAAGTTTGACACACCAAGCTCAAAAGGTTGCCCATCACTGTTCCTAGTCCAACTCTTGTCCATCACTGTCATTGATAATAAGCACAAATATTCACAGGAATCGAGGAACTTACTGTGTCAGGAACTTGGTTAAAGACAGAATCAGCCCTATGTCATTGTAGAGGTGTGATTTAAACAAGTTAAAACAAAACAAACAAAAAAATACAGAGAGTAGCATTGTGGGTTTCAGCGAAAAATGGGACCAGGAAGCTCTGTGGATGCGGAGAACCCTGACACGAGTCTCGATGGAGGAAGCCTCAGTGCAGTGAAGAGGAGCTGAGAGGTGCTCCAAGCTAGGAGGTCATGGTGAGAAAGGTCACACAAGGGCCGTGTTTGGGAGACAGTGAGCAGGTGAGCCTCTGAAAGACAGAACCAATAATAACGAGTGCACAGTAGATACAGCTGCAAGTGGGGTTTGAGGTTTTGGCAGAGACTGCTTGTAGCTTACCCCAATAACTTCTTTTTGGTAGTCTAACCCTGATTTTTAGCTGAGCTTCTTGATGCTCAGAATTAAAGATCACATTTTCCAACCTTCTTCACAGTCAAGTGTGACCGCGTGGTTCAGTTCTGCCCAAGGAAATATAAGCAGTATTATTCTGGGGGATTCTGGGAAGGTGTGTGTTTATATGCCCCCTTTTCCCTGCTACTTGGAAGGTAGATGTGGTGGCTGGACCAGTAGCAGTCATCTTTGACCATGAAGTGACTTAAGAATGGATAGCATGGAGAGGAAAAGGAGGAGACTGGGTCATTAATAATGCTTGAAAGCTGCATACTAGCCCAAGAATGCTTATCTTTAGATTTTTTTTTACACGAGACAAAACTTTAAGGCACAGTTCTTTAGTATTTTTATGTTATATGTGTATCTTGTCTAAAAAAGAACCAGATGTGGTAGGCATAGAATTCTAGAATACATTACTTGGATTTAATCCTTTTGATACTAGAAAACCCTACAGATTTTTTTTTCATCAACCTGTCAATTATATTTTTGGCATCTACTGTACGTCAGACTGTACTGAATGCTGGAGGGGCGTTAAGCTGATTTTCTGAAGACCATGCTACAGAGATGCTTTCTGTGGTTCATCTAATTAGAGCTTCCTCTATGGTAAGACATTCATTTTTTACTTTGGTTCATCAGGTACCATTAGAAAAAGAGCCGTCTTGTGCTCTCATTGCCTAGAATATACCAAATTCATGTATGTTTGGCTGAGGTGGAGAGGCTGGAACATTTTAAGGGGGCTTAATATTGTTAATGTTGGCTTAAAAGATAACCTGGGAGAAAACAGGACAACTGCCCTCACAGTCCTCTAACACAGAGACACCCTCACTGCTGAACTAAAAGTAGGGCTGGGCCCCAAAGCTGATTTCCTGACCGGCTCTCAGGTGCTGCTGGTCCAGGACCACACTTTCTGTAGCAAAGGTCTGGGGAATATTCCTGGTCCCAGGAGTGCTGTTATTCAGCTTCTCTTGAGCCTGGTGCTAGCAAGGATGCCACCCGGGGCACAATGAGGACATTCATGCCTGTGGGATGCTTGTGCTGTTCTAATGCTGAGAATGTGGAGCAGCCAGGAGGCAATCCCACGAGATTTCTCAGTATTCTCTCTGTAGTAGTAATTTTTCATACAGATTGTGATTGATTAAGGTGACATATTTGTCCTCATCCCCCCATTCCCTTCCCACACCCCTCCCCATGGATGCCCCAACCCCTTGTTGAACTTAACCGTTGGATAGGCTCATATGCATGCACACAAGTCCTTTGGTTGATCTCTCCCCCCTCCCCCCCCCCCCCCCCCCTATCCTCCCTCTGAGGCCCGATAGTCCGATCGATGCCTCCTTGTTTCTGGTTCTGTTCTTGTTCATCAGTCTATGTTGTTCATCATTTCCCCTAGATGAGCGAGATCATGTGTCACTAGAGATATACTTATAAGAACTGAATGTGAGACGAGCAATAATAGTTATGCTGACAGGCAAATGAATCAGTCTGTAATGAGTTTCTTTCTGGACCAACAGTTCTTTTGAGACCCAATATCAATGTCCACCAGTTCCTTATGTGTACATATCGGCACTGACCCCTCAGCTCTGGATGGTGGACAAATGGTGGTAATGCAGGTCCGATTCCCTCTGGTTTGGTCTCGGCCGGACCCAGGGGCACGACTTCACCCGGACTCAGGGGCACGTGGCCTCACCCGGACCCAGGGGGCGCGTGGCCTCACCTGGACCCAGGTGCGCGCGGCCTCACCCAGACCCGGGACCCAGCCTCACCCGGATCCAGGGGCACATGGCCTCACCCAGACCCAGGATCCAGCTTCACCCGGACCCAGGGGCGCGTGGCCTCACCTGGACCCAGGGGCGCGTGGCCTCACTCGGACCCGGACCCAGCCTCACCTGGATCCAGAGGCACACGGCCTCACCCGGACCCGGGATCCAGCTTCACCCGGACCCAGGGGTGCGTGGCCTCACCCGGACCCAGGGATGCGTGGCCTCACCCAGACCCAGGTGCGCACGGCCTCAACTGGACCCGGGACCCAGCCTCACCCGGATCCAGGGGCTCATGGCCTCACCCGGACCCAGGGTCCAGCTTCACCCGGACCCAGGGGCGCATGGCCTCACCAGGACCCAGGGGCGCGTGGCCTCACCTGGGCCCGGGTCCCAGCCTCCTCCAGATCCAGGGGCACATGGCCTCACCCGGACCCGGGATCTAGCTTCACCCGGACCCAGGGGAGCGTGGCCTCACCCGGACCCAGGGGCACGTGGCCTCCCCCAGACCCAGGGTCGCGTGGCCTCACCCGGGCCCGGGACCCAGCCTCATCCGGATCCAGGGGCACACGGCCTCACCCGGACCCGGGATCCAGCTTCACCCGGACCCAGGGGCACGTGGCCTCTCCCAGACCCAGGGGCGCGTGGCCTCTCCCAGACCCAAGGTCGCGTGGCCTCACCTGGATCCAGGGGCGCACGGCCTCACCCGGACCCGGGACCCTAGCCTCACCCGGATCCAGGGGCACAGGGCCTCACCCGGACCCAGGATTCAGCTTCACCCGGACCCAGGGACACACGGCCTCACCCAGACCCGGGACCCAGCCTCACCCGGATCCAGGGGCACACGGCCTCACCCGGACCCGGGATCCAGCTTCACCTGGACCCAGGGGCGCGTGGCCTCACCCAGACCCAGGGGTGCGTGGCCTCCCCCAGACCCAGGGTCGCGTGGCCTCACCTGGATCCAGGGGCGCACGGCCTCACCCGGACCCGGGACCCAGCCTCACCCGAATCCAGGGGCACACGGCCTCGCCCGGACCCAGGATTCAGCTTCACCCGGACCCAGGGACACGTGGCCTCACCCAGACCCGGGACCCAGCCTCACCCGGATCCAGGGGCACACGGCCTCACCCAGACCCAGGATTCAGCTTCACCCGGACCCAGGGACACACGGCCTCACCCAGACCCGGGACCCAGCCTCACCCGGATCCAGGGGCACACGGTCTCACCCGGACCCGGGATCCAGCTTCACCTGGACCCAGGGGCGCGTGGCCTCACCCGGACCCAGGGGCACGTGGCCTCACCCGGGCCCGGGACCCAGCCTCACCTGGATCCAGGGGCACACGGCCTCACCCAGACCCGGGACTCTAACCTTTTTTAGAGTATCATATGTCAGCTCTTACAAGAAGTATATTACATGTGTTACTTAATTCAATGCTAACAGGAACTCTGTACAATAAGTATTATTATAATCTCCATATTTCACATGAGGAAACTGAGACTCAGCGACACTAACTAACTTTCCCGAGGTCACATGGCGGGTTCACAATAGCAGTGGCAAATCGTTCCCTACTTCTTTAAGAAGAGGGTCAGCGAGTCCTCTCCACCGCCCCAGGCAGGTGCATGCTGAGCCCAGGGTGCTGAGAAGAGATTTTCAGGCCACAGGGAGGAGGTATCTGGCTGTTTCTGAGATCGGGACATCAATTTGGACTCCTTGGGTTTGGAGAACATTTTGTCAGGGCCCTCCAAGCAAACTATCTCTAGTGTTTTTCTTTTCAAATATATTAGAAATGTATGTAAGTTATCTTTGAAAGGCAAATGTAAACTCCCTGTTATAAATTTGTCTTCTTCCTTAAAGGTTCAAAAGGAATGCATTTAGGATGTGGAGATTCAAAGCTTTCCCCATGGACCATGCATGAGTCATAGTTTCCTCCCTCAGGAAGTGATGAGTTAATAAATGATTCAACAAAAGATGATGGCAAGTAAGCTATTTCAAGCTGCCTTAGGGTCTTAGAATTGGAAGGACCATGGGATGCTGAGGTCCCCCCACATTCCTAATCAGAGGCTGTGCAGCCATCCCTGTGCCCTGCGAGTAACATCCGCTACTGCCTCACCAAGCAGGCCGCTCCTCTGTGAGGCAGCTCTAGTTACCAGCACCTCTCTCAGTATTAACCCTACATCTACCTCTCCGTAACCCCCGTCCTCCCTTGAGCCTTATTCTGTCCTTTGGAGCAATTCAGATTCTGTTTAATCCCTTTTCCACATAACACTAATGTATGACCTGTTTCAAGGTTCCAACTCTGAGGCTGCCGACTGGAGGAGCTGGGAAAGGAAGGAGAAAAGACAAAGTCAGATAAGTGTTCAGGACTAGCTAGTTAACCCTGCTCTTTGAACATGCATGTTGGAGCCCACCTTTGCTAAGTGCTGGCTGGACTCCTTTTTTATTTAATTTTAAAAAATTGATTTCAGAGAGGAAGGAAGAGGGAGAGAGAGATGGAAACATCAATGATGAGAGAGAATCATTGATCAGCTGCCTCTTGCATGCCCCACACTGGGGGTTGAGTCCACAACCCCGGGCATGTGCCCTGACCAGGAATCCAACCATGACCTTCTGGTTCATAGGTCGATGCTTAACCATTGAGCAACACCACCCCGGGTGCTAATAACCATTCTAACAAGTGTCATAGACACAGCACTATGGTGATTACCAGAGGGAGAGGGGGCTGGGAGTGGAGCTAGCAAAGGGTAGAGGGAGCAGAGATGGCATGGTGAGGGAAAGAGATTGACGTTGGGTGGTAAACACACAATGCAATATACAGATGATGTATTATAGAATGGTACACTTGAAACCTATATAATTTTATTAACCAATGTCACCCCAATAAATTAAATTTAAAAATTTAAAAGTCAATGCAGTTTTGCCCAGGGATGAACTCAGTTGCTTGGAACATGCAACTGCTCTTTCTGTTCCCTGTGAGTTAATGCCTGAGGGAGGATGAGTGTGACTCCTGGGAAAAGAAGGTGCCTTGGAAGCCCCAAAGGATGGGTGTCCAGATGAGCTGTCATTCCAGAAAGCACCCCCTCGCCTACAACACTCCCTTCAACCCTCAGGCCACACACCCGAAGCTCCAAGTCGAAGGTGGGGCCTTTGCCCCAAAGCTGATGATGGACAACTCAGTGGCTGGTTAAGAATCTGAGAGACTGCAGGTCACTGTCCTCCCAGAGGTGTCCCTCAGTGATGAGGGCACCCAAGGAGAGACCTGGGGTCCGCTGCAGGCAGGGCAGGGAGGGAGCCCAGCACCCAGCAGGGCTCTGGTGCCAGCATTGCAGCTGCTTAGCAAGCCCCTCGCCTTCTCCGATGGCCAGTGTCTTCATGTGGCAACTGTGAGTATGAACCCCTGCCCTGCAGGCTTCAGCACATGATGCTTGCTCAGTAGCTCTTAGCTTACTCCCTTTTTGGTTCAAGCTTTGAATACTGAGGCAGGAAACCAATGACTGAATGTCATTTACTTGAGATTTCCCTTACGGTTCTTTAGAAGCAAAAGAAGAAGAAGAAGGAGAGAGAAAGAGAGAGGAGTGAGGGAGGAAGGGAGCCTGGAGGGGCAGGGAGGGGGGCGAGGGAGGAGACTGGATTTCATTCCAAGTCTGAGGGCTTTCATGTTGTTTCAGCTCTCAGACCTCTGGTTCAGCTCCCTCCCTGTCTGAGGTGGTGGGGGAGGTAAGGGAGGGGGGTTGGAGGTGGGGAGGAGGGAGGAGCAAGTGGGCATGGTAGGGCTCTTTGGAGGGCTTGTGAAGTCGATGACTGAAGGAAGGAGGCTGGAAAGGAGACACATGGCAGTTCACCTTGTATTTTCAAACTCTGCATTCAGTTTAGCATGAGGAGAGAAACCCCGTGTCCTCCCATCTTTCCTCTGTCTCTTGGAGCTAGAACACAGAGATAACGGATGTCAGCGCCTATGCTTCATCTCTTAGCTTACTTTTAAAGTATTTGCTAAGCTGACTAATTATGTGTTGTACAGAAATTGTTCCTTCAATAAAATCTTTTGAAAGCAAAGAAGAAAAACCACTACTTTCCTGGCCTCGGGCTTCTCCTAAAAGAAATAATAAAACAAACTAAACTGAGAAATGAATAAAAGAGTCAGCCTGGGCTGGATTAATGACTCTAAAGCAAAGGGCAAATACCAATGATGGACATGGATCAACTACTTCCCAGACTTCAGATCAGCTGTGGGTTCACCCTTTTCCCCCTACACTTGGACCAAGTTGAAGGACCCACTGACTTGCAGTTTGCATTTAGTCTCACTCCCCAGCTCACCCTTCCCAGACTATTGAGGAGGGACATCTCCAGAGGCTGGGTAGCAGGACTTAGCCCCATAGTATCCAAGAGACTTGGATGAACACTTACTCCCGCAGTAACCATGGCCCTCTGGTCAACACCGACAAGTCTGCCAAGGACACTGGTCCAACTGTCAGAACTAACACCCTTTCCAAGATTATCAATGGACAGCATTGCACCTGGATGCCACTCCCCAATCAAAACTTTCCAAAAGCATAACGAAGGCCAACAGAATCTGTGACATGTACTCCTGAGCGGTCCTCGGCCAATCTCCTCCACCTCTGCCTTCCAGTCTCCCTGGCTTGACTTCTACTTGAATAGGTCAGGCACATTCCTCTCTCAGGGTCTCTGCTTGTGTTGTTTCCTTTGCTGGAATGGTCTCCCTCAGATGTTCACACATTCTCATTCTCTCCTTTGCTCTAACTTTACAGAGCATGAGTGTCCATAGCTCCCCAACCAGTTCACCCCCCCCCTTCCCTCTCCTGTGAGAATATTACTCTTTCCCATACTGTCTGTCTCCCTCAATAGAATGTTAACTCAAGAGGGCAGAGACTGTCTGGTTTATCATCACCATTTCCACATCACAGTTCCCAGCACATAGTTGGCACCGGAGAAACATTTGCTGGACGGATGCTTTGATCTGTGTGTGAAGTCATACTTGCTGGTCCTCCCAGTGTCTCCAGCACTAGCTGGGCTCACGATGAATATCATTTGCGTTGATTACATGCCCTGGTTGTGTGTGTGTGTGCGCACATGTGTCTATCTGTGCATGTTAAGAATAGCTCTAATAAAAGGGCTATTTTGTTTTACTTTTGAAAAAGGTAAAATAGGCATGGTTGCAAGTTCAGGAATCCGTTTGGTCAGCAAATAGGCAAATAACCTCAGAACTTCAGCCTCGAAGGCTTTCCCGAGTGCTCAGGGATGGCCGGTGTGCTCCTGCTGTCCTCTCCTGCCAGCACCTGGGGGAGATGCTGTCCAGGACGTGCCTGGCCTCCAGTCAGTGCTGAGGATGGATCTCAGATCCTCATATTGACTCAGATCTTTTGGGGCCCTCATTTCTCCACGCAGCCCTCTATGGTTTCAGCCACATCGGGTTGGGGAGTTGTTTGATTTTTTGTTTGGTTTCTCTGTTTACATAAAGCAGTTAAAGGTCATAAAAGGACCTCAAGAACTCTTCATTCTCTTTGCTGGTTCCTCTCTTCCCCAGGAGGAATGGCCCATGCTGCTTGAAATCCCCATAAGGCAATGCGGAGAGGAGAGCTGTCACCGTGGGTCCTTCCTGCAGCTTTCACTAACCAGGTTGTTTTGGTCCGGCTTGCATTCATAAGCAGTGACATCATTTAGCATCTGCTAATCCAAAATTCACTAAGCACATATATTTTGAATCTTTTAGGTCATTCAATAACTATTTACTGAGTGCCTGCTACAATGCACTAAAACAAAAATTCAAGTTCTGCCTTGCTTTTCAAGAGCAAAATTCCAGTGTGGGAAGGAGGGGGAAAAGGAGGAGTTCTGTCGTAAGCTTTTGGGGTAACCCCAAGCGCTCTTTTTACAACCATCAGGGTTCCAAAGACCGAGCTCAGAAGACGTCTGGGCAAGAATATTTTTGAATGTTAGAAAAAAAGTGTTTTTCTCAAGCCTATAGCAATAGCTAATTTTAAGTAACATGCCTCTGATTTTTAAAAATACTTTTAATGAATTTATTGGGGTTACATTGGTTAATAAAATTATATAGGTTTCAAGTGTACAATTCTGGTGTTGTGTGTTCACCTCTCAAGGTCTAGTCTCCTTCCATCACCATTTATTATCCCTTCCCCCCTTTACCCTCTTTTACCTGTCCACCCCCCTACCCAGGGATGAACGGATGCCTCCTGCTGTCCTCTCCCCCACCCCCAGCCCGTTCCCTCTGGTAATGGAATATTCAGCCGTAAAAGAAGAAGGAAAGGGTATCCTTTGCCACAGCATGGATGGACCTGGAGAGGATTATGCTAAGTGAAATAAGCCAGTCAGAGAAAGGCAAGTACCAGATGATCTCACTTACATGTGGAATCTAATGAACAAAACAAACAAACATGCCTCCAAATTTGAAACCACAGTCTGGTTAACCCTCTGGCAAACTGAAATTCACACTGCTTGGCAGGTAGACAGGCCTGAGTGTTGGCTCAGAGAAAGGCCTTGTAGTAACCAGGTCTCATACCGAAACACTTGTGCCCAAAGCCGTGCACTTAGATGGGTCAGGGGGCCTCTTGACTTTCTGGCATATTGTTCAGACCGTACCAGACAGTCGGGGTTCTGACCATGAAACGAAGTATCTTCCCTGTAGTGTGGCTGCTTTGACTGTGGCAGGAAGCATTTATCTTTCTGGCGACTGCGTTGAAGGCTAGCGGCCCTGAGAAAGTGAATTTTCTGGATGTTTTCTCAGGCAATATGGGAAACAGATGGTGAGCACAGTCATTCTCTTCCCAGCTGAGCCTCTGGGCAACCGCTGAGATGGACTGGCCGGTTCCAATGTCCAAGTCACGACGGTTTCCAGTTAGAAATAACTCAATTTGCATCTAAGGATGAATAACAAGATGCAACTTTTTATAGTGAGGTATAAATTAGATATCTTTAAAGTTACACATTTTGAAGAAATTTAAAGCATCAATATTTCTGAAAACACAAACTTTAATGAGCTGATTTTTTTTACTATTTATTTTCCTTTTATAATATATAGAATCTTTTCATAACTGATATGTTTTAATGATGACAGGATTATTTCTAACCAAATGACTGCATGTACAGTAATAATTTCATTAGCCTAATTATAAAGAACATAATGTATCAAACAAACTGGTGTTGACGCCAACATCAGAAATTTATACACATATCCACACACACGTGTATATGTGCATGTACGTGTTCACATGTGTGTGCAATGTATTGAGAGGGAGAAACACTCAATTACAGTTTATATCACCCAAATGTACACTTAACATTGACGTGATATTGATTTTTAATTTTAAGGAGTTTTCTCCAGGCAAATCAGTAAGGCAAGTCAATTGTCTGTAGCTTACTTTAAAAAAAAAACCCTAAAAGGCCAAGTATGTAGCTCAAAGATGCTCAGAGGTAAGGGGCAGATCCAAGGTCAAGGCTGTGTGTCTCGGGTCTCATATGTCCTTTAGGTCCATTTTGCTGCTGCCCTGGTTTCTCATACCTGGCACATTTGCATACTTTTAAAAAAATTAACTTTATTGGGGTAACATTGGTCAACATGAACATATAGGGTTCAGGTGTGGGTTTCTATGTTACAAGATCTATATTGTATACTTATTAAGTAGGAAAGTAGTTTGATATTTGAGGTCTGGAGGCTGGATGTGGACTAGCAGCCAAGGCGAATTCCTGAGGTTCTTTGAGATTCTTCCATTGATTCAAACATCCATTTATTTATTTTTAATTTTTTAAAAGGAAACCTTTATTGTTGAAAGTATTACATATGTTCCCTTTCCCCCGCATTGATTCCCTCCAGCCTGACCCCCGCTCCCCGCCCCAGGCCTTCTCCACCCTATTGTCTGTGTCCATAGGTTATGCTTATATCAAACATGCATTTATTGAGCAACTACTGTGTGTGGAGATACAGGTGAATAAACACAGCTCCTGCTCATTGCCTAGTTGGGGAAGACAAACATAATGCAGCACAATGAATCCTGTTCTAACAGGTGCCTGGACCATCTAACAAAAGCCGCCAAAGATAGAGGGAAAAGTCACCTTGTGTAGTTCCCAAGGGCTGTTGTGACAAAGAACTACAAGCTGGGTGGCTTAAAGCAACAGAAATGTATTGTCTCACAGTTTTGGAGTTGGAAGTGTGAGATCAAGATGTCACAGGGCCATGTTCTCTGTGAAACCTGCAGGGGAGAATCCTGCCCTGCCTTCTCCAGCTTCTGGTGTTGCCGGCAGGCATTCCTCGGCATTCCTCAAGTGCTTGTAGATGCAACACTCGAATCTCTGCCTCCGTCTTCACATGGCCATTTCTCCTGTGTCTCTGTCTCTTCAATGGCATTCTCTGTGTCTCTCCCCTTCTTATAAGGACACCAATCAGAGTGGATTGGGGCCCATCTTATTCCACTCATAGCAACCTCATCTTCATTCATTACATCTTCAATGACCCTGTTTCCAAACAGTCACATTCTCAGATCCTGGGGGTTAGGACTTCAGCATATTTTTTTTTTTTGAGGGGGGGCACTTTTTCCACCCATAACATCCTGAGATTCATTGTGTAAAATTAATGTAAACCTTCAGGAGACTCAATGCCTGGCCTATTCCACTTCCTCTTTGGAGACTCCTGGTTTATTAAAATCTTACCATTTGTGACAGCATGGATGGGCCTGAAGGGTAATAAGCTAAGTGCAATAGTCAGTCAGAGAAAGACAAATACCATATGATTTCACTTATATGTGGAATCTAAAGAACAATATAAACGAACAAATAGAACAGAAACAGACTCTGATGGTTGCCAGAGGGGAAGAGGGTTGGGGGACTGGGTGAAAAAGGTGAAGGGATTGAGAAGTACAGATTGGTAGTTACAGAATAGTCATGAGGATATAAAGTACAGCATAGAGAATATAGTCAATAATATTGTGATAACTATGTATGGTGGCAGGTGGGTACAGGAAATATTGGGGGAACACTTTGTAAAATATATGATTGGCTAGCCATTACGCAGTACACCTGAAACTAACACAAAATAATATTGAATATAAAAAAATAAAAACAGCCCTGGCTGGTGTGGCTCAGTTGGTTGGAGCATTGTCCCATACACTGAAAGGTGGTGGGTTCAATCCCTAATTGGGCAGATAGGAGGCAACCTCTTGATATTTTTCTGTCACATTGATCTCTCTCTCTCTCTCTCTCTCTCTCTCTCTCTCTCTCTCTCTCTCTGTAAAATCAATAACAAAAATAAAGGCCTTGGGTGATGATTTAAAAAAAAAAGAACAGGAAACAAGGAATCTCAGAATTTACTTAAAAACCTTAACATATATTTTATAAAAACATTAATTTATAGTGTGCTCTGAAAAGTGAGATCCAAGTTTTCAGTTCCTTGATGAACAACTTGTTTTAATCCCATTGGATTATCTCGGCCAGTGATTGTGTAACCTCAGTAGACATAATGCCAACTCTTGAGGTTCTTTGTGAAAATGTGGCTGGGCCAAGGGACCTGGACTCCCCACAGATAGCACAACCTCCCCTCTCACCACCCCCCTCCCCCCGGAAAGAAGCCATTTTGGGTTGAAATGTATCTACTTCTTTCCCTTTTTCCTGCCAAGCCAGCACACACTAATGACCTCTCTGCCCAGGCACCAATTAATCAGTAGAGACCAAGACCTTTAAGGACACATTTGGAAAGCTGATGAATATTTTATTGAGATCCTCCCTTAAGACCTCCAGATAAAAACCCTCCAGACAGAGGAATCTTTGTGACTATAAACTTTTGCTTGTATTTGAGTCTTGAATCTGAATTCTTTCTTAGCTGAACTCAAGAACTGAGGTTGCTGAACTGAGGTCTAACATCTATTGCCATTTCACTGTTAACAGGGTTAAGAATTTGGGCTCTTGAGTGAGATTACCATCACTTATAAGTTTTGTAACCTTGAGCAACATTTTTCCACATCTGCATACCTCAGTTTCTTCTTATGTAAAATGTGGGGGGATTATCATAGTATCTTATTTTTGGAGTATTAAGAGGATTGAATAAATGATGCATGTTAAATTTAGATCAGGACCTGGCAAATATAGTCATTAGTGCTTGCTAAATGTTGGCTACTTACATTTAATTGTTACAAATAATTGTCACAAGTATTTAACAATAATATTTTATTTTGTTTTGCACCTCAACTCTTTTAAAACTTGTTATAAATGTTTTCTCATTTGAATCTCAACCAGCCCTCTGTAACAACAAGGCAAGCATTTATCTCTAGTTTACAGAGGAAGAATTAATCTCAGAGAGTTTAGGGACATAAGCAAACCCAGAGCCAAAAAAGTTAATGTTGAAGGTGCTAGAAGCCATAAGACCTGGCTGGGCCATGAAGGGTAAGACCTACCTTGAGAAAAATTGTAAAAATACAGAAAAATCTAGCTTTGGCCCCTCACTCCTGTGTTCTTGCTTCTCTGCTGCAGCCTGAATTGCTTTAAGCTGCTGTTCCTCTCCAAGATTTGATATTGCCTTGAAGGATTGTTTTTTTATATGCTTATGGTTTATTTAAGGAGGGGCACTGGAGGGGCCTTTAAGACCCTAAGGAATGCACCTATAGTTCAGGCCCTCCTTGAGGGGGTGGATGGGGAGGTACCTTCCATGAGGGGGTGAATGGGGAGGTGCACTGTAGATACTTTGATGTGTCTATAGTCCAGGAAAAGTTAGACAGGCAGGAGCCAAGTCACAAATGGCCTTGCATGCAGATCCTACGAATCTTAGATTTACATTTAGATGACAGAAGTGAATATTCTCTACCTATTCCTAACCTGTAGGACTGTTCTTTATCTATTTGTTACCTGTAGAATTATTATTTGCTTATTCTAAGAAGCAGAAGTAAGTTCCAATAATACATTTGCACTTGAGACCTAAAAATCTAGTGGCTGATGGAGAATAGACAGGAAGCTTATATTCAGGGAGACCAGGTGGGAGGCTGCATTGATAATTCAGGTGAGATATATGGGCTGGTCTGAATTAAATTATGACAATAGAGAAGGAGAAAAGAGGTCAACATGAGGGATATAGGAGGTAGCACTGAGAGTTTACATTGACTAAATAAATGTGAAAGATGATAGGGAACTGGAGTTGGAGATTTTACAGTCAGATTGGGGTGACAGGAAATACTTCCTAGAACAGTAGCTCTCAAACTTTAGTGTGCATCACAATCGCTTGGAGGGATTGTTAAAATACAGATGCAGGGCCCCTCCCCAAGAGTATCGATTCAATAGGCAGGGGTGGGGCCCAAGAATTTGCATTTTCAGCAAGTCCCCAAGATGCTGCTGGTCCTGGAACTATACTGTGAGCATCACTGTCTTAGACAATAGTGTAGTTACATCTCGATGTAGCTTTTAGGAGGAAGTTACTAGTAAACATAGATTAGCTGAGAAGATAAAAGAAAGTATTTTAGGCAGCATAGGGGAGACAATAAAAAGAGACCATGACTTGCCTATTAGAATGGCCTCTTGAGCCCGGTTGGTGTTGCTCAGTGGTTGAGTGTAGACCCAAGAACCAAGAGATCGCGGTTCGATTCCCAGTCTGGGCATATATCCGGGTTGTAGGCTCGATCCTTAGAAGGGGTCATGCAGGAGGCAGCCAATCAATGATGTTTCTCTCATTGATATTTCTCTCTATCCCCCTCTCTTCCTCTCTCAAACTCAATAAAAACATATTTTTTTAAAAAAGGAATGGCCTCCTGAGAGCTTGAGCATGGTGGAGATGAAACTTTCTGTTATCATCAGGCCCCTTTGCAGTATTACCTTCTTTTTGAGGACGTCTCTTCCTCATGTTGTGAAATGGCCATCGAACAGAGCACGTCTTAGTGTGGGTTTTCCCAGATGCAGACACTGGAGAAGGATTTAGTAAAAGCACTTTCTCTGAGAAGTGCAGGCAACTCTGGTAGAGAGAGGCATGTTATACACAGGAAAGGGAAAGCAGAGCTGTTAAGCCACAGGGCAAACTACATGCCTCAAAATGATCCCAAGCAAGGTGGGAGGGAGCTGGGGTATTTATACAAAAACTCCTGTCACTGAGTGTGGTATCTGGTGACCCAGGGTGTGTGTGTGTTAATTCCTTGGCAGTCTGTTCTGCAGCATCCCTTAGTCCTGAGGAAAAGAACTTCAGAGCACAGCAGCTCAATCTAGTCTAAGGCCAAAGGAGAGATTACAGTGATAAAGTACCATCTCAGGCAACCGCGAGATAAATGCCAGTAATGGTCCCTGAAAGGGTCCTGGTCTGGGCCTTTAGGTAGCAAAACAATCACCAGCCTGTGATCTTGGTTTCTTTTTATTCTGTGCATCTTGGAGGAGAAAAAAGCCATTAAGGTGAATTGAGTTGGGATAAGGGGAAGAATTCCTTTTTGTTTTGTAAGGATGCCGGGTACTTAGTCTCTGGGAGTAGTGCATTTTAGAGTGAATATTCTCTACCTATTCCTAACATGTAGGACTGTTCTTTATCTATTTCTTATCTGTAGAATTATTATTTGCTTATTCTAAGAAGCAGAAGTAAGTTCCAAACTTCTAAGGTGGTTAGGATTTTGTTTTGGATTATCACTTGATATTAATCCTATATAATAAAAGCCTAATATGCAAATCGACCAAATGGTGGAACGCCAGTGGAATGACCGGTTGCTATGATGCACACTGACCACCAGGGGGAAGACGCTTAATGCAGGAGCTGCCCCCAGCCCGCAGACCCCAGGCCAGCCAAGGTGGGTGCCAGTGGGGGGCCCCCCAATCTCCCTGCCAGTTGCCCCACAGATTGGCCCTGATCGCCAGCCAGGCCTAGGGACTCCACCCGTGCATGAATTTCATGCACTGGGCCTCTAGTATATTAATAGTTTATCTCCTAGTTTCTCACTATTATCTTTTCTCGATGAAAATACCATGACTTGGTATTTCTTTAAATATTCTTTCCTGAAAGTTATATTTTCCTGGGCATTTAAATTAGATTTGCATTTTTATCTTGAGTCTCTTCCAGTCTCTGCAGCCTCAGATTCATTTTTAGACCAGTTGGAATGATATTCTTTTTGTCACCATTCAGAGTTAATAAAAATGACAGAGAAACCAAATGTTTCAGTTACTTATTAAGCTCTTGTGGTGGTTGAATGAGATACACCTATAATCAATCCAGAATTATACCAATCACATTGAAAAGGTCTTTTATTGCTTTTCATAAAAAGCAAAAGAAATAAATAGGAATTTTCTATGTAAAAAGTCATTATTCACCTGTGGCTCCTGGCATAGCTTTAAGGTGCATTGGAATGCCTATTGGATGTTGTCCTGTCCAGAGAAATTACTCAGTAAGTATTGGTCAGCTTGAAACTTATTTTTGTAAATAAAAATTGGGACTATAATTTATATTTGTTAAATAAAAATATACCATTGCTTTATAATGTAATGTAATGGTTTAAAATAGTGTAAAATATTTTTCTTGTAGCTCAAATTGGTCTTGTTTGAAAGTTACTACATGTCAATCTTCAGCTATAAATTCATCCTGAGACCCAAGATATGGAACATCTATTTATGGAGGATTAGCTGTGGTGTCTGTCACTCAGAAGCCCAAGGGGAAATGGAGAGGTCAAGTTCTAAAGTGAACCTCACGCATGGGAAGATATTTCATATAATGACAGAGCTGAAAGGGTCACACAGCTCACTCATTTTACAGATGAGGAAAACGAGTCCCAAAGCAGGGGAGCGTTTCCAAGAGTAACACATTGAGTTAAAAATTAAATGGCATACAAGTCAGAGAAGGGGAGGATGGTAAACGGACTCTCTTCCAGGCCGTGGGTGCCAGTTTTTCTCTGTGTCAGTCCCAACAACTTAGATTTAGACCAAGGTTGTCCTGGAGTTGCTACTCTGGACAAGTGTCAATGTAGAGTTTCAATGGGACAAAATTAACTGATGTTACTTAAAGATACTGTTCTGAGGTTGTATAATTTTCATACATGTAAGGTGAAACAAAAGAAGCTAGCTGAGAAGATAAAAGAAAGTATTTTAGGCAGCATAGGGGAGGCAATACTTTGAGGCTATTTCTTTGGGCCATTGCAATAGAAAGAGCCAGCACATCTCATAGAGGGGTCATAATGCTCAGCATTTTCCACACTGTTGACAACAGGACTCTCTTCTCCTGGGCCAAATTGTGAGGCTAGTGATTCTCAAGACTCATATTGAGAAAGGCCAGTCCCAATTCCTCTGTTTACTTATGAGGAAAGGAAGCCACTGAGAGGTTTTATGGGACAAGGCTTCCATTTTGGGGGAAAACATTCTCAAGTTTAACCAAATACCAGATCATGCCCACTCTCGTCAGCTGTGTACTGACAAGATAATTCCAGGAGTGCACCAAGTTAGGCTCTGGTTTGGATCTGAGTGTACCTGTTTGGATCCAGTGCCAGCTTGTCTTTCCCCCCTCCCCCCCCGCCACCACTAAAGTATATCTTGGTCACTAGAGATGATAGAATTGACCCAGTTCACCGGTAACTTTCATACCACTTATGTTGACTAGATCAGTGTGACTGTCCACCCATGATGAGCTGGATTTCAGGATCAGACTTGACGTCCAGGGATCTTCCTGGACCTAAACAATACTTCAGATTCAATGGGACATTGTTATCCACTGTTTACCCGGCCGTATTTGCTATATTGTCACACATTCCAACTTCCACTGCTGTGTGGCTGACTATGAAAACTTACTGCTGACAAACTCTCTCCTCTAAACAGCCTGTTCTGGCCCAGTGACAATGACTCAAACTGTCAAGCGAGTTAGGCACTGTCGAGCTGCTCATTACCTTATGCAGAACATTAGGAATTTCTTAATCAATTTTTTAAAAAAGAACTATTTAATAAATATTGTCCAAGGATGGCTTAGGGGGTTAGTTTGGCATATACAGGACTTCATAAAATGCTACCTCCGCTAATTAGAAAGTGACATGACAGCTTCTTCCCCTAAGACCAATTTATATAAAAACTAATATAAAATAACAAAAATGTACATGCAATTTTAAAAAACTGCTGTCTGAGCCAGAGGTACCTTTCATGTTGTCAATTCTTTGGCTGCCTCTACTAGTATGTTCATATTAATATATACATAAATGAATACATGTAATAAATAATTTTCAAACACTAGACCTTATTTTTAACAGCAGTGTAAGGACTTTTTAATTCAAACTAGTGTTTAGAAAGACATTTTTCTTGGGAAAAATACACACACCTATACATGCACGCACATAAGTGTGCATACACACATGTAAACCTACACACATGTAATTTGTGTGTGAGAGTGAGAGTTAGAAGTACTGCCTATGAAGTTGATTCACAAGCTACATAAGAAAATAGGCCTTGCTATTTTATATTATATCTCACATTGAAAATGCATTAGAAGTCAGCAATTTAAGGTTTGCATTATTTGAGACTCATTCATTTACGAAGACTGTTTAAAGATGGGCAATAAATTGTAAGTTCTGATAACTTACTCAATGACAATTGAATAACTGTGGATAGTGGGTTGAAAGAACAATTTGGGGGTAGGCTGCGGAGAGGGGATAATAGAAGCAAAACACAGAAAACCTTGGCTGTTCTCATTTCCATGCAAACATCAGGGACACACTGCTTCAACGTCAGGACTCTCCAAACAATGCAACTTAACGAAGAGCTCATGTAGAAGATAACCTATGCCCAAGTCCTACAGAGAAGCAGGGGCAGAAGAAAAAGAAGCTAGACATCGGTTGGAGGGTAATTTAACATTTAAAAATCTCCCTCTTCTATGTTTATGTATTTTTCATGGGGTCTGATTCTAGGGAACATAGAGAAGGATATAGGAGTATTTAGAAGGATGAGTGGGCAACAGTGGTGAAACTTACTGTGTTCAACATGAATTTTGGAAAGCAAATAATGCCTGGGAGGTTGATAATTTGAGCTATTCATACCTATATGCCCCACTGTGTTATTGAATCTGCATGATTCACAATTGAACATGTTTAATTGTATACCATATAATGTGTGTTGTTGCTGATGTATTCTGACTTTGTTAATGTCTGATTGACTCAAAGCTCTACATTCTGTAAAAGAGAATAGCAATATGACAATGTCAGAACCTACCATTTCCTACTGCTTACCTGGGCACTCAGCGTCCTCCATAGCATAGCTTCTACCTTATAGTTTTCCATTATTTCCCTCCATAATCCTTACTTGATCTAAACCAGATTAATCTTCATTCCCCACACATGCCACACAGTCTCCCATCTTTAAGGAACAGCTGATACTATCTACTAATTCGAATACTCTTCGCCCTGTCATTTCTAGCTCTTAAAGTCCTATTCAAAATTCACTCAAAATGCTATGTCCATGCTTTGGGTTCAAGGTGACTGACTGAGCACACATTTATGGTCACCTTTCTCAAACTCTAAATGAATTTTTTGAAAAAGTTAATTGTAAGTAAATGAGAAATCAATAGTAGCAATAAAAAGAACATTGATAACCAATGTATATTAGAAAGTCTACACACATTCTTATCTACCAGGAAAATAAATGCTTTAGTATACCCAGAAATATACTTATACTACTCAATGTGCAAGATCTATGTAAAGAAAACAACAAAACTTTACTGGTGGATGTAAAAAAGGATGTAGATAGGAAAGTTACATTATAAAAGTGTAAATTCTGGCTAAATAAATTTACAAATTAAAATAAATTATAAAAATCCAAAAATAATTTTCATGGAAATTGATAAGCTAATTACCAGTACTTGTAAAAGAAGACCGGGGAGAGGTCAATGGGTGAAAAAGGAGACTTATGTAATGCTTTAAACAATAAAGAATTAAAAAATAAATAAAAGAAATAAAAGAAGTATAAGAATAGCTGAATGACTTTAGAAGAATGGGGTTAGCTTGCTCTATAGATATAAAAATATACTCAAGATCTACAGTCACTAAAACAGTGTGATACTGACTAGAACATCAAAATAGATTAATTGAACAAAGGAGACTATATATCTAAAATTTATATAGAATATCTAAGACAAGAAGAGTCAGAATTCTCTTAAAGATAAAGCATAAAGTGGGAGGATTTGATCTTCCAGACATCAAGGCAGATCTTAAGGAATTATAAAGAAAACCCAAAAATCATAAGGAATAACAATAGCACCAACAGTGGTTCTGATGCAGAAATAGACAAACAGGTGGATAGGATCGGAAGCCCAGAAAGAACTCATACACAACTGGATAAGATTGATAACAGAGGAACAGACATGCATATAATTCAATATATGCCAAAAGTGGCATTTCAAAATCAGTTTGTTCAATAAATAGTGCTGAAGCTGGAAGGAAGGGATTGCAAATGAATATTAAAACATTCCAATGGCCACAGGCACCACAACAACTTGGAGAAAATATTCACAACATGTACAAGACACAAATGGCTAATACCCATAACACATTAAGAATGCCTATAAATCAATGTAGAGGGAAATATGGGCAGTTAACACATAGAATAAAAGACACAATGGTTGATAAATATGAAAAAATAACCAATGTCATTAGTCACTGGTAAAGTGCAAAATAGAAAAAATAATATATAATATGAGGGACATTGAAAATAATCCCAATATAACCATGTGTGCAATTACATATTAAACTTAGTAAATGATGAAATAATCACTAAACATAAAAATTAAAGAAATCATTACAGGTACAGCTTCTTCTAGCTTCACCATTCTTATTGTGTGAATACACCCTCAGAGTCTCAAGGTGACTGCTCTGCCCCAGACATTACATCTGTGTTCCAGCAACGGAGAAGGGAAGAATGGCAAGAGGAAAATAGTACATGCCAGTGAATCTGACCCGCTCGTCAGTAATATTATTCTTTCCCCAGAAGTCTTGTTCCCTAGAGTTACACTTAAATCTTATTGACAAACTGTGTCACCCTTAGGGAATTGAGGTGGAGTGTTTTATTATTTATTTATTTAGAGAACATTTATTGGTTTTTGTTTTTTTTTTAGGAGTGCATATTTATTTATTTATTTATTTATTTTTACTGTCTAAAGGTTTACATATGTCTCCTTTTTCCCCAATTGACCTTCCCCCCCAGCCATTCCCACCCAAGGCAAGCCCCCACCGCCCCAGTGTCTGTGTCCATTGTTTTGCTAATATGCATGCATACAAGTCCTTTGGTTGCTCTCTAAACCTGCCCCCTATCATTTGTCTCTAGATCAATCTATTCTCATTTACCCAATTATGTTGATCATTATATCCCAACATGAGTGAGATCATGTGATATTTATCTTTCTCCAACTAGCTTATTTCACTTAGCATAATGTTCTCCAGTTCCATCAATGTTGTTGCAAATGGTAAAAGTTCCTTCTTTTTTATAGCGGCAGAGTATTCCATTGTGTAAATGTACCACATTTATTTATTAAGAGAATATTTATTGGGTGTTTTGTTTTTTTAGGAGTGCATTTTTTAAATGAGCATATTTCTGTTCCAAACTAAATTGTGGTTCTGTTAGTAAGCAAGAAGTGGAGCGTACATATTGCTTAGACAACTGGCAGTGTCTAATGTGTGAAGGGAGCAGCTAGAAGGGTGCCTGGTACATCATACTTACTCAAATATTAGTTAGATGAAGGAATTAGGATTTTCATGTTAAATCTGCATAACCCCCAGGATGACAGTGAAAGGGAATTGAGAGCCGAGCCCCAGCTCCAGAGGAAACTAGTCCAGAGGGAGCAAAAGGCTGCCTGAGAGATTTAAGATGACATGGATACAACTATAGATGCTACTTAATGTCTTTGAAAATGCCTAGAGAAGATTCAGACAGAAAGCTTGAGGTAGTTAGTGATACATGCCTACAGCTGTGCTGCTCAGCACTATGGCCACCAGCCACATGTGGCTATTTAAGTTTAAATTAAGTAAAAAAGTACAAAACCTCAGCCCCGTGGTCACCCTAGTCACATTTTGAATGCTCAGTAGTCGCATGTGGCCAGTGGCTACCACATTGCACGGTGCCTACATAGTGCATTTCCATCATGCGGAAGGTGCTACTGGATCGAGCTTGTCTAGAAAAATTAAGCCAAGGGAGGAAAAAAAAAAAGAGGGAGAGAGAAAAATATCAACTCCCAGAAAAACAAACCCTTGTGCAGGAAACAAAAGATAATCACAATATATGGGTTTCAGCTGTTAATAGCATTTTGCTAAGCATAATAATGTAAACATTGAATTCTGAATTACACAAGTATTACCAGGATAGAGGGATGGGAGATGAGGTTTGTGTCTCATGAGAACGGGGGTTTATATGAAAGAGAAGCGAAACTTCATCTTCCAAGGTGGGAACTTAACAGATAATGCTTATGATTGAAAAAAAAATCAGTATCGAGCAATATAGACCTGTTGTTACATGTGTAGAGATAAATAGCAAAGGATAATAAGCCTTGCCAAATGATTGAGTTCTTAAATGATATGCAGATATAATTTTATTAAAATAACTAGAGGCCCAGTGCACAAAATTTGTGCACGGGGGTCCCTCAGCTCAACCTGCACCCTCTACAATCCAGGAGCTCTCAGGGGATGTCCTACTGATGGCTCAGGCCCACTCCTGTGGTTCTCTGCTCTCTGTGGGGCCTGGAGGTTTCCCTGCAGCCATGGAGATGAAGCCCCCATGCCCTGCTGTCTGCTCTCTGCCTGCTGCCCCCATGTGCCATGTGAAGGAAGCCCCAATGCCCTGCAGTGCGCTCTGTCTGCCAGGCCTGGGGGCTTCGCCGACACCAACACACTAAGGAAGCCCCTATACCTTGTTGTCCTGGCTCTGTCTGCGGGGCCTGGGGGGTGTTCCCGCCACCACGTTACTAAGGAAGCCCCCAAGCCCTGCTGTCTGGGCTCTGTCTGCCGTGTCTGGGGGCAGATCCAGCTTCGCTGCTTGGTCTGCGAGAACCCCCGCGGGGCTGACAGGCCCAACCGCTGCAGCACCGGCGGGGCGGGAACTGGATCTGCCCCCTCCGGCGGACAGGCCCAGACACTCCAGCAGCGGGGCTGAGGGGACTGGGTGCCGCCATCCTGTGGCTATGGGGGCCGCCGTTTTGTTGCGGAGTGATGGTTAATTTGCATATTACTCTTTTATTAGATGGGATTAATAAAATCAAATAAACTGCAACAACAAAGACTCTGTTGCAATGCTCTCTCCCCCATGGAATCATTTCTGGTCTCCTGACACGACACGTCTGCACTCTGATCTCTAGGAAAGCATCCTCTGAAGCTTTGCTATTGGCACTTTGCTTTGCTTTGTCGTCAGTTATACAGGCTTCTAGTCAAACTCCTATTGATTCATAAATTCTTAGACTTAATGACTGTCTGATTTCTAAAACTTTGTGATATTTTGGTATTTCAGTCTTATACAGATTGAAGTTCAAAGACTCTAATAAAGTGTGAAATATGGTAATAACATCAACTATAACAGCTAACATTTACTGAGCACTTGCTATGTGCAAGGCATGTGATCAGAACCTACCGAAAAAGGGCATTACTCTTCCACAGAAGAGAATACAGATAGACTGGAAAAATGGATAGAGCTGCTCTTTCCTCCCTAGAGGGCACAATTCCAGATTAGCATTCGAATGTGTATGTTTATCTTTATAATATTTTGTACCATATGTTATTTAAAAAATGGGGCCTGTATTATTTTTTAATTTAACACCATCTTTTAAGACACATAATGAATAGTAATCACAATTCTTCTAGTATGCAACTGCCAGGTGAATGATCTCATATTAACACATATCCCTCAGTCATAAGACCTGTGAGAATATTCCAAGTGAACAGGTATAATTAGTAAATATGAAAATGATGTTCAATTTTATTTATGACCATATGAATCACCAAAGGGGGAGAAGCACATACTAGTATGTTTAAAATATGAGATTACTTCCTAACATTTAACTCAAAAATAACTGTTACCATATGTTTAGTCTCAAATCTATATCAATATATGGGTGACCCACAGGGTTTTTGCCTCAGTACAAAGGACTGGAGAGGAATTAAATCAGTGAAAATTGTCTTTAAGTTGAAAATTTTCAGATAATTGTTTCAAAGTCAGTGGCCTACATTCTGACTTGCCTAATAGAGCATTATCTTCTCCCAGTAATTTACTGATTTCATTTTATCTGCTCTTGCTGTTCAGAAATTGCACCCTTTTGTGTCTGCATTCACACTTTGCGTCTAGGAGCCATCTGAGTAAATATAAAATCAGTAATCGTCACGTATGAGAGAGGCTCTGTATTCCTAGCAGCCAGCCTTACCGACGGAGAGAGAAGATAATGAATGTGATCTTGGCATACCCTCCTGGTTTAGTAATAGAAAAATGGTGGGGCCTGATCTCTTTAATTACACCCTATGGATAGCTTATATAATGTCACCATCAAAGAGTTTCACCTAACACTTCATTTTGTTACATTTAAAAGAATTATTTTTGCCAACTTGGTACTTTCTGGGTCTTATTCCTCTATTTCTTTCACATCAATATCTACGGCTTGCCTGGTGAGCTGTACGAGAGTGAGCATGTTTACCTCTGTGAAGATTGGACAAATGATGTGAAGAAAGCAGTGACAGAAGGGTCAAAGCCCCTCAAAATCATGCTTGTTTTTCTCCAAATTCTTTTGCGAATATGGCATTTTTCTCCAAATTCATTTCTCCGAATATGGCATTAAACAGGGCTGCAGTAAATGAGAGATTTCACGTAAATTTGAACCCCATATGCTGGAAGTTGGGCAAAATGTCGCTACATTTGAATAGTTCTAAGCAAGCAATTTGTTACCCTTTATCCTTTAGTGAAATTGATGAACAGGTGGTTTTCAGAAGATCACTCAGTATATTTAGCTTCTGAAATTTGAGCAACTCAAGATCTGATTGGCTGCTCTTGCCACATGATAATTGGGAGCCCAGGCACCACGCTGGCTCTTGCTTGGGGTTCTCAGGAGGGGAGAGTTGGGAGAGGCTTTGCTGCTGAGGAAATTTATTTGATAGATTGAAGGTAAGGCCCCTTTATGGCTTTTTCTGTAATGTTCTTTCAGGAGACATGCCACACCTTCCCTTGAAGTATTTTCCAAAGTGGTGGGTCCTAACTGGGGAAACTGGTGATGGAAACGGTGACGAGGGAAGTCTGTAACGCCATCGCCGTACCCAGGCCCGACTAATATCCGACATGTAGTGTGTGGTTAGAATCAAGTCTGATACTAACCAATTCATTGCTTAACCGAGCTGGCTCTCTGGTCTAACAAAACCTTTTCATTTTTGCCTTTGATTTTTTTTTTTCCTAAATATATTAGTACGAAAAAGGATCCTATATTTATCCTTTTCTACTGGGCTTCATTTGCCTGAGGAGTGGCAGTTTCGCTAGCTTAACAAAACCAGCCACAGCAGGGTATAGGTTTACATGGCAAATATGTCTGGGCCAAGGGACAGCTGCTCCAAGTCATCATCCGCTTTTATCAGGAGAGCCCCACTCCCTGGCGTCTGCCCACAAAGGCCTTGGGAGATCCTTTCGTTGGTGCCCGAATTAGGAGCTTTAGGTCGAAGACCCTCAACCTCCTGCATCCTTCAGTTAGCGCGTCAACAATTTGTTCTTTTCCAGGTTTGAACGAGAGCTACAGAAACGACAGAGAGCAGTCCACACAAGCCGATGGTGTTCGGGAGGAAAATAAACCCATTGCCTTGAGGTTTCTATTTTTCTTTTAAAATCTATTGGCAGGTTTATTTTGCTATGTTCTCGTCTGAGACGTAAGATATACTGTGTATCGTGTATCAGAGCATATGGAGACCTCTTAGAATCTTGGTGCTACGGGGGAAAATGACAATTTCTTCCGAAAGCCGAGCTGACATTCCTTTTGTTTGAAAATGTTTCTCTCCAAGTATTTGGAAGTTGAAGTACTCTGTTCCTTTGATTTAAATCCTCTCGCTCCCTTACCACCACCCCTCCCCTCCGGGGTCCCCGTCTTTGTGTTACAACTTGGACTAAGTTGATCTTGTAGCCACAACCAGATTCATTCTTTTAAACCTGCACTTAAATGTCTTTTCTCACTTAGCCTGAAAACATATATGTACGTGTAGAACGGATAAGATTTTAAATTCTGCTTTTATAATGTTGTATAAGCGGATTTCAGTCCCGGGGATAGATGCTAACGTATCTTCATTTGTCTGGAACATGAGCAGTGTGTAGGTGCCACTACTACTCTGAGAACATGGCAGATGACGAAGAATATGAGGAGGTGGTGGAGGTAAGATACAAAAACTGACTCCGACGGCAAAGCATTTTATGTAGCAACAATCAAAGCCATGCAGGTGAATTAATCATTTGAAAAATACAATGCCTGTTATAACTTCACAACAGTCATCATTAAAGCACGAGAAAGGAATATTTTATATTCAGTTTCACTGTAATTATGTGGGATTTAAAATTGAAAAGAAGTACCACTGTTTCCCACTTTTGCTTTTCTTTAAAGTCTCAAAAACAAAACAAAACACAGAGTGTAGGGAAAAGGCAGATGTTAATTTGTGTTCTAACTAAAACGACCTTCTCCCCCACCTCCCAACCCCGAAGGGACAGAGAAGATGGAGAAAAACTTCTGGAAACTGATTTCTCTTTCTTAGTGTCTGCAAAGAAATAGAAGGGAAAACTCTTTACTTCAAGCAGCTGATTATCTATAGGGAGATATGAGTTAAATGCATATGTGAGATTTTATATACATGTACATGTGCATGCACACACATATAAAAGTAAACTCACCCCTGGCCATGTGTCTCAGTTGGTTGGAGCGGCCACCGTAAAACAAAAGGTCACGGGTTCAATTCAACAAAAGGTCACGGGATCAATTCCCGGTCAAGGCACATACCCAGGTTGCGGGTTCAATCCCCAGTCATGGTGTGTACGGGAGGCAACTAATCGATGTTTCTCTCTTGCATCCATGTTTCTCTCTTAAAAAAAAAAATCAGTAAGCAAATAAATAAGTTAACTCAGGACGCTCCCAAGGAAGAGTTGGAACCACAGTTTCCCACCAACTCCATTGCATTCACCCAAGGGAACAAAACTAGCTTTGCATTTGAATTTTGAAAAAGAACAAAGACCACAGTGGCATCTTGAAAGATTCCCTCCAGATTATTGGTGGATGTCTAACATATTTTACAAAGTTGTTGTTTATTTCATATATATATATATGTATATATATATATAATTTTGTTTTTATCATGTTATGGTTTTCCTTCACCAGCTCTTGCCTTTAGTTCCACATCCATATAAATATACTGCCATTGAATATAAAAGTGGTTAACAATTACTAATTGATGGTGATATAAATACATATATGAACTTGGAGGCAGTTTTGAAAAATCTGTGCTTTTGAAAAAAATGAAAATAACTTTAAGAGCTACCTAGAATCAAATTTCAAATGAAAGTGCCAAAATTTGTCTTTGGAAGATTATTTTATGGACCAGTCTATATTTCTTTGTTTGTTTGTTTACTTTTGTTAATTCTTACCTGAGGATTTTTTTCCATTGATTTTGTTTTAGAGCAAGTGGAAGGGAGGGAGTGAAGGGGAAAGAGAGAGAGAAAAATTGATTCGAGAGAGACACATTGACTGGTTGCCTTCTGCACATGCCCTGATTGGGGCCAGCAATCAAAACTGCAACCAAGTACATGCCCTTGACCAGGAATCAAACCCATGAACCTTTGGTGTGTGGGAAAATGCCCTAACCACTTAGAAACACTGGCCAGGGCAGGAGCAGTCTATATTTAGATGAAGAAAATTTTATTTTATTCTACAAATAAAGTTGCTTTTATTACTGAAACACAAAAACACACACACACACACACACACACACACACACATCCCAGAATGAATCTCATCCAATATAACATTTAAACTCTCTGGCTTCAATGCCAAAGGCCACATTTCTCAACATTCAAAATTATCACTAGTGTGCATTTCACATATGTCTCTAAAGGGTTGGATAATCAGTATCAAACACTAACACAATTACAAAGTAAATTGCCTTTCCTGTGATGCTAAAACCAGGAATACTTTTTAGCTTCCAACTTAAACATTCCTTGACCTTCTTAATATAATTGTGCTCATCGGTCACTGAAAACTGTCCTTAGCAATGGACTCGATTGATTTAACGAGATGTCATAAAAATGGAGGGGGTTATTTTTAGGCCTCTCGTCCTTGCCATTTTGTCCCCATTACTGCTCCGGGTCTGACCAGCAGGTGCTAAACTAATAGACTTCCTGCCAGAGAGTGTTGAACCAAGGTCTCTCTGACCTCAAAAAAGATGACACGAGAATGGGGTAGTGGCAGATTTGAGAAAACAGTCAGGGGAGAGTTCACAAAACAGGCCGGAATTTGCTTTTAAAAATACATCTCCTAGGGATCTCAGGCATCTAAATAAAATCGTACTGTCACTCTCTACTCAAATTTAAATGAACTTGGAAAGAAAGGAAACGAAGCAACCCATGTACTACCTAATTAGTGGCAGAGCTCTTTTAAAAAGTGAGGCTTGGCATACAAGTTAACGCCAACCACTTGGGTCATGTTGCCTTTTTTATAAGCTTATTTCTAGGATACATTTACCAATCACGAGAGCCCAGCAAAGGTAAAATTGGATGGCTACCCAAGAGCTGCTTTCACTTGGCTGCTAGCGAAGATCCCAAACAGTTATGAATCATTCGTTTAAGTTTAATATTTCTTCGCAAGTCACTGATGTTTTGTGTGGCCAGAGGAATGGTTCCATTGGATCCGCCTCAAATAATATTCCCCACAGTGTCCAAATGATATTTCCCAGGGATGGAGCACCAGCATGTGCGAGATATTCTCGGTCCTGTAAGTGCCGGTGATTTCTGTTGCCTTGTGTAAGGACACAGAGATGGAGTTAGATTTCAAATTAAAAAATAAATAGTAAAGGAGCAAAGAAAGTGCAAGAGTGAGGGACATTAGGGGAGGTTTATACTAATTTTTCTGCAAGTGAAATGGAGCATGTGGCCTATTGACCATGGGTCAATAACTTGTTGAGAGTTCACTGAGCCACGGGCAGAAGACAAAAGGCCACCAAGGGAAATTTCTTGTTCAATGGTTTTTCACTTCCCCGAGTGTATGTTTTGGTGACAAAGAAAAGAAAAATGAAGCATAAAACCTATACTTTTTTTTTTTTTGACGGAGAAAACGAGCCAAGTGTTTCATTTTCATCCCCTTCTTGTGTGCCTTGGCCTACACCAGTCTTCCCCCTGCTCCCCCAGCTTGGCTGGCTGAGGCTGGGGGCAGGATTCCACTCTCCTTACGCATCTGAAACAAAATGTCAGCCAGTTCCTATCCGTGTCTATTTATTGCTGGTGATGTCAGAAGTAGAACAAAAGTAGATTCGATTTCAGGTCCCGGCTGCAGGCACCTCTGAGCCATCAGCGGCAAATGGCTGCCCAACTCCCACATTTTGTGATGAGGAATCTCTCATTTTTTCCTTCCCTCCTGGGCATTTGTAAATGTTCCTTTTAATACCCCTTTAGGATCATCACACCACTGGAAAGGGATTCGCTTGACACTCTGGAAGAAGCTCATTACTTAGCAATCAGGGTGATCTAGGGATAATTGAGATCTATTATTTCCATGATACAATCCATTTAAAAATTTTATTCACACTGAGGTTTCTGTTTTGTTTTATTATTAGTTAGCCTGCAGTGAGTTTCATCAGAGTTTCTCTCTGGTTTTTACATCATAGGAAAGGCAATTTACTTTATAATTGTGTTAGTGTTGGATACTGATTATTCACCCACTCCAGGTATTATTATTATATTCTTTTCCCAGCAAATTCTACTTGGGTACCAGAAGAAAAAAATGTTACTTATACCAAGTAAAATAGCCTCCCAGGACTAGTAACCGGCCCCAGACCCCTTTCTCATCACTCTGCATCTCCTTGTCCAGTCTGATGGCGTCCACTTCAGCTTCCCCAAAGTTTCGCCGACTTAAAATGGGGTCCAGAATATGAACAGGCTCCCTCTTCTGCTTCCTTCCCCACATGTAGCAAACCAAAGTGGGCTAGAGAAATAACCCAGGTGGCGTAGCGGAGGCAGAGGAGAGGTGATTTCTGCTTTGGTTCTCATGACCTCACCTTTGTGCTCTATTTATAGTACTACACGGAGGAGACAGTCTATGAAGAGGTGCCGGGTGAGGTAAGACCCAGCCCACACCTGCATGACCTGCACGCTCATTAAAGCAGGAAGAGCCACAGAGCAGGCAAAAAGAATCTGAGGGAGGATCACTTACCCATGTGTGCTCCGCAGCTGGGGGTACAAGAAGGAATGATACCTGTTTGACAGGTTTTATCTCTGTTGTTGCCATTCAACCTATCCAAGATGCTGGGGGATGGCTCCCTCCATAGTTCATGTGGTATTTTTGATGCAGGTGATGCTAATTAGAGTAACGTCAGTGGCTATCACCACTCTGCAGCAAAGGGATGGCCTTGAACTTGTAATTCGCATTGGGGCCAGCAGGTGTGCTGTGTAGAGTTGTAACTGTTGGGCACCATCTCTGCCGATAGGGATGGTGCCTGTAACCCTTTGTCCTTGGCAGTGTCATAAAATGCTACTTAGACTTTAGCACATAAGGAATTCTGAGAAAGCCATTCCCATATCCCAAATTGAAGCATTTCCCCCCAAGGTGAAATATCTCACTCATGCCTCATTTTCTGCATGGAGATGTTTCTCTTGAGCATGACAAACAATGATATGGATGACTAACCCTAAAGCCTACTCAGAGAGCCTGTGACTTCATAGAAACTAACATCTGTAGATGCTGTAAATTGGTTAGTTTCTCATGGTCAAACACACATCTATATCTATAAAAGCCTTAGCAACCCAATGACCGAACGACCAGTCAACTGGTCGCTATGATACGCACTGACCACCAGGGGGCAGACGGTCAACGCAGGAGCTGCCCCCTGGTGGTCAGTGCGCTCCCACAGCGGGAGTGCCGCTCAGCCAGAAGCCAGGCTCAGGGCTGGCAAGCGGAGCTGCAGTGGCGCAAACCTCTCCCGCCTCCTCTGCAGCACTACCTGAGTGGCGGTGGCAGCAGGCGCATTGGGGATGAGAGAGGGATGAGCCAGAGTGACACGGCGCACAGCGCCCGGCCCCGGCTCCTCCCTGGCCGCCTGCCTCTTCACGCACTGCTACACCCCTCCGGGGATGTTGGACTGCCAGTTTCGGCCAGATCTTCGCAGCAGGGATGGGGCCGAAACTGGCAGTCTGACATCCCCCGAGGGGTCCTGGATTGCGAGAGGGCACAGCCCAGGCTGAGGGACCCCAATGGTGCACAAATCCATGCACCGAGCCTCTAGTCATAAATAATGAGCAGAAAGCAGCCTATTAGCAATGGTCTGACAACACTAGAGAAAGTTGTCTTAGATACACAATTTCCTTATTAGGTTTCTTTTCTCAAAATTGATGCTAGAACTCTGCCTTTGATCAGGTGGTTTTAGCTGTAAAGAAAATTATATTATGAGATTGATTGAAGACTTGGCTGCTTATTGTCTTTTCTTACATACAGTATTTTTAACCTTGGACTAGACCTGAACTTTGGGCCCTAGTTTCTTTCACTAGAACTTTTTGAAAGGAACAGTAATTTCCCACCTACCACATACATAGGGCTGTTGTGAGGATAATTACCCCATTATGTTGTCATCATTATTCCTGTCCTTTATTAGTATAAATGGCATTCCAGTTCACATTAACTAACTTACTAAGCCAAGCGCATGGTAATCACTTGTAATATTGATGTGATTCATTTTTTATAAAGTTCATTATTCTTTGTCTCATACTACAGGGGAGAATGCTTAAATATCTTCAGAATAACGAACCAACTTTTCCTTAAACGTATTTAAAAGTTAATATCAAAGTCAAGAATGGGAGCTTTATTTTATTGTCTTAATCTTTTGTCCTCTGACCCCAAGTTTGCTTTTACTTTACCCAGTCAACTTAAAAATACTTTTAAATGTTCAAGAATACTTTACTTCTTATTTTAATCCCACCTTAAAGTGTTTTGAGTTCCTTTCTGCAAGTGGAATTTTAAGGCAATGTTGTAAATTAATAAGAAGCAACTTTTCTACTCCATGCAATCTTGAACCATCAGCAGTATGTATGTGACATAATGTGCTTTCAAATGGACATAGTGTGTGATTTTCTGCTTTGGCCTATTTTAGTTATGGAGAAGTAACACCAGGGATATAAGTCAGAATACCAAGATCATGCTTACTGCAGTTTTTACTTTTATAACGATGTTGAACTGTATGTCGAATTTTCAGACAATAACAGAAATCTATGAAACTACGACGACAAAGACAATATCTGACTATGAGCAATCACAACCTTCGAAACCAGGGCTGGCCCAGCCAGAACCAGGAAAGCCGGCGGAGAGGAAGAAGGTTATCAGGAAGAAAGTGGACTCTTCGAAGTTCATGACTCCCTACATTGCACACAGTCGGAAAATGCAGGACCTCTTTAGCATAGTAAGTTTCACATGACTTCTGCTAACCTGGATTTATTACGGAGAAATTATTGATCTCAACCAACTCTGTTTTGGATGCTGGCTGGATTCTGCTCCTTAGCCTTGTATGAGACAAAATTATTTTGAAGAAATGTATACTCTTGCGAGTCTTGAGTTTTCCTTTCCTGTAATTTATTTGCACCATTGCAGCATCAGGAAAAGCATCCTTGTTTAAATTATTCCTGCAAAATAAGCATTAGGCCGTTTATAAAGCACTTGTTGGTATTTAGTCACAATTAGCCAATCTAGAAAAATGAAATCATAAAGACAGATTTAATTGACATCAGTTCACAGAAGCTACTAGTAAATAGCATCTATTTAAATAATGAGCAAGATGCCTCTTAAGTCGATCTCTAAGAGATGGATGGTGAAGAACATGTAGCTTAGAAAACCAGGATCAGACTAAGAAACTAAGGATCGATGTAGGGAGGGGTTATAGGGTTAAGCCTCAGACTGACCTGCTGGCAAAGCCACAAACAAGTCCCAGCTGAGAGGGCAGAGCCCTGGTAGCATAATTAAGCTTGACCTTATGACACTCCCTAGATCCTTCCTGGGTAGCTAATGGGCTGTGGGAGGTGCAGCAAGTGCTGCCAAAACAAGTGAAACTCACAAGAACATTGTAACGACTACCTTGTTTACCTCTGGCTATAAAATAAAGCATCATCTTGCCATCTGGATCTCTCTCTGTGGCCTCAGCCAGGCACAGGAGATCCACCGAGCCCCAGCTTATTCTCTTGGTCTGTCTTTTCTTTAATCTTTTGCTCCCCCCCTCCCCCTCAGGCTCACCTAACCCTTGGCTGTGCTGGCCCGGCACAGATAAGAATGTTCAGCTGTACCCTAGAACAGCGGTTTTGAACTATGGCTGTACGGTTATAATCCCCTGGGAGCTTTAAAACTACTAATGCCTGGGCCATTCTGGTTTTATCCGTCTGGGTTTGGGGCCAGTGTAGAAGGATTTTTAAGAGTTTTTCAGGTGATTCTAAGGTGTGGTCCAGGTTAGGCTTCACTGCTCTTGATGGCACCTGGTCTTTAAAGTTGTGTAAATTACACTGATGAGTAGCAGAATCAGACCCATTTGAATGGATCTAATTTGTTGATTGTCTATGGTGGGCTGAGGTCTCACTAGGTAGCCTGATTGCATGTCCTCTTGAGGCATGAAAAAAAAAAGTAAAGTATCTCAGGGAACATTGGTTTATATAAGACTAATGTTTACTAGTAGGTCAAAAGCATCCTGTAGTGGTTGGGCAATAAATACTTACTTTTGGTTGAGTGTTAACTTTTGGGGACTATTGAGTACATTTCTAGTTCATATTCTTGAATGATCTAAAACTTAGATTTCTAAAAATAAGATAACCTTGCCTTTTTTTATCACTGTAGTACTGAGCAAAAATAGAAATTATTTTTGTCAACTAATTGCCATAAAAATCTCATTAATTCAGACACTGATATCCTAGAATTTCTGGTAGACTGAGCAGAATGCTGGCAAAGGTTTTTAATATTTTAAAAGTGGTTAGTAACTAAATCAATAATATAATTTAGATTGTTGACTACTCCACTCATGAATACTCTTGAAACATTAATAATAATAAATTATGCATATTATATATAAGGTAAAAACTCATTGCATATTTAGCAGAAACAATAAAATTGCATTTCTTTTCAAAATACTCCATAATGGAGATTTTCCATTAATTCAGGTGGCATGTCAACTATCCAGATCACTGAGTTTAGCTGCAACTTTTGAAATGAATATTTTTGCATTGTATTAGCAATTAAATCTTTTCACATTTGGTTCCATTTCTGTATTTATTTTCTAAAATTATTGCATTTCAAGCTTTTTATGTGTGCACTCAGACAATAAAAACATTAAGAGAGTCATTTTAGGGCATTTCCAAGACAATAGTCTGTAATACCATTTCTACTGTCTCTATTATACATCCATGTTTAGGAAAAGCAATTAACAAATCTATTTTAGTGTTTGCTGAGAATCAGAGTAGAGGACAAAAAAATGCTGTTAAAACTGATAATTGTTATAACTTGCAGATTTTTTTTATCAGATGGGGATGAATGCATTGCCTGAAATTTCTGCTGCTGCATAAATTTCATAAGATTTTAGGCTAATATCTGCTATTCTTTTCAGAATAAATACAAGGAAAACTATGAAAAAGGAAAAGGACAGCCATCCACCATCACAACCGATACCCCAGAACATCGCAGAATCAAGAAAGTACAAGACCAACTCAGTGAGGTGGGCGGCATTGCTGAAATAAAACACAGACACATATAAAAATATGCCTACCACTGGGAACTGGCTTTAAGTAGGTGTGGAGAGGATAAGGGGTTGAATTACCGTGAGCCAGTTCAGGAATCCAGAGGAAACATTGGCCATAGATGATGCTGCTCTAAATGTGAGCCCAAAGAGACTTCTAAAAGCTTGTTCAGAGAGTTAACTTAAGAGGTGATGTGCTTTTGGAAGTTCCAACTCACTGTGGTCCTCCCTCCTGGAGCACAAGGGAGGCTGACATTCAGCCAGGAAAGCAGACACACAGTAACTACAGGGCTCTGCAGATCTTCAACGATCATCGTTTTCTACTGGAAATAAAGAAACTTTGCTTTGTGATGCAGACATAGAGTGATTGGGTGGATGCTCTTTGTTGATAAGATATTCTTTAATATACTCACATGGTCTTGCCTGTCCTGAATTCTAACTGGACATTATTTCTGCAGGTTAAATATCGAATGGATGGTGATATTGCTAAAACTATCTGTCATGTAGATGAAAAAGCAAAGGACATTGAACATGCAAAGAAAGTGTCGCAGCAAGTCAGTAAGGTAAGGTCATGGGATGGATGGCACTGGACGGGCCTGACCCTGCTCGCCAGGCCCCTGCATCACAGGCACTGTGAGCTCTAAGGGCACGCGTGTCAGGGAGGTTGCCCAGATGACCGAGTGGCCGCAGGAGCTAGGTGGATTGGAGAGCCTGTGTGACTCCATTGCAGTTGCTGCATGGAACGCAGTCCCCGTGTTGTCAGAGTCTCTTATTTTTTAAGGAAGTGGGAGCTGAATTTTTATGATAAATCTGCAAATTTTAAATGTAGGGAACTAATTAAAAACACTTTTTGAAAACACCATGTAAGTAAAAAAACACACACACGTGTACCATCCAAATTCAGCCAATGATGGATAGGTTGCAGCATTTGAAAGGAATCTATAGAGAATCAGAATCATGATTAAGTTTTAAAAATTAGATATTTTTTTCCAAGAAAAAGCTTACTAAATGCGAGGAAATTATTATGGGATGTTGGTGTGGTCGATGTTTTCCTAATCGATGCTAGAAAACTTTGTTCTCAATCCTCATGTCCACAGGGAGACATCAAGCCCTCTGCTCTTTTTGTTTAGGTTTTATACAAGCAGAACTGGGAAGACAACAAGGATAAGTACCTGCTTCCCCCTGATGCCCCTGAACTTGTCCATGCCATTAAGAACACAGCCCTGTTCAGTAAGGTAAGGGCCTCTTCTTTGTCACCCCTCTGTCTCCTGTTTCCCTACCATGTCATTTAGAGGAATACTCCTAAACTCTTGGTAATCTGAAACACAGTTCTCCAGTCTTTGTGTGAGTCGCCTTGAGACCCGTGGGGCTGCAGGGACAGAGCTTGGCAAGAAGGAACTGAGAAGAAAGCCCTGGGCAGAGCAGAGGAGAGGGTCCTATCAGGAACCTGAGCCACTTGGGGGAGGAGTAGGAGGCAGGAAGGCAAAGATGCTCCTGAGATCCAGCTATGCAGGCCCACGAAGCAATATTTTAGTTTTTCTGTAGACCCTGTGCTACACTTTGGATATTCTTGGCTGTCACTCTTATGAAGGGTCTATTTTGTGACAGAAACTATATTAAGTAGCTTCCTGGCTCCTTACACCTGCATTGGTACTTGTTGCAGGAGGTAGGTAAAGCCACAGAGAGGAGATGAAACAGAATTAAACTCAGCTGCCCTTGTGTCAGTAAGATTTGTCAGGAGAAGCAGGAGAATCTATTAATAACTCTGACTTGGATTGGATGGAAAGGGGGAGGTGATCTGTGAGTTCCATTTACCTTTGCTCTCACCTTGCCCTTGGTTTTTATGCCATTGATGGGTGAATTGAGAATTATGTATTTCTCGTGTGATTTCATTTTCTCACAACTTTTCACTCTTTTCTGATATAGAAACTATACACCGAAGAGTGGGATGCAGACAAAAGTTTGTTTTACCCCTACAATGACAGCCCGGAGCTGAGGAGGGTTGCCCAAGCCCAGAAAGCTCTCAGTGATGTAAGTGAACGGCAGTCAGCACCATTTGTAGTGTGCACTCGGGCGCCTCAAATTACATCGTCTGGCCAGAGTTCATTGCAATTCGTTAGAACAGACTAAATGCCATTATTGCAGAGGAGGAATATATCAGAATCATTATAATTTTTTATGTCTAATTGGAACTAGATTTTATCATTTACTTTAGATAGAATTTAGTCCAATCCCCTTTTCTCACAGGTGAGGAACCTAAGTCTAAGGCCACATAGGTATTTTAGTGGTAGAACCCAGACAGGAAGCCTGGTCTTGTGGATCCCAAGGCCAATGTTCCTCCCACAAGGGCATGCTCTCTTCTGTCCCCTTGGCTGGAGCTGAGTTTTCCTGTATATTAGAGTAGCATTTTTAAAACCCATTGGAATCACCGCCACCTTCCCAAGCTTATTAAGTAAATGATATTATTGAAAGATTTTGACTTGCTATCTGAATCATAAAGTCAGAATTGTGGCGTGTCCCCCGTTTTCCTGCATAGGGACTTGACTGACGTACTTGACCAAACATGTGTGTAGTTATCCCACGAAGACCTCTTGCCCTCGGTGTACATAGAGGATCTTACAGACTTAGCAAAAATGTTAGCAGTCCCACTGGCTAGAATTTTAGACCTTGTGAGCTGTTTATTAGAGGAACTTTAAAGCCCTGATAGAGTCCCTAAGGTCGGAAGCAGCGGCAGCAGAGAGCCTTGCATGGGCCCAGCACTTCCCCTTGTTTGAAGTTGCTTTATTTCTTTGCCCCTGGATTTGCTAGAGGCCACGCTGAAAATTCAAAGTCTTTAGGAGAGCACTCTATTATAAAATGCCAAGTTGTTTTTCAATGAGTTGTCAGCTAGATCCCTGGAAGTTCTTATATTCAATATGAACTTAACAAGCCAGTTGGCATCTTAAAACTTATTGGGATTTATTTCTAATGGATATTACGATTCTATCTTGCCCTGCACTAAAATTATATATACTCATTTGTTGGTGTATCCAACTTTGGAGTTCTCATTTTTATTGCCTCTCACTTGATACCACCTGCAAATTTAGTGGATGTATTTTCTATCCCAGGTTGCATGTAATTGGTTAAAATATAGCAGATATATTCTTATTCTTGCATATGATAAGCTAAGAACTAAAGAAGGTGTAAAAATTGCAAGGCCCTCTAGTGTGCCAATTTTAATGTGTGGGGACCTTCTGCTTTTCTTTTAAGATTAGCTTTTTGGTTCTGTATCTCATGAATATGTACTATAATGTGACCTTTACCAAGTGATCAATAACTAGTTATTGAAAGTCCAATATGCATGCATCCCTGGCAGGACAGAAGCATACAATAAGCAGTTTTCATCATTTTCCTTGAAAAACCTATAGCCAAGCTGGTCAGATGAAATTGTTATATATTAAACCACAAGAAAAAAGTTAAAAAATACAAGCTCTACAGTCTAGTGCTTGCTAAGAGAAAGATAAGACACATGTGAGTAATCAGAGAAGGCCATGTGGAAGTGGTGATTTTAAGAGAATGGGCAGTGATGAACAGGAAGGGCATTTCAAGTAGAGAACTCTCGAACAAAGGGACAGGGGTGAAATGAGTTTGGGGCATCAGGGGACTAAGAAAGTGAATGCTGTGGGTGCCAAGTTACAAAGGCACTTGCAAGAAACTGGCACCAGGACCTTGAAAATCATGCAAAATAGCTTTAATATGATGTGGTAGGCAGTAGGAGGCATCATAAGATTTTGGGAAAATCTCATTATAAGATAAAAGTAGAATCCAGAGAAATACTGATGGATAATATGATAGTTTGGGACTAGGCAAAATCATAGGAGACTGTTTGTATAAGACTATTTTAGTAATATAGATGAATCAGAAGGATGATGGGGACAAAGAGGAGGGGAAAAAATCTTAAGGTAATAAGTATTTAAAAAGTGTTAATGATATTGGATATTGGAAACAAAAGAGAGAAAGGAGCCACAGATGAATTTATTACCAAGACTGGCGGTCAGGGTGGATAGCAGTATAACTGGTAGAGATTCATTAGTTAAGGAGAAATAGAGTTGAAATAATGGAGGGAATATTCAGATCAAGGCACCCTATGGATAAATTAGAAATTTAGTACTGTTGCATAAATGTGAGATGACAAGAGATTAATATTTGAGATTCATCAAAATATAAGTGACAACTGAAGACATAAAAATGTATGAGGAAGGCAAAACTGTGTATGACCAAGGGCCGAGTTGTAAAGGACACCCACACTGTGGACATCTGGAAAGGAGCCGGCAAAAGAAAGAGGGGACAGATGGTTGGAGAAGTTGAAGGGGAACCAGTGTGTCATCTAAGCCTAAGGGGAGGTTTCCAAGAAGACACTTAATCTCCTAATGTCTCCCTTTATCCTTAAAGTGGAGAGATGAAGGGTTGCCTCCATGCCACTCTAGTGCTATGGACTTTGAGCAATTAATGTTGGCCACATCTTTTGAGATAGCTCAATAGAAGACATAATGAAGGTGAATTATAATAATGAAATAAAATCTTTCTGTCCTTGCTCAGAAAGACTTGGCAGTAAAGGTATGCTTTTATTTTATTACAGACTCAGTATGCACTAAGTATCAGATTACTGACATGCCTATTAATACTGCTGTCAGCATCATGAATTTTTACAATTATTGGGCGCCAAGCAAGCTATTGTCCACAGAATATACCACTGGGTAGGCATGTAGATTTCAAGCTAAGGGTTTGGATTCAGAGGATCCCTCTTCTTCTCCTGTATCTTCTTCCTGGGTTTCTCTTAACCCTAATTATCGTGATTTCTTTATTATCTAAGTAAAGATTAAGTAAACACTAAGAGAGTCCTTCAGCTGATCCAGAGCACAAAATTTTAAATAGACAGTATTCTGAGCAAGGTTCCTGAGAAATTAGGACTTCTAGAACTGACTTCTCAGAAAGCTCTTGACAGGATGTCATACTTAATAAGCGTTTCTCCTGGAAGAATGTTCCTTTCTCCTTAAGGACTTAGCCAGTCATGGAAAATACAGGTTGCCGTACGCCTAACATAGGTCTTTACTCATTTAAAAGAAATTATGCACTGGAATTCAATGAATACATTTAAAAATCTGTCTTTTTTATCTTACTTGATTTAATGTTCATGAAAGCTTTTGTTATAGATACTAGGTAGATATTATTAGAATGAGATAGAGTTAGACTTGGTTAAAGCATGAAGAAAATGATTGGGACCTTAGAACTACATACAACCTCTTCACTTTATAAATAAGGATATTGCCAGGTGAAAGGAGAAATAGGGAGGGTAGAAGTCTCATAGTTGAGTAGTGAACGAGTTGGGAGGATGTTTCTCCTCTATAGACTTGCCCCGATGGCCTCGGTGCATAAATCACACATTCAGAAATTAGTCATTGAGCCCTCAACTCTAGTAAGGTTCTGTGCAGGCCACAAAGCTTCCCAGATGATAGGTTATGTTCTTTGCCGTCCCAGAGCTCCCAATCTAAGGAGGGACAGATGTGTAAACAGCCAGTTACAGTGTCATCTGATGATTCCTATAAAGGAGGTAAGGGCTAAGTTGAGTGAAAACACCAGAGAAGGTCATGGAGTCTGGGAGGGCACAAAAGAGGAAATTGTGCTTGTCCTGAGACCTGGAGAACAAGTAGCAGTTTGCAGGCAAATGGAGAGAAGGTGGAGTTGGGGCATCCCAGAGAAAGGAAGCAGCATGTGTGGGGTCCAGAGACATAGAGGGCTTCATGTGTCTGGGGATCTGTGCGTGTTCTGCATTGTGCTGGTCTTACGCCCTGCAAAGGATGCTTCCCCTCTGAGCCATGATGGGGGTGGGAGAAGGCAGGGAAAGACAAGTGTGTAGGTTGTCTTTACTCTATGAAAGAGGAAGCTGAGGGTAGGATGGAGTTGATTGGGGCTTAAGGACAGTGTTGTGGTTTTTGACTAGCTCTTGGGAGTAGAGGCTGACCAGAGGTTCACATGGGATGTTCAAGCTTCAATAAAGGCAAAGCAGAAATTGGATAAATTCAGGTCCTGGGCACAGAGCCCCAAGCAAGCTGTTATTCACAGAATATATCGTTGGATAGGCATGTAAATTTCAAGCTAAGGGCTTGGGTTCAAGAGGCTCCCTCTTCCTCCTCTGTCCCTTCTTCCTGTGACCCTTTTAACCTTTCTTATCATGTTATCACTACCCAATCCATAGATTTTCTTCAGTAGCACTCAACATCCTGGATGTAAGAAGTGTGTGGATAAGTTAATCTAAAGCTGGCAGTAGGCTAACGGGTGTGATGGAAAGACAAGAGGTTGGGAGTTAAGGATGCTGGTTAAGAGAATAATATCAGTTGCAGATTATGACGTGGAGTCAAATGGAAGGAAACAGATTTAAGGCCAATAATCTTGGAGAGGAGAGAAAACTCAAAGAGAGAAATCACCAGTAATGCTGAGGGAAGGCCATTTAACATCTACAAGGATAAACTGTGCCATTGGTACACTAAAGTTCAAAGTTCAAGTAAAGATAAAAACATAGTCTTTTAAAAATGTCAACAAATGGAACATGAGAAATGGAATAACTATTGATGGCTCATTTACATCCCTTTCTTTTGGTCAGATTTCCTACAAAAAAGGTCACATTGAACAGCAAACGCATTTCACATCTCTGGCAGATCCTCCAGATATAATATTTGCCAAGAAAGTGAACGATCAAGCGAGCAAGGTAAGTGAACAAGACTAGAACGCCAGTTCCCTTGAAAACTCTGCTTAATAATCTCAACCTCACCTTGGCTGGGTAGCTCAGTGGGTTTGAGCATTGTCCCTATAGGCTAAGGTTTGGGTTCACATACACAAAGCAACCAGTAAATGTGTGGATAGGTAGAACAACAAATCTCTCTCTCTCTCTCTTTCCCTTCCTCTCTCTCTAAAACCAATCAATTGAAATTTAAAAAAACCTCAACCCTCAGAAAAAATAACTAAGGTGAAAAGATAGAAAGTAAACACTGAGTATTTTTGCATATGACCATGAAAATGCTACAGCAAAAGCAATACATCCATGAACATCATAAAACTGTGTCAAGAAATATTCAGCCAGCTTGATGACTTAGTGACTGGTAAATATGAAAGCTGTATTTTGAAAACAGAAGCAATGTCCTAATATCCTTTGATATTTGACTTATGGAAGTGATAGGCACAGATAACCTAGTAACCACACGGAATCTGTTTTAACCCAGTTTGAAGACATATAGTTTTATGCTCTCAGTCAGACTTGGAGAAAATAAGAATGTATGAGTGGTCTCTCAGACATAGCTTAGATTGACAGCTGTGGGGAAGGCACCTCATAACTTGCAAGGCCTTGGCAAACAGCCTGGTCAGCCTATATTTAGGGTGGTAAGCTAGCTCTGAGGAATGCAGAGAGACAGATGTTCAGCTGATGAATAGATCCCTGATAAATACCCTTTTAAAAATTGGTCCAAATCAGCCCACTTTCTCCTGGGATACTGCTACTTTTAAATAAATACTTTTCTTTGCCCTCTGTGGAGTTGAGTCTCAGTTGGTTCTTAAATTTTTATGTACAGTAAAATTTCACTAATAAGAATACCATGAATCTGAGATTTTGCCCAGGGCTAAGCAGAAATTAACTTCAGAACTGTTCATAAAGAGATGGCCTACTGAAAGGGTTGACATTGTAAATAAAATCAGGGGAGCAAAGACCATTAATCTTTTTGGAAGAAAAAGAAAAAGCTGTTTTCAAATAGTCATTTAGAAAGAAAAATAAATCTTTTTATTTAAAGCATATTTTAAGAGATATCTTACTAAGACAACATTCTTTTACCTTATTGAGTATGCACTGTGGGTATTTGGAAATGATTCTTAAAATCACTTTCAAACTCCCTTATGGTGAGTCTCTTCACTAAGTTAGGCTGCAAAGGGGAGGCCATACCTTCCTCGGCAGTTAACAAGCGCCAGCCTCCTCTCTCATAGTGAACATCTTCCCCGACTTGGGAGGACTCAGGCACGGACTGTGAGAGACCCGCCTCCACCCGGACCCACTTGGGTTCTGGGTGGGAGGGAATGACAAGCTTTGATTCATGAAGGGCGAGAAGGGGGAAGGACTCTGGATAAGGTAGTCTTCCACTTTAGTTCTGCATCTTGGTTTAATATGTTTAAAAACATCAGACATCCATCTCTTACTGTGAGAATTAATCTCCTACTCAATTTTGCTTAACAAATCTACATATGTGATCCTTAGTTCTAAATAATAGCCCACTTTGGGACCTCATTAAGAATATTTGCTGCCTTCTCAACCTACATTTTATTACAAAGTTCTCTATATCTCAGTTTGGGGATGCATCAGGCTCAACTGCTCCCCACCCCCAACCCTAGAGTTTTCTGCCTTTGACAGCAGGCAGAGGAATAGCAGTATCTCTGCAATAGGAGATCTTAACCTCTGGTGTGTGCACATCAAGTATCTCTGAAGTTGTAAGTATTTATGGGCATTTTACAGTTTTCTCAAATTCCTGATAAGGTCTATTCTCCAAAACGTTTAGAAACATTTCTGTAGGCTGTCTTAACAAATTGAAAAATCAGTTTTTATTGACTTCAGTTCTTTAAAGTTTCAAAAACAAAAAGGGTAGGCAAACTAATCAGCAGTATAAAGCAAATTTTATCTCAGCAAAACTTTCCTTTGAAGAATACACACACACACACACACACAACACACACACACACACACACACACACTTTTCTTTTCTTCAGAGTTTCTTACTCTCTGTCATGTTACAATTATTATACCTCACGTTTGCTTATTACTGCAGAGTTTATAAACCGTTCTTCAGTGTATGTATGATCTTATTTAAAATTCCCAACAATCCTCTGTATACGTATTATTGTCAGTACATATGGTTAAGAAAACTGAAGCTTAGAGAGACTAAGTTATGCCTTTGGAAATGATGGTGTCAAGTTGTGGGCCCAGAGCTTCTGAATTCAGGTCCAGAGCTCTTAAATGTATAGCTATTAAAACCACTTGGTTATTAATTAGCATATTAACCTTTTGAGAAGGAAGGACATAGGGCATTTGAGAGAGGGGTGGAATTTCTTTAACTCAAACTCACTGTCTTTACACATCAGTTACCCTTAGTACTTGTTCTGCTAAATGTATATTAGAAAACCACTTTCTTTTTCCTTGAAGAGTGTGATGGGGGAGGGGGAGGTTAGGCATACAAACACTCTGAAACACATTGGTTATGTCTGTTAACACATTCTGTGAGCCAAGGAGGGGAAACTGCTCTAACCCAGCTGACTCCGGCTCATGAGCCCAGGTTTGGGGTTGGCTAGGCTAATTCAAATAACACTCAAGCCAAGGTCGTTCGAAACCACATACCATGGACTCAGTTCAATTTAGTGCGGTTGAACAGACATTTATAAGGTAACTTCTGCAGGCTGCATTTGTATTAGATTCTGAGGATGCAAAATGAAGAAGACATAACTCCTCCCTCCAAGGCTTTCACAGCCTAGGACTCTGGTGCTATGGTGTCTATGAATGCATCCCAGTTTAATTTTTTAATTACTTTCCAGTTCTCACTAAAATTTCTTGAAGTCTAAATGAGTCTCATTCATTGGCCTGCAAGCCAAATTTTGTTATGGTATTGCTTTCTATATAACCAGAGGTTTTGTTAAAGCTCACAAAGTAATGGCTAAGTTCATTTGGCTTGGAAAGTTGGGGTTGAGTAGTTTTATTGTAACAATTAATTACAAATGGAAGATACTTCTGTCTCTCTCCTTCCTCAAACATCAGGGAACATCTGTGAGTTCTGAAATGAACTAAGTCCCCAAACTCAGTGAGAGGAGGAGGAATTAGTACCTCTATCTCCCTCACTCAGCTTTCTTGTTGGGTAAATGGACACTGTATTGGACGATTTGAAGACATCTCTTAAGGACCCACAAAAGGTCTAATCAAGATACTTTTGAAATCTAACCATTACCACTTGATTTGCACTCTTATTTGTTAAATCCTGGATTTTGCTTTTTTTTCTTTTCTGCTAGCTAAAATACAAGCAAGACTATGAAAACAAAGTCAAAGGCAAATGGAGTGAGACACCTTGCTTTGAAATTGCAGCCGCCAGAATAAATGCTGATAACTTCAGCACAGTAAGTAGAAAGGGATGGCTGGATAGCCCTAGTCTGAGAGGGGACCCTTCCTTTATGATTTCTAGCCACCTGCTGCACCCAAAGTGGTACTGGAAGACCTATGCCCTGGCACCTCTTCTTGGAAGCAAGGCTTGTGCAGAGTTCCTATTAAGAAAAGAAATACCACAATCTTTCCTTTTCTTTTTTTGAGAAAAAAATTTTTTATCAGATACCATTATTCTTGTTTCAGTTCTCATAGGAACAATATGGTCTCAAAGTGAGTACCGGTCAAAAGGACCCTTTTAAATTTATTCTTTGCTGGGAACCTAAACAGTACATGTATGAAACTGATTAGTTTCTTCCCAGACTTTCCTCACTGGGAAACAGACCTTAAGTCCTCTTAAGGTCTTTGTCCCGGCCTTTGAGAGTCTCTTCTTGGAGTCTGTCTTTCACCTATTGTAACTGCTCCAAACCTCTGTTAAGTTGCTAATTGTTTTGGTGATGGCACCACGTTCTGTAATTGTAATCGACCGTGTGTAAGCCAAGAGGGGCACGGCACTGGGTATCTTCTCTAAATGGCCTCTGTCCCCCCATGTAAAAGCCTTACGCAGGTTTCCCCCACAGAGTTCTTCAGTATGTTTCATGTCTTACAGAGGAAATATCATGAAAGCTTTGAGAACATGAAAGACCAGATCTACTTCATGCAGACGGAAACACCGGAGTACAAAGTGAATAAACAAGCCGGGGTGGCAGCTAGCAAGGTATGAGGAAATTCTCTCATTTATCTTGATCATCTCAGTGTGGGTGAACTTCTTATAACTCTTGTTTTTATATGTAATACAAAAAAGAGGGTTGTTAAGGGACAAAAAAAGTGCTTTGGGATTGTAATAGGGCTACCAAATTAAAAAAAAAAAATTTTTGCTGTGTATGAGCATTGACAATATCCAGTTACCGTCCTCAAATTTCATATAGTAGAGGACTTTTGATACCCAGAAGTAGAAATGCTATAATTTCAGACATAACGCAGAAGAGGGGTCTTAAGACACCCCCCCCCAGGAAAAGGCAGTTGAATATAGACCCTTCCACACTCACCACTACCATTATTTTTCTTGCATTCCGATGAACTGGTGGAAATCTAGTCATAGACAACATACGTGAATCCATGGATAGGCTCAGGCATGCTATGGAGTGACTTTGGTAAATCATCAGACGCCTTGGAATTCTAGAGCAGGCTGGGCACTAGGAAGAGCATAAACTGCAAAGCCAAACAGACTTGATTCTACCCCTGGCTTTGGCTCCTCTGGAGGAGTGAGAGGAGAAAGATCTCATAATGTAAGAGGCTGTTTCAGTATCCAGGTGCAAAACAGTGAGGTTTTCACCCAGTTGGTGTGGCTCAGTGGTTGAGCATTGACCCATGCACCAAGAGGTCACTGGTTCGATTCCCAGTCAGGGCACATGCCTGGTTGCAGGCTCGATCCTAGGTAAGGAGTCTACAGGAGGCAGCCAATTGATACTGATGTTTCTCTCTAATCAATGTTTCTATCTCTCCCTCTCCCTTCCTCTGCATCTAAAATCAATAAGAACATATTTAAAAAAACAAAAAACAACAAAACACAGTGAGGTTTTCAACCAGGAGGGTAGCAGGACAAGTGATGAGAAGTATTTTGCAAGTTGAGCTGACTCGATTTGATATTGGGTTGGATGTGCAGAATGAGAGGAAAGTTTGGCCTAAACAACTAGATGGATGGGGTTTCCCCTTATCCAGATAAGAAAAACTGTGAAAACAGTGATTTTATTTTTATTTTTGCAAGAGAGACATAAGCTCAGTTTCAAACATGTAAGAGATGCATTTTAGACTTCCAAGTGGAAATGTCAAGTGGGCAGTTGATTACATGAGTCCGAAGTTTCAGGGGAGCTGTCTAGCAAGGTTGTATAAAGTTGGGAGTTATCAGCATACGGATAGTATTTAATGTCATAAGCGTGGAGGCCATCAAGGGAGTGAGTGGGGAATGTCTAAGGACTGAACTCTGGAGTGTTCCATGTGAAGACGTCAGACAGATGAGGTAGGAGCAAAGTCCAGAGAGTGATTTCTCAGGAAGCAAGTGGAGGGAGAAGTCAGTGATCAACTGTATCACATGTTTCTGAGATGGATTTATCAGTGTATGGTCCCTGGTGAATTTAATGAGAGTAATTCAGTTGAGTGGATGAGAAGAGAGAAATAGAAAAATAGGAATATACTCAACTCTTTCAAAGTATTTTGCTAAAAAGAAAATAAAATGGATGAATGTGTGAAGAGGGGACTTTTTTTACACATAAGGGGACTTTTTCCCCCCCAAGAAATACATAACTCTATGAGACAGAGAGAGGTTCTGTCTTCCGTCCCTGGTGAGCCCCCCGTGTGGTCTGTAGGGGGGCGGTGCATCTGGTTTTCAGTTGTGTATCTCCTGCCTTTGGATACCAAGCTGATTGCATTTGTTTCCTGGGGTTCTTAAATGTTGATAGATTACCTGGGATTCTTTGACCTCGTCTATATTCCATGGTTATACTGGCTGAACAAATGGCTGGCCCTAGGGATTATGGTCAGAACTGGGACCATTTTCTCCTTTTCCTCTTTTGGACATGTTCCTGACAGGGGCTTGTGAGCCCTCATGTAAAGCCTCTGCTAAAGCTGGAAAGGACAAAGGTGCAAAGAGGGAAGGACAGAGAGAAAAGTTGAAGTCGCCACCATTCGTCCCAACCTCAGCCCTTACCTCCTCTCTTGCCTGGACATTAAGTACAGGCTCGCTCACACGCATGGCCACAGATGAGACATGAAAGAGTAGATTCATGGTGCTTTCTTTCTTTAAAAATGTGTTGGTGGATAGGCAGCTGGATGTTAAAAGCTGAGTGAGGGTTCTGGAGCAGCAGGCATCTGGGATATGTGCTGTCATTATTTGTGTATCTTTCCCCCATTATTTATGTATCTATCTACCTGTATCTTTTAGGGCAGGGACCATGTGTTATTCTTTCTTGTATGTGTCCCAGAGCCTGGCATGTAATTGATACTGAAAAATATCATAATGGAGATTTTTGAATGAGTAAATGAGTGGGAAGAAAAGCTATCTTGGAAATGTATGCAGTTTCTCTGCTCCTGTTATGAGTTTCTATGAGTATTTTGTTTATAAAATGTCAAGCTGCCATTTTTTCTAGAGAGAAAATTGATTTGTGGAACTATGTCATAATATTCATAATAGAGATGAGAGCAAAAAATAACCTGCAGAGTTTATCACTTTGTTTCACTCCCACAGGTAAAATACAAAGAAAACTACGAAAAGGATAAAGGAAAAGCAGATTACAATGTACTTCCTGCTTCAGAGAACCCACTGCTGAGGCAGATGATGGCAGCAGGAAATACGCTAAGTGATGTAAGTATATTCTTACCAAAAAGTGTGTGTGTGTTTTTTTAACCTTAGCTGAAAGAGAGGCAAACTCTCTCCTTTTCTATTGTGACTAAATGCAAACATAACTTTGCAAATGCTTTAAGGTTCTGGTGCAGCAGTTCCCCTGGAACCGTCTAACCACAGGAAGGCCTTGGTGCCTCTGAGCATGACGTGTCAATTTGTGGGGGTGGGGGCTGTGGATCAAGTTCAAGGGGCAGGGAAATCCTCACTTGTTTCTAGGCTGCAGGTGCCTGAGCCTCCCTGACTAGAGTCCATTGTAGGAGACGTGCTGTGCTTTTTGACAGAGGCAGAAGGAGATTTTGAAAGGGGAGGAGAGAGGGAGAGAGAGATGACACAGCTCTGTGCCCTGCCCTTGGGTTCCTCATGCCGGCTGCTGGGAGAAGGAGGAAAATGCCCCCTGTTGTACAGCTGCTCCCCCAGCTCTGCCATTGTCTCCTCAGATCTTGGCCACAGAAACCATCACCTGCAGACAGCAGGACTTAGAAGACCGCTCCCTAAATCTTCACAGGAATTACTACTTGGAATTGTGAAGAGCTTTACTAATCCATTCGGATTAAAATAGATTAGATAAGTAAGAACGGGGCCTGGCATTAGCAGCCCCAGTCGACTTTGACTATATGTTTAAAGATACTGACCATGTGATCAGTTGAGTTTTCCCCTTATGGTTAGGTTATAGTACGTTTTCCTGACGTCTGAGGGTTATATGTGGCTCTCTGGATGGGTTTGTTATCTTTTCTTTGTCCCCTGGGTTGTCAGCACTGTGGAGATGAACACTTGTGATTGAGAAGTGGGGTGAGTGAGTGACAGGTGAGAGAGTATAGATGGGTCTGGCCACGTAGCTCTGTGGGGAAATCAATGCCCATCTCCTGCTTCCTACAGAAAGGCCATCTTTACCAAACATATAAAAGCCAAGGTTGACATCCACTCTGCTGATAAAGGCAGGAATATCAAAATATTAAAAACGAATAGCACCATTCACAATTGCAAAACCCAACGTGAAAAACACAGCGACCTGCTGTCTCAGTTGTGCATCTGCACTCCAATCATTGTGGTCATTGTTACAGCGAAAAGATAAATCCCGGCGGGGAAGAGGAGTTAGTTGATTCGTGATATGAGTTCTTATATATATTTTATTTTATGGTACAGTACGAAATTTTTCCTTGGTAGAAGGAGGAAGAGAGAGTGTGTATTTCTCAACATTTACTAAGTCTTCCATGAAGGTTTGTTTAAAAAAATGAAAAATTTGCTGTTGTCCAGAATATTCCTGTTTGTTGTGGCACCTGTAGTGCGGGAAAGGTATGTGAGTTGGGAGACAGAGAACAGCAATTCAGAAATACGCAAGAATCTCTGTAACTAAGGGCTTGCTAAGAGGCAGCTTCTTGGCTTCTTAATTTTTTGAAGAACTTTAAAAACTTAGGCCTCGCCCTAACTGGTTTGGCTCAGTGGATAGAGCGTCAGCCTGTGGACTCAAGGGTCCCAGGTTCGATTCCGGTCAAGGGCATGTACCTTGGTTGCGGGCACATCCCCAGTAGGTGGTGTGCAGGAGGCAGCTGATCGATGTTTCTCTCTCATCAATGTTTCTGACTCTCTCTCCCTTTCCCTTCCTCTCTGTAAAAAAAAAAAAAAAAAAAAAAAAAAAAATAAAAAAATCAATAAAATATATTTAAAAAAAATACTTAGGCCTCACAATAATTGCTAATAAAAAAGGCTTATCATTCATGACACCCCCACATCTAATTGTAGTTTTAAAAGCAGTTAATAGGCGCGATTTTTTTTTCTTCTTCTTTGGTTTAGTGTTAGAAAATACGAGTGCTATCATCAGCATGGGAGTGACAGGAATCTAACTAGTTTTTTTTTTTCTTTACAGAAACGGTACAAGGAAAACTATGAAAAAACAAAGGCAAAGAGCATAAATTACTGCGAGACCCCCAAATTTCAGCTGGACGCAGTTCTGCAGAAATTCAGCAGTGATGTAAGCAATCCTATGACTACTCCTGTTAAAGAAAAGACCCATCATTTCACAAATAACTAAATGAAATGCCTTGTTTTTCAGACTAAATATAAAGATTCCTACTTAAAGAATATTTTGGGACATTATGTAGGCAGCTATGAGGATCCATATTATGCACACTGCATGAAAGTCACGGCTCAAAACAGTGACGTAAGTTCTAAGACAATTGCTTCACTTTCCAAATTACATGAACACAATGGTTGCAACCTTATGTCGATTTCTTTTCCTCGTAGAAAAACTACAGAGCAGAATATGAAGAGGACAGAGGCAAAGGCTTCTTCCCCCAGACCATAACTCAGGAATATGAAACTATGAAGAAACTGGATCAGTGTAAGGATGTAAGTCTGTGGTGTGAACTGCGGGTGTGACTGCCCTCCATGGCATCTCGTGGTCAAGATATGTTTAAAATTCTGACACTTTTACAAATAAATGCAACTCAAAAAATTGAAAGAAAATTTATTTTATAGTAGATGTACTATTTTTTCTATCATCCATACATTTCAAGAGCTAATGCTAGCTGATTTTCCCTAAGAAGAGTTATTGGGCATCTGACGATATGGGAGAGTTTCTTGTGCAGTGTAAAAGTGTCTCTCACAGATGCCACAGTCTAATTAGAAAAAAATAAGTGTTTTATTAACGACAGGTTCTACTCACCCATCCTACCAGCCACCGTGTTTTTGACAGGTGATATGCTAAACTTGATTCCTTTCCTCGCCCACAGCACACCTACAGAGTCCCTCCAGATAAGACAAAATTCACTCAAGTAACCGACTCGCCTGTTCAGCTGCAAGCCCAGATCAATGCCAAACAGCTGAGTGATGTAAGTTCCTTTACCCACCCACACAATGCACTCATGAGGGGAAATGTAGCATAACTCTATACAGAAAATCCAGTAACTTGTCACAGTTACACAAAACGCTATGTAAGTTGTATATTTGTGTAATCATCTAAAATATTTTTCCATTTAGTTGTCTTTTATCTTTTCCATCTTCTTGGGTGGATAATAAGTCTAGTAAAATGGTTCTATAGCGGTGACTGATGTAGCTCAATGCCCTGAAGAGAACATGAGTTCTGAAGTCAAAACTGGACTCAAATTCCAGCTGTCTAGGCAAATCATTTAACTTCTCAGGCCTCCTATTTCCTTTTTAAAACTTGTGGTTGTTTTGAAAATTAAGTGAAAGGAGATGTGTGCATAGTCCACATCCTGGCCCAGAGCAGGTATTTAACACCTGGGATTTTTCTCTCTCAAATACGTTTTTGGAAAATGGAGTGTTTGTAATAAGTTTTATCATCTAAGTTTTAAGCCTGAATTTCCAAACTTATGTTGAACTAAAAAATAAAAGTAACCTCAGATACACGGCCAGAAATGAAAGGCTTTAATTAGAGTATCAACAAACCATAATGTTTGCACAGGGACATAACCATACAGGGTAGGGCAAAAGGAGGCTTACAGTTGTGAGTATGCAAAATATTACTTATTAAGTATTGTATTATTTTCCACATAAACAAACCTATTTTTGCCCCTCCCTGTATTTGTAAGAAAAGATTTGAAAGGGCTGTCCTCTCAGAATCCACAGGGCCAATGGTGATATATGGGAAGGGGACCACATATGAAAGAGCCACCTCCTTCCACTTGGGTCCTTCTGGGGTAACAGATGTGACAATAGCAGTCATGCGTCCAGCACACGGTTGTCAATAATGCAAGGTGGCCTACCCTCGCTCCGACTTTTTCTTTTAACCTTAACAACTTTGTCAGGTGTTATTTAACAAAATGTATTTTACATTTTCTTTGATGAAAATTAGTTTTTGTACTTAGGACAATTCTTCTTTTGAACTAATCCTCTCTTAATCCTCTCTCTCTCTCTCTCTCTATCTTCTCTCTCTCTCTCTCTCTCTCTCAGCTAAATTACAAAGCGAAACATGAAAGTGAAAAGTTCAAGTGCCATATACCTCCAGATACTCCTGCCTTTATCCAGCACAGAGTCAACGCTTATAACCTGAGTGATGTGAGTTCCTTACCGCTATGCCATGCGATATATGGATAACTTGTGCTTTTATTTGTTAACTGTTTCACTAAATAAATATAATGCTAAAGATCGGATGAACACTTAACATTTATACCCTGTTCCTCTGCCTCTGCCAATGTAACTTTGACTTTACCTTATAAAATGTGTGTACCAATCATGTCAGTAGCTTCATACAACTAGACAGTCCTAATAGATTTTAACCAGCCTTCAAAATGCCACCACTCATGTGTGTCTAATTGCAATTTAATGTTAGATCTGTTAGTCATATATTCATTTGTATTATACTATGTTTCATTTTCTTCCAGGATTTATTTTTTAAAAATTGAGCGTTATTTCATTTATTCCCCAAGCCCATAATGTTTCTTGTTTCACATGAATGATCTCATTTCTACATGTAAGAGTCCTTGCACTAAGGAAGATATAAGGTATTCAAAAGGCATAAGGACAGGTATCCAGTGCTATCTTTTATTTCCAGACTTAATTCTACAGGAAAGTCAAATTACCCTTAGGGGTTTCCATTTCTTCAACAATCCTATAAATAAGTACTAATATTATCCAACATCAATGAGTACTATAATAATTCATAAAATAAGCTTTGCAAAGGATTTTGAGATCAAATTAAAACGATGCTTTAATACCATAAAAAGTTAACTGTAAAATATTTGTGCCATCCTATAAAATACCCAGTGTTAGGAATCATATATTAGTATGATTACTAGAATTAAGTTAATTCAATAAAATGTTCTAATGGAAAGTAGAAAAGGTTAATCTTGTAGTTAGAAGCTTCAGCTTGAGGAGAAGTATCTAAAACATGCATGATTTTGTGGACAATGAAAACAGTCTCTTTATTTTATAGTGAGACAAAGTATTGGGTTACCTTGTAGTCTTCAAAGAGTGGTAACATGCAGATCCCTTTTGTCAATTCCTTTATTAAAATTTTCCTGTCCAGAATGTTTATAAGCACGACTGGGAGAAGACCAAAGCTAAGAAATTTGACATTAAAGTGGATGCCATTCCCTTGCTGGCAGCCAAAGCCAACAGCAAGAATGCTAGTGAGGTGAGTATGGCCTGGGACCTGGGCTGGGGGACTCGGTGTTGTTCCCTGATGAGTGGGAGCTGGCATGTGTGATGTCTTTGCAGGTGATGTACAAGAAAGACTATGAGAAAAACAGGGGGAAAATGATCGGAGCCCTCAGCATTAATGATGACCCCAAGATGCTGCACTCTCTGAAGACGGGCAAAATGCAGAGTGATGTGAGTGCTTTTGTCAATCCCCCTGATTTTCAGATGTGGCCGCACTTGCTGTTTAATGTAACCTTGGCTGTGATGTTAGTCTAAGTGAAACCTCAGATTCAGGATGACAAGTCAAACATGAAAGCCCCATGGTAGAGGATGATTAACTTCCTCATTTTTATGATGTCTCTGTACTTTGAGACATCAGTGAATAATGTAAAGTTTCCGCCATCATCTCCTTACTGCCTTCTGTTTTATTAGGGGGAAATTTTACCAGCAATATCATTTTCTGTATTGCTTTTCCTAGAAATGGGCTTAGTATCTCAGGATGTATGAACATGTATTCATTCCATGCCATGCCCTGACAAAAGGTACTTTACAAAAATACATAGAGAAAAATAAAAGGCAGCCTTGGCCGGGTGACTCAGTTTGTTGGAGCATCGTTCCATACAACAGAAGGTTGCGGGTTCGATCTCCGGTTAAGGCACGTACGAGAGACAACGGGTGATGTTTCTCTCAAATGGATGTTTTTTTTCTCTCTCTCCCTTCCCCTCTCTAAAAATTAATAAACATATCCTCAGGTAAGGACAAGTAAATAAATAAAGGCAAAAAGTGAGAAATCAGGCTAAAGACAAAGTAGGAATAACTAGATGAAGCATAACTTCAAAAGCAAATTATTTTAAGAATTTTACAAAATACTGATCTCATTTTGTTTTTTTTCTGATCTTATTTTAAAGCCTTTAGAATACTTACTATATATAAAATAAAACTATTTACAAAATTGCTTTTCTAACTAATATAAAAAATTAAATAATTCCTATTCTGTATCATTTATAAATAGTTCTGTCTTTAGTAAGTATGTTTTTTCATTTCTATATGGGAAAATTACAAGAGAATATGAAGAAATATATGATACATACAATAAAATAGAAACCCCATCTTTTCATGTATTGTTACTATAAAGTAAAATATCAGTCCTTAATGATAAAATGTAACTTACAGAGGTTTCCATCAAGTGCTGAACTAAATGCTTTCTTAAGACTGTGCCTAGTCCTAGCCGGTTTGGCTCAGTGGATAGAGCTTTGGCCTGCAGGTTTGATTCTGGTCAAGGGCAGCCAATCAATGATTCTCTCTCATCATTGATGTTTCTATCTCTTCCTCTCCCTTTCTCTCTCTTAAATCAATAAAAATATATATTTAAAAAAGACTTTGCCTAAGTATCTAAGGCTCACTTTACACCTTTTACCTCATTTTTCCAACTCTTAAAAAAGTAATTATCCTTCACACTCACAAGAGGAAAGAATTGTTTCAAGACCAAAAGTTGCTTAGACAGCAGCACTTGTGTGCTCTGATTTATTCCAGCTGAGAAATATTAGGATAAGTAAAGCAAATATATTTGTCCTTATCAGCAGACTAGATTATACAAGACATGAGCCTCTCCCATGCTCATCCTGCTTTTTTGCTTTGTGAAAAATTGATGCTGAAAAAATACAAGTTTTTCTCTTTCGGTTAAAGTACAGCAATGATGTGAATGAGTGGCTTTTACACCATGAGAGTTTTTCCCTTTGTTTGATTTTCTTTTTCCTTTGACAGAGATTGTACAAGGAAAACTATGAGAAGACAAAGGCAAAGAGCATGAATTACTGTGAGACCCCTAAGTACCAACTTGATACTCTGCTGAAGAGCTTCAGCGAGGTTCGAAAGGCCGTGCCAACCTCTGGGGTTGGGGGGCTTTGTTCCTGTCTGACAAATAACTGTCCATTTGAATTATATATGTTTCCTTTTTCAGGCTAAATATAAAGATAAGTATGTACAGAATATTCTGGGACATTACATAGGCAGTTTTGAAGACCCATATGAAACACACTGCATGAAAGTTTCAGCACAGAACAGTGAGGTAAGCTTGAAGACAATTGGTCGCGCCTCACGGTGACACTGGGAGCAATAGCAGTCATCATCTGTTTTCGTTCTTTCTCGTTACAGAAAAATTACAAAGCAGAATATGAAGAAGATAAAGGGAAATGCTATTTCCCTCAGACAATCACACAAGAATATGAAGCCATCAAGAAGCTAGAACAGTGTAAAGACGTAAGTGCTGCTGTGAATCTCTGAAATTGGGTTTGGAATGCTTGTGCCATCTAGTGGTAAGTTGAGCAGGAATTTAAATGCTATTTGGAGGTATTAAATTTTAAATTTTGGCTTTTGGGTGGAATTGGGGAACTCAAAAATGACTGTGAAGAAGCCTATTTGGTTTTTTTCTAGTGTATTTTATTTTTTTTATTTCTTTATTAATTAAGGTATTACATGTGTCCTTATTCCCCCATTACCCCTCCAACCCCTCCCCCCCCCATTAAGAAGCCTATTTGTTACAAAATAATTTCAGGTTTCAGAAATCTTTGTTTCCATTAGTGTATATATATATATGACCTCAAGAGAAAGTGAGGACATGGAGATTTGTGAGCAATGGGTGTTCATCCAACAAATTTGTGCCCAATGCTGTCCTCAGAGCTGACAAGGTTGGCTGCCTCTCGTGGAGTGCACATTTGTATAGGAGATACAGACGACGAACAGAGAGCACAGAACAAGAAAGATAAGATTGCAGGCATTAAGACAGCTGATGTAGAGTGAATGCTACAGAATGAAAATAGGATGCTGTGGGAGAGAGGGATTGCATGGCCTTGTAGAGTGAATAGTCAAGGAAGGTCTAAGGCAGCCATGCCAAGATCAAGGTAAGAGCAGCAATGAGAACAGCCCACGGAGAGAACAAGCTTGGCATTAAAGGATTGAAGGGATGAGGTGGTTGAAGCGTATTCAGTAGTAAGAGATGAAATGGAAGAGGATGAAGGAAGAGTGGTTTCTGTAGGGTAGAGCTTATAAGCCAAGAGACAGTTTAGAGTGAATATCAAGTCCAGTGAAGAGCCATGTAGGGCTTCAGCATGGGGAAGGTGAATCTGATTGCTAACTGCAGCAGGGGGTTCAGTTTAGAAGCAACTTCAGAAGAGAGAGAGAGGGAGAGAAAAAGAGAGGGGGGGGGGAAGTAAGCTATTTTTGGCTGGAAACTTTTTCTATGTTTATATATATGTTTTATATGTGTGTATACGAACAAGAATATAAAAATGCATCATGAAATTTCATTAAATAACATCTTTTCTAGCATGCCTACAAACTTCATCCAGATAAGACCAAGTTCACAGCCGTCACTGATACTCCTGTACTGCTGCAAGCCCAGCTCAACACGAAGCAGCTTAGCGATGTAAGTGCCTTGATTGATGAGCATGTGGGTGGCCCAGAATGCCTTGATTGTTTGAACCATAAGCATTTACATGCTTAATCTTCATGCATGTATCCATCATCCCAACAAAGTCATTTTTCAAGATTTCTTTAAAATCTTGGAATGAAGTGGCTGAAGCGTACTGGGGAGGGGGACAATAAGTAGTAAGAGGTGAAATGGCAGGAGATAAAGGAGGGGATGATTTCTGTAGAAATAAGTAACTGCTAGGTTGAATTGCAGCCTCAGGAAAAATGATGTTAGATAATAATTAAAATAGCTAGTAATTTTATTCAACAACTCATTAATTTTTAGTGGGAATTTGCTCATCAGGATCATACCAAAAATAATGCATACTAAAATTCCATGGCAACTTAAATAAACAACAGAAGCATTCACTTGAGTAGCTAACAAGGCAAGCATTTCCCATTCTTAAGTTGCCTAACAAAGACTTTACAATGAGAAAAAGAGCACAGAAATGAGAAAAATATCAGACAATAATTTTAAAAAATGAATATAGGATGGAGTTGCAGAATTAAAATAGGATGACAGAAGTAGAGTGACTGGTTGGACACTTTAAATTGGGTGGTCAGGGAAGACCTATGGCACAACGGTCTGCCCCACTAAGATCAGGGGAAAGCTGCCGTTTTTCTCAAAACATTCACAGTCATGTGGGTTGCCCAGTGCCCCTCTTAAAATACAGATTCTGATTTAGTACGTCTGACTCTGTTAAGCTCTAGGTCAGTGGTCGGCAATCTCATTAGTAACAGAGCCAAATATCAACAGTACAACGATTGAAATTTCTTTTGAGAGCCAAATTTTTTAAACTTTAACTATATGGGTAGGTACATTGTTATTAACTTAATTAGGGTACTCCTAAGCTGGCCTTTGCTAAAAACTCAAGGGGCCAAAGAGTGCCGCATGTGGCTCGTGAGCCACAGTTTGCCGACCACTGATCTAGGTGATGCCGATCCTGCTGATTGGTAGACCCAACCGAGCAGCCAGGTGCTAACACAACTAAATGCCGAGGAGCAGCACATCCTTCTCAAGACAGTAAAGGAAAACATACGGATTGCCCTTCTATGAAACGTGTTTCAATGGCATGAATTCGCTCATGTGCCATGGGTAACGAAGGGAATGGCATCATTATAACCCGGAAGCCATATTGGTTCATATGCAATGCTTCCTAGCATGTTAATATTTTGTGCCCCAGAAAGAACAGCTAATCGTTAATACCACTGACCCCACTGAACTTGACAAGATGGAATACGGTGCTGTGCACAGTGCCCAGTCCCCACACACTCTTCTCCTTGGCCTGGTTAGGCCAAGGGCCCTACTTTGAAGATGCTTATGGCACAATCCATCTCAGTCTTGTCCATTCGCCTTCACCTCCACAATTCAACAGCCCTGTTTGCTCTTTATGTTCCCTTCCTTCCACCTAATGTAACTTCTAAAATTTTAAATAAAGTCCTATATTTTGTATTTTTTAATAAGAATTTACATATCTTTTTAACTCTGCTAGCATGTTATTTAGAATTATTATTGTTATTGTTAGTGCTCTTACACAATTTCATAGATTCGGGCTGTCTGTGCCTTCAAGGTACAGCCTAGAAGTATAGATCAGACAGTAAGTTTACCATGTGCATATTGGATTTACAAAATGACAACCCAAAGTTTGGTTATACCACAAGCCCCGAAAGAGGGACTGAGCATCTGGGCTCTGGGCTGCACTTCAATGGGAATGACTCTTTCTTTGAGGCATTAAAAAACAAAAGCAAAACAAAATGGTAGTGATGACTTAGCGATACATATTCTTCTACATAAATTTAAGAAAGTGACTATCCTGAACTGTTTGGCCACTCTTTACTGTGTTTCAGCTGAATTACAAAGCAAAACACGAAGGCGAGAAGTTCAAGTGCAACGTGCCAGCAGACGCTCCACAGTTTATCCAGCACAGAGTCAACGCCTATAACCTGAGTGATGTGAGTACCAAAGCCACAGAGGCCTATGTTTATATGCGCATGAAAAGAGGCAATGCCGTAGGTGTTCAAAAAGGCTGGATGAAGAGCTATGCAAATAAACTACTAAGAGGTTCTTATCAGAGTGTAAGCAGGGTTTTTAAGACCTAAGTACCTTTAAAGATCTTACTTAGTTATCAGATTTTATTTACCACAGTCTCTGTTACTGTCAGAAATATTCTGTTACCCCTCTGCTAATCCCTAGAGTTTTACAAGATCTCTCCCAGGTGAATGTCATATTTCACCTCCTAGTGGTTTCTATTTTATATTATCCTTTATACATCAGGGCCTTCAGGACAGCAGAGTCTTCAGGAAGTTCACAGAACATTAGAACAAGGATGTGATACTTATTTGGTGGGGGGTAAAGCTGGATGATGGGTAAATCAGTAGTACACTACCATTTGGTAAATATATTATATATAGGGAAATAAATCCACAGAAGCACATGTTCAGTGTTTTTATTTTTACTGGGTGCATCTGTGTTAGATGTTTTTACAATTCCTTTGCTGAAATTTTCCTGTCCAGAATGTTTATAAGCACGACTGGGAGAAGACCAAAGCTAAGAAATTTGACATTAAAGTGGATGCCATTCCCTTGCTGGCAGCCAAAGCCAACAGCAAGAATGCTAGTGAGGTGAGTATGGCCTGGGACCTGGGCTGGGGGACTCGGTGCTGTTCTCTGATGAGTGGGAGCTGACATGTGTGATGTCTTTGCAGGTGATGTACAAGAAAGACTATGAGAAAAACAGGGGGAAAATGATCGGAGCCCTTAGCATTAATGATGACCCCAAGATGCTGCACTCTCTGAAGACGGCCAAAATGCAGAGTGATGTGAGTGCTTTTGTCAGTCTGTCTCGCTTTCTAGAGGGCATCCCTGTTAACATGCCCAAGGGCAGTAGCAAGTAAAAGGATTCTCTATCCCCGGACCTCTCAGGTTCAAAACAACAAACTGCCGGGGAGAACTTTAGAAGTGGCATGATCTCCCAGATTCTTACACCTCTCATGATTGAGGAGGAAAATTATTGCTTTGTACTTGATGTCCATTCACTTTGAAAAATGTGTTGATATTTAATAGAATATTGGGTGTAATTCTTAAAACCTTTTGGAAAACATCGCTAGGTGTTGTCATATTTTCTTCTAATTGAAAAATAACCTTGGAAATCATGGTTTTAAAACTGTTTTTATTTTGGAAGAAAATCTTGAGTCAGCAGATAAAAATCTTAGTATAGCTATCATTGCTCTTTATTGATAATTTGGTAATTAGTATTGGCCTAGAAAAATGCTCATTAATCATAGGCCCCTTTGAGAATCTGATAAAGTATTTGGATTATCCATCTGGAAAAACAAACTTTTTTTCATGCCTTATGGATTTCCTAAGGCTGGTCTATGGACCATCTATTATCTTTTGGTTAAAATTCTTACTATAGAGAAGCAAACATCTACTATTGCAAATTGCAGCATATGATGTATTTAAAAAATGTTTAGAGAATCATGTAAGAGTGTTAAGAATGTTCAACATAGCTTGCAAATATTAGTTTTTCATTATTAAATAGAAGGGTGTTTGTATTATTTGCTTTCCTTTTAAAAATGAGCTCATGTGATGGGTATGTACCTTCTCTCATTAATTTTGCATTTGCTCATAAAGAACTTTAAGACGTCCAATTCAGTTACTTTATCTAATAACGTCACACTGTACTATGTCAGTATACCATGCTTATATACATAAAACTATCTTGTTCTCTACTTCCTTATCTGTTCTTCACTCAAAAAGGTTATAGCTCTCTGTTGAGAGCACATGTATATTTATCTTTGTTTTTTCATCCTATCACAGAACCCATTAGAACACTAGGCACATAATAGTGCTCAGTAAGCACTTCTTAATTGACTGATGTTGCATCCAAAAGAAAAGTCACTAATGAGCCATTATCACATAATATCCAGGCTCAATGCTAAGCTGCAGGTATAGAACATGCATAGCTTTTTAAAAGAATCTTTTGAAGCCCTTTGGACCTTTGACAACATTTTATATGTGCAGGTATGTGTGAACGGGTATGAACATAAACAAAAGAGTTAAAGACACTCCCACACACCAACTGCTGTTGCAACATTGCTTTATCAGTTTATTTGTAATAAAGACAAACTATCTTTAAATTTTTTTAATGTTTTTGCATACCATCAGGAAGTTTTCACATTTTATTTTTATAAACTAGGATCTAGATTTTACAACTAAGTGATAAATGTATTCAGTGAAAGTTACTACCCACAAAGTATTAGAAGGAAGATCACATTCCCTAATAGACTGGATCATTTGCAAAAGGAATTTCTACAGATTTAGAATGCACATCTATATTTGTTAGCTTGGGTCACTGTCTTTAATGATTCTATGACTATGGGGACATATAATGAGTTTAGAATTTTCCAAACAGCAACTGTCTCTCATTAAGGCAGTTGATGAAGCTGGCACTTTGACCTCGTTAGTAACCTGGCTAACCATTCCAATGGAAGTGCCTTCTGAGGCTCGGTGAGGACATTTGTTTTATGAGAACACTGTACAGGAGGCCAAGGTTACTTTAATGGCTTAACTTCACAGACATTTCTCCTTTGAGATGTTACAGCTACTGCAATCGGAAGTTTCTTTTAAATTGTTACCAAAATTAAACGTGGTATGAAAAAACCTTTGAGATTCTCAGTGCGTGTTATCTCCTGTCAAATGTGGAATAATCAGGTTGAAAAATCAGAAACTATCCCTTTAAAGATGACTTTAGAAACTTCAAGAATCAAGTGAACACTTCTGTTTATCAAGCAGTCATCTTATAAAACCAAAAGTATGAAATGATTGTCATATGAGTTTGGTCAATCAAAAAAACAGTCCCTGCCCTGACCGGTTTGGCTCAGTGGATAGAGCGTCGGCCTGCGGACTGAAAGGTCCCGGGCTCGATTCCGGTCAAGGGCATGTACCTTGGTTGCAGGCACATCCCCAGTTGGAGGTGTACAGGAGGCAGCTGATCGTGTTTCTCTCTCATTGATCTTTCTAACTCTTTATTCCTCTTCCTTCCTCTCTGTAAAAAAACAATAAAAAAAAATTTTTTTTAAAAATCCCTTATTGGAAAACTCTTCAAAGGATAGATTACCTCCATAGATCATGTAGTTTGTTAGCAGTCTTTGAAAATCCATGTTTTAAAATAATGTAATACCTGGCTGAAGCAGAAGCCATGGCCCATTCCTGATGTCTGACAGTTGTACTTTGATCTAAAAAGAGATTTGAGAAGATCTGTCCATGTATGGTTTTGGGGAGCATTTCAACAATGTGTAACATATGAACAAATTTTAGAAAAAAAATAGCTACTCAGATATTTGGACCTGTTTTTCTGAACTCATATTTGTTGTTTATGAGAGATCTCTGTGCTTTTTCTGGAAATCCATTAAGGTAATAAATGGTAATTTCCTGTTCACAGCGTGAATATCATAAAGACTATGAAAAGTCAAAAACTATCTACACGGCACCTCTTGATATGCTCCAAGTCACTCAGGCTAAGAAAGCTCAGGCAATTGCCAGTGACATGGACTACAGGCACGTCCCACACAGTTACAGCTACCCGCCCGATAGCATCAACCTGGACCTTGCCAAGAAGGCGTATGCACTGCAGAGCGATGTGAGTATCTGATTTCCTCTATTCCCTCCTAAATTAAGGTAGGAACTGAGAAAGATTTCTAAGTGGAGTGAGTTTTCTGGCATGTCTCACAGGTGTCTGCATGATCTTCTGTATGTAAGAACACTGTAATGGGAAAGTTACCCCTGTGGTTCTATGAGAGCACACCCTTCAGAGTTAGAGAGACCTGGGTCTAGTATGTACCCTCTCACTGCTTCCCTTGGGGAAAGTTATCAATTTTGCTAAGTCTACAGTCCTCCTTGTAAAATTGGAATAAAACAAAACAACTGTTTTGAGGATTTAAATGTTTGCAAAAATATTTAGAAGGGTGCCAGGCCTTGGTGAGTTCTCAAAAAACATTCACTGTGATTATCATCATCACTATCAATACTTTTTTACATAGATTTCTATCTTGTCTAAAAATAAATATATAATTACAGCATCAATTTTTTTATAGTAGCTGGACTGTTTTCTGCAGATCAAAACTTCTTTAGGCAAATTAATTTGTCTGAGCTACACAATTGAACACTTTATCCTAACAATTCTATTTTCTAAAGATGTGGCAAAATACACTTAACATAAAATGTACCATCTTTACCATTTTAAGTCTACACTTCTGTAGCAGTTAATTATATTCACCTCGTTGTGCAACCAATCTCCAGGACTTTGTCATCTTGCAAAGCTATAACTCTACACACTGAAACAACTCATTTCTTCCCTCCCTCAACCCCCTTTCTGTTTCTATGAGTTGGACTACTCTAAAGACCAAATGTAAATGCAATAATCCCATAATTGTCTTTTTGTGAGTGGCTTCCCCTAACCCTAACCCTAACCCTAACCTTAACCCTAACCACTTAGTGCAGTGGTTCTCAACCTGTGGGTCGCGACCCCTTTGGGGGTCGAACGACCCTTTCACAGGGGTCACCTAAGACCATCGGAAAACACAGACATTTACATTACGATTCATAAGAGTAGCAAAATTACAGTTATGAAGTAGCAACGAAAATAATTTTATGGTTGGGGGTCACCACAACATGAGGAACTATATTAAAGGGTGGCGGCATTAGGAAGGTTGAGAACCACTGACTTAGTGTAATGTCCACAAGGTTCATCAGTCTTGTAGCATTTGTCAGTTTCCTACCTTTTTGAGGCGAATATAGTTCTATTTTATGCTACTCCACATTTTGTTTGGCCATTTACCAGTCAGTGGACATTTGGGTTGCTTCCATCTTTTGGCTGTGTGAATAATGCCGATTTGAACATGGGATACCAGCATTTCCATCACTAAGAATTCTGTTTTATACATAGTCATCTTATTTATTGGTTTAATTTGTGCTATGTTTCTTCCTCCCAAATAAATTGTAATCCTTTTACAGGTAGGAACCATATGGTTTCTTGATTTTTTTTCATTCTAATTAGAAGGCTCACACTAAAGAACAACAGCTTGAAGTTTGTATCTAGAGTTTAAGTTTAGGTACTATCATAGCTAGATATTAAGGGTAACTCATTATTTTAATAATATTAATTAAGTGTCCTCAAAATAGGACCAATTCCAAATGATAAGCAAATTAATGAGCACAACTGTGTTAAAGTGCACTGTCAGCCAATGTAGAAAAACTCCTAAGCTGACTATTACACATGAAGGGCATTGCGAGCAAACAACTGCTATCAACTCTTATCAGAAAATGAGCAAAATTACCCAACTTTAATGTGGTCTTCAGTCCTAATTTGACCATTTACACATAATACTTAGAGCTCTAATGAGAAAACCTCTCACATTTGATTATCTAAATATAACAACTTCACTTACTCCTTGAAATGCAGCTTTGAAATAGGCATTTTCCTGATTGAGCGTCCACTCAGTTGGAAATAAAGATAAAATGAAACATTTGCCCACTGGGAAGGCAGTGAGAACCTAAGGGCTGTTAAATTCTCTCACCAAGGATATGTTTGAAATAACCTTCATGTCTGGAGTAAGAAAGCTGGCCAGAAATCTTAACATGTTAATGATTTTACGAATAAGCGTGAGGCTGAGCAAAAGAAATGTAACCTTTCTCTTGGTGTTCTAGGTCGAATACAAAGCTGACTACAACAGCTGGATGAAAGGCTGTGGCTGGGTGCCTTATGGGTCCTTAGAAGTGGAAAAGGCAAAGAGAGCTTCAGACATCCTTAATGAGGTAAAGCCAGTGCATTCATTTGCCACAGAGAGATTTGTGCGTGTGCCGTGAGGAAATTCCCCAAACCATGGGAAGTGTCTCCTTTACCACTTCATTCTCTAGCAGTTGTTGCTGAGGGGGAAAACTAACCACATGCATGGATTATTCTGGTAGATAAATCACTATGGGAACCATTCATGATAAAAATATTTTAACAACTTTATCAAGGTACCATAAAATACTATGTTAAGTGTACGCCTGAATTAGTTTTAATAGGTTCCTGTAGTTGTACAATCATCATTACAGTCGAATTTTAAAATTCTGCTGGTTCTCCAAAAAGATTCCTTGTAAAGTTCCTGCTCCCATCTTCAGTTCCAGGCAACCCCTCATCTACTTTCTGTCTCTAGGTGAAATTTTCTGCTTTTCTAGAAAATTCCTTTATATCAGTCTTCTTTCGTTTGGAATAATGTTGTTAAGGTTCATCCATATGCCTACATGTGTCTGCAACTCCTTTCTTTTTATTATTGAGTAGCATTCATTTGTATGGCTATGTTGCATTTTGGTTGTCTAGTTGGTTGACATGTGCATTTTTCCACTTTTCGGTGACTGTCAATACTGTATATAAAGAATATTATAGGAATTGTGTTAAGTATTATATCCTATGTCATATTCTTGATGACTGTGAAGTAGTATATAAGTTATTATTTAGTCTAAGAAAAAACAACGATGATCTTGCAGCCTCAAAGCAGCCAGGTGATCTGTCCCTTCTCTGCCTACAGTGAAACATCCCGCTACTGCCAGGCAAACCCATCATCAAGGAGGTTAGACTACATAAACAAGGGGCAGAGGTGCTCACTGAGAGTTGTCTTCCACACTCAAGATTTTGTTGTTCATGTTGTTTTGTGCTTTTGTTTGTTTTTGGTGAAGACCATTGTATCTACTCAGGAATTTTTCAGAAAAAAGTTCTGAGTTGATTGTTGTCAGAAGCCTGAAGCTGAAAGAGTGATGCAATTGTGGGAGAATATAGCGATAAGGGTAGCTAGAAGTTGTCAGCTCCCAATTCGAACACCTTCCAGTTTTCCCTCTCCTGTGACTTCTCAGCACTTTGGTGACAATCTATGTATTAACCATATTAAGGTTTGCAGAGCAAAAGTACTCCCTCTCTTCAATAAAAAAAACCAAAAAACATTTTTATTGATTCCAGAGAGGAAGAGAGAGAGAGAGAGAGGAAGGGAGAGAGAGAGAAGCATCAATGATAAGAGAAAATCATTAATCAGCTGCCTCCTGCATGCCCCTGACTGGGGATCAACCCCGAAACCCAGGCATGTGCCCTTGCGCAGAATCGAACCTGGGACCCGTCAGTCCCCAGGCCAACACTCTATCCACTAAGCCAAACCAGCTAGGGCACTTCCTCTCTTTTTTAATAATTCCTAGCTACTGTCCCAATTCCTCCTCGCTCAACTAGAGAGCTTCTTTATTTTAACTGCTGATGGTGTGATTGGGGAAATGACATCTCTGAGAACTTGTTAGTGCAAAGAACCCTAACTTGTCTTTCTGCATGGTTTTCTCTTAATCCTTTAGAAAAATTTGGGATGTTTCTGTATTCTGCTTATCTGAGAGTGCCCTCTTTTGTGTCATAAGCAAGAAATTAAGAGAGTAAAGTCTGGTTCCTGAAAGTTGTATCGACAAATCCAAGATTAAGTCAATTTTTAAATAATGGCTTTTGCATTGTATTCATTTCCCCCTCCCAAACCAACCAAAAAATCTAGTGTTTTCACATTTTAAAATCAGGAAAATAAATTTCAAAGGTTTTCATATATTAGCCTTCAGTGCAAGTAATATAATTGTTTTTCTTTTTTTTATATTCACCAAACAGAAAAAATATCGCCAACATCCAGATACTTTAAAGTTTACCTCGATTGAAGATGCTCCAATTACAGTACAATCTAAGATTAACCAGGCCCAGAGGAGTGATGTAAGTGTCAATCGTATCTGTGTTTTCTTGAATGCTAACTAATACAAGTACATTTGTATTCCAACTGTACTGATCACCTGTAGTTATTACGGAATCTGAAAAGACTCAATTGCATGAGCAACTGCATAATTTCCTCAGCTTTTCATCAACAAAGCACACCTAATTCAGATCTTAAGAGTAGTATGTACAGTGTGCTGTCCTTCCAGTATTTGGACCTTGATTTCCAAGGAGAAGGTAAGAGGGGCTTCTCTTGATAACAAGAAACACTACACACCTATTTCTAGGAAAGACGAGGAAGATGAATAGAGGCACTATATCATATGGAGGAGTTACATTTTAAGTCAGAACTAAGACAAAAATTATATAATAGTCAAACCTACTACCCACCACTCCCTTTAGGAGCCCACAGAGTATAATGGAGATGGTTGGTGTATCCCACTGTATTAGCCTCTCCTATGCTCAGGAAAGTGTCTACACGTTCACATTTTCATCAGGACACCTTCCTGGGCTAACTTCCACCAGGTGCCCCGACCTCGGTCCAGGGGTTCGTAGTGCATGCATACCAAGGGGCCTTTGTCCAGGCTGAACCAGCACGAATTGCATGTGAGACCTTGAATACCTTCAGATACTTGCAGGTGAATATGGGGACCGCACAAAGAGTCTTTCATAAGAAACACCTCTGTGCATGCAACTCTCCCGAAAACTCTTTTCCTGTGCCATTACATCCTTTTTCCTACTTCATTGGTTTGTTTATGCATTTTTGTCCTCTTTCAGATTGTCTACAAAGCCAAAGGAGAGGAAACTCTTCACAAATACAGCCTGCCAGCGGACCTGCCCCAGTTCATCCAGGCTAAAGTCAATGCCTACAACATCAGTGAGGTGTGCGCATGGGCTCAGGGCGGGCTGCCGATAAGTCTTTTCTAAGTGTGGACTGAGTTATACTTCAATGACATTTTTCTTTCAGAATATGTACAAAGCAGACTTGAAAGATATGAGCAAGAAGGGGTACGACCTGAGAACTGATGCGATTCCCATCAAGGCTGCCAAGGCTGCCAGGCAGGCGGCGAGTGACGTAAGTCCGGCTGGGGGTCACCTGTGTGTAACCAGAAACTGTGGGCGGGGTGGGCTCTTTATCCCAAAGTCCCCACGTCTGCTGTCCCCACCTGGAAGCAAGTCTGGCTGAAAACTGTTTAGAAGAGAAAGTTCCTTAAACAGATCTGATCAGCTCTCATCAAGCACCCTAATTAAAAATTCTCGTCAATATTTCTATACAAGTGCACTTTATTCTCCTTGTGAAAATAAATAAGGTACATACTATTGAAGTATAACAGCCTCCTAATGGTAAAAATTTCTCTCAAAACTTGCTTAATTTATATGAGTTCCCTTTTGCTTCTTCAGATGATGACTCGGCTTCAATTTTTATAGCCTCCAATTGTCAGTCATTAGATTCCATTACAGTTAGGAACTTTGTTCCTTTTGCGGTCTTACTTTTAGCCAGCTGCGAACTGAAGTCCCTTTGCTCTTAAATTTAAATACAATGGACTCGGGATCTGTTGTCCTGTAGGAAGTGGGATACCCCTTCCCGTACTGCTGCAGTTGCCCTGAGGTTTTTGTTTTGTGATTCCCTGTCTCCTGGTTTGTTTATGATGGTATTGCTCTGGCTTCCTGGGTTCTCCTTCCCCGGATTTACTCCTCTTCCTGCTCTGCATGATCCAGGGACAGAACACAGCCCCTTGCTTTTGATTTCCCCCAAGTCCCAAGCACAACGTCACTGACCGAAATGAAATTGACATTGCACCAGGGTAAATACGTGACAGTTGCGTAATAAATGCCTGTGTCCTAAAGGCCCTGCCATCCAGAATTTCTCACTGATCCTCTTCCTCTGTGGGTGGCTTCCTCTAGTCCGCCCCCACCTCCCACCCCCGTACACACAAACCTTCCCTCACGTCTCTGCTTTTCGGTTTCCCAGGTTTCTTCCCAGGTCTCCCCAAGGAAGCTCAGTTCTCCTCACTATCATTCAGAGCCAATTAGTCTTTACACATTACTGGCTCTGGGTCTCCCTTTGAACATGCACTCATTAAAATTCTACTACCACCACTACAATTCTACTAATCAAATAGTCAGCTATTTGGGATCTTCTTTAGCAGCCCAACGTCATTGGTAGAGATTGTGAAGTATTTATCTTTTCATTTGTCTCTCTCAAGTATCTAAGTGGGAAGGAAGTTATTTTACTTTGTCATTGATATGAATAGTGGTAGCACCCCTACCCCAATCTTGCTGGGGTAGCAGAAGCAGCTATAGACAATCAAATAAGCTCAAAATAACATTTTCAATTTACCAGGCTACTTACAAGCGAGTATCTACTAGATTGGTTATTGAAATAATTTCTGAAATAGCCCAATTGCTTCAAACCATGGTCTCATTGCTCAGTAAAATCTTCATTGATACATCTTAAAATATGCCCACCTTTGTTTCTAATAGGTTCAGTACAAAAAAGATTATGAAAAAGCCAAAGGGAAAATGGTTGGCTTCCAAAGTCTCCAAGATGATCCTAAACTGGTTCATTATATGAATGTAGCCAAGATACAATCGGACCGGGTATATAAAAATGACTACGAGAAGACAAAGACGAAGTTCAACATACCCCATGATATGTTCAATGTTGTGGCAGCTAAGAAAGCTCAGGATATTGTCAGCAATACCAACTATAAGCATCCACTCCATCATTACACCTACCTGCCTGATGCCATGGACCTGGAGTTGTCTAAAAACATGATGCACATACAGAGCAATGTAAGTGACGTTTACTATACAAGACAATCTCCCTTCACGGTCAGAGCCTGCAGGAGAGAAGCCCTTGCCTCGGGCGCTCACTCCTCTTTTTTCCCTTTGCCGTAGAATGCCTACAAGGAAGACTACAACACCTGGATGAAAGGCATCGGCTGGATACCGATTGGGAGTCTGGATGTAGAAAAGGTTAAAAAGGCAGGTGATGCCCTGAGTGAAAAGAAATACAGGCAGCATCCAGACACCCTCAAATTCACCAGCATCGTGGACTCCCCAGTTATGGTCCAGGCAAAACAGAACACACAGCAAGTCAGCGATGTGAGTACAACAAAACCGAGGGTGAAAAAGATGGAGGGAGGCTTCAAGAAAATAAATATTGGCCCACTTTTTAAAAAATTCTTCTGAGCTAATATCTTTTCCTTAATTTAAAATTAATAATTACAATACTTTTTAGCTTGGTCACTAATGTTTTCTTTTTCTTTTATCTTGGTTTTTACCTTCCTTTTTGAAACCTCTTCCTCTTTAACTACCTTGAAATACTGTGTTATTGGATAAATTGACATGGTGCAAGAAATTCTACTCTGCTACTACACACACACACACACACACACACACACACACACACACACACACACACTAACTTTAAGCTTAAATCCCAGACACTTTATTGTGGTAAATTTATCATATCCATTCTTTACTAAGTTCCTTATATTTAGTGTTTATATATAATACTGGGAAATAATACACATGAGTATATGATTTTGCACCTCATTTCACCATAGATAATTATTATAGAGACCTTTTTTTTCCACTTATGTCTTGGTGGAGATTAGTACATTGTTTGCCTCCCTGTCCATAAGTCATATACATGATCTGGCTAAAGTCAAACCTAAAGGAAAGACTGATGAATAGAAGAGTCAAAGGGACATCAAGAGCACACATTCATTAATTCATTGAATGAATGTTTTTTAATACCTTCCATGTGCCAGGCACTGTATTATGTGATGATGGTACAAAGATTAAGGAGACGAGGATTAGTGGGATATAGGCTATAACAAGAATATAGGACAAGAGTATAAGAAAGTCGTGGGTAGAACAGCTTTGCCACACGGAGAGATGAATGCTACAGGAGACACACGTGCTCGGTAAGTACAAGGGAAGAGGTAACTGCCTACCAGAGCTTCCCTAGCAAATTTGGGAAGGAAAAACATGACAGTGAAGTAATGAATTGAAGAACAGTGAAGTGTTCAGGATTGTAACCTGATCATTGAGGGTCTTGTATGCCAACTTATAGTCTAGACATTATGGGGTAAGTAGCAAGATGTATTGAATATTTTAAATTCATGGAGTTGCATTATCACATCTGTGTTTTAAATCTGACAAAAAGTACAGAGGCTGTATTGGAGAGGGAGAGATTGGAAAAAGAAGATGAATTAGAAAGCTGTTACAGATACCCAACAGAAGGCTTACTTGGACTTTAAGGCAGTAGGGATGGGAAAGGAGATGTTTAGAAAGTAGAATTGATGAGATTATGTGAATGCTTAGAAGTGGTTTCTAAAGTCAGTGAAGAAGTAAGGATAGCTCTAAGATGCTTAGAAGAGTTTATTAGTATTTGAGGATTCACTTAGATATCAGCCATCTCAGACATTACTTGTGATACATACACACCAGTTTACATATGATGTTCCACATAGACATGCCTGGGAAATGGAGGTATGTATGATAAATAACAATGGAGAGACTGAAAATCTACTTGTGATTCCTGTTCTAGTTTAGTTTTAGAAATTAAGCAATTTCTTTCATTTCTATTACCAAGAGGAGGATATAATATGATGTCTACAGATGTCTTTAAAATGACAAGCTAGGGTAAATCCGAAATGGTAAATCTTTTGAGTACACTGGATTTATGTATAAGCAACTTCATTTAACGAGGAAATTATTATGTGCTTTTACTTGTACAATTATAATTGGAAAGTTTTAAGCAGAAGTGAAAGACATTCTAACCATCATTTTCTCTCTAAAAATAACAAACCCAAACCAAAACAGCACAAGACTTTAAGAGCTATTAGCTCCACTAGCAAAGAATGAACTTTTCTGGCTTTGGTGTAATTCATGTTAGAGTTTCACGCTTGAACCTATTTTTCATTTATCTTTGGAAGTAAGTTATTTCTATTGTCTTAAGGATTTTTTTCTCTGTATTATAATACACAGAGTTGTTGGCTCTTCCTAAAGACAACAAGATGCTTGAGTTTCTTAAAAACAGGAAAATGCCTTTGATATTTTTGCACAATAGAAATGGTGGGGATTGTGCTGGGAATAACTCCTTTAAGCATGCAACTAATGCATTTTCCTTTTTGTACTATCTGTAATGCATTTTGGTTTTGTGGCTGTGTGTTGCAGATCTTATACAAAGCTAAAGGAGAAGACGTGAAACATAAATACACGATGAGTCCTGATCTTCCTCAGTTTCTACAGGCCAAGTGCAATGCTTACAATATAAGTGATGTAAGTAGGGTCTTCGATGGGGTGTGAAATACAGAACTGGTGATAAAATAATAGAATTTTATGGTATGATGGGGCCTTGACAATTACTTAGGTCGATTTTCCACATGGCCTACGTTGCAGCCTAGCCCATATGATGACTCTGTACCTCTGAGTTGGCCTCTTAAAGTGTAGGACAACTTTAAAGGATTCTTCCTTTCTTTTTTTCTTTCTTTCTTTCTTTCTTTCTTTCTTTTTCTCTCTCTCTCTCTCTCTCTCTCTCTCTCTCTCTCTCTCTCTCTCTCGTATTGAATTTATTGGGGTGACATTGGTTAATAAAATTATATAGGTTTCTGTATTTGGTATTGTGTGTTCACCATTCCAAGTCAAGTCTCCTTCCATCACCATTTATCCCAATGTACTGCCCCCCCTTGTCCCCTGACAATCACCATAAAGGATTCTTCTCTATGTAGAACTTAACATCTAGTTCTCTAAACCTCCAATTAGTTTTTCTGATTTTTGCATGTGGAGGAGGTTGTTATCTTCCAGAGAAATGAGAATAAAGAAAATCCTTTTTTTTTTAAACAACAATCTTAAAATTGCTAGATCTTACCCCTAGATCTTCCCTTGACCTTTTCGTAAGACTGAACAACTTCATTTTCTCCAGCTGGTACTCACATACCCTGGTCTCCAGAACCTTCATTAGATCCACAAACTGGACCCTCTCCAGTTTCTCATGTCCCTCTTCAATATGTGCCCAAACCAGATGTGGGTGAATAATTAGTGCAGAGCCCAGTAAATCTATGCTATGTAAAATGTGATGTTTTGCTCTAGAAGATTCTTTTAGCTTCCATCTGCAGAGGGATAAAACAATCCCAGCTGCTGAGGAATCACTTCAGCGGATGAAAACACAGCATGCTGACATCCCGTTTCTTCTTCTGTCCCAGGTCTGTTACAAACGGGACTGGCATGATTTAATAGCCAAGGGCAACAATGTGCTGGGAGACGCTATTCCCATCACTGCAGCCAAAGCGTCAAGAAACATTGCCAGTGATGTGAGTACACGTTCTAGGTGAAATCTGGGTGATTGCCTTTTGAAAAAGTAAACAGATGTGTGCTTGTTTAAATGGTGTCACATTGAAAACAGTATGTTGAATTCACGACATTCAAATTCTCCACAAAATAATGTTTTGAGAAACTGTCACTTTTCCATGTTTTGTGATTCTTTTCAGTTGACCCCACTTGGTAGAGCTGTCATAAGCCTGACAGCGGCTTTCTCCCTGATTCATATCCCAAATTACCTCCCCCCGACACCTTCCCTGACAGCCCGCATTTATTTTCAGTGAGAACATCCTGACTGACACTAACACATTAAATTCAGGTGCCTGCCTGCATTATAATTGCATTAAGACGATTGAAAAGATGTTCCATAAAATGTACAGATTTTATTTTTATTTTTTTGTATTGAATTTATTAAGGTGACACTGGTTAACAAAATTATACAGGTTTCAGGTGCACAGTTCCACAACACATCATCTGTACACTGTATTGAGTGTTCACCACCCCAAGTCAAGTGCCTTCCATCACCATTTATCCCCCCTTTACCTTCTTCTGCCTCCCCCCAGCCCCTCCCTGCTAGCAATCACCATTTTATAAATCCAATGGAGAAAGAACCACTTCTCTAGAATGTAATTTTGATTTATGTAATGGATGCCCATTTTACCTATAACAGAAACAGCAGACACTTATTCTTCTTCCCGTAACTGGAAAACAACATTTTCACAAAGAATACCCCCTCTCCTCCTCCCCCCCCCCCCCCCCCCCGACACACTTCACTGTCACACACCATTCCAGAGGCTACAATCTTGGTTTGAGGAGAGAAGAAAGAAACCACACATGTGTGCAGGCCACAGGGGAGATGGGAGTAAGAATTCTAGAGCTTTTTCTTGCAGGGCTGCTACTGAAAACAGCTCCTCAAAGATGTGCACATCACTGTGAAATGCATTTCTAGTTTAAGGAGGAAGTGAAAGTCTAAAGCATGACATTATCTTCTCTTTTTTTGTAAGCACTTGCACAGAGCTGCTCCTAACATGCCTAGAGATTACTTGACAATCCTTTTGCCTGTCAAACTCCTGTTGATAAATCGGTGCTTAAACAGCAGAAGCTGCATATCTGCAGAGTTGAGGTGGATTTGGATTCTTTTATGTGGAAATTGAGGTTTTGACCTGTTACATACAGCGTAGCTCAGTCTACACCACATTGGCGATCGGAGCAGTGAGAGATTTTGGACAGCACAGCTTTTAGATATCTACTGGTGGGAAAAGCTCACAGTGGTTCCTACCCTAATTGTAGTTCCTTTACTCATCTTAGCAGCTTCAGCAGTGCGCTGGGAGAGGAGCTGCTGAGGACTGGGGTGGGTGAAGACCCAGCTACCGACCTGTGCAGCATCTAAATTGATGCTCCCTAGAAAGAAGAGGGTTTTTTAAACCCTATTAGGTCAGCCTGAGACAAAAATCACAGTAATGATTTCCTCCCCCACCCCAAGCTGATCTGAAAGCAAACATTTCACATGTAGAGTCTTTAGAGTTTCTTCTGCACCTGTTGTGTACCTATTACTAGGCCAATCAGAACAGAAAATGGGAGGTTTTCCTCAATAATTTCTAATAATCTGTGATGTGCAATAATATAATGAATTAGGTGAATTCCCATTGCTGGAAAACCAAGAGATACGGGTCTTATATTTGGAATGTGTCATGTTTAGAGTAAGTGTGAAAATTCAGTTGGCTTTAAGTAAATTTCTAAATGCAAGTCATCTATAGGGTTGATAACAAAGAAAAGAAACTGGTCCTGAGTGTATCATGACACCCACTGTAACACAGAAGTGATGGAAAGAAATGCTGTCACTCTGAACTTTCTGGGAGTGTGTGTGTGTGTGTGTGGGGGGGGTGCTGTAAGACTTGCATTTTTGTACAATCTTCCAGAAAGTCACAATGTTCTGAGAGCTTTTGTGTGTGAATAGAGTTGCTACACCTACTAGTATCATTGCCTAGGACTTTGCTAACCAACTTCTGCCTCTGCAGTACAAATACAAGGAAGCTTATGAGAAGGCCAAGGGAAAGCATGTGGGTTTTAGAAGCCTCCAGGATGATCCCAAGCTGGTCCATTATATGAACGTAGCCAAGCTGCAATCCGATCGTGAATACAGGAAGAACTATGAGAACACCAAAACCAGCTACCATACCCCTGGGGACATGGTTAGCATCACAGCCGCAAAGATGGCCCAGGATGTTGTTACCAACGTCAATTATAAACAACCGATCCATCATTACACATACCTACCTGATGCCATGAGTGTCCAGCACACGAGGAACGCGAATCAGATTCAGAGTGATGTGAGTATGTAGAACAGAGCAGACCCAGAGAAGCTGGTACTTAAGGGATAATCCTTTCTTTCTACCTTAGTGGACTTCACAATACAAGAAGATATTTGCGGGGTGGGGGGGGAAGGAATGTACTTTAAAATAAACAGTCATTATTGAAAGGCTAACAAAGGCATGGTGGACAAGCTGTGTTTTTGCTGGCTTTCTGCACTCCTACTGTCACCATTGACATTGCCTTTATTCACTTCTGAGTCAAAGAGAAAGCCATATTCCACTAAGTAGATAAGCCACCTTAATTCTCAGCAAGAGGAAGTGGTTGCTCCTGGGGTGCTTGCTTCAATGGTGATACGAATAAAGCAAAATAGGAGCATTCTTTATTCTTTCTGAATTCAGCAAAGTTATTTTTTGAGTTTTTTTTTAAAAAAAAACTCAAGGTCACACTCTCATGCATGTAAATCTGTGTGATGAGTCATCTAAAATGAACCAGGAAGGCTTTGTGATTGCAGCATGATTCACGGGGAGCTGCAGAGGGAGGTGTTTAATATTCAGGGCTCTTCCTTCCGCAGGATCCAGATGTCTATAAGAATCGTCCTCTGTGAAGGGAAGAAATGGTGTTCATTTATTGTGGCTCAATGAAAGTGTCTCTCCCCAGCTGAGATCAGGAAGAGCCTAGGTGGACGGTGTGGGTGAAATTCAAAGTTGTGGAGTTTTCAGTGAAACCAAAAGGAAAGGCCAATTTATTGTCAAAAGAGACAATATTTTTTTCAGCAGTAGCCGTGGCCCAGATTCTCTCTGTGTTGTATAATGCCCTCGAACAACAGCACTGCTGTTTCTTATTACCAAATTCTGGGTGAGAAGCTCTGTGACAGACATAACCTTAGCTTCCACTGCAGGTGGGAGCGGGTTGAAAAGGTTGCCATTCATTTCCCCGGCAGAGGGTTGCAGATTTCAGAACCAGTGCCGGACTGTTCTCTAGGACATCTCCTCATACGAGCTTGCTCTTTTACAGAATGTGTATAAGGATGACTATAACACCTTCTTCAAGGGCATTGGATGGATCCCTATTGGTTCTCTGGAGGTTGAGAAGGCCAAGAAAGCAGGTGATGCATTAAATGAGAGGAAGTATCGACAGCACCCAGATACCATCAAATTCACAAGTGTGCCTGATTCCATGGGCATGGTTCTGGCTCAGCAGAACACAAAGCAGCTGAGTGAAGTAAGTGGTTTCCCTTCAGAAGGGTTTGTTGATGAATAACCCCGTGATAAGCCACCCCACATCCTTCTTAATTCGATACGTGAGACGGCATCTGTGCTAGCAAATCAGCGGCTTTCAGGGGTATGATCAAAAGGTTGTACTTTTGAAGCACCCTGGAACTTGAACATAGGTAGAACTGGGAGGGGAGAAGGAGACATCCAAATCTGCTTTATTTTCCCAGTGGAGAGTCTGTGCTATTCATTAGACGTATGGGATGAACTTAGTATTATTATCTGTCACTCGGTCTGAATTGCAGACCAAGCTATTTTATTGCTCTGAGTTGCAACAGTTCTACTTAGCTTCGCAGGGAAAGGGCATAATAACGTCCTTATCCCCGGGCACAATAGCTGGATGTTGTGAGAGGCAATCTAGAGAGAGGCCTCTGGGAAGGAGATAAGCAGTTTGCTTCCAGAATCAAGTCACCTCTCTGAGCCCCAGTCTCGCTGGACCCTTTGTCTTAGTCAGAGGCTACTTGCAATACTCAGTGATTCCCCTCATTCGGTGATTTCAGAGAACTCATAAAAGACCTCCACCGGAAAGAGGGACATAAGTAAAAAGCAAAGTAGGGAAGACTGTGTTTTTAGCCCCCAATATTGGGAAGTGGCTAATGCTTTGCTTGACTCAGATTTGAGGCTTATCGGTGGATTTCATTTCTCAGGCCAGTTCCTGCTCCCACACTACCATGGATGTTTCAAGATTAATTCTATTTCAGTGCTAAAATCAATGTAGACTCTCTGATTTCTTTTGTACTAACCGAGGTGTTCCTTCTCACTGTTTTCCGGTTAGCTGGGAAAACTGTGCTCTCGGTAATTATGTTCCACGTCAATATCTTCTTCGTTACCCACGCCAGAAACCTGGCTTCACCACTGATGCCTCTCTGTGTGAACCCCACACCCAACCCCTCTGCTGAGTCAGTCTCCTAAATCGCTCTCAGCCGTCCTGTCGAACGCCTCTCTGTCTTTCAGCCGCCACCAACCTAGTTCCGGCTCCATAACTCTCCTGTGGACAATAGTCATCTGGTATCTGGACTCCATGCCCGAGGCACACACTGCCAGAGAGACCATCTTAGCTCAAATCACATCCCTCTTATACTTAACACCCCTTAGTAACTCCTTGAACTGAAAATAAAATCTAAACATATTAACTCGTCTGGGAGGCCCTGCTCCCCATCCTGTCTGACCTCTGGCCGTCCTCGGCCACTCCAGCCCCGTAACTCAGGGCTGCCTTCGGTGCCTCTCAGGCCACACCCTGTCCAGACTCGGGGCCCTGAATGCTCTTCTTCTGCCTGGACCCCTCCCTTATCTTCAAATTTGGGTATAAATATTACCTCCTTAGAGAGCTTTTGCTGACACCCTCCTTTCTTTCGTAACATTATTTTATTTACAACACATCATAAATTCTAACTCTATCTTGTAATTCATGTGTTTATTCTCTGTCTCTTCTACTGGTCTCTAAGCTCCAAAAATACAGGTCTGCCCTGTTCAATCCTTTAAACACAGAACCTACCACCCTACCTGGCCCACAGCGCTGTCCAGTAATTATTGGTGAAATGAGCCAATGACTACACTACAAATAACCCCTCCGTATGATAGTTTAGGTATTTGAAAGATTACGACTCACTGAAGACTCAGATGATGATTAGCATTTTTTTTTTTAGCGATAAAGTCTTTTTCAATTAAGGTTTAAACACTGTTTTTTAGACATAGTGCTATTGCACACTTACTAAACTATAGTATAGGGTACATACAACTTTTATGTGCACTGGGAAACCAGAAAACTCATGTGACTCGCTTTCCTGTGATCCTCACTTGATGGCAGTGGTCTGGAACTGAACCCACAATATCTCTGGGGTAGGCCTACGTATGGAGAAACACAAATGACAGTCTTGCTTTTTAAGGGAGCATGTGCTTAAGGAAAACCTACATTTTGTCAGCTAATGACGTCTGCATGCCGCCTCCTTTGTTTTTAGTTGAACTACAAGGTGGAGGGGGAGAAACTGAAGCACAAGTACACGATAGACCCCGAATTGCCACAGTTTATTCAAGCCAAGGTCAACGCCCTCAACATGAGCGATGTGAGTATTTTTCCTGGCGATAGTCTAACATTGCTAATGGGGGCCTTTCTTTTCCAGTTCTGGGTAACTGTAGAACTTAGAATTTTAAGGGGAATAAACCGAGTGGGGGCCCCATTGAGTTTCTGTTAGAGGAGGTCACAGAGAAGATGTGACTGCCAGTTGGCCCTTAGCTGGCCCCGGGCAACTGCAGGCTGTTCACCCCCTCCCCTGTCCCAGGAATGTACGATCTGCCCGTTTCCACAATGGGAGCCATTGGCAAGGGCACAGCCTGAGAGAGCAATGTGTTGTTGAGACCACCGGGACGGTATGAGTGCCTAAACCCTGTTAGAGTCTCTATAAACTTTTAAGATTCTGGCCGTGGGTGCGGAGATGTACTATGAGGCCACCGAAGACAGACCTCATACGTAAGCTCCCTGGCTTATTAACCTGCACCTACCAATCTGGAGTGACCTGCCTCTTTCTTCAGTGACCTCCCTTCTTGCCCTCCATGTACAGGAGCCAATCAACGGTCCTCAGATCAGACTCCTACCACAGAATATGAAACTAGAGGCTACCATAACATTTCACTTAATGCAGACTTTTCCAAACTGTGGGCTATGATTCATTAGTGAGTTATAAAACCAATCTAGTAGGTTGTGTTCCATTAAAAAAAAAAATAGAACGAAATGGGATAGACAAGATAGAAAAATACAGTAGTGCATAGTCTGTAGTAAGGTTAATTTTGCTTTATTTAACTTTTGTTTCAGTTATTTGTTAAAACTTCTGAAAAAGTTTACTGTCATTTTCTTTAGAAACTCTTTTTTGTATGTAATGAACATCTCTCTCAGGTAGTCTAGATACCTAATTGGTGGTAACGTTTAAATTTACTCTTATGAATTGTTTAATTTTGTTTGTGTTTTTTTTTTAAGTTGGTAAATTCTAATTTAAAAACATAATCAAACCTGAAGAAAAGTATTGATTTCTTAAAAGATGCCTTAGTCATTTTTCCTAATTTTTTAGGCTCTCTGGTATCTCCAAATAAACATTTTTTGGTGCTCATTTCTATGCTTTTGGTTTACTTAGAATTTTTCTCTGCTGTTATAAGTAATATTTAAACATGAAGGTCAATTAAAACTGGATGCTACTACATCTGAAATTTTAATTTTAGTATTAAATGCCTTTCTGTAAATTAAAATGCTTTATTATTAAAAGTACAAGAAAATAAACTATTACATGCTTATTATAGAAAAGTTGGAAATATAAAAAATTATGAAAAACTTTAAATCTGTTATTCCACATTTAAAGCGTTACATTTCAGTTGATTTGTTATGCCAACATACACATTTTTAAAGCAGTTGAGATCATACTGTGTAGTTACTGATGTTTTTAAAAAAGGCTCTGATAGATACATAAAAGATGAACTAACAGCCCTAACTCCACAAATTCTCTCAATAGAAAGGTGTAAAGTATGACATGTTTATAAGAAAGATTTTGGCATCTTGTTTCATTCTTTCAATTTTGTTAAATAATAAAATAATGTTTCTTTCTTTCAAGGCTTATTATAAAGCAGACTGGAAGAAAACCCTCGCTAAAGGCTATGATTTGAGAACAGATGCTATTCCAATTGTTGCTGCAAAAAGTTCAAGAAATATTGCTAGTGATGTAAGTCTAATTTGAAAGCAGTAAACTTTCTCTTTATTTTCAAAATCTTCACATGGAGGCTATATGATCTATATTAGAAACAAAATAAAAAAGTTATGATATTAAAATACTTTTCTAGTATCCTAACTAACAATGATTCTTTTATACTGCTCCACTTTAAAATATTTAAAAACTCAAAACAGTTATTACAAATAAGAAAATTCTTTTTTAAAACTGTAAAATATTTGGAACTCTCATTGTTATGAAGTTGAAAACTGATTTTATTTTGTCAAGAAAAAAAGCTTTCGTATACTAAAATGACACTAAATTGAAAATGTCTCCAACTGTTTTAAAAGAATACAATTTTTATTTTATTTTATTTTTTAAATCCTTATCTGAGGATATTTTTTCTATTGATTTTTAGAGAAAGTTGAAGGGAGGGAGGGAGAGAGAAGAGAGAGAGAGAGAGAGAGAGAGAGTGGAAATTAATTGGTTGCCTCCCATACCTACCATTACTGATCAGGGTTGGGGATCAACCTGCAACTGAAGTGTGTACCCTTGACTGGGAATTGAACCTGCGACCATTTGGTATGAGGGCCAGTGCTCTAATCACTGAGAAAACAGGCCAGGGCAAGAATACAATTTTTAAATACTATAATTTCCACACAAACATTGATGAAATATGAAAACCCAGGAAGAATTATAGATTAAAATGAGAGGATTTTAGTTATATAATGAATTCATTTTAACAAATTAAGTTATAATTTTATATGAATTAATATAATACTTAGACAGAGTTAAAAACTCTATCATTTGTAGTCCAATACACTAATTCGTATAAGGGCATTGCAGAAATTTACTCAGAATTATGCAAAGACTTTATAAGATAATGCAAAGTAACACTTGAAACATATAATAAAAAATTATACACCACCCAGTGTGGCTCAGTGGTTGAGTGTCAACCCATGCACCAAGAGATCACCAGTTCAATTCCCAATCAGGGCACATGCCTGGGTTTCAGGCTCAATCTCCCGTAGGGCATGTAGGAAGCAGGAGATCGATGTCTCTCTCATCAGTGTTTCTCTCTTCCCCTCTCCCTTCCTCTCTCTACCAAATCCTTAATAAGTAAAATTTTCAGGAACCTTTGAGAATATTCAAAGAATCTATTTATGAATAATCTGGATATAAACTACAAATTATTCCATTCTTTATTATCTTCAGAGCACATTTCAAGACCATCCATTAGAAATTCTTTGCTAGTTGCTTAACAATGCTAAAACACTAGATTCAGAATGGATTCAGCTTTTGCTTAATTTGTTAGGTAAATTCAGTTTAATACTTTAGTATTTCCTACATTATACCCTGTCAAACTTCTGTCTGCCCTTCTTTTTCATATAGTTCAAATATAAAGAGGCCCACGAGAAAGCCAAAGGCAAGCAAATTGGATTTCGTAGTCTTCAGGATGATCCTAAACTGGTTCACTACATGAATGTAGCCAAAATGCAGTCAGATCGTGAATACAGAAAGGGCTATGAAGCCAGCAAGACCAGGTACCACACGCCCTTGGATATGTTCAGTGTGACGGCGGCCAAGAAATCTCAGGAGGTTGCTACCAACACCAACTACAGACAACCCTACCACAACTACACTCTGCTGCCCGATGCCATGAATGTGGAGCATTCCAAGAACGCGATGCAGATTCAAAGCGATGTATGTAACAATCAACAGATTGTTGGCATAGAATTATTCATTTCTAGTTGGCAGGAGGGAAGAACAAGAAATAGGCAATTCTACTCACTCCACCCTAAACCTGGCTAGACTCACTATAACTAGGGGTCCTCTCCAGAATTTGGAGTTTTAGGCTTTTACTCATATGAACTATATGTAGCTTCCTTTGGGGGTTACTACATACATATTTTAGAACTTTGGATGTTCTAAATAGACCCAATATATGATGTATCCTTAAAAAATAAGATTCAAATGAGTACTATATAATATGTTTTCTAGTGCAAAATTCTGTTCACTTTCACCCCAAGAAAGTTAAATTTTTAAAGGAATTATTGGGTCAGGATTTCCTGTTAGAAACCACCACAAATGTAATAGCCTTTATAATTAATTGTTTTCCAAAAGATAATAGGGAATAAAAAGCCTGTTATTCTCCCCCAACTCCTTTTTTTCCTTCTTTTTGATAATAATTGAATCATCTAGCCAAAGAAACCCATGCCCTGACTCTTTCTGAATTCAAATTTTCCTTTTATGTTGTAAAGAATCTATACAAATCCGACTTCACCAACTGGATGAAAGGGATTGGCTGGGTCCCAATAGATTCCCTAGAAGTGGAGAAGGCAAAGAAAGCAGGAGAGATTCTTAGCGAGAAGAAGTATCGCCAGCACCCTGAGAAGCTGAAGTTCACGTACTCCATGGACACAATGGAGCAAGAACTTAACAAGAGTAACAAACTGAATATGGATAAGGTAAGAACTCACCTGCTGGCCTCAGCCCCAGAACCCTCCTAGTGCTCATGCCCCTGAGCCTGGCACTGCCACTATGATCTCTGTCTGCATTTTAATCTTTCTGATGGTCCTGGTGGTGGCGGTGGTAGGAGGGGCATTCTGTAACTTTTGTCATGTCTAGAGATTCTCACTTATACTGATCCTCGGGCTGTCAACACCATGTTGAGGGTGGGACAAAACTACAAAACCTACATCATGTGAGGCTGAGGCAAGATGGTATTTGTTGTTGCAGTGGAAAAGGACTCCCTTGTGTGATCATTTTTGTCCTCAGCGTGTGCCTAGTCTCATCAGCCCCTCCTGCTATTTGGCCCATTTTCCAACATCAGAGTTAAGCTCTTCCCCATGGAGCTGTGAGTCTCTTCCCCTTGCTAGCACGCCCACACACTGGTCCTGCTGTTCAGTCACGTGCCTGCCCTTCTCGTTGTAGAGGCGCTACATTGAGAAATGGAACAAAGACAAGACCACCATTCACGTCATGCCCGATACGCCAGACATTCTACTCTCCAAAATGAACCAAATCACCATGAGTGATGTAAGTAGATGAACAACAAAAGTAGGGGAGGTGAAGTGAACTAATGCTTATGGAATGTCTGTCTTTTACATGCCAGAAATCGGGATCCCCGTTCTAACCCAAATGAAAAGATGCTGACGTTTTTCTTTTTTCTTTTCTTTTCTTTCTCTTCTCTTCTTTTTCTTTTCTTTTCTATTTGATCATTTAGAAACTGTACAAAGCTGGTTGGGAAGAAGAAAAGAAGAAAGGATATGACTTGAGGCCGGATGCCATCTCAATAAAGGCTGCAAGGGCCTCTAGAGACATTGCCAGTGATGTAAGTGCTTCCGAGGGCCTTCCTTAGGCTGAGCGGAGTTGGTGTGTTTTCAGGAGCTGCAGTCAGCTCTACCCAGGATTGGTGGGACCATCGTCCCGTGTAACACACAAGCCACATCCCTTCATTCAGTCCAAGGACCCTCTAATCATTTGTCCATTATTTAATCTAAAAAGTGACTGGGTCTTGTTAAAATAAGTTGCTTTTAAAGTATTCTAATCATTTATAGGCAATTCTAAACAAATATAGGGATGCAGCTGCAGATTTTACCTCGGAGACCCCTGACCAGGCTTTTCCTGAATTTAAAGATGCAGCACTGTGTCTGCAGCCTTTTCTGCTGGTCAGACAGCCGAGTGGGAAGAGCTGCTTTCTAAAGCGCCCTAGACAGCTTATTTCCACGTTGCTTTCATTAATTCTGAGATCATTTTCTTTCCATGGACCTACGTCTGGCACGAAATTTGAAATAAAAAGATTTTTCTCCCTGCCCCCTATGAGCTCTTTTCTTTCTAATTTTAGGGTAACTGTAAGACTCTAAACCTAAGAGCTCTTTTATTTTTAATTTTAGGGTAGCTCTAAGACTCTAAACCTATGACAAAGCTGAAGGCATCTAGTTTATTATATTCTCTCTCCTCCACTATCTTTATCACCATGTGTTTTTTCTCTCTCTACAGTTCAAATACAAGCAAGCCTACGAACAAGGCAAAGGGAAGCACATTGGCTTCCGGAGCCTGGAGGACGACCCCAAGTTGGTGCACTTCATGCAGGTGGCCAAGATGCAGTCAGACCGGGAATACAGGAAGGGCTATGAGAAATCCAAGACATCCTTCCACACGCCGGTGGACATGTTCAGTGTGGTGGCAGCCAAGAAGTCTCAGGAAGTGGCCACCAACACCAACTACAGGAATGTGATCCACACCTACAACTTGCTTCCTGATGCCATGAGCTTCGAATTGGCCAAAAACATGATGCAGATTCAAAGTGATGTACGTGGCAGCCACGCCACTTGCAGAGCGTTTACTCTGGATAATAGGCAAATCAGTAATGACCCTAAGTAGTGACATTTTGAAAACCCTGAAAGAAATTCAGGCGTAATTTCCCAATAAGGTGTTCCATTTTTTTACCTTAGGTTAAATTTATTTATTTATTTATTTTTAACAAAAAGGGATCAATTCTAGAAACGAAAGTCTTATTTTCTACCATTATGGCTGTGAGCCTTGTTGGGTGCTGGATTTGGCAATGGCAAACGAAATTTGGTTTCAGAAAGAATGTGTTGAAAGAAGTATGTCTAACCAAGAGAGTCAGAAGCATGAAAGGCTCCTGATAGAGGAGCACGAGGGAAAGCAGAACCTCAGATGGTGTGATGGCTCTTGCCTCTCACTCCCAAGCAGCATTCTTTTCACTATGTCCAGCTTTTGAGGAGGTGATGGCTGAGGCAGCTTACTAGAATGAGTGTGAGGAAGGCATAGACAGTAGAGAGCCAAGAATTCAGCCATAGAGGACATCTGGTGGCTGGAGAAAGTGAATTTAAATTATGAACCAAAGGCAGGCCCCAAGCCTGTATTTCTCTTTGGAAATGTAAAAACTGAGCTATTATCTCATATGTATAATATTACATATGTATATATAATATACCCAATAGATGTAACAAATATATATATATATATATATATATATATAAATATATATATACAGTATATATTACATATAAATATATTACATATATGAGGAGGTACTTAAGTGCCCAAATGAAAGCAGCCAAGTACACAGGTGTAGAAGAAAATGTCAGAGTTGAGGGGAGAAAAATGAAATTTATGCCAAGTACCAGTGAGGTTTCCAGTATACCTGAGGGAATTGTCACAGTGCTAACTGATCAAAGACTTACAGCAAAAGAGAGAAATGGGCTCCGTAAGTCATCTATTAACCAAGGGAACTTAAGAATTTTTGTAAGAAAGTTGGGCCTGCATAGTCACCTATCTTGAGATAATAGTAACGTGGTAAATTAATTTACTTGGTATTTTTAGCACTTTTTCTTCAGGAAGGCATTTAGAAAAACAAGTCACAAAAATATTACTGCTTATTTTTAATTTCTCATGCAAGAAAATGTATAAAAGATGAAGTTTATGGATAAAAGTAGTCGAATTTCAATATACTTATGGAATATCAAATACCCACACGTGGTTCCTGGAAGTTTTGGTTTCTTCTCCTTCTGGAACTTTTCCTCTTTTGCAGAATCAATACAAAGCCGACTTTGATGACTTCGTGAAAGGCGTTGGATGGCTCCCTCTGGGCTCCCTGGAGGCTGAGAAAAACAAGAAAGCCATGGAGATCATCAGTGAAAAGAAGTACCGCCAACACCCAGACACTTTGAAGTATTCCACATTGATGGACTCAATGAACATGGTTTTGGCTCAGAATAATGCCAAAATTATGAATGAGGTAAATCTTTCAATAATGTAGTGTTTCATCTGTATCAGAAAGAAGCCAGGCATATCTTATATTTAATCTTCAGATTTTCCTGACAGTTTTAGGGCATCATAATTAATGTTTACTCTACCTTGAAAGAGGGCCTGTAATTTTTTTAAAAATGTTTTAATAAACGCCCCCACCCAAATGTTCAATGAACCTCTCTACACCATCATGCAAATCTTGAAAAGCGTCCCCTCTAAGGTGAGTTTGGGTAGAAGTTCGAAGAGTTTGAATAAGAAGACTGACAGATAACAGCTGGGTTTTGCACCCCACCCTGCTGCCTAGCTGCTTTGATGGGATCAGAGCAGACTCCTAGATCACGTGGCAATAGCAGCATTCTGAGCCAGGACCTTCTCTGGGCAATCATGAGAGCAATCTTTCTCCACCAGTAGTTCCTTGGATTACTAATAATTCTAGCCTTTAGAAAAGCATTAGTGTATTTCTTAGCTGTTAGTCGATATCAGGACGAATAAGTACATCAACCTTGGACATCTGTTTTTAAGTTACAACTAATAACATAATTGCAGAGCGTTGGCTGTATTATGTGGATCACAATTTGCAATGCTGTTGATTAGAAAAAGGGAAAGCCCAGCCGGTGTGGCTCAGTGGTTGAGCATTGACCTAGGACCAGGAGGTCACAGTTTGATTCCCGGCCCCGGTTGCGGGCTTGATTCCTAGCAGGGGGCATGCAGGAGGCAGCTAATCAATGATTCTCTCTCATCATTGATGTTTCTAGCTCTCTCTCCCTCTCCCTTCCTTTCTGAAAGCAATAAAAATATATTTTTTAAAAATTAGAGCCCTAACCGGTTTGGCTCAGTGGATAGAGCGTTGGCCTGTGGACTGAAGGGTCCCAGGTTCGATTCCAGTCAAGGGCATGAACCTTGGTTGCAGGCACATCCCCAGTAGGGGGTGTGCAAGAGGCAGCTCATCGATGTTTCTTTCTCATCGATGTTTCTAACTCTCTATCCCTTTCTCTTCCTCTCTGTAAAAAAATCAATAAAATATATATTTTTTTAAAAATTAGAAAAAGGGAGGAAATTATTTGGACTGTAGCATTAAGCAGTTGCAGAAAATGATGGTCCTAAAGATAGAGCTGTATTTTGCTGCCTTTGAGTAAATCCCCTGGAGTCTTCTGAGGAAACAGATTCGTAAAGAAGACCAACCTCTTTGAAAGGAACTTGCCTAAAAGACAAGGCATGACTTGCAGTGCCCCTTTTAACATTTAGAATTTAAACTATTACAAGAGTACATTTATTTTTAAAATATTAAAACTTTCATTGTTTCTTCATTGTTAGTGATTACCATTTCAGAATAATGATACCAAGATGAGAATCATGGAAATAGAAAATGCTAATACTGAGAAGTATCTTGGTGATCATCAAGTTGAATCCTTTCATTGTAGTGTTGAGAAAACCATGGCCCAGCGAGGCGAAGCACTTCCCATACACAGCAGGTTAACTACTGAGTCTGGATTAGAAGCAGACTCTGATGACTAGCTATTGCTCTTTCCACTAGGACTGTGCTAATCCTACAACCACTACATGTGGCAATTTAAATTAATTAAAATGTTATATGTTTTCTCTGGCTGCTTTTGAACTACAACAGCAGAGTTGAGTAGTTAATGACAGAGATCCTCTGACCCACGAAGCCTGAGGTATTTCCTGCCTGCCCCTTTACAGGAAAAGTTTACTGATCCCTGGTCTAGAAGTTTTGTTTTTGTTTTCTTATTAAACTTGGCTAAAACAGAAATAGCATTTTTTTTTTACCAATCAGATTGCAAAGATTAAAAAGTTGTTATATAGAGTATTTGTAAGAGAGTTCATGTTAATGTAAACTTCTAATCAACATATTGTTAATATTTGTGAAAAATATTCACATGCCCAATACCCTACAGAAATCCCTATATATGTGCAAAGATACACACACACACACACACACACACACACACACACACTAATATTTTTTTGGAGGTTAGGGTCTCTAAATAGAGAGGCTGAGATGGAATTTAGAGTACAAGGCATTTTTGAGGATTCAGTACCTGTGGGAGGGAGAACCAGGCAGAAAGAGGAGTCTGACTATGAGGCCCTTGAGTGTACATAGCCTGCCAGATGTGTCCTGCGTTGGCCTGGCCATTCATACTTTGATGAGTCACTGGATGTGGCCACCAGGGAAGGGTGTGCTCTTGAGAGAGGCAGCAAACTGTGCAGCAAGTGACAGCTGGATGCTGTCTGCCAGTAGCTGGGGCAACATGTTCTAAGCCCGCCACTAAGACCATGGTGCCATGACTTGTAGAAGACTGCAAACAACACATCAAATGCTGTCAGTAGGGAATCGGTTAAGTCAATTGGGTTACACCTCCTCGTAGGATAGTAAGCTCTTTACATAAAGCAAGTTATTTTAAGAGGCTTAAAAGATCTCTAACCTATATTATTAAGTAAAAAAGGCAAGATGTAGATCATTATGTATATGTGACCTCATTTATATTTTAAAAGGACTATATGTGGGCTTTAATATGCCTAGAAAATTTTAGAATGCAGATTCGATTTCCAGGCTGTCCAATAAGAGGATAAGACATCCATCTTTTCTATCCTACATCCTCTGCATTATCTTGTTGAAATGAGCACCTTTTTATTTAAATTTTATAAAAATAAGATCTTGCTAATAAAAATACATAAAATATTGATATTTATGTACAATGATATGTATGTACTAAGCAAGCCTCCTTGTAAGAAATTGACTTCCGCTGGGTTTTGTTGGTTTATTTGTTTGTTTGTTTTACTCTCTAGCACCTCTACAAACAAGCATGGGAGGCTGACAAGACCAAAGTCCACATCATGCCCGATATCCCCCAGATTATTTTGGCAAAGGCAAATGCAGTTAACATGAGCGATGTAAGTACATTACCCCTGTTGTCATCTTTCTTTCCTGCCTATTTGAAGCAGTAAAAATGAATTAATTAATTAATATGCCTTAATTATAAGAGTAAATGTTTTGAAAGTAAAAGTGGGAATCCAAAAATGAGAATCTTTCTCTGTCTTGCTTTGCAAACTGTGGATGGGACTCAGGCCCAGCAATTGAAATTTGAAGGGCAGGTCCATTTTTTTGTGGGGGCAGGTCCTCCTTCTCAAACTAAGATACTTGGCAAGAAGAGAAGCACTTGGGGGCCAGGAGAAGAGAAAAAGGAAGTGAGAATCCTAGGACTTCATTCTTAGAATCCGTCCACCAAGCTTTTGAGATGGTTCTAAAGAAGGGATCTGCGGAAAGTTAAATGGAAAGGGAAGATGCACATTTTGAAGAATTAGGGCAAGCCTCATAAGAAGAAATGTATAACACTTAATGTCAGAAAATGCATGGGTGATTTATTTCACTTCCTTTCTCATCCTAACCATAGTTGCTAGGAAATCCTCTAATTCTGCCAGGTTTTTTTTTTTTTCTTTTCTTTGTTTGAATTACATAGGGATTTGAAATTACTGACTTATTCTTGGGTTGTAGAGTCCACACAATTATATAAATAAAAATATCAACTGCGAAACAATGAAATTTTTTTAATGTAAGAATGTGGCTGTTTTGTAGTCATCCCTGGACTCTTATTTGATAAAATGCATCAATAAGAATCTACTGGGCTTTCACATTTTTTTTTCTATCTAAATTTTTTCTATTTTTTTTTTCTTTATTGATTAAGGTATTACATATGTGTCCTTATCCCTCATCATCCCCCTCCCACTCATATTTTTAAAAAGCATATTTATAACTTAATAGAGACGGAGAACTTTTACTTTTTCTGGTAGTTTCTTTTTTCTTTTTCTTTTTTTTTCTGGTAGGTTCTTGAAGATATGTATGAGCTTATAATTGATTTTTTTCCAAACACAGTTATGTTATTTGTGAGAACATTTAGCCATTGATGCACCAGTAAAACATTCTGTTCAAAAATAAAAAAATAAAAACAATGCTAGTTTACTTTTTAAAAATAAATCTAGGCTTTCCTATTTATAAGGAAACTATTCCCTTGCCTCTCTTTGCAGAAACTCTACAAACTTTCCATGGAAGAGTCTAAAAAGAAAGGCTACGATCTCAGAACTGATGCCATTTCTATCAAAGCTGCCAAGGCCTCAAGAGATATTGCAAGTGATGTAAGTCTGAAGGAGAGCAGTCACCTGGCTGGGGGGTTCTAATCTACCAAAATAATAACGGCTCAGTTCTGGAAAGACTGAGTGGATAGAATAGGGGGGTGGGGATGTGCCTGCTAACAATAGCCTCATTCTATTCTGTGAATGCCTCTTAGCTTTGCTCTTTTGTTTTCTCTGGTATTTCTGAAAGAAAAAAAAAATCCCTAAGTCACCAAGGCTATGGCCTGTAGAAATCCAAAGACTTGTACTGTTCTTGCCTCTTAGGATCTGTCTTCCTAACAGGATGTCTCATGAAGTGGTGTGCTGGGGGTGCTGATGACAACTGATGGTTAAATAATCGGGAATTGTGCAAACCGGTTATTAAACTGTTGGTAGTTTGACATCAGCCACAGTGGGAGTATTTACATCACAGAAATGGACAAAGACGACAACTTAGGGTTTTTTCCCCTGGGGAGCTGGTGTGCCAGTGCACCACTGCCATAATATAAGCTTTGTGAAACTCAGTTCTTTCATTTGGTTGTTTGTCATAGAAATCCACTCATAGTGAGTACTGAACGATTTGGGGTAGTGGGAGAAGCACATTTCAGAGCACTCTTTCCTTCGCCACCCCCCAGTTATCCTTTCTCTTTCCTCTGTCGCTGTTCTCCATCTCTCCTTTCCTCTCATTTGCTATACTCTCTTACTAACTGTAGACCTCTTCAACACTAACAGCAGAATATGTGTGGAAGTCAGTATGGTGTTTCATCATAAAATATGGCTTCTAATCCTTAGTGACCTTCTAAGTCCCTCACCTCTGGCTCTTAGCTTACTCATCCATAAAATGGGGGCAATAACTTTACTATCTACCTGGTAAGGTAGGGTTATATCAAGTTGTACAAATAAATGTGAAAAATGTGTTTTGTGAACTGTAGAATTCTATACAAGTATTACTTGTTATGAAATACAGAATGTTGACACTAGAATGATTTGAATTGCTCTGAATAAATGTTCAAATTTTCTTCACAGTATAAATATAAATATAACTATGAAAAGGAGAGGGGGAAAATGGTTGGTTTCCGCAGTCTTGAGGACGATCCCAAGTTAGTCCATTCCATGCAAGTGGCTAAGATGCAATCTGATCGGGAGTACAAGAAAAACTATGAGAAGACCAAGACCAGCTACCACACCCCTCCCAACATGCTCAGTGTCACAGCCGCCAGGGATGCCCAAGCCAACATCACCAACACCAACTATAAGCACCTGATCCACAAGTACATCCTCCTTCCAGATGCCATGAACATCCAGCTGAGCAAGAATATGAATCACATACAGAGTGACGTAAGGCTTTCTCCTTCCTGGGCGAAGGATTGCTAGCATGGGGAGGGATCACGGTCTTCTATGCCACACTTCGTGTCTAAATTGGTAAGGTAAAGTAGATCTGCCTCTTGTCTTTATAGAATGAATATAAGCAGGACTACAACGAATGGTACAAAGGGCTTGGCTGGAGTCCAGCTGGTTCCCTAGAAGTGGAGAAGGCCAAGAAAGCAACTGAGTATGCCAGTGATCAGAAATACCGCCAGCACCCTAGCACTTTCCAGTTTAAGAAGCTGACTGACTCCATGGACATGGTTCTTGCCAAGCAGAATGCGCTTACCATGAACAAGGTAGACGAAACAGCCATCCTTCCATACAGTCCCGAGTGAGGCGGGGCTAGCAGCCTCTGGTTCTAGTTTGGGATGTTTGATTCTGGTTCACCACTACTGAGCAGTGCAGGCAGTTCCAGAGTGCTCCCCTACACCATTTTCTTCTGCTGCCTACCCCTTATTTTTATTTCTCCTGCCCTTCTAATTAAGTTAGAAATTATTTTTAAAATTATTACATCTTAAGTATTTTTTATTTATCATAGAAGAAAACATTTAAAAGGTTATGTTTTAAAATCTGAGTTTGGTTTTGGTGTCTTCTCTGAATTATATGCTACTTTAGTTACTAAATTAATTTAATTTAATTCAAATACTCTGCTACGTTTTTTGTTTTTTTTTCTTTCTGGTTTGTTCTAAAAGTTATTCAAATTTCAAATGCCTTTTGTTTTTTAACTTCCCAGCACTTATACACTGTTGATTGGAACAAAGATAAAACCAAGATTCATTTGATGCCCGATACACCGGATATTTTACAAGCCAAGCAGAATCAAGCAATATACAGTCAGGTAAAGTTTCTAAAAAGTGGGCTCAAAATTAATTAAACTTATTAAGTGAAGTAATGGTAAGTAACTGATGTAAATAAATGCTAAAGCATGGGAAATGAATGACACAAACTGGCTAGCCTAGGGATGTTGCAAAATGTGGGTAAAAGCAAGAGCTTCAGTCACGACTGTATGCTCCATGGAGGCAAGCGCTGGACCTGTTTTGCTTTTCTCGGTACTTACAGTGTTTGGCAGAGAGTAGGAAATCAGTAAATAATTATTGAAAGAAAATATTGTATCAAACCGAACTGGTATGAGTTTTGGGTTTGCTATGTATAAGTTGTATAAAATTGGATCTAAACCTTAGTTTCCTCATCCCTAAAACTGGGACCATAAAAGTGCCTATGCGTTGAATTGCTGTGAGGGCCAGCGAGAAATTCCACGTAAGGCTCTCAGCACAGTGCCTGGTACAGAGTGCTGAATGGCTTTCAGCGGTTTTTATTATTATCCAGTTTTCACACACATGCTTCCATTCCATGAATTTGACTCAGAAAGGTTAACTCATTTATTGCACCTTACAAAAGACATTTCATCATCTATTAGTTTTATCACTTAGATAATTAATATTTTGTCACCTGACTTTTTTTATTTTAACATCTGTGTTCAAAATATGAGTACATAGCATGGGAAAGTTACCTGATATATCTGATCTATACCCATAAGTGTGTGAACAGAAAATACCATATTCACTTATACCTGGGGAGGAGGGGTATCTCAGAGCCAAAAAAACTGAAGCCAGAACATGTGATGCTTAGTCAGTGCCCTATTAAACAGCTTGTTTTGTTTTTGTCCCTATCTTTAGAGAGAAAGTAGATGATGTTAGGTTTATCCAGATCTCTATTTATTCTCTAGGTAAATTTCAGGAATCTGCTGGGGTTTTAATATACACTGAATATTAAATAATTTCTTTGATTTTCAGAAACTCTATAAACTTGGATGGGAAGAAGCTCTGAAGAAAGGCTATGATCTCCCAGTTGATGCAATTTCTGTACAGCTGGCCAAATCTTCGAGAGACATTGCTAGTGATGTAAGTACTACTCTGACTTCCATAAGGATGTATTTTTATCGTTAGTGCTTCATTTTGTTAATCCCAAGAGTTAATCACACAAAAATCAGAGGACCTTGGCTGTAGAGAGTAAATTACCAGAATTTCATAGGGAAGCACAACCTCTTAATCTAAACCTTTAAAATCAGACAAAACAAGAAATTGGTTTGGAGAGAAAGACTTTCTAAAGACAGAATCTAACAATAAATTCTAGGAATATAAAATAAGAGTCTCCCTAATTCAATTAATCTGTGGCACTCCAGAAGTGTTGGGAACCTAATTAGATAATGTATTATTGCCTAATTTCTGGCTTGAAGGTCAACACCTCATGAAAATGAATCAATAAGGTGAAGAAAGTAGAGCAATAATGGCAATAATGATGATTGTATGTTCCCCAGAACATAAACTCATTTTCATTTAATGTTATGTGCTCCCCATAAGGTAAAGATAGTTTAGGAACTGAAGAAATGCATCAGTGATTTTCTAACAATGCAACATTTGGTAGTACCTGTTTTCTTTTCATGTGAACCTATGGTTAGGAACTTTTGAAATCTTACCCCAAAATTAAATTAACTATAAGTGAACTTTGCCAACATTGTAGAGATTATATCTCCTTTCGGTTTCAAATGGTTCTGTATTTATGAAACTTAAGAAAATTAAAGCTATTTTTATAAATACTTAATAAATTAAAACCATAGAAGTTAGAGTTAGAAGATAACTTAAAGGTTATTTAATCCAATCTACCCACTCAATGCCTTACCTTCTCTCCATCTCTAACATGTGGCCATCCAGTCTGTGAATACTTGCAAAATATAAGAATTTTTGTGTCCATTTCCTTGTTGGATCATCTGGAATTGTTATTATACATTATCTTACATGGAACTTAACTATGTTACCCATCAGCTCTAGTTCTGTGTTCTAGAAACACCACAAAGTAGCTTATTTCCTCTTCCACCTGATATCTCTTCAAACATTTGAAGTTTCTTACTTATTCTCCTTTGATTTTAGTTTTATAATTCCTTCAATCTCCTGATCATTCTACTTGTGATTTACTCTGTTTTTTAAAAACCCCTCTCAAAAGAGAGTGCCTAAACCTTGGTGTTGTCTTCATGTTACAGGAGGTGAGACAAGAGTAAATGAGCTCCTGACTTGCCTTTGTGTCTCTACAGAATCTGTGATGCTACTTTTTTATAAGCAGTTTTGTTAGATTGCCCACATAGAGCTTAGAGTCAACTTGAACTCCTGATTATTTTTAATATACATAACCATGAAGCTGGGTGTCAAGAGAGAGTAGAATCTACTTCCATAAGGTGTAATATGCGCTCAGCATCTAATACTATATAAATGCTGCTATTATCTCTATTATCATTATTGTTATCGTCATCTGGTGCTAATGTGATTTTCCCAATTGAATCTAAATACTGGATTTCACTTTTACTTTCTTAAATTTATGTAGTTCATTTTGATCCACGTTGGCAATATGTTGAGATCATGTAGAATTTTTTTTTCTAATCTAATGTATTTAGCTGTTTTTAGCTCTATGTGCATTAAGAAATGGATCCTGAACAGGACAAATTTATATGACATAACCATACGGTGAGTCACTAAAAGTCCTGGTGCTTAATTAATCTACACTATTAGGTCATTCATCAAGTCATGAATCTTCCTAAATTTTGCCATTCAGCCCATACTTTCCCATTATTCCATAAGGATATCATAAGTGCTTTATCAAACACTACCCTAAAGTCAGCATACACAATGTATTGGAATTAATTTCTCACTGCAACCTCTCCAGGTATTCAATTACATTACATTTCTTTGAAAGTCTCTGCTTAAGTTTTTACACTTCTTACTACGTTAACGTAGGCATACCATCTCTCATTTCAGTTTTCTAAAACAAACATACAACCAAAGCAAACTGAACTTGACCTCTGTTTATGTTACTAAAAGGACTGTTTCCTCTTATTTCAGTTTAAATATAAACAAGGCTACCGCAAACAACTCGGCCACCATATTGGATTCCGGAGTCTGCAAGATGATCCAAAGCTTGTGCTGTCCATGAACGTAGCCAAAATGCAGAGTGACAGGGAGTACAAGAAGGACTTTGAGAAGTGGAAGACCAAGTACACCAGCCCCGTGGACATGCTGGGGGTGGTGCTGGCCAAGAAGTGCCAGGCCTTGGTCAGCGACGTGGACTACAAGAACTACCTGCACCAGTGGACGTGCCTGCCCGACCAGAATGATGTCATCCAAGCTAAAAAAGTTTATGAAATACAGAGTGAGGTCAGCTTCTATTAAATCTAATCGTTTATATATGACTTCCTATCTCAAAGGAGAGGCCATTTAGTTGCAGAGAGACAGACACTAGAAAGAGGAGTTATTACTGAATATCCAAAACACTTCTGCTTGTGAACGCACAGACTCACTTGAGTCAAGGGCCCAGAGGAGGATGGGATTTTGAGGCTTGCTTTGTTTTTTCGCAGAATCTGTATAAGTCTGACCTCGAGTGGCTGAGAGGCATAGGATGGAGTCCCCTGGGTTCTTTGGAGGCAGAAAAGAACAAGCGGGCCTCGGAAATCATCAGTGAGAAGAAGTATCGCCAGCCTGCAGACAAAAACAAGTTCACCAGCATTCCTGATGCCATGGACGTAGTTCTGGCAAAGACCAATGCCAAAAATAGGAGTGATGTGAGTATAATTCTTTGGAAATAAATGAAATAACTTATAGTGCCTGATACTTGGTAGGTGTTCAATATAACAGCAGCACATCACACAGATAGCACAACACAGCATAATGTTTTATATTTAGTTGCTTCATTTGAATTATCAACTACCCCACACTGGATCGTGAAAAAATGGGTATCAATTTTTGTGCCCCAAAGCTTGTTTGTTCATTTATTCAAAGTGTAATGAGAAAACTACAAAACGTACTTTTTTTTCTTTGAAACTTGAGTGCATTTAAACCCCAGATTTTATTGTTGTTTGCTGTTATTGGGGTATAGTCTATAAGAGAGATAGCCTCAGTACCTTACACAACAGATACAATGGAAATGTTATAAAGAGTTTATTTTCTTCCCGATAATTATAATGCATTTTGTTTAGCTGAGTCATACATAAACATTTATATATAAATGTATGTGTGTGTGTGTGTATGTGTATACATATATACATATGTATGTATATATATATATATATATATATATATATATATTCCATCTTTAACTTCCTTCTCCAGTACTGACACCAGTAGCTGGCATATACTAGGTGCTCAATAAATATATAGTGAATAAAATAAAGGAAAGATAGCAGTATAGAGTAATTCTAAAGTATAACCCTGAAAATTATGGTAAGTTGAATTATGTGCACTGAGATTCTGGAACTGGTAAGAAAATTTAAATTAATACAGAATAATAACCATTTGGGTCTTAGAAGAATCTAAATATATATAATATGCCATATATTTTACATGTCAGACATATTAGTTTTCAAATAATATATATAAGCTCATAATCAGCTTATAGTAAACATTTGATAAACTGTAGCTCCTCTCTTCCTATTCTACCTCTCACAGATTTCTTGCAATTTTGGTTTCCAAATGTATAGTAAATGCTGACATGTCAGCTTTATCATGAATGTTCATGCTTTTTTTATGATAGAAATTTTAATCCAACTAGCTGGCTCATAAAGCAACGAAATTATGGAAAATATTTCCCCCTTAGAATCCAAGTTTCTTTTTTCTCCATGAAACAGGCCTGTTTACTAAGCTCTGAGCTGATAAGGTGGCCAAGAGAAAAACCCTGGGTCCTGAAATTTATCAACATCAATGCCTCAGGACAGGCTTGTCAACAGTGTGCCCTGGTTACAGAAATGCCGAGCTGTTACTCCCCTCAGGTCTCAGGAGAGGGGCCCTGCTGTCTCTCCTTTTGAGTAGACCAATACATCTACCTCTGAATAAACAAATATTAGCATTTTCTCTGTTTTCCATGGAGTAGAAGTGACACATGCCATTAAACATCCTGCCCAACTTAAAGGTTCTCAACCAGGGACAATTGTGTCACACAGGGACATTTGGCAACACCTAAAGACCTTTTTGGTTGTGACAATTTGAGGGTGGCATGCTACTGGCATCTAGTGGATAGAAGACAGATATGCTGCAAACATCTCAGAATGTATGGGACAGCCCCTTCCCGGACGCACCCCTACAAAGAATCATCCAGGATACAACACTCATAGCTCAGGTTGAGAAACTCTGATCTTAATCAGAAAGGTTAGCACAGAACCAGGAAAAAATGTATATGGAAATTCACAGGCTGGCTTGGTTTTTGCCCTGAAGGTCTTAATTTGCTTCTCTGGGTTATATGGACTGGAGTAAGCATGCTCAGGAAGGAGAAAAGTGCCAACCCCACACACTCCATTCTGCGTGCCTCGAAGGGAAATTCATAAGTCCAAGGAATCAATGATACTTTCAAAATTTTTATATTGAAATAATTTCAGGCATACAGAAAAGTTGCAAAAATAGTATAAAATAATTTTACAAATGCTTTTTTTTTTGCTTTCTCCCTTTCCTCTTTCTTTCATCTTCACCATGCCACTCTATAACTAAATACTTCATTGTGTGTTTCCTGAAAAAAAGAACATTCGAAAGAACATAACCACAGTGCAATGATCCAGATCAGGAAATTAATGTTGAAACAATACTAGTCTACAGAATTTATTCAATTTCACCACTAATGTTCTTTAGACAAAATTTTTAAAAATTTCTGATCCAGTATCCACATATTGAATTCACGTGTCACGTCTTTAGTCTTCTTGAAGATGGACTTGTTCCTCACTATTTGTTTTGTAAGTCCTTGACATCTGAGAAGAGCACAAGCCAGTTATTTTATAGAATTACCCTTAATTTGGGTTTATATTAGATTCAAGTTTTGTATTTTTATAGGATAACACATGTTGTATTCTCCTCCATGCATTATACCAGGAGATACATGGCATCAATTTGTCCCTTTACTGATATTTAAACTTTGATCACTTGTTTAAAATGGTGTCTCCAAGTTTCTCCACTGTCATTACTGTTTTATACTTTGTAATTTATGAGTATGTAGAAAGGTTTTCTGACAATGTTAACATCCTAGTTTTAGTAAATCAGTAAGATTTTTGTTTGGATCCCTTTATCTTCTGTGAAGAAAGACACAGAGAATGGCTCTGGGACGTACAAGGATTTTTGATAAGTTCTCATATAAAATCTTTTTGGGAATCCTGCCCCCCTTCAAACAATTATGGGGTATGACTATCTATATTAATAAAAGGGTAATATGCTAATTAGACCGGATGTCTTCCAGATAAAGCCACAGTGGCAGGGGCCAAGGCAGAGGAGGTTAGGGGTGATTAGGCTGGCAGGGGAGCAGTTAGGGGGCAATCAGGTTGGCAGGGGAGCAGTTAGAGGGCGATCAGGCCAGCAAGCGAGAGCAGTTAGGGGTGATCAGGCAGGTAGGGGAGCAGTTAGAGGCATCAGGCAGGTAGGGGAGCAGTTAGAGGCATCAGGCAGGCAGGCAGAGTGGTTAGGGTCAATTAGGCAGGCAGGCAGGCAGAGGGGTTAGGGGCAATCAGGCAGGCAGGCAGGTGAGCAGGTAGGAGCTGCGGTCCCGGATTTAGAGAGGGATGTCTGACTGCAGGATTGGGCCTAAACCAGCAGTCAGACATCCCTCGAGGGGTCCCGGATTGGAGAGGGTGCAGGCCAGGCTGAGGGACCTCTCACCCCCCTCCCGTGCATGAATTTCATGCACCAGGCCTCTAGTAAATAATAAACCACAGAGGAAATGAGACTCCATAATTTCTAGACATACCGGGACTATGTCATCTTTTGAGAAAGCAAGGGCAGTCTCCCAATGAAACACTGAGGGAGACTTTTACAGTCTGACAGATGGGGAATTGCTGCTCCATTTGATGATCTTGGCAAAGGCTCCCATTACTTGGGGTGATTTCTTATAGGCAGGGTTATCTGTAACTTGGAAGAGGTAATCCATAATCTCTCTTTTGAAAGGCAATTATGTCCCAGATAAATCAAGAAATACTGGAGCTGTTTTCTGTGTATGCTATCTGCTTATGCTATCAGTCATAAGGCTTAATTCAGATGAATTCAGTAATCCTGTTTGAAGTTAACTATGTCATTCACTAATCTAACAACACCACTGAAAAACTCTTATTTCTCATTTTAGAGACTTTATAGAGAAGCTTGGGACAAGGACAAGACTCAAGTCCACATCATGCCGGATACACCTGACATTATTCTGGCTAAAGCAAACTTAATCAACACAAGTGATGTGAGTTTCCAATTCAGCATGTGTTTTCAGAAAGTTCATTTTAATTGGTTCTAAGGCAGTAAATTTATTTGGAAGTTATTTTGAATGCCTGAATTATTTTCATTAATGAACTACATGTGACTTAGATTCCTCATTTAGTGGCTTTTAGCTTGAACATCAACATAATTGGTACTCCCTATCTCAGGCAGAGTGGGAATGTGTGCTGTCTGTTCTTTGTAGTCCATCATTACATATATGGTCATAATGTAATGGTTTATATCACTCTCCCCACATCCATAGGAGCTCCTTGGGGGCACAGAGACAATTACTATTGGATCTGCGGTGCTTCACTAGTATAGTGCCTGACACACACAAAATTCAATGAAATTGCAAATGAATGAGCATAAAAAACTCATGCAGGACAATTTCATTTTTATTTATATTGTCAACATAGCATAACCTCCTGAAGTTTTTAGACATAAAAATTAAATACGTTAACGACAAATTCTAAAGTCTAATAAAAAGACTTTAATATGTAAAGTGTTAAAGAAATGCCACAAAGAGAAAACTATCTATATACATAAAAACCTAAGTGACCGGCTGACCGGTGGTAGCTATGATGCACACTGGCCAGAGGGCAGACGCTCAACGCAGAAGCAGAAACCACAGGCATGGAATCATGGAACAGAGTGATGAATCTCAGAGGGAAGGGGGGAGGGGGAGGGCAGGAAGAGATTAACCAAAGATCTTATATGCATTCTAGAGGCCTGGTGCACGGATTCGTGCACCAGTGGGGTCCCTCGGCCTGGCCTGTGCCCTCTCGCAATCCGGGACCCCTTGGGGGATGTTGGAGAGCCCATTTCAGCCTGATCTCCGCACGCCAGGCCAAGGGACCCACCAGTGCACGAGTCCATGCATGAGGCCTCTAGTATATACATAAACACAAATCCAAGATCAATAGGCATTTTAAACAATCTGGTTTCTGGATAAAGTGCATTAAATGGCATTCTCAATTATGTAACAGAACTGAAGAAACACATCATTTCACTTAAGCTTTTCAAATTCAATATTTAAAGTTCCCTCAAAAACTCTTACATTTAAAAATTATGAAGGACTTTGTTTCATACCTACAGATGTAATCCTATGCTGGATGACCTTATACTGTGAAATAGATGCTACTAGTATATCCCAATGCTGTAGCTACACAGAAGAGACAACTCACTAGGCATGATTTTTGCCCCACTAGAGGTGTTAGATGAAAAAGCATTAAATGACATTCTCATATATTGCTCTTTTCTAACAAAAACTTCTAATGAAACACTTTAAGTTAATTGGAAAACAGCACCTAAATGGTATTTAATTTCATTTCTCTACCAATTTACTTCTGCATCATTCTCATAAGCATTTGAAAGGAGCTGGCATTTGATTTTGTTGATCTAGGTAATTGAAGAGCTTTGAAGTTTAAAACAGCATCATTAGCAATCCATGGGCATAATTTCCCATTGCATTTGAGTATTCTAGAGCACAGATACTATTCCCATGGACTCTTAAAAGATTTAGCACATTGGATTCATTAGGCTTCCGTTGTTTATTTGCCAAAGTGATCTTCATCTTTTGACAGAAACTCTACCGAATGGGTTATGAGGAGCTGAAGAAAAAAGGCTACGATCTGCCCCTTGATGCCATATCAGTCAAAGCAGCGAAAGCATCCCGAGAAATTGCCAGTGAAGTAAGACTTTATCCCAATTATATTGATTTGATTGCAGTGTGTCATTTCTGAGCAGCCTCAACTTCAATTTAAATTGAACAAAATCTTTCAATGAGTAACCAATTAAAACAGAGTGAAATGATTCGAGATGCAGAGTGGGATGAAGATAGCTCAAGGATTCATTTATTATGCATGAAGTTTGAACTGGATTTAGCCTTTAATCTTTCCTATCAAAAGAACGTATATCTGTGGCTCTTTAGGCTTAGTGAAATATTTGCAGTTAATGTGCTTTGTAATTTGCCACAAAGGTGGCAATATAAGTTAATGTCTAAAAAGATGAGACTTTTTTTTCCCCTTTAGTACAAGTACAAGGAAGGCTTTCGCAAGCAGCTTGGCCACCACATTGGAGCCCGAAACATTAAAGACGACCCCAAGATGATGTGGTCCATGCATGTGGCCAAGATCCAGAGTGACAGGGAGTACAAGAAGGACTTTGAGAAGTCGAAGACCAGGTACAGCAGCCCCGTGGACATGCTGGGGGTGGTGCTGGCCAAGAAGTGCCAGACCTTGGTCAGCGACGTGGACTACAAGAACTACCTGCACCAGTGGACGTGCCTGCCCGACCAAAATGATGTCATTCATGCTCGGCAGGCCTATGACCTCCAGAGTGATGTGAGTCTAAGATTTTCCTTCGCTAACAAAACACCACATATGCTTTCCTAAGTGTCAAGTTCCCCCAAAGTGAAGGGAGTTGAGTTTATACAAATTCCCTGGACTAATGCCCACACTCTATCCAGGCACCCAAATATTATCCCACAAAGAAAGAGCCAGCAAAGTCCCAACTGTTTTGGTAGAAGCCTCTACATTGCTGACCCAGAAGAGTTGGATCTTTCTATATATGTTGCTGTTTAAAATGTTTTTCAAAATATTGCTTCAAATTTGAATATTTTGTTGACTCACAAGATGTACAAAAAATTTTTAATTTACCATGAATTCAAGCATTGAAATGTATACTATACTATACTATACTATACTATACTATACTATACTATACTATACTATAATTTTAGGGGCATATTATTATGTTTAGTGATTTGTCACTTACAATTTCAGAATTTGTACAAGGCCGACCTTCAGTGGCTAAAAGGCATTGGCTGGTTACCTAGTGGTTCTCTTGAGGATGAGAAGAACAAGAGAGCTATGCAGATTTTGAGTGAGCATGTTTACCGTCAACACCCAGATAAGTTCAAGTTTACCAGCCTTATGGACTCCATGCCAATGGTTTTGGCAAAAAACAATGCTATTACCATGAACCATGTAAGTTTTTTCTTTTCTTGGGAGGAGTATTAATTGTGTGTGTGTGTGTGTGTGTGTGTGTGTGTGTGTGTTTGCGCGTGTGTGAATATAAACACTGAAATCTGTTTCTATAAAAGAAATATCATATTCAATTATTTGCTTTGTATTAAAGTGTGTTTTTTTAAGTGAGTGTTATGCTTTTGCTGACATGAGACATCTGGACCTGAAGGTGTCACGAATACCAGCTCACAGGGCAGACTCTCTGTACTCTGGTGAACCAGATTAGTTGTATGTATCTATTCATTACTGGTTTGCAATAGTCCTGTCTTTTTTTGTTTGTTTTAGCGCCTCTATACCGAAGCTTGGGATAAAGATAAAACCAGTATCCACATTATGCCAGACACCCCTGAAGTTTTACTAGCTAAGCAAAACAAAATAAATTACAGTGAGGTAAGCAATATAATTATGGTGCATGATACATTTTCCTTACACTGCACTTTATAAATCAAACTTATGATGATTTATTTCTATTTTAGAAACTATATAAACTTGGCCTAGAAGAAGCCAAGAAGAAAGGCTATGATATGCGGCTAGATGCTATTCCCATCAGGGCGGCCAAGGCCTCCAGAGACATTGCAAGTGAAGTAAGTGCACCTGAAAAGTTCTTCGCCTTAGCTTTGGCTCAAAGATTTCTTTTTTCTTCTTTCCTGAATACATGGTAGAGCAATTAATCTATGAGGTTAAAGTTCTTGAGAACAGGTTTTTTTCTCAATAAATAGTTTAAAATAATGGTAATGAAATTCTTGACACAAAGGCTAATTCCTAGTTATGTCTGAATTCATAGCAACATGCATTTCAAAATATTGTCTATTTCCTGCTGAATAAAAGCATTGGGTATTTGACTATAGTTCAGACATCCATTTGGCTTTTCCACGTGATGTATTCATATATATAACCACACTCACTGTAGGATTCCTTCAACACCTAACCCATGCCCTATGAACCAATGAACATATAAGGGCTGAATAAATGGGACACATTATTTTATTCAAAGTCCAGCCATTCATATGGACCATATATTTGGCTCTGCATCCAGTGGTTGGCTATGGATATTTATTTTCTTTAAAACATAAATTTGCTCAAAATATTTTTTATTTATTTCCAAAATATGGGAAGTAACTATCAGAACTCAAATATAAGTGTTCAACAATCACAGAAAGGTTAAAAGTATTAATATATACCAGTATAATGTCTGTTACCATTAAAATTCATATTTATAGAGAATATTTAATGATGCAGAGAAATTCTTATATGATAATTGAAAAAGCAAGCACAAACCCATGTACAGTATGATTCCTATTTTAATCTTATTCTCTCTCACACACACACATATACACGCACACCACAAAAAGCAGTATTTTTCAGTGGTTATCACAGAATGGCAGAATAATGTCTTCGTTTTTATTTTATTTTTTGTATACATATATATGCTTTATTTTCCAAATGGTTTACAAGATGCATATTTATGTAGTTAGGTCAAATCATTATCTTTTAAAGAATAGAAAAATGTGGCCTTAGTAATTGCTTTTTACTTAAGTTAAAATAGGTGACTATCAGGATTTTTTTCTTCTTCTAGTTCAAGTACAAGGAAGGCTATCGTAAGCAGCTCGGCCACCACATTGGAGCTCGGAACATCAAGGACGACCCCAAGATGATGTGGTCCATGCATGTGGCCAAGATCCAGAGTGACAGGGAGTACAAGAAGGACTTTGAGAAGTGGAAGACCAAGTACAGCAGCCCCGTGGACATGCTGGGGGTGGTGCTGGCCAAGAAGTGCCAGACCTTGGTCAGCGACGTGGACTACAAGAACTACCTGCACCAGTGGACGTGCCTGCCCGACCAGAACGACGTCATCCACGCTCGGCAGGCCTATGAAATCCAGAGCGACGTGAGTACTTGAGGACCATAAAGACATGCGAAGGTGGGAAATCAGTGAACTCACACTCCTTGGAGAAGGTAGCAATAGGTGGCACCAAATTCACCAGCCCCTGCAAAGGGGGGAATAGCATCTCTTTTCCCCTTGTGTTAATTGTTTAACCCTCCAGACCAAAAAGAAATATTGTCTACTATATTTTCAAGAATGCTCTTACTTTATTTCATATCCTTTAGATGAAAACTTTTCCCAATGAAGATAAACATTTATTGACTATTTGTGTCAACAGAATATGTACAAGTCAGATCTTCAGTGGATGAGAGGCATCGGCTGGGTTCCCATTGGCTCTTTGGATGTGGAAAAATGCAAAAGGGCAACTGAAATTTTGAGTGATAAAATCTACCGCCAGCATCCAGACCAATTTAGATTTACCAGTGTGACTGATTCTCTGGAACAAGTGTTGGCCAAGAACAATGCCATCACCATGAACAAGGTGAGGCTTCAAAATTCAGGGAATCAAGGTAGGACTTCTAAAGCTGAATTAAAGAAAAAGAAGCATAGTCAAGGAAAGAAAGAGAGCAGTGAGCAACAAAAAATATCTATCTATCTATCTAAAATATCAATCTGATATGTTATTTCTAATATTTATTTTAGTAATTGTTTTATGTTTTTTTATAAAATGGCATATATTTATGGAAATCATCTTTGCATAAAAGATAGTCTCAATTTCCTTTTGTTAAATTGTATTTCATATTATTAGAAATATCTATTTTACTATGAGCTGATTACTTCACTTGAGAAATATATATAAAATACATAATGTAAAAAATGCATAGCCTTTTGTTATGTTTGTTTATAAAGTTCTTATGGGCCCTGAAATTTCTGCTAATTATACACTGACTTTTCCCCCTGATGACATTAAGTATTTTCTTTGATAGCGTTTATACACAGAAGCCTGGGACAAAGACAAGACCCAGATCCACATCATGCCGGACACCCCAGAAATTACATTGGCAAGAATGAACAAAATCAACTACAGTGAGGTGGGAGCAGATGCTAATTCCGTAACATTTGCATGATGTTTCTTGCTTCAATTCATCTATTCCTCGGGGATGTAATACTAAAGGACAACTTTATAAAGAATCTCTTTTTGCTCCATGTGAATAGCAACTCTTGCATTTCTCAGTCACCATCCTAAACATCAAACTTCAAGTAATACAAATTACATTTTAGGAAGTACAAATTATAAGAACTAATGATTTAAGCAATAACCATAAGATTAATTAGACCTTTTATTAATTTTTTTAAGTTATGAAATTAGCAATAGACCAAATATACACTTATTTCATCCTTGTGCTGTATAGCTGTGCTAAACATATTTCCCTATGTAATATATTTTTCCTAAATTATAGTTGAGGATCAAAATTTAAGATTTTTGAGTCAAGGACAAAAATCACAGTCGTAGTACCAAATAACACAGAGAAGGAGAGAAACAGAGGCAGAGAGGACCTGGCAGTGTACGTATTAGCAAGCCCATTATCTTTTCACCTTCTGTGAGCATAGGGCCATGTACCATCACGGAAGCGCCTATGTTTAGGCTGAGAGGTCAGCCTCTCCTAGTACAGGAGTCCCCACCCGATAGGTTGTCATCCTGCTTTTGCTTAAATGTTCTCAGTGAAAAGAAGTTTATCTCATAAGTCATTTCCACTTGTTCTGGAAAATTCCATTAGAAGGTGCTTCTGATGTATCAACTCAAGATTTCTTTGTGCAGACACACATAGTCCTCTGAGGCTATGCAGAACCAATCTGTGCCAACTCCATGGAGAGGCCGATAGCAACTATGGTACCTCCCCTGCCACCTCACCCCAGGTTCTCATCTAATCCAAACATCCCAAGTGCCTGGGCATTGCTCACATGACATCTCTGCTAGAACATGACTCTCAGAACAAACAAAATTCTGCAAGTGAGGAATGATCAGTGTAGACTACAGTTGATGTCCTGTTTCCTCTTTTAGACATTTGACCTCCATCTCTGCACCGTGTGTCTCAGGGCACGCTGGCAGCTGTGTCCCTGCCGTGCACAGGGAATTTGGGATCAACTGAAACCCTAAGACATCTTACATGGGCTTAGGCTGAGTTTCCCCTCCCCTGCACGTACATAGTTGGCAATTTAAATCTCAGTTCAAAGATTGACATTTATCTCTCTGCAATCTCTTCTTATATTGAACCTCTTTGTTTAAACCTGTGGAGGTGTTTGTGGCTCTAAGATTCTGTCTGAGAATATATTAGTTATTTTTCTGAGCTTTGTACTGCCAGCAAAGAAAATGGTGTTTCTTTGACAGTGTAAATCAACAGTATATTACTCTTCTGCAAAATATAATTTAAAGAATTTAGATAGGTTAGCCGCCATCTTAAGTCATTTTATCCTGAGGGTGTGCAACCTATAATTTTAGTGCTTATATAACTAGCTCTTCATTGTTACCAAAAGCTAAAAATGCAGAAGGCTTAGATCTCTCAAAAGTAAGGTTATTATAGGTACCTACCTACCTGGGTAGAACATAGTGAATTATTTCAATTCTCCCATCAGTTTTTTGATATGCGTGTCAACATCCAACTGATTTTTTTTTTTTTTTTTGCCCAAATTTAGAGTCTGTATAAACTCGCCAATGAAGAGGCAAAGAAGAAAGGCTATGACTTGCGAGTCGACGCCATCCCGATCGTGGCAGCCAAGGCCTCCAGGGACATTGCCAGCGATGTGAGTTGTCTGTTTTATCCAAGTATCTGACCCATCAGAAGTGACATTTTCACTGAACTAAATCTTTACAAAGAATGTTCCTAGCCCTTTTGAAAATACACCCTGATGTGTTTGTGTGGGGATTTTAAAAAACCTAATTTTGAGGGAAATGAAAAATGTGATGTTCATAAAAGGAGTTTGTAACCTTAGGACATAGTTAACTCTGGTCCACCAAGAAGAGGCATCCATGTGGAAGTGGTCAGAGTGTAGCTGCAGGCTTGGAAATGCTTATGTAGAAACTATCACAGTGCTTATAGGAAGCATAAGTCAAAAACGTAAGTTCTCTCAGTGAGAATTGGGTTTGGCTTTATGTAACATTTTAACATACAATATTTTTAAAGTGCATGTGATGCTTGCCTTACAACTCACTCTTACAGGATTATGAAAAGAAGGCAGTTGTTCAGAACCAGCACCTGGCTCTGTAGCTCACACTTCTCAGAATAAAATCAGCATCCTTTCCTGGTGCCTCAGGGAATTCTTGAGGAACAGGACACTGCTCTAAAAATACAGGCCCAAATTCAGGAATATGGTAACACATGGTCCTTTCTATTGGAAAACCGTGTGAGTGACTCACTTTAGTTGGTGTATCTTGGACTTGCCCTACAAATGGATTTATGCCAATAATAATAAACAATGAAATCATAATAACAACCCAAAGTATTGATAACTCTGCTAAGAGCTTTTCATTTATTATTTTACTTACTGTTCATAATTACCCTAGGATGATAAACGCTATTGTCATTATCCCCGTTTTGTGGATTGCTTAAGCAACTTGTCTAAAGTTAAACTCTTAGTGGATGACGGAGTTGAAACTCCAGACAACCTCGTTCCTTTTCACTGTACCATATTGCCTCCTGCTGACTCATCTACACTTTCTCAGCTTTATTTAAGACTAGAAGCATATATTTTAAATAATTGGCTCAGATTTCAGATAAAACCATTGACCATAGACGAATAAAAACATTTTTGGCCCATGTTAGGAGCACACTCTACCCAGTTGGCCTGCTACGACTTTACTAGAATAATCAGTTTTCAAAGTGATGCCATACATTTGCCATCACCAAAGAATGCATGGATCCATTATGAAATAATAAATTCTCCTAGTTGCTGCTGCAGATAGCCCCTGACCTAGAGTACTGCCCTTGCAGGAACCAGACAGTCATGTCATTGCTCATTAAACACACCATGTCACCAAGTGCATCTCTTTCCTGACATGCTGCTAGTGCATAAAATCCATTTCTCCGAGGTTCAAATGGCCCCTCCCCCACTTCCACAGGTAACCTCTCCCTGCTGTGTGCACATCTTGCCTCCAGAACTATTTCTTATTACCAGGCTATAAGTGATTTGGGGAATACACTGCAATTATACCGATTACATCTATTGAACTGCCTCTGTAAACTTCTAGGGTAAAGTGATTTGGGGAATACACTGCAATTATACCGATTACATCTATTGAACTGCCTCTGTAAACTTCTAGGGTAAAGGTCAGGATACTGGTTGAGTTAGTGTTTATTAGCAAAAGTCAACTTACAACTGAAATGTAAGCAAGATGATTTTGTACAGTCTTGGGGCCTCTAAGGGTTTACCATAAAAACCTGATTTGTCCATTTTCATCTCAGTACAAATACAAAGATGGTTACCGCAAGCAGCTTGGCCACCACATTGGAGCCCGGGACATCAAGGACGACCCCAAGATGATGTGGTCCATGCATGTGGCCAAGATCCAGAGTGACAGGGAGTACAAGAAGGACTTTGAGAAGTCGAAGACCAGGTACAGCAGCCCCGTGGACATGCTGGGAGTGGTGCTGGCCAAGAAGTGCCAGACCTTGGTCAGCGACGTGGACTACAAGAACTACCTGCACCAGTGGACGTGCCTGCCCGACCAGAACGACGTCATCCACGCTCGGCAGGCCTATGAAATCCAGAGCGACGTGAGTACACCATCATAACAGAGCTGTGTGTAGAAACAAACTATACAAAAATTATTCTTTGTATACAATTGATGGTCTATCAAACTAGGATTATTTTTTAGTGATATTTGATATCTGAATCAGTCTATAGTTTTATGGCTTTATTGTGAATATGTTAATAGGATTTATAAGGAGGTGAGTTTATAAACTGGATTTGATCTTATAAAAGTAAAACCAGAATTAAGCAATGTTAGAATTCAGGGTCCACCAGAGGGAGACATTTTCTTGTATTCTTTTAAGGGGGCAACAACACATTCTTTTTTTTTTAATTACCCTGAAATTGGTTTTTAGCTCTCCTTACAAAACAAATGGAGTTATAATTGATGGAATACTCATGCCTGCTACGCCACTCAACGTTATTCTTATGAAATTAAAAATAAGTCACTGAGCCTGGAAGCTATGGGATCATTTCAGTGACCCTTTCTCCTCCTGGCCTGGCTCTTTGTGGAGGGGTCACATGGCAGTGACAGAAGCTGGACCTAAGAGAAGCAGGTGCACCATCTCAAACCGGGTGTGAGGAGCACATTTCCTGCAGCACCTATTTTATAAACGTTTGGGAATCATTAAACATTAGAGGACTTTGGAGAATAAAATTAATTAATAATAATTATATCTTAACATGCTGTTCTTAGAAATGGGATAGCCCACCTGTGAAAACTCTCACATCTGTTGGGTAGTTTTTGACATACAGAACCTTGTGTTTTGAAATTCTTTCCAAAAAGAAAGGCAGTTAAAATGGCTCATGCCCTCCATGGAGTGACAGCAGTGACAGACAGCTTGCGTTCTTCCAATCTGTTGAGCCTCTTTTCATGATCACCTCCCTCACACTGTGACACAGTCTTGATAATGTGGAAGCATTTGAACATTAAAAGGCCCTCCAGAGGTATAAATATTATTGTTTTCATTCCTCCTGTTGTTATTTAGGGGACAACAACTAGTCAGCACAGGACAATTCCAATAGGCTTCTTGTCTAGACTGCAAAGGATCAGTCTATTTTTCTACTTCATTGTTGTTACAGGTAAAATCCTTCTAATGAGTCGGGCAAAGGTCCAATCCTTTTGTTGTGATATAGTTGTAAATATGTAATGGGTTCACACAATTTTTTAAATAAATATTTTTATTTTTTATTTATTTTTTCAATTGCAGTTTACATTATTATTTTGTATTGGTTTCTGGTGTACAACCTAGTGATTAAGCAATCATATACTTTACAGTCTTTCCCTAATATTTCCAGTACCCACCTGGCACCGTACATAGTTATTACAATATTATTGAGTATTTTCCCTATGTTGTAGTTTATATCCCTGTGACTATTTTGTAGCTACCAATCTGTACTTCTCAATCTCTTCACCTTTTTCACCCAGTCCCCAACCCTTCCTCCCCTATGGCAACCATCAGTCTATTCTCTGTATGAGTTTGTTGCTCTTTACAAAAATCTTTAGAAGGGAAAAAATGATTTAAAGTAAAGTGAGAAATAAATATATGAAAAGATGACTCTGGAAAGAAGTTAATGCTTCCCTTCCTGAGAACTTGGTAGGGAATAGACTGGCCCTGGACCAATGAAATGGTCCCTTATTGCCCTGGGTCTTGGATACTGTGACAACTGTCCAACTTCTGCCCGGGCTTCAGGGATTCTAAATCATCATTACATTTTAACTTCTCTCTCTTTTTTTAAAAGAGCATTACAGATATTTTGAAATATAAGAAAAAATACACAGAAGGCAATAATAATCCAGCATAATCCAACCATTGAAAAAGCCCACTCCTGCTTTTATAATTTATCCAGACAATATATCTACATAATTTATGTGCTATTATTCCACTTAATATTGCATTACTGACATTTCAACAAGTCATCGATATTCTTAAAATATGGCTTTTAGTAGGTGCAGACTATTTGATTTGAGGAGGACTAACATTTATTTACTCTGGTTGGCACTCTTTTCCTGTGTACATGGACATTGCAACATTGCAATAGCATTCACCGAATTGACTTACAGAAGATATTAGTTTGGATTCACTTCTCTCCTACCAACCTGAAATATTTGGCCACTTTTTTATGGATAGGCGACAGTTTTAGGGGTCATTTTTGAACATAGTTCCTTTTTTTGTCTGCCTAATACAGTGAGCTTGTTTTCTGTGAAAAACAATAACAACCAGAATGGCACTTTATTACTGAATCCATTTGCATATTTACCCTAAATCTTTTGGTCTTAGTGAAGAATTTCTGCCTTTTTCCTCTTCCCAGAATATGTACAAGTCAGATCTCCAGTGGATGAGAGGCATTGGCTGGGTCCCCATCGGGTCTCTGGATGTGGTCAAGTGCAAGAGAGCTGCAGAGATCCTGAGTGACAACTTATACCGTCAGCCTCCAGACAAGCAGAAATTCACCAGCGTGACTGACTCCCTGGAGCAGGTGCTGGCAAAGAACAACGCCATCACCATGAACAAGGTGAGCCCCAGCTGCCACGCTTCTTCAGGACGCAAAGGATGTTATTATACTTTAATCACTAGTGGAGTTATATTATCCATGAAAGTGTGGGGTCACATTTATCTCCTAAATTGCATACTTAAAAGCCTCTAAATGATTTCTGTTATTCCCATTTTACACCTTGATAATCAGCATTTAGACTCAAACCTCCAACTGAATATCTTATATTCCAGTCCAGTTTATTTTTCTTAATTAGATCAATAATAATCTTGTTGTAAGTTGACAATTTGTGATTCTTGTTTTAAATGGTTTTCCATCAATATCTTCTTTGATAGCGTTTATATACAGAGGCCTGGGACAAAGACAAGACTCAAATTCATATAATGCCTGACACCCCGGAGATCATGTTGGCAAAGCAGAACCAACTCAACTACAGTGAGGTAGGAGCAAAGTTCTGTGGTGCGACATTTATTTTATTGCTGCGCTTACTTTTATAGAGGTGCTCGGCTATTATGGTACATGTGGCTCCAGAGATGAATACTCAGCCCATCCGACGGTTCAGATCTGGGTTGCTATAGGACTCCACAGGCAAACTGAAGTCACATTACCTTTTCAGCGTATGGCCACTGCTAGTGTGAGTTAGTAGGACTGAGCAGTATGTTTGGTATTGCTAGAGGTAGGATAGCCAGATAAAACACTGGCTTAATATTTATTCTAAAATATTATTTGTTGCTTATCTGAAATTCAAGTTCAACTGGTCATGCTATCTTTTTATTTGCTAAATCTGGCAATGTGTTAAGGGGGCTCTGCTAATATGCACCTCTTCCCCATCTGGATCCTCAGTAAAATTGAGAAGGAAAACTAAAGAGTAGAAATGAAACTAAAATCTCACCTTTGCTACTACTAAAGTTAGACTCAAGGACACATTTGTAGGAGAGTCAGTCTGCTCACTGAACCGAGGAATTGGGTTCCTCATCCAGGTGCAGGCCACCCTGTAGCAGGACAATCAGCTCCACCCCACTCAGGGTGAGGTCCCGCTTAGAGCCCAGAGACATGGAGGAGGGCACTGAGCTTGTTCCTAGAGGGAACAGCTTAGGGCTGAGCTGGGCATACCCAGTTATCCCAGCCCTACAGTCAGATAAATCAGTAAATCACTACAGCTCTCCAGGGCAGAGAGTAAAGGCACCCAGGAAAGGAGTAAGGCCAGAGATAAAATAATTGAGCTCCTTTTATAGAAAGAAAGCCTCAGGCATGAAAAGCAGTGTTCTCCATTAACAACACTGATTACTGTGTGTGTTTTTTTTTAAGTAAAATGCAACGTCATAGGTGCATGTGTTACTAACATGATACAGCTAAAATTTAGAATAAAAGTTGTGATGATGGTCAAGTTATCTACTTTTTAAATTGTACTTCAATTTTTTTCTCATTTTTTTCTAAAAATGATAAAATATTACATGATTATCAAAAAATGTTAAGTAATAAAGAAATAAGTAAAAGTATATAAGTATATATTATAAACAAATAAATTAAACATACTCTGTAATTTCTTTTTCACTTCAAAATATATACAGATTGATGTTTTATCCACCGATCTATATTACTAGATTATATTATTCTGTTGATATGCATAATATATCATATAAATCTACATATTATATATTAATTTGTTAGGTATCATAGTAGATTAATAATATATTAATATATCAATGTTATTATCCATTGATATATCTCATTTGTTTCTAATGCTATTTAGTTATTTTGGTAAGATTATGATTTATTTACTTTCAATATTGCAAGAATTTTAAATTGTTTACAGAACCTGTCCTTTTTAAAATGATATGGTATGTCACTTGAAAATCTCCAAATGTCGCTCTCAAGCCTCTTGCTTTAATCTTGACTTTCTTTCTGTAGACTCTGTATAAACTTGCCAATGAAGAAGCAAAGAAGAAAGGCTACGACTTGCGAAGCGATGCCATCCCAATTGTGGCAGCCAAGGCCTCCAGAGACATCGTCAGCGATGTGAGTAACAACACTCCATGTACATGGCTGGGTGGGACAGGGGGTCATCACGGTCATCATTCCAACAGGGAGCTGCATCTGGGTGCCAATTAAGTACATTTATTGTGATTTAAATGAAAGAAATGGTTTTCATTAGAAAAAGCTCTTTTATATTTTTAACTCCAAAAGACTTTAATATTCAGGCCCCATAGAGAAGGGTATCCTAAAATTCAGTATAAAATTAAATTTGAATATACAGTTGTTCATATCTACAATTATGAGGCATTCATCTCCATATTTTGAGCACAGAACTCACAGAGAAATAAGAAAATGCCAGAAAAGTTTTAAAAAAGTAACGTGGTTACATGTATTGGTTCAACATCAGAAAGAGACCTCGTTACAGCTAGGTCTAGGGAAATACACCTTTCCCCAAACCTGCTCTGCATTTTTGCCAACTCTTCCTCTGAAAAATTATCTTAAGTGCCTCCTTTGATGTCCTTTTCATCAAAAACAGAAAAGCAAAGGCAAACAACCAAAAACCAACAAAAGGGTGAACCTGATTTCTCTTTCCGCTGTCTCTGAAGGAAGTGGGTCCTTTGGTGGAGAACTCAGACTTCCATAAATACACATTAAGATTTGCGTCATTTTGTTACCTGGAGAGAAAATATCCAGAGTCAGCACTTCCCACCACCTCCAACAATATGCTTTCTTGTAGTTATAGAATCTGATTTCTTACTTGAGAAATCCCAACAAACCTCAGCCAAATTTGATGTCTGACAGAGCCGGACACACTGGATGGAAAACCCAAGCCAGTCCATTTCAGGGAGTCAAATAAAAGTCAGCAGAGCCCGGTTTGGGAGGGGTAACAGGTGGTTTGGAGGGTGAAATGGTACTTGTGTACTCAGGAGTAGCATTCTCAAAACCATATGTAAAATTTCTGGTTTCACTGGCCCAAGATGAAGAAAAGGCAGTATATAATTCTGACTGACTTTTCCTAAAAGTGTTGCTTCTTTTGTTTTAGGGACTTAATGTCTGCAAACTATAAAACTATGTAGTTTGGCATATCTTCTCATTAGAGTATTGTGAAGTCTAATCAGAGTTTAGGATGAGGAGATAAGTTGATATTCAGATGATTCCATTTCTCTGAAAGAATTACCAATTTTGAAATAATAAACTTTTAAATGAATGAAACTTTTAGCCCTTTCTATTTATTTTATTTTTAAAATCACTGCTTTTATTTCAGTACAAATACAAAGATGGTTACCGCAAGCAGCTTGGCCACCACATTGGAGCCCGGAACATTAAGGATGACCCCAAGATGATGTGGTCCATGCATGTGGCCAAGATCCAGAGTGACAGGGAGTACAAGAAGGACTTTGAGAAGTCGAAGACCAGGTACAGCAGCCCCGTGGACATGCTGGGAGTGGTGCTGGCCAAGAAGTGCCAGACCTTGGTCAGTGACATTGACTATAAGAACTACCTGCACCAGTGGACGTGCCTGCCCGACCAGAATGACGTCATCCACGCTCGGCAGGCCTATGAAATCCAGAGCGACGTGAGTACTGAGACCCATCAAATACCAATGGTGACCAACCTCAAGATAGTGATACAGTGATATTCAACCATCGTGCTGCAAGAATTTTTAAAACATGCAATACCTGACTATTTAGTCAGGAGCACTGACCTTTTTTCCCTTCGATTGTCGAATTAAAATACGACAATAGCCAACACAACAATAGCTGTCTGGTGTGAATGAGTCAAAATTATACCTTTTTTTTCAGATCAGCAAAAAATATAACGTATTTTTTTCATGTGCCATAGGATTTTAGTAATTAGTTTTTGTGTGCCATGAGATTTAAAAGGTTGAAAATAACTGTAGTAATACATAGATAAGGATCTAGGATTAGACAAAGCTCTCAGAAAGAATAATGCTTTTCCTCTCACCCCTCATTCATTGTGCCTTTTCTTTTAAAGAGATCGTAATACATGAAGCTCTATCCAATTGGCCTTTATATTTTAAAAGACATATAGTCTGGCTATCCAAGGTTTCCAGTCTTTTTCTTTTATTTTCCAAATCAAGTGTCATAACAGCTTGAGTAATACTTGCCTTTGTGTTTATCTCACCAGAACATGTATAAATCAGATCTCCAGTGGATGAGAGGCATTGGCTGGGTCCCCATCGGGTCTCTGGATGTGGTCAAGTGCAAGAGAGCTGCAGAGATCCTGAGTGACAACTTATACCGTCAGCCTCCAGACAAGCAGAAATTCACCAGCGTGACTGACTCCCTGGAGCAGGTGCTGGCAAAGAACAATGCCATCACCATGAACAAGGTGAGCCCCCAATTTGGGGGAAAGTAAAACAGGGCTATATGCTCTTAGATATTGATAATTAATTCATCTTTTTTGTCTTAGTCCATTGCCATCCATGGATAGTGATTTGGTTGAGTTCTCTATTCAATTACATTAGGATTTCAAAAATATATGTGGGAATTTCTGCTTTGAGGTCTCTTGTGAAATAGGCAGAATTAAGAACAGGACAGCTTTTCGGTGTGCAAACTGTTTGAAGTCTATGAGAGGTATACATGGTTTTGTATGAAGGTTTCTTTCTTGTTGAGTACTCGTCTAGGTAAATATAGAACAAACAAGTCAAATGCACATCTCCATAACATTTATAAAATAAGAAATCTGGAGATGGCTAATCCAGGTACATTTGCAGTTAATAAACAAACAAACAACAAAACTATGGGAAGGATTTGTTTATATAGCCACAGTGCATGTGGATGTGCATATATGCTTGGAAATATTTGCTTTTCATTTAATTGGAATGGAGATGATCTTGAAATGAAACACACATGTTTACTGGTCATATCTTAGTCTACATTTATATTTAGTGATAATGTACACTGAGTGGCCAGATTATTATTATCTCTGAACGCATAATAATCTGGCCACTCAGTGTATATCCTATATAATAAAAGGCTAATATGCAAATTGTCCCCTCGATCAGGAGTTCGACCAGCAGGCAGGCCGGCCAACCACTCATGTCCCCTCCCCCTGGCCAGGCTGGCCGGTCCCCACCCATGCACGAATTCATGCACCGGGCCTCTAATATATATGTGTGTGTGTGTGTGTGTGTGTGTGTGTGTATACACACACACACACATAAACACACTGAGTGGCCAGATTATTATGCGTTCAGAGATCATAATAATCTGGCCACTCAGTGTATATCTTGTAATATCAAAGCGACTGAACAGTATGGTATACTAAAGCAAACAACACAGATAGTGAGGATGCTGGCTTTCAATTTTGTCATGATCCCTAAGTTGCAAACTCCTGTTTACAGCAAGCATTGCGTTTCTAATTCATTAACCTTTTTATCTTTCACAGCGCTTATACACAGAAGCCTGGGACAAAGACAAGACCCAAATCCATATCATGCCTGATACACCTGAAATTATGTTGGCAAGACAAAATAAAATAAATTATAGTGAGGTAAGACTATTTACTTTATCTCCTTGATCTGACCACATTGATCTTTGCTGATGTAGTAAGAAGGTCAGAATTATGGATTTAATTCTCATGTGGTCCAAGTAATTTTATTTTTATGCCATTACTGTACCCTGAATATATGTATTACTAAATTCAAAAAATAGATAGATAGATAGATAGATAGATAGATAGATAGATAGAGAAATTGATAAATACAAAAATTTCTCCAGAAAGGGGGGGGAAAGCTCTCAAAGTCAACTATTAATGATTGAAACAAATTGTAATTTTAATTAAAAATATTTATTACTCTTATCAGATTAGTACTTGCTACAAATTTGTTCTGTGAATTTTTCCTCAGTTACTCATCTGTAAAACAAGATAAAAATGCCTATCTTGAAGAATTTCTGTGATGACTAAATAAGGTCATATATATAATATGCCCAGTGTGGAGCCTGGTACAAAATAGTTGCTTAGTAACTTTAATTTTTTCCTTTCACACTCAAGTCACCATGAAAATTAAATTTTTAACATGCCCAAAATAACTTGAGGTTTATTTGTTTATTTACAAGAACTGAAAGAGAATTCTTACATTTATCCATTTTGGAATTGTCCGAAGACAGTAAAATACATTTTTTATGCATTATCTCTAGCTAAATTTGTCATCATATATCTTTGCAGTCCAGAAATACTGTTGCAGAAACAGCTTCTTGCCAAGTTGTTCTTGACAAAGAACAATTATTTGGTTTATTCAGGAAAAATCTTGATTTTGTGTGTGTGTGTGTGTGTGTGTGTGTGTGTGTGTGTGTGTGTGTGTACGTGCATGTGTCTTCGTTTTTAACAAAAGAGGGGGAAGGCAGACTTTTCTTCAGTTTTTTTTACAAAAATAAATTTAAGTACTCATTTTCAAGACTTGGCCATATTCATTGTTTTACCCATATTGATTACATTTTGCCTAATACAATGTATCTATAAAGAAGAGGCATGCTTATATCTTTTTAAAATATATTCAAAGCAGAATATACTAGTGCAGTTCTGCATCCAAAGGTAGTCTTCCTTTGGCAAAAATACATTTTTAGAGTGAAAGCAAGTGCTGTATCTTGCTTTCACTAAAAAGGTATTATTCTGTTCTCAGAGCCTCTATCGCCAGGCCATGGAAGAAGCCAAGAAAGAAGGCTATGACTTGAGGAGTGACGCCATTTCTATTGTGGCTGCCAAGGCCTCCAGGGACATCGCCAGTGATGTAAGAGCTGATGAAGTCCCTGCCTTTGTTACCAACAGGCCAGGCCCTACATGGGGCATCGCAGTATAGGAACACAGCCGGAAGTCTCTTCAGTCATCATCCATCTTAGCCACCTTTATTGTGTAGGCAAATACATGGAGGCTTTGAGAGAGTAGGTAACCTGCCCAAGGTCACAAGCATCACAGGACAAAGCCTGGGTTTGGAATGTGGTTCCTTTGATTCTTGTCACTTGGGCTTTGCTTAGTAAAACTGAGTGCTTTGATTAGTTAGATGGACATGTATTGAGCTCTCCTCGGGATACACCCAAGGCAAAAACCCCAGGAAAGAAGTAAGTTTAACTGAGTTCTCCCCATGACTTGAAGAAGGACATAGAATAGCAAGAAAGCTATAAATTTTCCTGCTGAAGGGTCCACAAAAATCAATATTCCTTTACCCTAAAGATAAAAATATCAGATTTATTGACAACCTAGACATTAATCCAAGAGTAACAATATTGTCCATTTTCGCAGGTTTTTCATTTTTTAGCATGATAAAGCAACACATAACACCGTTATGCAGTGTACAGTTCAGTAGTGTTAAGTATGTTCTCAATTCTTCAACTGGCAAAACTGAAACTCTATACCCATCAAACAACAAAAATTGCCTGGTTTTAAACTACACCTCCCCCCAGCCCCCGATTATTTGTGCAGAGGAAATTTATCAGAATGCCTTAGGAAAATAAAATTAATGAACCATGTAAACACATCCTGGATGTACCCACCCACATGACCGACTTCTGAGACACTGTCACTCTAATTGAGCTCAGCCTTTCAATGTTCATGTTTAATCACTTTTTGCCAACAAGTAATTTTTAGCACAATGTAAAGGAGTCATTGGGGAGTTATACTGTGCGAGTATGAGAGTAGGCCCACTAACCTCTTCCTTGGGAGTCAGCAGGCCCCAATGTGTAGCATCACATGATGAAACGCCCTAGTGTCTTAAGGGCTCCACAGAAAAGCATCACCACAGCAAGAACAACAGGGAAGAGCTCGTCAAGCTTCCTCCTCTGTTACTGGTTCTCTCTTTCAGTACAAATACAAAGAAGCTTATCGTAAGCAACTGGGTCACCACATTGGTGCCCGAGCCATCCACGACGACCCCAAGATGATGTGGTCCCTTCACATTGCCAAAGTGCTGAGCGCCCGCGAGTACAAGAAAGAATTTGAGAAATACAAGACCAGATACAGCAGCCCGGTGGACATGCTTGGCATCGTTTTGGCCAAGAAATGTCAGACCTTGGTCAGTGATGTGGACTATAAACATCTCCTTCATGAGTGGACGTGCCTGCCTGACCAGAATGACGTCATCCACGCTCGGAAAGCTTATGACCTCCAGAGCGACGTGAGTATTCCTGATGCTGGTTCTGCATGTTAAAAGCAGATCTGAAGCATGTCCGTGGGTTCTGACTAGTACCAATGGACTGGAATTTGTTTGCATACTTCTAAATAGTATACAATTGAATGTTCCAAAACAGTTTGCCATTGATAGCACTACAAATTATTCCACAATTTTTCTTCCCCAAAAGTTATATGTAAAATATGAAATAAAGTATATATTATCAATTTTATACAGGTATATTTCTTCCTGGTAATTTAGGCTTCCTTTGTCTGAGTTAGATGAAACTTAATCCTCAAAAAATATATAGCTCCCCTTTTTTTTATTTTTTGCAGAAGTGGTAGAAATGTATGTATATGTCAATGGAGGGTAGTGTGGGGAGAGTTAGGAAACAAAAGTATAGTACACTAAATTATTTTTAAAAACATTCATATTTTATACCTACTGACAGGAAAATTCTAAGGCATTCTTATCTTTTTAATGATGTTTTGTTGAGTTGTATACTTGAAGCCTGTATGGCTTTGTGAACCAATGCCACCACAATAAATTCAATAAAAAATAAAATAAAGTTGGTTCTTAAGAAAACAATAATCTAATTTTATTAACAATTAGCATGTCCTATTGAGAGTAAATTAAAGGAGTAATTTGGGAAATATCTAATATACTATCTTGTGTAAAAAATTTGTAATACACTCAAGGACATGACTGTGTCTTTTATTATATATAAAAAAAATCCTTCCTAGTTCTTGGTATAATACTCTGTACAAAAAGATACTTAGGAAAAAAATATACTCTGGATTCAATAATGTTTATGAATGAGTGATGGACTGTGCTGGGAGCCTTATCTGTTCATCAGTACTTCGTATTTTCTCTAGTATGAGCCATTTTGTGACTGTGAATCTGGAACATTAATTAATGAATGTGGTTTTTTAATCTGTTGATTTGCAGAATTTGTATAAGTCAGACCTTGAATGGATGAAAGGCATTGGCTGGGTTCCAATTGGCTCCTTGGAAGTTGTTAAAGCCAAGAGGGCCACAGAGATCCTGAGTGATAATATCTACCGTCAGCGTCCAGATGCACTGAAATTTACCAGCATAACTGACACCCCGGAGCAGGTGCTGGCAAAGAGCAATGCTATAAACATGAATAAGGTGAGTCTTCACTCCTCCCTGTTAGATACCAAAATTCACCTTGGAACAAGTTCAAAATGCTGACATATCACTACATTTTAAAAATTCCCATAGGGTTTATGATACTTTTAAAAATTACTTTTCCGTTATGTTAAAAATGCAATGTGCTATAATTATTTTTTAACTACAGATTTTAAATGCTGCAATCCAATTATACTTTCATAACTTTTTTTTAAGAAACAATAAAAACTATGAGTGAACAAAATAGTGAGATAAATACTCTTAGAAATACTAATTTATGTACATAAAAGATAGGACTATATGCAACTTTAATAATTTTATTTCTACTTTGTATAGAGGAGAGATGACTGGCACATAATCAAAGAAGTATCTGTGAACTCCAAAATAATTTTTCTCATCTTTTTTTCCCATAGCGCTTATATACTGAAGCCTGGGACAATGATAAGAAAACAATCCATGTCATGCCTGACACTCCGGAAATCATGCTAGCCAAGCTTAACAGAATAAACTATAGTGATGTGAGTAAACTATTGCTTTTATAATGAACAGAAAGGCAAAGATGAACTGTTGTAACTGTCTTCTTAAACTGTTTTGACTAATTTATTATACATACTCCAAACTAACATTGCTAGTAAGAGATAGGACTTGATTCAATTTTGGACTATATGTTAGATCTACAAAGTAGGCCAGCCCTTTAGTAACCGAATATCAGGGAATGGAATGCTTATGGAGGAATATTCCAATAGGAATTATACTCCTCAAGCCTTCCCCTATATGACAATGTGGGTATCAAGTCATTATTTGGTTAAACAACTATTTACCAGGCAGGCACAGGCTTAGAAATCACTTGCTAATGATTGTTTTTGCTGCTTTATTAATGTTATTAATAAGTGTTATAAATAAATGTTATTTGCAAGCATTTTTCTATGTGTTTCATTCAGGAACAACATTTTCATCAGGCCAATGATTCTGAAACTCTACAAATAGATCACAGTCTGTAATGATAATCCACAACAAAATGAGGAAGAAAAAGGACAAGGCACTGAATTTTTTATGAGTCCAAATATATTTAGTTTTAAAATACTTTCCTTATTCTTTCTCCTTTTTAAATATTAAAATGGCCTCTCTTTTATTTTATGATAGTGATAGTAAATAGGTTTTTTAGCATGTATTTGTTTGACAAGACAAAATTTTGGCAACCCCAAATTTTTGAAATTTGCCAATCAATAAAATTCCAAAGTTTAGAACATGTGCCTTAAAATCTTTAAGTGCCTATAAAACCAAATTTTGTACAAACCCACCCTAATACTTCACTTTGTGGATTTGTTTCTGTAGTTTAAATGAGGATGAAGAAAGTTCAATAAATAACAGTTTTCTTTTTTATGAAAGGAGAAGTGCTTTAATGACTCTCTTTTCTGCAGAAACTCTATAAACTTGCTTTGGAAGAGTCCAAGAAGGAAGGCTATGACTTGCGTGTGGATGCCATTCCAATCCAAGCAGCCAAGGCTTCCAGAGATATTGCCAGTGAGGTAAGTGGGCTTGATAATATTTACCTTTCTCTCTCACACTAATTGTGGCAAAGATTAAAATAAATACAGGAATTTGTGTATGAAATTATGAAATGTGATATAAATGAGATGTTCTTATCATTAGACTCATATCTCTTTTCTTTTTTTCAGTACAAGTACAAGGAAGGCTATCGTAAGCAGCTCGGCCACCACATTGGAGCCCGGAACATCAAAGATGACCCCAAGATGATGTGGTCCATGCATGTGGCCAAGATCCAGAGTGACAGGGAGTACAAGAAGGACTTTGAGAAGTCGAAGACCAAGTTCAGCAGCCCCGTGGACATGCTGGGGGTGGTGCTGGCCAAGAAGTGCCAGATCCTTGTAAGCGACATAGACTACAAGCATCCCCTGCATGAGTGGACCTGTCTGCCCGACCAGAACGATGTCATTCAGGCTCGGAAGGCCTATGACCTTCAGAGTGATGTGAGTAGGTCTACTATTATTCAGAATGTGTGTTAAAAGCTCAAAAAAGAGGCCTAACTTCTTGTGTGCCATGGAATTTGTTGGCAATCTGGCGAGACCTATGGACAACTTCTCAGGACAGTGTCATAAAATGTATAAATTTAAAATATATATACATACATATGTGTTTATATGTATATGTATGCATATACATATGGATTTTTATTAACACATTAAATGAAAATATCTAGCAGTGAGTGTAGTAACTAGCTTAATTTCAAAGAAGTGATGAGCATAAATATTTTAAGATGTCTGCACAACTGTAATTGGAAATGAAAATATTTGTGATTTCTGTTGCCAACCAAATCCCATGTAGTGCCAATACTACTATGATCTCTCAACTAAACTCATAATTGAAAGAAATGCTATATTTCCATTAGAGGTTAATGAAAATAAATATATATATATTTTTTTCTATCTAAGTTCATTGATATTCTAGTTTAACTCAACCTAATTTTCCAAATGAATGGATTACATTACCTTTTTCTGACTAATTAATTTACAGGAAATATCTATTATAACTTGTAAAAGAAAGTTTAGGAATGAATTATACATTGAGATAATTTATCCAAGAAGCTGAAAACAGCAGTTTCCTAGGAATATGTCAGGTACTTTTGTTGTCAGCTAGTAAACTGCCCTGAGCACTTAAATGCTACCTTATTGGTTTAGTAGCTCCTTGTTGTTTTTTAAATCAGGCTCTCATAAGTAGTCACTTTCAAAAGAATGATAAATAGTGGTATTGTAAAAAGAGAGTTTCCAAAAAAATCCATAAAAATAAAAAGGATTGTTACCCTTACTAATGAGAAAAATTATCCTTCAAGCATTTATTTAAATTCAAAGAATAAAACTGAAAGATGAAATACCTTATTTTACTTGAATTATGACAGAAAAGAGGACTGAAAATAACATAAATGAGAGTAAAAATATATGTACTCTTTGTCTTAGAAGCATGTATATAGAATTATATGAAAAAAGACACCCTTTTTGTTGTTCCCAGAAAGCGCATTAATTCAACGTGTGGTCATCCTTTCTTTAGATTATAGGACTGGCTGTGAAGGCCAACGTCCAATTAGTTCAGAACAAACTCTGTTCTATTAGTCCTACACAAGGAGATATGGGCAATCAAATCGGAAAATAAGCTCTTTGTATCAGGAAGCAACAGTAATTTCCTTAAAATGCTTTTGTATTAATGAAATCACATATTATTATAGCGATTTCGGGGTCTTTAAAACAAGGCTACCTGCAGGAACAAAGTGTTTAGCTCCTCTGTACACTGTGGTACAGAGGGTCTTCCCAGAAATTCACACAAGTAAGATTCAGAATTATACATCCTCTGTAGATGCTAACTCAGGGTCAGACACAAAGTTGTCTAGGTAACTTTTAAAAATATTTGACCTTATTTCATTTTCAGGCTATTTACAAGGCTGATCTTGAGTGGCTGCGAGGCATTGGATGGGTGCCCATTGGCTCTGTAGAGGTCGAAAAGGTGAAGAGAGCTGGCGAAATCCTGAGTGACAGGAAGTACCGTCTGCCTGCAGATAAGCTCAAATTCACATGCATTACAGATACCCCAGAAATTGTCCTGGCAAAGAGTAATGCCCTGACAATGAGCAAGGTTAGTCTTCAGCTCTTTCCAGTTACCTAAGTCATACCTTTCATGAATGTAGTTCATAAAGTGAGAAATATATAACATTTAGCCTTTTGTTCTAAAGTCTGGGAAACACCGTGTTTATAGAAGTACCAATGCACAACTCAAATTAGTTGCTTGGTTTATTCTTTCTCCTTAGGTTGTGGAAATCCGTTTTGAAAAGTGAGCTGCTATTGCTGCGTTCAGTTTTATTACATAAGATAGATGATGAGTTTTTTTTTCCAGAGTTCTAGCAATCTGTTTATTGAGACTGGGCTAATTTTAGATGGAATTCAACTTATCTAAATTCTCCCACACCTGCCTGGACATCTTTCGAACATTCAGGTGGTGATATTGAGTGTTTGCTCAGTGGAGAATGTGAAGTTGGCCTTCAGCAAACTGCAGAATTAGGGGTATTAAAGCTCCAGAAATTCTATTCTATACTACACCCATCAGCAGTAACCACAGTGATAACAGCAATAGAAATACAAAATTTGTTGAGTGCCTACAATGACTGATGCATTTTATATGTTATTGTTAATCTTCAAAAAATACTCAATAAAAAATATATGATTATCTCCCTCCAAGAAATGAGGAATATGAGGCATTATGTGCCTTTTTCAAGATCACATAACTTGGACATAGTGGAGTTGGGTTTGAACTTGGGATTGACTCTGAAGTCTAGGGATTTCTACTACATCACAGTTCTATAGCCAAGCTCTATCTACTATGAGTAAGCTTGAGTTTTACTGGATGAAAAGAATTAATAATTGAGATCATTATGTTGTTTCATGTTAGCTGTGAAATGGTCATATGGCTATTTAAATATTGCCATGTTTGACTCTTCTCACTACCCTTTTGCTTCCCTTGCCTCTAAATAACCTTAAATAGGCTATTTTACTTAAGTGAGTTAAATTTTATAATAACTTTAATATACTGCCTTTAAAAAAAATGGGTCTTATTTCCCTCATAGCACTTATATACAGAAGCTTGGGATGCTGACAAAACTTCCATCCATGTGATGCCGGACACCCCCGAAATCATGCTGGCCAAGAGCAATTCTGTCAATATCAGCCAAGTAAGAGATTTTTTTGATTGTTGTTTAAGCTTCTCTAGGAGTAATTAAAATACTTTTTTCTATCTTACCACCTTCCTTTCTGGAATAGGCCTAGTAACTTTCTATAACCCTTTTATTTTTCTGTTGTGTATTATCCTCCACATAGAAACTTTACACCAAGGGATGGGATGAATCAAAGATGAAGGACTATGACCTGAGAGCTGATGCTATTTCCATCAAAAGTGCCAAGGCCTCGAGGGACATTGCCAGTGACGTAAGTGCCCTCCATCTGACCCCCTTGGTCTCACATGGCTGAACAGCCCTAGTGCGGCTGGCGGGCCCCACTTTGTAACTGCTTCCACATGTATTCCTCCAGGCCTGCTTGCTACGTTCTAAGACCTTTCCCTGTGTTGTCATAGAGAAGAAAAATACATTTTGGAATCACAGTTAGTTGATGGAGGAAAGGGTTCCACCAATGAAGATATATGATTACACTACAGTTATTAATGTAATGATAGCATAAAATGTTAGTTTAAAATTATACAGAGATGCCAAAATATTTGCAAAGTAAAATTCTTATCCGTTTGCTATTTGGATTTCATGTTGTAATTGTCAGTGTGTATATGGTAATAGAACTGGATTTCTAAACCTATATTTCTGACATTTTAGTACAAATACAAAGAAGCATATGAAAAGCAGAAAGGCCACCACATTGGAGCCCAGAGCATTGAAGATGACCCCAAAATTATGTGTGCCATAAATGCAGGGAAGATTCAAAGTGAAAGAGAGTACAAGAAGGACTTTGAAAAATTCAAGACCAAGTACAGTACCCCAGTGGATATGTTAGGCATCTTGCTGGCCAAGAAATGTCAGACATTGGTCAGTGACATTGACTACCGGAATATCCTGCATCACTGGACATGCTTACCTGATCAAAACGACATTATCCAAGCAAAGAGGGCCTATGAGCTGCAGAGTGATGTACGTAACATGAACGCTGGGAAAGGTGGAATGGGAGGATGTAGATTTACTAATTGTCCAGTCATTTCCTCTGTGGACAGATCCATGGGCTGTGCACAACCCCGGGGGGAGCGGGGGGGGGGGGGCACCATTCACATTGTTTAATAACATGGGAACAACATTTTGTTCTAACCCCTTGTAGAGTGTGTATAAGGCAGACCTGGAGTGGCTGCGTGGCATTGGCTGGATGCCAGAAGGCTCCGTAGAAATGACCAGGGTGAAAGGTGCTCAAGACCTGATGAATGAAAGACTCTATCGGACGCGACCAGAAGCCTTGAAATTCACTTGCATTACTGACACTCCAGAGGTTGTCCTGGCAAAAGCCAATTCTCTGCAAATTAGTGAAGTAAGAACCCTCTTATCTCAGGCTTTTCTTTTGTGGGGCTTTGTTATCAAATGAGGCCAGCCACGGGGGACAGGTGGACTGTTCCTCTTCAAAGACTGTGGTGATGGGAGCACCTCTAAGAGTCTCTTCACTAGTTCAGTGAGGGCGCATGCAAAGCAGAACTCTGACGCATGCCAACGTGCCTGTCCCCTGCCACACATTTGGAAGCACTAAAATTAGAAAAGTGTTACTCCGTTGTGAGTCAGGAAAACAAATATTTAAGTTCTATAAAATACTAAAACCTGTGGCACAATGCTGGATATTAAATGGTGTAAGATTGTATTCGTCAGGGTTCTCCTGAAAAGCAGAACCAATAGGGTGTGTAGGAAAGAGAGAGATTGGTTGTAAGGAATTGGCTCTGCTGTGGAGCCGGCAAGTCCAACATCTGCAGGGTGGGCCGGCAGACTGGAGGCAGGAAGGAGCTGCAGTTCAAGCGCAAAGGCATCGACAGGCAGAGCTCCTTCTTGCTCAGGGGAGGTCAGACTTGTTTCTAGTAAGGCCTTTGACTGGGCAAAGCCCACCTACAATACGGAGGGTAGTAGGCTTTACCCAAAGTCTGCTGAGATGTTAATGTCATCTTAAAAATACCTTCACACATGCATATAAGCATAACCAATGGACACAAAACTCTGGGGGGTGAGGGCATGTATGGGTATGGGGTGGGGGGGACAATGGTAAGATATGTACACATATAATCCTATCTAATAAAAGAGTAATATACAGATTGATCATCACTGCAACACACAATATAGCTGCCCCCATGTAGTCAAAGATCCTGCCCCCATGTGGACACAAGATGGCCACCACAAGATGGCCAGCAGGAGAGGGCAGTTGGAAGGCACCAGGCCTGCAAGGGAGGGCAGTTGAGAAGGACCAGGCCTGCAAGAGAGGGCAGTTGGAGGTGATCAACCCTGCAGGAGAGGGCAGTGAGGGGTGACCAGGTTGGCAGAGGAGGGAAGTTGGGGCAAACAGGCTGGCAGCGGAGTGGTTAGGGGGTGATCAGGCTGGCAGGCAGAAGCGGTTAGGGGCAATCAGGAAGGCAGGCAGGCAAGCATTTGGGAGCCAGCAGTCTTGGATTGTGAGAGGGATGTCCGACTGCCCGTTTAGGCCCGATCCCGGTGGGCAGTCGGACATCCCTCCAGGGGTCCCAGATTGGAGAGGGTACAGGCTGGGCTGAGGGACAACCCCCCACTGTGCACGAATTTCGTGCACTGGGCTTCTAGTACCTTAATTTTAAAAAAGTGAAAAAAAAATACCTTCACAGAACGTCTGGAATAATGTTTGACCAAATATCTGGGTACTGTGGCTTAGGCAAGTTGACACATAAAATTAACCACCACAGCAATATATGAAAACATTTTTCTAGGTTAAATGGTCACTTAGACTTTATGTTTCAGATCTCCATTCTCTATGAAATATTGAAATAAAATTTCCCTTCTCTCCACAGAAACTGTATCAAGAAGCCTGGAATAAAGACAAAACCAACATCAGCATTCCTTCCGACACGCCAGTCATGCTGCAGGCCCAAATCAATGCCATGCAAATCAGCAATGTAAGTGGCATGGATATGAAGTGTCAATGCCTTTATGAATCATTATCTGTCTGCTATGGAGTGGGTTGTAATTGAAGAATTACCTCTCTTAGAAATGTTTACAGCTTTTGGTGCTCGACACTTTCTCTCTAGCTACCGCTCCTAATGCAATATGAATGGAAATTCTCTTTTAAATGTTAGTTTAGATACATGGTTGAGTCCCTGGACTGCAATGTGTGGGATACCTGAATCTTACTGGTGTACTTCTTTCAACCTTGAAATCACTGTCCTATACCTAATGTTTACAACTCAGTTTCATTGTATCTCATTTGAGAATAATGAAATCCCTGGTTAAATGCCTCTTAAGAGGTAACAGTCTCTATTATCTTTTTTTCTATTGCCTTTATTAAGTTTTTGATTGATCCAGAACTTTCTTGTTTGACATTTAAATGCCATAAGAAAAGCCAAATGACAACTTTTAATTATATGCAAAGTGCAGGATATGTATGATATATCTGCCACATCATTAGCAGAGACCTCTAAAAAGTCAAAGGACAACACTAGGAAGAAAATCTAATCAGGTTTCATATGTTGCCTTGTGAAAAAGGTTCACCATTGATTCTTAGTTTTCATCTGCTGTGTAATGAGATTTCTTCAGATGTGGGCCATATAGTGATGAATGCAGATATTCAAATATTCGTTTGGATTCAGATGTTTAGATTTAGGTGTTTAGCTGCTACACTTAGATGTTTACCTTTGAAAATTTAATCAGAAGTATCCTGCACTCCACAAAGTAAATGACCAATAACCAAGAGAAGAACTCAGAAGTGACAGGTTCTGTTCTTATGCTGCCATCATTGACATTATGCCTTATGACTCATATGACCACTTTGAGTATATTCACTTATCTTCAATTCTTGTAAACAAACCTGTTTTTTCCCCTCAATAGAAACTCTACCAGAAAGACTGGGATGAGGCCAAGCAGAAAGGCTACGACATAAGAGCAGATGCCATTGAAATCAAGCATGCCAAAGCCTCCAGGGAAATCGCCAGTGAGGTACGGCTCCTTGTTTCCTTGTGCTTCTCCTCCTCCATGCAACAAATAGGCAGAGTATTTTTTCAAGAATTTGGGTGTTTTTTAAAGATCTATACAAATGATCATGTTTTGTCTTACACTAAAGACTTTATTTTAAAAAACATTAAAATGGGACAAAAAAAACATTAAGGTAAGCATAAACGAGGTATATATGTAAATAACTTCTAAGTTGCTTCTAAGAAGAAGAAAAATATCATGAAGGGTCTGTGTGAAATTCTTGGGGAAAATTCAGGAACTGATACAATGTGATTTTACCCCCAAAATATTTGTGACATTCTCCATAAATATAAATCACAGGTGAAAGTGTCAAACAAGAAGACTTAGAGGGAAATCACATTTTATAAACAAGATTTTATCCTGGAGGCTTATGTATAATGCTCTTAGTAACCTTTTGAAGTTCATTTAACAGTACTTTTAAAACTTACTAATGGTCAAAACAATTATCCTATCAAGTTCGCCTCCCCCCCCACCCAGTTCCAAATCTTTAAGCCATCTTTGTTCCCTTTCTCCCCATTCTTCTCTATTTTTTATTTCATGTATCCAGCTGTTTCTTTCTATCTTCTTCCTCCTTTTTATCTCTAAAAACTATACCTGAGCACAGCATCTGCTTTATTCCCATTCTTTCTATCTCCCTTTTGTCTAAATTTGCCTATCGGATCTAAACATGGGAAAGAGAAGCTATCTAACTCTAGTCCTAAAACATTTAGGACAAGTGTGGACCACAAACTCTTATCCATGGGTCTTTTACTGTCATCTTCTGATTCAAACCAGCAACGTTGCTTTCCATTCCTGAAACATACTAGTACATCTTGTCTGTCTCCTAAATCACACATGATTTTTTCCTACTTGAAGTACCTTCTGACCTAATGTTTCCATCTGACCTAATGTTTCCATCTGCCAGGCAATTTGGGGGACAATGGTTATCCTTACTGTGCCTCCCCCCCCCCCGCCCCCCGCATTTGAAATATGTGATAATAATAGTACTACCACATAAAGATGTTGTGAGGATTAAATGAACTTATAATTGCCACTATCAACCATTTTTAACTAAAAAAAAAATCAACAATATCAGATAGATCAACCTAATACATTTGAAGCACTCATAATAGAGTCTGGCTCAGTAAATGTTAGCTATTATTATTTTTTATTACTCTTGTTCACCATACTGTCCCTCCTGATTTACTCATGTCCTCTATAAAGCCATCTAAACAGCCCTTTCTAATTTCCTTAAGGTGAACTGATGTACATAATGACTCCCAATGTCGAGCCAATTTACATTAAGAAAATATTCTCTGCCCTGGCCAGCTTGGCTCAGTGGATAGAGCGTCGGCCTTCGGACTGAAAGGTCCCAGGTTCGATTCCAGTCAAGGGCATGTACCTTGGTTGCGGGCACATCCCCAGTGGGAGGTGTGCAGGAGGCAGCTAATCAATGTTTCTCTCTCATCGATGTTTCTAACTCTCTATCCCTCTCCCTTCCTCTCTGTAAAAAATCAATAAAATATATTTTTTTAAAAATAAAATATTCTGAAACATGTCATGAAAAGTTCTCTAACACATTATTTTCATACGTCTTTTTATCTGTTTTTTCACCACTTTAGTACAAATACAAAGAAGGTTACCGTAAGCAACTGGGCCACCACGTGGGTTTCCGCAGCCTACAAGATGACCCCAAATTGGTATGGTCTATCCATGCTGCCAAGATCCAGAGTGACCGAGAATATAGGAAAGCTTATGAGAAGTCTAAAGGAATTTACAATACACCCTTGGACATGATGTCGATTGTTCAAGCCAAGAAATGCCAGGTCCTGGTTAGCGACGTGGATTATCGCAATTATCTGCACCAGTGGACATGTCTGCCAGATCAGAATGATGTGATCCAGGCCAAGAAAGCCTACGAACTGCAGAGCGATGTGCGTATATTATCACCAGACCCTTGGGGAGATGTGTGCCTGTGTGTGTGAGCACAGTGTATTCCCGGGGACAGAATTTAACTGGTAATCTTCATAGAAAGAACCTAGCATAGTCTGTACATTTCATGCTAGTAGAGTTTTTCTGAGTGTTTTTCAATCTTATAGAGGATTCCTTCTTATGCAACAAGGCCTTATCCATCAAGATGAAAATCACTCTGCTAATTCTATGTAATTAGATAAAACATTTCAGTCCCAGTTGTTCTGATCCAGTACATTTGTGATACATTATCAGATATCTAAGTTTCAGAAACAGGTTAATCATAAGAAAATTTTGCCTTTCAAGTTTATCTGGTGCATATAGGAAAATACATATTTATATTATGTTTTCATATATAGAGAAAAATGTTTATAGATATGTATTTTTTCTCATTATACATGCATCTAAGGCCTTTTTCCCCTAAATTCCTGCAGATGATATATCTGTAGGAATTCCCAGTGGTACATAAAAGGCAGGTTTCAAGTGGTGAGCACAAAAGCTCAGCTTTGCATTTTATGCCATTGCAGTCTGTCATTCCCCAAATGCCACTTGTCAGCCCTGCTCCAATTCCTGCAGGATAGATCCTGTGAACTTCTCACAGAGATGTGTGCCAGAGACATTACGCCCAAATGTTAACATTTAATGCTGATCCTTGAGTTTCATGGGATTGGCCACCCAGCTGATTTAAATAGAGATCTTGTGTGTGGTTTGTTGGCATTGTGCTCTACTACAAATCTGACTCTTCTGCACTCTGTGGTCCTCTCCTTCCTGTAGAACGTGTACAAATCAGACCTGGAATGGATGAAGGGTATTGGATGGTTGCCAGAGGGTTCTGTGGAAGTGGTGAGAGTGAAGAATGCCCAAGATCTCCTCAATGAAAAGCTGTATCGTACAAAGCCTGAGACCCTCAAATTCACCAGCATTGCTGATACGCCTGAAGTCATTCTGGCAAAGACCAATGCTCTACAGATCAGCGAGGTAAGCTGTGAACTTTAAACCGCTAATACTGTTACAGAGAACTGGAATAAATCAAGTAATGCTCAGAGAGTTTGGAGTTACACTTTATTCACCGCGGTGGGCTTAGAGAAAATGAATTCAAATTCTAAGCAAAGCTACAAGCAGAACTTCCCTTTTTATTAAAGAGCCAGCCCTATGTGTGCTTAGTGGTTATCTCGCTGCTGGCCTTGAAAACAACACAGTTCTATCCAATTAAAAAATACACCTGGCATGGCATTGAGAGTATGGGTAAATCTAGTCTCTGGCCTACAAGGTCAGACAGCTAAGTTTATCTTCCTCATTATTCAAGCAGGCTAAAGCAGACTAGAAAGCAAAGTTATTTATTTTTATTTTTTTAGAATAAGAGGTCATCTAAAAAAACAGCAGAGAATTCCAAACAGTAGTTTTACAAAATAGGGGTTAGCCTTCTCAATACCAGCATCAGGATCCTGAAGATACATATATCCAGATAGAATTTTATATAGTCAGTCGATTAACAGTATCCACATTTCATTTGCTTAGATAACTCTTTGCTCAATATAAGTGTAGTGGGTATCTTCATGTTTCACAGACTCTGATGTATACTTTGAAGACATTTTAAGACCTTGCCTATAATACTGGTCAACCAGTTAATACCATGATTACAAAATTGACATCTTTTTTTGTATTCAATCTTAAAATAAGTTGAAAAGTCCAGGGGTAGCAACATTAGACATTATTAGTTATTTTAGTTAAGAGAGCCAGGACTTTATTAGCAATGTGGAATATTGTAGTTACCTGCGATGCAGGTTACTTCCTGATAATTACATATGAATAAATGCAAAAGGATTATTTTACTACCATGTTTCTGACTCATTTACATTTATATTATATTACATACGAATATATTCCTCTTGTTGAAGTCACTATTGGCACTTCCTAAATAAAAACAAAATGTGATCTATATTTATATAAGAAAACCTTCAAAGAGAATTTTTAATTGTAATTTTATTCATATGGTAATTGATTTATTTACTCGTCAGTCATCCTTAGTTTTTCATTTTTACCAGCCATTGTATCGCGATGCCTGGGACAAAGAGAAGACTAATGTGAATGTGCCAGCCGACACTCCAGGGATGCTGCAGTCCAAGATCAATGCCCTGCAGATCAGCAACGTAAGTCTTGCCTAACTGAACCTTTAGGCAGTATGCTCCGGAAAGAATTTAGCAAAAGGTGTTTCCCTACAATTCTTTTTATTTCTAGTCTTTAAGCTAATGCGTGTGTGTGTGTGTGTGTGTGTGTGTTTAGAGATGTGTGTCTTTATCTTTGTTGGAAGGAAAAATGCAGTGATTTTGCCAAAACACACATAAAAGTACCTATGCATGTACAATAATACTTAGCTCTCTTTTTAGTGGCCCATCATTGATTTTCCTTTTAAAAGCCAAATAATACTTTTTCTCATTTTAACATGATTTCCTGTCTCCTAAATTTCCTTCTTTAAAAAAAGTTATTCGAGATAACTTTACTAAATTTCATGAAAAAAATGATTGGAACATAAGTTCCATATGAAACCAGCCTATTTTATAAAGCTCTAGGGGAGATTAGTTTTCAGTATAACTGTTAGCATGTTGCTCAGTAGCTCCCTCTTCAGACTGACTGTAGCATTGCAATCTCCAATTGCAGAAACACTACCAGCAAGCTTGGGAAGATGTCAAGATGACCGGCTATGACCTGAGAGCAGATGCCATTGGGATCCAACATGCCAAGGCTTCCAGGGATATCGCCAGTGATGTAAGAGCCCCTCCTAGCCCAGCTTTGACAAACACTAGGAGGCACACAGGGGGCTAATGCCATACTAATCTTTAACGTATTTCCCCAGGAATTATATTTAAGTAAAGTGGAGGTCATTGTTATTAGTGTCTTGTTTTAAAATCCCAAATCGAAGAACAACTTTACAACAATTTGATGGTCTTCATGCATCTCTGCTTAGTTCTGCTCTTCTTACGTTTAAGCACAGATTTTTATTTTATTTTCAATATCTCCTCAATATAAGCTAATTCACTAGCACTTAGAGATTTATGGGTGAAAAGAATTCTGTTGTTTCTCAGAGTGATATATTATGCAATACATAAACAAGCATTTTTAAGTGGTTATATATGTCTTTCCATGTGTGCTAGAAATAATACTGATTTTATCCCATTTAGATAGAATTATAAATTTTAAAATAACCATTTAAGTAAGTTTACACTTTAAAAAAATAAATTTATTTAAACAAAGGATCAAATTGACTTAAAGTATGAAGTACATTTGGCACATGTTTGTGGCAAACCATGTGAGGGTGCCAAACCTTGACTGAAGTTTGGGAAACACTGGACAAGCCTGTACTGGAGGATAAGCTAGAAGCACACTTCTTGCCTTAGAGGTGCTCACAGTGTTCTTGCCTAGAGGTGCTTGTAGTGCCCCAAAGAGAGGAATCTAAGGGAACGGAGCTATTCTGAACTGACTGCCTAGACTAATTGAATCTGGAAAAACAACTGTTCTTTCTTCTGTTCACACCCAATAGTATCTATATAAGAATGCTTATGAGAAACAGAAAGGCCACTATATTGGATGTCGCAATGCCAAGGAAGACCCTAAACTGGCTTGGGCAGCAAATGTATTAAAGATGCAGAATGACAGGCTGTACAAAAAGGCCTACAATGACCACAAGGCTAAGATCTCCATCCCGGGGGACATGGTGTCCATCAGCACTGCCAAAGAAGGCCAGGCATTAGCAAGCAACGTGGACTATCGCCAGTACCTGCACCAGTGGTCTTGCTTTCCTGACCAGAACGATGTGATCCACGCCAGGAACGCGTATGACCTGCAGAGTGACGTAAGTGTGTGCCTGTGAAGGGAGCACCAGGGCAGGGGCCTGAGGGGTGAGCTGTCCCCGGGAAGGAAGCCGTCCACAGCTCTGCCTGACCGCTCCTTCCAGTGCGTGGGAAAATACAACACACCCCCCTACATAAGCTTATTAAGTGTCTACCTTACTGCTGGGTTTATTCAGAACGTTTTCGTTTTTGTTGTTAAGTTTTTATTTTCATAATTCTTCTATAGACTTGTGAACATGGGCAGTGTTTGTAGTTTATTAAGGACTGTCCTGGTCCTTCAACTATGCATTGAAGAAGGACAGGCTATTTTCCTTAAAATTAATTTCAAAGGTTAGCAGCAGGCTCCAGACTCACTGGTTTCCCTTAACTTGGTGTTCTTCACAGCCTGGTGTTTCATTAATTTACCAGAAGTGCTTTTAGATTTACTCATATTTTATGCCCATTCAATGTTTTGGAAATGATGATTCTCTCGGGCTATTTATTTTTTCTATAGAAGGGATACCTTTTTTTTTTTTTTTAATTATGTGAACTTGGTTCCCCTAAGCTTCAAAAGATGCATTCTCATAATGAATGAGTTTCCTGCAGGATGTACGCCCATCACTTGAAATGAATTGCCACCTGGTGAAGGTAGGCCGTTTTCTCAAGGAAGGCAGTCTGTTCACTAACCTGACCCACGTTAGTGAACTGAGGCATGCACAGCAATCAAGTTCTTAGAGAATGAGGGAGGGAAATTTCAAAATGTGTATGTAATCTTCTTTGAGAATCCTTTCTTCTGAATTCTGGGTATGTCATTCTCCATGTAGGTAGACAGTTTCCTACCTTTTTCAATCCTCTTACTACCTTTTTAGCCTGGTATTTGTATCTTATTACCTAGTTATTAAGATATCATTTCTGAAGAACATCATGGTTTTTTATAAAATTAACAACTGGTGCTTAACATAAAGCAATTTGATATGGTTTACCACTTACCTATGTCTAGGGAAACAAGTTTAGATAATCAAGAACATGAAAATCCCAATTCAAAGGGAGATGCTTGCTATCTTGGGGGAAAAAAAGCACAACAATTGAGATCAGAATTGTGAAGCTAGGGTAGGGATTGAATTCTTAATTGTCTTTTTAAAATATTAGACACATTATGTGCCAAGTGTTGTGCTAAACACTAAAGTTACAATTGTAAATAAAGAAGAAATGAGACCAAGTTCCTGACTTTAGGAATTGATAACAAAGAAATAGGTGTTAATTGGAGAATATCAGCAAATAATAAGATGGCCGAGGAGTAATCTCTGGCTCATGAGAGGTGGGAAAGCTTATCTAAGGAACTGCTGATTTAGTGGCTCTGAAGGGAGAGTAGGAGGTGGCTCTGAGGAGGACACAGAGGATGTGCCTGCAGAATGAGCAACATATGCAAAGGGGGCCATATGCAAAACACAAACTGAAAGAAGGCCGGTTTGGCAGAATGCACAGGTGGAAGGGAAGTACACGTAAGGTGAGGCTGGGAGAACGGTCAGGACTGGTGCTACATCATCCCTTATCTTCTAGTCCATGTTAGGGATTTTGATCTTTATCCTAGGACCAATGGGAAGTCACAGGATGAGGGGATGTGGTGACTGCAGGTTTGAATTTCGAACTTTGAAAAGATCATTCTGGTTGCTTTGTGGAGAACTTTTTATTCTTGCTTTAAATTCCACATTGATTAGTAGGATGATTCCCATTATTCTTGCTTTAAATTCCACATTGACTAGTAGGATGATTACCTAATATTATTCAAAAATTTTCCATGCATCCCCTAAACAGAGAGCTCTTTCTACATCTTTCTGCTTTTTAAAATGTGCACATGCACCCAAACACGGACCCCCTGCCACAGAGGAAAGGCAGAACAAAGCACTACTGTGTATATGAGAAGTTATGTTTGTCAGGAGAGTACTCATTTTTTATTGCTGTTTGTGGAAGATAAAATGTAACATACAAATTCCTTGCCTATTTTACTAATTTTTAAAAAAGCCTGTTTCTAACTGACTTTGTTTTCTTTCTCAGGTTATCTACAAGGCTGACTTGGAGTGGTTGCGTGGCATTGGCTGGATGCCAGATGGATCTCCCGAAGTACTGAGAGTCAAAAATGCCCAGGAGATCCTACGAGACAGTGTCTACCGGACACCTGTGGTGAATCTCAAGTACACAAGCATCGTCGACACACCAGAAGTTGTCCTTGCTAAGTCAAATGCTGAAAATATTAGTATTGTAAGTACCATCTACACTAATAAAAGAGAAAGCTGCAAATTGACTGTACCTCCGTGACACCCACCAGCCAATCAGGAGTGAATATGCAAATTAACCCAACAAAGCTGGCAGGTTATTTGCATATGCAGGCGCCAAGTGGCCAGGGGCGGGGCGGCGCCAAGCAGCCTGGGTCCCAGGGACAGGCACCAAGCCCACAGGCTCCTGGGACCATCGCTGGCCCTGGGAGGCCAGGGCGGCCCAGCCAAAGCAGCCTTCCTGGTACCATCGCTGGCCCCAGAAGGTCAGAGTGGCCCCACCAAGCAGCCTGGGAGCACAGGCCATGGCCCAGCACAGGCCCGGAGTAAAACGTTGACAGCAAGTCCTTTCAGTATAATTGGGGCATTAGAGGCCCACAGAATGATCATTTTCTTTTTATGAAACACATAACTCTGACACACCAATTAAATAAGTTCCATATATTTTGACATTTTACAGCCCAGGAAAGTTACATATAATGATCATCAAAGTGAGAAGATGAAAAGAATTTTCAGGCTTTTAAAGATGTAACTAATTTCTGTCTAGAAGACACACCAATTGAAAAAGTGATGGTTTTATTGTCCTATAGGACATTAGCCAGATTGTATCTAATTTAGCAGTTTTACTTTAGGCTGCAGGCTCCTCCCTAGCCGGGGCCCAGGTCAGGGCTCATGCAGGAGGCAACCAATCAAAGTGTCCCTCTCACATTGATGTTTCTCTCTGTCTTTCCCTGTCTCTTCCACACTCTCTAAAAATCAATGGAAAAATATCCTCAGGTGAGGATAAAAAAGAAAGAAAGAAAGAAAGAAAGAAAGAAAGAAAGAAAGAAAGAAAGAAAGAGATGTCATATCCTGTGAAAGAGACATCTTGAAAATGCCTAAAGAAAGTTGTCATTTTTTCGTGGTGAAGGGACTAGAGTTCGTGTTGATGAAAACACCTTGGCGGCTGCAGTGGCCAGCAGTGGCAGCAGCAGCGGGGTGATGGGAGGATCACCTTCCCCTGATCAGCCAGATTGCCTCCTGCAGAGGGAGGCCTACTGATGGCTTAGGCCCACAGGGAGTGGGCCTAAGCCATCAGTAGGACATCCCCTGAGGGCTCCCAGACTGTGAGAGGGGGCAGGGGGGGCTGAAGGACACCCCCCCTCAGTGCACGAATTTTGTGCACCGGGCCTCTAGTTTTCTCTATAATAAATTAGGTTTGTGATAAAAATAAATGAAATCATTGCCCAGGCCCTGGGAGGGTCTTTCCTCACATCAATGTTTCTCTCTGTCTTTCCCTCTCTCTTCCACTCTCCCTAAAAATCAATGGAAAAATATCCTCGGCTGAGGGTTAACAAAAAAGAAAGAAAGAAATCATTAACCTGGTAATCTAATAATCATAATATTGATGATAGCAAATATTTTAATAAGTAATGTTGATGGAGTTGCTCTATTATTACTTTCTAATTTTAAACCAAAACTCAAAGTATTAATAAAGGGTATTAATACAGTAATACAGATTTTATATCAAATTTGAGTAATCTATGTGAAAAGACTCTAGACATGAGAATGTTTTGGATCAGAAAAATTTAAAGTTGCGCATTGGAACTAGCAAAATTATAAATTATGAAGTAACTTTTTTGTTATTGGTTCTTTCCATAGCCAAAGTACAGAGAAGTTTGGGACAAGGATAAAACTTCGATCCACATAATGCCAGATACTCCAGAAATTAATCTCGCCAGAGCCAATGCGCTCAATGTGAGCAATGTAAGTACTGCAACAGACTCCCTTTTGTTTAGAGAGTCATTGAGTTGGTGCTACAATATCACCAGTGGAACTCTTCATAGTCAAGGGAGAGAAGATTGGCGGAGGCAAGAAAGACTCTTCACCATCAGGCTGGGACCAGGAGTGAGGAAAGGAGCAGATCCCCGGCTCAGAGTCAGTGGGCAGGGTCAGTTATTGGTGCGCCAGTGTCAACATGATAAAAGGGAGAAGAGAGTAAGGACAAGAAAGATGAAAGAGGAATGAAGAGACCCACAAACAAGAAAGGGGAATTAATGACAGAGTCAGGTGAACTTGAAATATGAGAATTCTTTGCAAAACTCTACAAATTAATTTTAAAATCTGGACTATAGGGAATTTTCTAGGAAATTACAAATTACCAAATTGACCCCAGAAAAAGAATAAAAACATATAGCAAGAAATTGAGAGGATTATTAAAGACGTTACATTCTCTCAAATGTCATGGTCACCCAGATGATTTTACAGAAGAATTCTTTCAAAACTTTAATGGGGGGGAAAAAGACTACCATAGAGCCCAATGAAAGAAAAAAAAGCCATTACAGTTATCAAAACTTGTCCAAATAGTTTCACAATGGAAACTAGACCAATGATGATGAGGAAGATCTTAAGTAAAATATTAATACATAAAATTGGACATAAATACATGGCACAAACAGCTAGGGTTCATCCAGGAATTCCAAGAGGATTCTATTTTCAGAAACCCAATAATGTGATAGAACAAAAGGGAATAATGCATGCAACAAAATTCAATATCTGTTCTTATTTTCTAAAATCAAATCATAGCAAAATAAGAATAAATGAGTATTGTCTTGATGTGACTACAAGAATAAGTCTCAAATCCAAGGCCAGGCACATCCTCAGTAACTAAACTTCTCATTCAAGTCAGGAGTAAAACAAGGATGACCACTAACATTGTCAGTGTTCTAAAAGTTCTAGCTGAGTAAGCCTCTCATTCAAGCCAAAATAATTGAATGAGAGTAAGAATAAGAGATAAATTTTGGAAAGAAAAATTCAAAATTATTATTATTTGCAGAATAAATCATCATATGCCTGGGAGAAGCGAGGGCATCAACTTAATTAAAAATCTGTTAGATAAAATGAGAGAATTTAGTTATGGGGCTAACGTAATTCAGCAACGTTCAAGAAGGTACCGCCTTCATGGATCACAGGGGTTTCTCACGTAGAATAAGCATAACCTTAGAAGAAGGATACTTCCTTAGTGCAACTCACCATAGATTGCAACTTTGCATCTTTCGAAAAGTAATACATCTTTGTGAGAGAAGGAACCTGCCAAGCAAAGATTTCTCACCATGTGTCCAACTGTGTACCCTCAACTCTATTATACTGAGCCACTTGAGAGCTAATTTTTTCCAAGGCTTGGGAAAAAATAAAATGTTAGGGCCCTGATACTTTTTTTGTGGGGGGTGGGGTGGGGAGCGGGAGGACCGGAATCAGTATTTTGGGCAGTGTTCGCTTGTCAAGTGACTGGGTGGAGAGGCCGTCAGCTCTTCATTTGAGCACGGCCTCCTCAGCGCTCTGGTTTGATCCAGGGGCAACTTGGGCAGGAATTTTCTCAAAAGTTTCTTGTGGTCTTGTTTGCATGATGAATTTCCCAGCTGGATATGATGACATAAGCAAGACTAATATTTGAAACTATGCCAAAAGCAAAGTTATTAACTTTAGATATTTACATATTAATGAGAATGGCTTGTACTTGGGAAGAAATCAAACATCCCATTTGCATGTCAACCAAAATGTGCATTTTATTTAGTTGTCACCATGATTATAACTTTATGAAATTCACTATTTAAAACTTTCCATCATTTAGAAAGCACAATGTTTTTAGAATATTTGTATACAACTTTATAGGTAACCAAGCAAATTCATGTTAAATTGACTCATTTAATCTTCAAACTAGCCACATGAGTAAAATATGGTTATTTTGTTATATCAAATAGGAAAGTTGAAACTTAAAATGATTAAGGAATTTTCATGTTTTCAAAGTTAGTAGATGAAGAAGTTTGGTCTCAAGCCAGATTTATTTTTAATTCAAATAAAAAATACATTTGACCACATAAGCAAACAAAAATAAAGAAATAAAGACATGATTAAAAAATAGTGTAATAATAATATGTAACAAAATGAAATAAATAAAAGCAATAATTTAAAATAATATAATGACAAGTTTGCATTGAATATTCTCTAGTATAATAAATTTAAATGTGGAGAATACTTTTTCTTTTTTTTTCTTTATTGATTAAGGTATTACATATGTGTCCTTATTTCTCCATTGCCCCCAATACTTTTTCTTTTGCTAAGAAAACAAGTTGATTATTAAAATAGGACCACCCACATTCACAAAAACTTGAATGAAAATTCCTATAAAATGTATCCATACTTACAAAGACACAATTTACCTGAGCACTCATAGTTCAGATATGCAAAGGATGAAATTATCAATAATTAAAATTCACCTCTCCTTTCTTCACTGTTCAAGATCCCATACTGGTTGGTATGTTTTCTAAATTATACATTTAAATTGCTGTTATTTCTGAGTCTTTGTGACATTGTCACTACAGACTGTGCCTATTTAAATATGAACATATATTTTTAAAGTTCTCTGTTATGAACTATAGAAATGATCCCTGAAAGTATAGTCTTTATAAAGTTATCTATAAACCAGTATCTTAACTTCTCTTTACAAAAAAAAAAAAGACACATTTTTCTTTAAAAATGGCTATTAATACTCAATTGTACTTCAGCGGGAACATCTAACATTCCCAAACAATATGCATCATCAATCACATAAAATCTAAGAAACCACATTGGGGGGAAGGCCTCACAAATTTAAAAAGTTTTTACTTTTAAATATTACAAAATTGAATTGAATTTTAAAATTAAATAAATTAAATGATTGAATAAAGAAATTCAATACTAGCCCATTCATGTCTGAACTGAAATTTATCCCAAAGCTACCAATCCATGAAGCAACTCAACTCTTTTACATAAACCATTTACAACTATGTGGAGGCTATGATTGAAATTAAAAAGAAAGAACTCTGGTCAACCTCAGATATTTGGACTCCAGACACGATTTTATACTTCAGTACCATGATGCAGAATGATTCTCTCACCTATCCCCTTTTCTTTAACTGGCTCTGTGTCTTCAAAACTGCACCCCTCTGATAATAATTCTACATGAGCCCTTGGAGTTATTGGTAAATTTGAACCTGGAATGATACCCTCTGTTCTCTTTAGAAACTTTACCGTGAGGGCTGGGATGAGATGAAGGTGAGCTGCGACGTGCGGCTGGATGCCATCCCGATACAGTCTGCCAAGGCTTCCAGGGAGATCGCCAGTGATGTGAGTGTGGCCTCGATTAACGTCTCAGTTTTGTAAGTGAATGCCCTAGGACTAGGTGCATTGAGAGTACGAGCTGTGATCCATCTGCTGTGTTTTTGTATCTCCAGTATAAATACAAGCTTGACCATGAGAAGCAGAAGGGCCACTACGTGGGCACCCTCACCGCCAGGGATGACAGCAGGATCCGGTGGGCCCTCATAGCTGGCAAGCTTCAGAACGAACGAGAGTATCGGCTGAACTGGGCCAAATGGAAGACTAAGTTCCAAAGCCCTGTGGATATGCTTTCCATCTTGCATTCTAAAAATTGCCAGATTCTGGTCAGCGACATTGATTACCGCCAACGCTTACACCAATGGACATGCCTGCCCGACCAGAACGATGTGATTCAGGCCAAAAAGGCCTACGAACTGCAGAGCGATGTGAGTGGGCCGCATTTTAGGATGAGCTCTTCTGTATTTTGCCAGGACTCCCAGAAAGTTTATGTCATTAAGTCCTTGGATCAGATCTCCATGTCTTTATACTGCCAAGAATTTGGTTTTAGTTATACCTAATAGTATGGTATCAAAATCACCAAAGCCATAAAGGATCTAGACTTTGTGTCAAGAAATAAATGGTAGTGTGAATATAGTCCTTAATTGTTACAGGGTAAGGACAATTACACTGAAAATATGATTTCCATAGAATTTAAGTAGCAACAGGTTTATATCATAAATAAAATAGTGGCAGTCCATGGACAGGGTGTAGGCACAGATATGCTTTTTTAGTTGACACAATTTTTAAATTTTTTGAATTAAGTTGCCAGAATTTTTAGATCAGAAAATTTTGTGTACAAATCTAGGATTTCCCATTTCTCTTAAAAAGTCAGAGGAGGAAGCTCTGAATGTGCGTGAGCCCACTCTAGCTGAGCGGAAGCTAATCCCTCTTAAATAGAAAATATGCCCCTCCGTTTTTGCCACCTGACTTCCTAATTAATTTACATGTTACCTGCCTGGCTGTTTGAGTATATCATTTTTGAATTGTATTTCTCCATCAGACCAATGGACAGAATAACAGGACTTGTGGGTAGGATTGCTGACTTTACCTTCCCCTTGTTTTCACAGGCTATTTACAAGGCCGACTTGGAATGGTTGCGTGGGATCGGGTGGATGCCCAATGATTCCGTTTCCGTCAATCACGCCAAATATGCTGGGGATATCTTCAGTGAGGTATTCTAACATTTAATCCTGCCATTCGTTACACTTCTTAAAAGAATGAACAAAAAATGCACAAGCTCTGGCTGGGTGGCTCGGTTGATTGGAGCATCATCCTGTGCGCCAAAAGATTGCAGGTTTGCTCTCCGGTCAGGACGCATATGGGAAGCAACCAATGTTTCACTCTCACATCGATGTTTCTCTCTCTCTCTCTTTCTCTGTCTCCCCACCCCCTCTTCCTCCATCTAAACATATCTTCAGGTAAGCACTAAAAAAAATACACAAGCCAGAATTTAGTCATTACCTATCAGCAATTTAAACAATTTCAATTGCTGTCATTTGAGCCAGACATACTTTTTTCCCCAAAAAATAATCCTGTGTTGTTGCTATGACACTATGGGACCACATCCACAATATAATATCCAACACACTCATTATGTTTGGAATTGTATATATGAAAAACTTCTATTGTCAGCAACAAGAAAATACTTTGAGAGAACTTTGTCTAGTTTTAAAAAATGTATTGAGTATTATAAAACATGTAATATATATGATGGTACATTGCATGACTTTGGGAGCTAAGCAAACCTGCTATTTTAAAATCCGTGGGAGGCATAAGAAGCTAGCCATTTGTTCAAAATAAAATGCTAAGGCCCTAGCTGGTTTGGCTCAGTGGATAGAGCATTGGCCTGCAGACAGAAAGGTTCCCGATTCCATTCCAGTCAAGGGCACATGCCTGGGTTGCGGGTTCGATCCCCAGTAGGGGGTGTGCAGGAGGCAGCCGATCAATGATTCTTTCTCATCATTGATGTTTCTATCTCTTTCTCCTTCTCCCCTCCTCTCTGAAATCAATAAAAATATTTTATAAATAAATTAAATAAATAAATAAATAAATGCTAAGAAGGAAGCCAAATTGCCAAGAAGATGCCATTCACATATGGTGCTCTATGCGTCTAGTAGAAAAGGATCCTTAACCTTTTGCACTCGGATGTCAAGATTAAAATTACTCTTTGAATGTATCAATAATTTGAAATATAAAAAAAACAAATAAATAAGTTTGTATGAAACTCCAGTTTTTTATTATATTGCCGCGCTTTGTAAAATCTGGGGTATTTAAAAAATTAAATTCCTAGTAGAAAAGGATCCTTAAATTTAGTATATCTTTCTCAGCTCACACAGGACCAGTGACTACGATTGTCTAAAAGCTATTTTCTTTCCCACAGAATAAGTATCGCACAAAAATCGAAAGTCTGAACTTTACTCCTGTGGATGACAGAGTTGATTATGTGACAGCGAAACAAAGTGGTGAAATCCTAAATGATGTAAGTACATGGCTGCCGTTCTAAAATTGCCCAGTCATGAAGATGTCGTTTCCAAAGCTTTTCCATCTACTCACACTCGGCATGCAATCCTTGTCTGAGATACAGATTTTAATCATTGAGCTAGATCACTGATGCTAGTTTGCTTACATTATGCTTTCTTAACATCAATCATTTGCCTTTGCCTCTGGTTTCCAGATTAAATACCGGAAGGATTGGAATGACACCAAATCAAAGTACACCCTCACAGAAACCCCCCTGCTGCACACTGCCCAGGAGGCAGCCCGGATACTGGACCAGGTATGGGTTGTACTCAGATGCCTGGGACTCTGTGTGGGGACTATTGGAGATGTCTGCACACGACTTCTCCCTCCATTCTGACTCTTCAGTGTAACCCTTTGTTGCGGCCCTCTGTCCTCTAGTACCTCTACAAGGAAGGCTGGGAGAAACAGAAAGCCACAGGCTACATTTTGCCTCCGGATGCTGTGCCGTTTGTTCATGCCCATCATTCTACTGATGTTCAGAGCGAGGTAATTCATCCGGTTATAAGTGCACTTTGCAAAGGCTGGACCTTGCACGTGGGGCAACCCGGTTATGCTAAGGCATAGCACCGTGGCCAGGCTAGGGGGTGGTGGGAGCACCTGCTCCCTTCTGATTCTTTTCCCATGGGCTTTGGGAGTCCACCCGCCCACCCCATCCTTGGCTTCTTTAAAGGCTATCGTTTCAGTTCTTTACTTTTTCTTTTTTTTTATTGCAGTAAAATGGATATATATATATAGCATTATGTTAGTTTTAGGTGTGCAACATAATGATTTGGTATTTATACATATTGTGGAATGATCACCACAAGTCTGGCTAACATCCATCACCATCTTCACTTTTTCTTCTTTTCCCTGGTTTTCCTAAGATTGCTAGGCCTTCAAATAAAATATTGCCAGAATTAGAAAACAAATGACTCCCCCCCCCCCCATTTTCCCCCCATGTGATTAAAATCAGTGCTTTTATTCACATAATAGGATAAAACCACATCATAGAAGATGCTGGTCCAAGAAAGACAGATTGAAATTTTCCCCCCATTTTTAAGTTGATATTTTTAATATTTATTTATCTATTTCAATGTTTTTTGTTATTTATTCTCGGGGTCGGGGTGTGACACAAAAGGCTGGGGGGCTGAATGTGTTGATGCCCAACGTCCCTTTTGCCCTGTGTGCTTATCAAAGCTGATGGACTGAATCTCCATGCTTCTCCCCACCAGCTGAAATACAAAGCTGAGCATGTGAAGCAAAAAGGTCATTATGTTGGTGTGCCGACCATGAGGGATGATCCTAACCTAGTGTGGTTTGAGCACGCGGGCCAGATTCAGAATGATCGACTGTACAAAGAGGACTATCATAAAACAAAGGCCAAGATCAACATACCTGCTGACACGGTGTCGGTGTTGGCCGCCAAGCAAGGGCAGTCCCTTATCAGTGACATCGATTACCGTAATTACCTGCACCAATGGACATGTCATCCTGACCAAAACGATGTTATTCAGGCCAAGAAGGCCTATGAACTACAGAGCGATGTAAGTGACTTTTGTTTCTTAATTACTTAGAAACATACAGTATACCCTGAGAATTGTAAGTAGCATTCCGGAACCACCACTCTTTGAAACTTGGAGCCGTAAATATTTAGTATGTTCCCAGGAGGAACTGAAGCTAGATATGAAGTAGAGCAAGATCAGGAGCAGTAAGTGAGTGACAGCACTACCTACTGGGCTGCATTCTGAGTAAACTTCAACCTCATTTTTTTGTTTAATTTGCTGCTTTTGTACCATCACATTAGCAACTCCTCACTCACATTTTCATAAAAAACTATCAACTGACTTAAAGTAATAATTGGTTTGGGTGGGAATTGAGTTGGGATTCTGACAACATTGCATAATAGAATAGTCAAGGCCCTGGAATGCCCCATTCTTGCTTTGCCAAGCATCTCATTCTTCAAGGCATTAATGAAGCAGTTGCTTGCAAGGAATCAAAGCAAAATGGATGCAAAATACTGATGAGCCACATGAGGGCCCTGAATTTCTCATTCAGACTGTGGTAAAGCTAGGGTAGATAATATGGCTTAGGCCACCTTGCACTGAGGCCTGAATCAAGATCTCTACCCGACACCAGCTGTCTGTAGGAACATAAACACGATGCATTGACATGATGCTCAGGCACACGAAGGAGCTAACCCTGCATAGGTCTCATCACTACCAATACAGAAACAGGAAGTAAAAGACTGCCTGTGGCACAGGTGCTGAACTTGAACCTCAGAAGAAAGACCATTGTGGAACTTGACTCATATTAGTAACTCCTCGTCATTCCGTGTGGGTGCACTGGGAGAATCCAGGAACTAGGTGGGAAAGTGTAGAGGCAGACTTGACTAGAAGGAGGTTCCTCATTCATAGTAAGAGGTTCAAGACTTACTGCTCAGGTGTACAGATGAAATCATGATTGAGTGGAAAAGACAACAGCTACAAAAGATTGAAATCCTTTAAATGCTGAAAATACTTTGTTTTTAATCTGCTGTCTGTAACCCTGTGTCCGGTCATTTCTCCTGCATTATATCTCTCTTCCTGCTCTCAGAATGTCTACAAAGCTGACCTGGAATGGCTCCGAGGCATTGGCTGGATCCCCCTGGATTCTGTGGACCATGTGAGGGTTACTAAAAACCAAGAAATGGTGAATCAGGTACACAGAGCCTGTTATTCTTACCTAATTGCCTGTCCTCCTTACCTGCCCTGTGGGAATGGGGACTCTATAGGGGGAGACCTGTCTTCATCATCTCTGTCTTTGCAGGTGAAATATAAGAAAGCTGCTCTCGACAACTATCCTAATTTTACAAGTGTGGAAGATCCTCCAGAGATTGTTTTGGCCAAGATTAACTCAGTTAATCAAAGTGATGTAAGTTTGCTTTGTGAATAATGAGGTACATAGACTGGAAAGCCAGTTGTCTATCATTGAACAGATTGGTTTGTAAGAAAATTGAGGGAGTCGGGTTTATAAGATAAACTTTGGGAAAGAATGTCTTAAAAGCCACCAGTAGGTGTATAATTGTACTCGCTTTTAGATAATGTCCACATTTTTGTCCAAGTTATTCTATTGTATTAGCTGAAATGAACTGAAATTTTAATCTCCAGTCCATTTTAATCTCTAAATGTAGGCTGATTATTATCTAACTAGGTAGATCTTATGAAACTTTAATTATACATTTATAGTAACCAGAGGTTTTGTTTTGTTTTGTTTGCTCTCCTTAGATAAAATATAAAGAAACATTTAATAAATTAATAAAGGGCAAGTATATATTTTCTCCGGAGACACCATATATCACCCACTCCAAAGACATGGGAAAACTCTACAGTACCGTAAGTTCTATTTTATGTGATACACAACTCAGTTCCTAACTTTATGCTCTTGTCAGTATTCACGTTCTTGGATGATTTTGTGAACAAATGGATTTATAAAGGAAATCTAGTACATCTATTATATTAATTTTGTTTATTAAAAGTAGCATATTGTTCAAAGCATGTAGCATTTATTCACCTGGTATATTTTGAGCTACTGTGATGTGCCAGATGCTGTAGGGGGCACTGAGGAGCTAAAGCTCAAATGAGACAAGCCCTTCAAGACTTCATACAAGTGAGAGGAACAGACCCACAAATAATATAACAAGAGTTATACCAGCTCCGAGTGCACACGGGACTGAGCACCCACCATCAGAGAAAAGACAAAAAAAGCTGGTCCCTCTTCAGCAGTCATGTACAAACATCTCTAGCCAAGGAATGAAGGACTTGTCTTCCAATTTTAATTCGGCTAATTTAAAGGACAATGTATGTGTGCACATAGTATGCCTGTGTGTTTAATCTCAGTGGAAAGCAATTTTTGGTGATCTTCTCACTAGGAGCAAATTGGTTTTTGCTTTTATTAGATCTGTAAATATGGTTAACCTCTGTTATAAAATGCCTCAGAGTTTGTAGATTTCATTTGCAACAAGCCAAAAGACTCTACCTTGTTCCTAGGTAGGTACACTAATGGCTTAAACAGAGATCTAAGTCTTGCCTTTAAACATAAATCTTTTACCTTGATTTCACCACTTTCTTTTTGGTGGTATCTGAAAGTAAACTTTTGTCGACACATATTTTTCTTTGTTCTAGATACTGTATAAAGGGGCGTGGGAGGGAACCAAGGCCTACGGCTATACCTTGGATGAACGCTACATCCCCATAGTTGGAGCCAAGCATGCTGACTATGTGAACAGTGAGGTCAGTAGGACTTTTTTCTCTCAGAGACTTGAGAGTCTTCATGGGGGAATGAGGGCTGGTTAGAAAATCCCAGTGGTGCTCAATGTTGTACCTATTTCACAGCTTAAATACAAAGAGACATTTGAGAAGCAGAAGGGTCACTACCTGGCTGGAAAAGAAATCAGTGAGTTCCCTAGTGTGGTTCACTGCCTGGATTTCCAAAAGATGAGGAGTGCGGTAAGCAAAGCTCTTTACTTCTGATCTGCCCTTTGGTTCGAGATTAGCTGGGGATGGAGTAGGGAGGAATGAGTCAGTCCTGAGACTTCCCCACTCCTGCCATTTAGCGTGTGTGTCTTTGCCGATTTTGAGTCTTCCACCCTCCATTCCCTCCCTCTTTCATTACCAAACACACAGTGAGGGCTCTGTATTTGACAATAAGGTCACTATTTATCCTGTGTTATAAATTCATGGGAAATTTTTACAAAAGAACATATTATAGTATGTTTGTTTAACCTTAGTCTATTCTAAAGGTACTGATCTATATTGGAAAGAAAACTCTAAGAGATTGATCTGGATAATTTACATTTTCCTTTCTTATTTTTGTCTTTAAAAAATATTCTTCTCCAGTTGAACTACAGAAAACATTATGAGGACACCAAAGCCAATATTCACATCCCCAATGATATGATGAACCATGTGCTGGCCAAAAAGTGCCAGTACATCCTCAGCGACCTCGAGTACCGCCACTACTTCCACCAGTGGACGTCTCTCCCAGAAGAACCCAGTGTTCTACTGGCCCGGAACGCACAGGAGATCCTGAGTGATGTATGTCTTTCCTGCAGCTTAACTTAATTACAGGATTCACCCAGCCTGCCCTGTCCCACCTCCCCCGGCCTTAATTATTTAATTAGCCCTGTATTCATAAACCCTACTGCTTTTCAACACAAAGTGGTATAAGCCACCTTTTGGTGTAAGAATTCCTTCTGAGCCATGGATATCCATGTTGAATATTTGGTCTGTTTAACTATAGACTAAAACTTAGCTATTGTTCTCCTCCTAAGCTTTGTTAGGCCAGGGCACTAAAGACCTCCCAGCTGTTGAGAAGTCCACCCTATGACCACCAAGCACAGCCAAGGGCTGATCGGAAATTATCAAAGCATCCCATTGCAAATTCATTAAGTACCTATATCTTTTGTCATTTCTTCTTTCTTGCAGAATGTGTACAAAGATGACTTGAATTGGCTGAAAGGCATTGGATGCTATGTCTGGGATACACCCCAGATCCTCCAAGCCAAGAAGTCGTATGACCTTCAGAGTCAGGTAAGCCAATCTTCCTAGAAGGACTCATTGGCTGTGGTCCAATGGAACCCATGGTGCTCTCAGGGGGGGTTAGCCAGGTTGTCCCGGTGCCCAAGCAGAGAAAGCTGTTCTAACAGTGCATGATGAAAGGGACACGAAGGTCCACTGCCCAGTCAGACCTCTCCTGGTGGCCTGCTCTGGTGCTGGACCCTCTCAGTGTGAGTCTCTCAGTAGTTTAAGGCATCAGACGTTTCTAACAGAACGTTGCCTGGGAGGTGTTTCCTAGTAAACTACCTTAAGCATCAGGACCTTCGTTGATCAGGTTAACGTGTAGATAGTAGAATGCAAATGCGCGCTTTGACCATAGGTAGGTAAGTTCTACAGTGAAAACATAGATATTTGGGAAATCTCCCAGCATATGGTTCAGCTTGGATAGAGCAGACTAACAGAATGTCGAAATTGAGGGGCTGCCGTCAGGGTGGAGTATAGGCCTGGGAAAGACAACAAAATGAGGAAGGGGGCCCAGAAAAGATCCAGACCTCACTCTTGGTCAGGAGAAGCTATTAGAAGCTATTTTGGCTGGCTATAGTTTTGACAGCCAGCCAAAATCTGCAGGCCCACACCAGGGTGGCCTCTTTGTTAGGAGTGTTGCAGAAACCCAGCCTAAGAATAAGGGCACATCTAAGTTGGCACAAACTGCTACAGCTGACTGCGGACCCGTATTTTACTCTTATAGAGACTTTGGTTTTTCTTCACAGATAAAATACTCGGCAGCAAGTAAAGACAATCTACCGAATTATAGCCTGGTCACAGACACACCAGTTTACGTGACTGCTGTTCAGAGCGGCATCAATGCCAGTGAGGTGCGTCTTGCTTGTCTTCTCTTCCAGAATGAGCCTTCGTTTGTCTTTACATCTTTTCAACAGCAGAAAAGAATAACCCATCTTTCTTTATCTGTAGGTGAGATATAAAGAAAATTATCATCAGACTAAGGACAAGTATACGACAGTACTGGAAACAGTGGATTATGACAGAACCAAGAATCTGAAGAATCTTTATAGCAGTGTGAGTTGAGTTTTTTTTTCCCTCTCTCATTTGAGTCACCTCTCCCCTCTCCCCCACCTCCTGCTTTGGAGACAATAAGAAAATAAAAGGGATAGGCACTTTATTCCCAAAGGTTTGTCCAGTTTTTGTTTTTTTGTTGGACCTTCAAGTTCCTACTTTAGCTCATAAATCCTCCTAGTTGCAATTAGATGAGCCCCAATTTGAATATTGCACGATTGCACACAGTTGATACAAATTCGGCAACTTTCTCCATGTGGCAGGCAGGTACTGTTGGAGCTATTCTTTGTTGACCCTGAACATGTCCTCTGGCTTTTCTAGTGACCAGTGGCTTATAGACCAACCAAAAAAAACACCTTTTTTAAACTCTTCTGAATTGATTAATTCAACACACTTTTTTAAAAGCTTCATTTGGAAATAATTTGAGATTTACAAAAAAATTTTAAGAATAGTACATAGAATTCCCTCATAGTTTTTTTCTCTGTAGTATAATGATCAAAACTAAGAAATTATCATTGTTAGAATGTTACAGACTTTATCTAGATTTCACCAGTTTTTTCATTAATGTACCTTTTCTTTTTAAGATAGAATCCAGGATCCCACTTTGTATTTAGTTTTCATGCCTCCTTAGTCTCCTACAGTCTGATCACTTCTCAATTTTTTCTTTGTCAAAATATCGTTTTCCAAAATAACCTAAATTGGTTGTTTTCTTCCCCACTTCCACCACTGTAGTCTTGTTACCCATTTATAATACAGCTGGAGGCCTGGTGCTCAGATTCATGCACTGGTGGTGTCCCTCAGCCTGGCCTGCAAGGATTGGGCCAAAACCGGCTCTCCAACATCCCCCGAGAGGTCCTGGATTGGGAGAGGGTGGTTCTCGGGTGATGCACCCCAGAATCGGGCTCCCTCCTCTCTGGTTCCGGGTGTGTCATCCAAGAACCACAGCTGCCAAGTCACTGCAGCTTGGCAGCTCCTGCATTGAGCGTCTGCCCTCTGGTGGTCAGCACGCATCATAGCTACTGGTCAGAGCATCTGCCCCCTGGTGGTCATTGCGTGTAATAGCTACTGGTTGAATGGTTGGACGATCACTTAGACTTTTATATCTATAGATTAGATTTATTTGTTACAGTCTGTACTCCATTTTAGTTCCCCTCCCTTATTCTTTGTAAATTTTACTATTTGAGGTATATAGTACTGTGGCTTTTGATAAACACAAAGTCGTGTATTTACCACCACAGTCCAGATACATAAATATTCTGTATCCCTTCCAAATTTCTCTTTTCTTGCCCCCCTCTTCTCACCTGGCATCCACAGAGATGTTTGCTATCCCTAAAGTTTAACTTTTCCAGAATGTCATGTGAATGGAATTATATAGTATGTACCCATTTGGCCTGGCTTCCTTCTCTTGGCAAAATGACTTTATGTATTATGCACATTGCTGCATAAATCAGTAGTTTATTTTTTATTGCAGAATGCTATTCCATTGCATGGGTGTCCCACAATTTGTTTATCCATTCACAGTTAAAGGAATTGGAGTTGTTTCCAGAGTTTGCAAATTATGAATAAAACTGCTATATACATTTGCATATAGGTTTTTGTGTGTACATAAGTTTTCATTTCTCCTGGATAAATGAAATGAATATGTAGGAGTGGAAACAAATGTATTTTGAGCTCCCACTAGCTACATAAAAGTAGGGGAGGGTAAACAAGTGTGTGTGTGTGTGTGTGTGTGTGTGTGTGTGTGTGTGTGTTTTAATGTTAGTGGTTTTCACCCTCCAGAAATTCTTAGACCTATGGGGAACGAATATGGCATCAAAAGCTATGGTAACTATCAAACTGTGATAGGTACTATGGTAGAGAACAAAATAATGGGCTACAAAATTACTGTCATGGCATTAAACCAGTTACTCACTTAGGGGCACTTGGATCCTCCAGAGTGAGAAGATCTGGAGGTTGTTGGGGCGTGTCTGAGAAGGACAGAAACGGGGAAATCTACTACTCAGAAGCTTTCCAGAATGTATTTTTCCATATTCACAAGAAGGCTTTTAACCCCCACAGAACCTGTACAAGGAGGCCTGGGAAAAGGTGAAAGCCACCAGCTACATCCTGCCTTCCAGCACCATGTCCCTGACACACGCCAAGAGCCAGAAGGACCTGGTCAGCAATGTAAGTCAGTGCAAGTGGATAGCCTTGCCACCCACTCCCTGCCCTCCCCAGCTCACCACTCCCAGCTCACCACTCCTAGGATCTTTTTGGCTGAAACACCCGTTGCCCAGAAGTATTCCCAGCACTTCCATAGGAGTATGCTACCAGCAAATAATTCCAGGCGCTCAGCCATCACTGACACTGGGCACTTACTAGTATTTCTTCTCCTCGAGGGCCCTGAAGTCCAGAGAGAATCACAAACACCTGTATTAACGAACAGCTGTGGCCTTTTAGGCTGGTTGCCTGCAAAAGACATAGGTGGATATACTGTTTCAGCCAGAAGTGGGGATAGACAGAAGACAAAATATGCCGTACAGAATAATAGGCTTTCTTCCAATAGAATTGTGTGGATTGTAGTACAAAAATAAACCAGTGAATGTGATAACTAACTGTTCATTACACCATTCTAGAATAAATGATTAAAAAGTAAATAATTATCTTCATAACCATGAAACATAAAAAAGTTTAAATCTTTCGAAATTCTACTTTTTTAAAGCACAACTTTTCTTAGGTATAGACATGATTGTAAAAAAAATTCTAAATCACGTGGGCTGTTTAAATGTAGTATAAAGTCTTGTGACCTTTAACCCTTTATGTCTAAAATGTTCTTAAGTAAAACCTTTTATTATAAAATTTCCTGTAACCTTCATTGCAGTTCTAATAAACCCAGTTCTCTTTCAGGAACTTTACCTCTTTAGAAACTTTTCCCCCTTAATTGTGAACATTTTATGTAACATTTTAGACCAGTATTTCTCAAAACTTTTTTTTATCAAGACCCACAGTGAGAAATTCATTTTATATTGCAAGTCAACACAAATTCTCTCTCTCTCTCTCTCTCTCTCTCTCTCTCTCTCTCTCTCTCTCTCTCTCTCTCTCACACACACACACACACACACACACACACACACACGCACCCACACACACTTAAAGTTTATGTGAGTTCCTTCTGACATAAATGTTTACTGCTACACTAAAGACAATGCACTCTGATCATTTCAATTCTATTCTATTCATTTAAAATGCTAGTGACCTAGTAAGTTGATTCACTACCCTCTAATGGACCTAGAGATGCATATTTTTTTTTAAAAGAAAAGGCTTTGTTATGTAATAATGAAGTTAATTTCATTCTTACCTGGAGAAAAACTAATACAAATGATTTTTCCAAGCCCCAATTACTTGGAAGACAGCAGACTAGCCCAAAGGAGCAAACTTTTCATTTAGGAAAAGAAGCTTTGTAGATAGTAGTTTAGAAAACTTAGCAGAGGCTTATTCATTCATTCATTTATTTTTGTCAGGGGAAAAGTTACAGAGGCAGGAGTCTTGGCAACTTGTTCTTGGAACAAGGTGGGACACTGAGAAATTAACCCATTAAAAGAAGGATTCCAACAGCAGGTTTTTGTTTTTTTCTTAAAGGTGCCTTTGAATACTACCTTCTTTATAATTGAGGAATGGGTTAGCTGTAAGGAACATGTGAACTAATGTTCTAAAAAATTCTGATGGGAATTTTGATTGGTTTCTAGTCAAGGAAGAGATTTGCAAGAATTCTAACACAAATACTCCTGTCTCCTGTTGTTGTACTGAGACGTGGGGTTCTGAGCTGTGAGAGAATTGCTGTTTGATCGTGTGCTAGGAGATACCTTAGTCTCTGTAGGGCCTTGCCTCCTAGTTCAGGAAATCATGCAGCATTAATTAATAGGCAATACAACTTACAAACTAAAAGTTGGATTTTCTGTAGAAGTTGATTGCACTGTATATTTGGAAACCCTTGTACAAAGTGAAAGTCAAAGATTGTATCTCTTAAGCATCAGGTTTGTCAATTATTAAAAACAAAGAAATTCCTGAACACATCTTTCCTCTCACTTATGATTAAGAAAAACAAAGCCACTATTACAAAAGAGCTTATTTTATATGTTTTTATTGATTTAATAAAGAGGGAAGAAGGGAGAGGGAGAGAGAAAAACATCAATGAGAGAGAAGAAACATCCATCACCTGCCTCCTGCACGCCCCCTACTGGGCATTGAGCCCACAACCCAGGCATGTGCCCTGACTGGGAATCAAACTGGCAGCCTTTTGGTGCATGGGATGACGCTCAACCAGCTGAGCCACACCAGCCAGGGCAAGAGATTATTTTAAAATTACATAATCTTTTAAATGAGATAGTTGTAGTAGCAGTACTAGTATTGGCATAGAAGTATTACAAATAGTAACTACAATTGTATAAATCTTTACAGTTTAGAAAGTACTTTCAGATATAGTCTGGATTAAGCCTCAGGAAACCTGGGCAGGTATGACCATGCACAGATGAGGAAAGGGTCTCGCAGAAGTGGTAACCCCATGTTGGCTGGATCTCAGAGATGAGATCTTCCTATTCAGTCTCATGCTCTTATGACAATATGGATCTATTACTCTCCCAAACAATGTTTCTTTCTTTGTGCTTTATCTCCATAGATCAAATACCGGGAAGAATATGAAAAGTTCAAAGCTCTTTATACCTTACCAAGAAGTGTTGAAGATGACCCAAATACAGCACGATGCCTCAGAGTTGGCAAATATAACATTGATGTAAGTAATCTCAAAGGCCTTACTTCAAACTGAAGCCAAGTAATAGAGTCATCTATTGTAAATCAGAACTGTTTCTATTAAACAGTGCATATGGCTCTGATTGTGTATATATGAAAGAGCTAGGGGCTATTTCAGCCCAAGCTGCATCTCCAGCCCACACAAATCTGTAGAAAGTGTCAGAAAATTCCAGTCCCTACCCTTCCCTAAATGATTGCTGTAAGCTGGTCACCGTGACTTCTCAGGTGTGTAAGAAGTGTATAAGAAGGCATATAAGAAGGTCATATATTGCCATGATTCTGTGCACGATTTCCTGTGTAAGTGGCATGTCGTTTTTAACTTCACAGCGCCTGTACAAGTCCGTTTATGAAAAGAACAAGATGAAAATCAACATTGTGCCCGACATGGTAGAGATGGTTACTGCTAAGGATTCTCAGAAGAAAGTCAGTGAAATTGATTACCGCCTACACCTCCATGAGTGGATTTGCCACCCTGACTTGCAAGTCAACAGTCACGTCAGGAAAGTCACAGATCAGATCAGCGACGTAAGCCCATTGCTCATGAAGGCCCACCCTCCTGGCCCCTCCTGCCCAACCTAAAGAGAAGCGTACTCGCCTACTTCTTTACCTCAGCCTCCTCCCAGGATTGCTTTCCTATATACCCAGCCTCCCCCAACACTGCTTTCCTATGTACCCATGGGTCCCATTGGAACTCAAAGGTATCCCTGGAAGCCGGGCTCTGTGTGCCAATGTTTCCATGGCCCCCTTGGCCTCACTGCATAAGGCCTTTTGCTTCTCAGTCCACAAAATCAACCTCGGTCCAGAGGGTTCCCCTTGTCTTTGGTGTTAAAATTATGGTCAAATTTTATTTTGCCAATCCCCTTCATCTGTTTCAATTCTGTAGATTGTGTACAAGGATGACCTCAACTGGTTGAAAGGCATTGGTTGCTATGTCTGGGACACTCCTGAAATTCTCCACGCCAAGCATGCTTATGATCTGCGCAATGATGTGAGTTTGCCTTGATTTTCTTGTTGTTGTTGTTTTGTTTTTGTATGTGTTTTCTTCTTTTCATAGTCCAGCGTCAAGGCGAGAGTATGTAAACTAGGAACATTGTCACAAACCAGCTGTGTCTTAAGTAATAGTAAGGATGGCTGAGCTAGAGAAAGATGCTAAGCCATAGCAAGCAACCATATCTCAGGAGTGCATATGGCATTCCTATTCAACACTGCAGTTGAGCTATCCTATTGTTCTCTGGAGGAGAAGCTGCACATGGTTCTTCTCTCTACCTTTTGGGCTATTTTGGATATATTAATGAGCACATAATTGTCATTTTAGGAAAATATAATTTGCTAGGAGTTTGTGATGCTATAGATGGGATCTATTGGCAAAGAGAGGATTTGCTAGGAAGATCAATACTGTATTCAAGATTTTAGTAAGAAAACAAATATTCCTAGAAGAGCAATTGTCAAAACTCCTAGAAGTCCCATATGACTGTAAGCATTGATTACGGTGACTGTCATAAACTTAAAACACAGCCTGGTCTAGTGAATAAATGCTGGTGAATGTAAATGCCAGGAGTTAAAAAACAACCAAAACTGCTGTGAAAACCAGCCATTTCCGATATAATGAATGGTCTAACACAGGCTTATTTTCTTCCTCTCGGCAGATCAAGTACCAAGCTCACGTGAAGAAGACAAGGAATGACTACAAGTTGGTCATGGATACGCCAGTCTACGTCCAGGCTGTCCAAAGCGGGAAACAAATAAGTGACGTAAGTGCCCATCGGGGCTGTTACTGTGGCCAGTGACAAAGACAGGGGCTGCCATTCAAGCAGACGTGGCAAACACCACGCCTGGGCAGTGCCTGGCTTTTTCTCCCTGGGGAAGAAAGTACTTAAGATTCTTCTCTTCAGCGGAAACTAATATAAAATAACATTGAACATGAACTGTAGTTGAAAAATAAAAAAAGTTTCTGCTCTTGTTTCCTAAAACCTAATGGGTTCAGGTAACTCCCTGGGGTGGGGTTGTAAGTGACCTAAGTCTATATGATGCTTGTTGTTTTAAAGCTTCCAAAATTGCTTTTTGTATCCTTGTTATCAAGAGCAGGTCTAGATCTTCTAATAAATTGGAGCAAACTAATTAAGTAGAATGAGAAGGAAGCAGACCCTGAAGTTAGAAGGAGTCCAGCCTCTACCAATCAATGAGGCTTAGGAAAAGCACTTAGTCCTCCAAGTCTCAGCATCCTTATCCGTACAATGAGAAAATGGATGAAAAGCACCCACTACGGAGCCTGCTATAGAGCAGGAAGAACAAGCACAAAGCTCCTTTTTTTTTTTTTTATTAACCCCACAGGTTGATAAATAAAACTATCCCACCAGTGACTTAGAACATTGAGACCTATTATTTTTGAACTTGTAGCTCTAAAATGGCCACTCTTCCTCTTCTAATGCCTGAGCCAACTCCTCCACTTATTTCTCAGTCTGGGGCCACACCCTGGCTCTGATCTTATTGGACAAGGCACAGTCACATGTCAGATAGAATTCTTCAGGCGAAGGGACGCAGGCTACCCTTCCTTTAAAAAAATAAAAAGAGAAAGAGAGAAACTTGGGTCTCCTTTTACGTTGCTTCTTCCTAACAATGCTGCCGGAGTCTGAATCAGCGCACTCTGCTTCTCTCTGCACCAGGCTGTCTACCACTACGACTACGTGCACAGTGTCAGAGGCAAAGTGGCTCCAACTACAAAAACCGTGGATCTGGACCGGGCTCTTCACGCATACAAGCTCCAGAGTGAGGTGAGCTGTGAGAACTCTACAAAGTTCCTGGCAGGTGTCCTGGATGCAGCTTACAGAGGCCGGGTCATTGGCCTCTGTCGAAGCACCTCAGTGTGGGCATCTTCTCAGCCTGACCTTGTACATTGTAAATGCTGTTCCATACTGTACATGCTGTTCCACTCACATGGGTTATGAAAAAACAAAAAACAGTGCATAGCCTGTCTTCCTTCTTGGCTGGCCAGCTCTTTCTAAGCATGCAATGGGCGTTTTTGGAGCAATGTTTACAGGTTACAAGGAAGAGGGCCAATCTACTATTTCTGCTCTCAAGAAGCTTAAAACCAAGATGACAAAGACAAGGCATATGATCATAAAAGATTATTAACAATAAGAGATAAAGCTAGAAATTGCTGTTGAAACTCAGTCAAGGAAAGAATGTGGACTCCACTCCACGTGTAAGATCTCTATTCTGTGTTACCTGATGGTGCACCTTTGGTCTCGGCCTTCATTGCTACGCTCCTATGTTGACTGTTAGGAATAATTTGGTTTTTAATATTTTAAATACTGTTCTTACTCCTATAGTTCCTCTGAGAGACAGACTATTTAAGGTCACAGAAACTCCTTCCACCTTCTGCCAGGAATATGAGCATCCTGCTCGCTTCATAGTCTGACATTAATGCTGTGTTTGGTGGGGGGGTTTGGGGGGGCGGGGAGTGGGGGGGAGAGAGATAGGATTCCAAAGATGTGCTTTATAATTATGACTTTCTTCAAGATTGGTGGCAACTTAACTATCACCTGAGAGTGTGGTGAAGAACAGAGGTGGCACTTGGTAGACTGTTTTCTCTACTTAACCCAAATTCTTGCTAGTTACCATGCAGTCAACTGGGCATATGTTCAGAAGCATAGAAGAATTAATTTCTATAAGTCTCTGCATTCATTGCTCTCTTTTTAAAAAAACAATAAGAGTAATTAATTAATTGCCTCTTAGAGCTTATTTAATTTCTTTCTAAAATTAATTCAGTAAGCATAGTACTTTAAGTATCTAATTGAAAACCTAACATGAGCAGGATGTGACTTGTTTAACTGAGATCAGTTACTAGATGTAGATGTCATTTAACCCGTTCTTCCTCATTCGGCAGAATCTGTACCGAGATGCGGGCAAGCGCTCCCTGCCTACTGGATACAGGCTTCCGGTCGACACTCCGCACTTCAAACACTCCAAGGACACCCAGTACATGAGCAGTTATGTGAGTGCTCTCCTCCTCATTGAGATGGGGTCTGAAGGGAGAGGGGGCACTAATATTCATGAATAGCCTGTTCTCATCCCCCGAGTCCCACCCTGAAGGTTCAACATGATACAATGATAAGAGCAGAGCAGGGGAGACAGCACATTCCCCTGGGGTGCTGTGAACTGGCTGGCTCCTTTAGGTCATCGGTGTCTGCACAGCCCAGTGCGTTAACATAGGACTCCCGTGGGATTACATCTTCGCGATTCAGTTACCTTGGCTCCGGGCTCATGGCTGCCAGGATGCTTCTACTCCTGCTAGCCCAGTGGTCGGCAAACTGCGGCTCTGTTGACTAATGAGTTTGCCCACCACTGTGCTAGCCTTAGCACAGAGCATCCTAGACAATCCCAAGCCACGTACTGGAAATTTAAATCATACCTTCACTACTGATGTGTGGCGGCAGTATTGTCTTCCTTCTGCAGTGTGTCATTGAAAAAGATATAACAGCCCTAGCCAGTTCGGCTCAGTAGATAGGGCGTCAGCCTGCGGACTGAAGGGTCCTGGATTCAATTCCAGTCAAGGGCACATGCCCCGGTTGTGGGCTCAATTCCCCGTAGGGGGCATGCAAGAGGCAGCGTATCAGCGATTCTCTTTCATCATTGATGTTTCTATCTCTTTCTCCCTCTCCCTTCCTCTCTGAAATCAATAAAAATATATTTAAGAGAAAAGAAAAAGATATAACATCCCTGTATATTTCTTTGAATAGAAGAACTTTTTGCCGGGCTGCTGGGCCTGGTACTTGCCTCACTGTTTGCCCTCTGTACCATTCATAGAAAGCTCAGAAGGATACCTGTACCTTGCCCTGGAGTTAGCTCAGGCACCCACCTTCTCCACTTTTCCAAAGTGCCAGGTTGGGACCTCATACCATTTACCCAAAGGACAAGGCCTAGGGAATTTGAGTCTATCCCAGTGACTGTGGCCTTCAAACCAGACCCATAAATAAGCCATCAGCTGGAGAATAAGCTCTCCCTTCCATGTTGCCATTCAGAGTTCTGTGTATGAAATCTGGCCGGCCAGTGAGAGTCCAATATCAATCTGTAAAACCATCCATCAGTCTTTAGTCTCTTGTTTTTTCTGTGCATTTCCTAATTTACTAGCCATATTGTGGCTAAAAATATAGGTTGTTTTTTTTTCATTTTGCATGACTGCATACAAACAGATTTCATCTAGGCAACCTCGAATTTTATTCCTTTCTGGATCTGGCTTTACTAACCAACAAAATAATTTTCTAGACTCTGATTATTGTTGAAATTTTGTCAGTGACTTTTCCTTATACTTAATGCTTAGAGACTAATTTTCAAATGCAAGTGACAGCTCTTTTCGGTTTGAGAAATGTAACCCTGCTCTTTGTTTACCCACCAGTAATCTCCTTCTGACTTTGCTTTTGCAGTTCAAGTACAAGGAAGTTTATGAACACCTCAAGGCAAATGGGTATACACTTGGCCCCAATGACGTTCCGTTTGTCAATGTCCGGAGGGTCAACAATGTTACCAGCGAGGTACTGTGAATGCGAATTCTGTGGAGAAAATATTGATATTTGCTTATTGATCAGTCAGTATCCCACATTGACCACCTGAAATGGTGTTTCTTCCAATGTAGAGGCTGTATCGACAACTGTACCACAAACTCAAAGATAAGATCCACACAACCCCTGACACACCTGAACTCCGCCAGGTCAAGAAGACACAAGAGGCTGTCAGTGAGGTGGGTATTATTTTAGGAGAGAAGACAGGCCAGGGAACCCAGGGGTGACTTTCAGCCATTCAGTCACTAATATGTGTTTTTCTGGACACTTTTTTCTTTAGCTGATCTACAAATCAGACTTCTTCAAGATGCAGGGTCACATGATCTCGCTGCCATACACACCCCAAGTGCTCCATTGCCGTTACGTGGGAGACATCACCAGTGACGTAAGCATCTCATAGGGTCTTTCTGGAAGACTGTTACGAAGAGGATGGCTTCTTTCAGCAGTGAAGCCGACCAGCGGTCTTTTCCACTAAGTACCTCTCAACTGAATGTCCGGCTTGGAGGTGAAATAGTGTGGAAGCAGGACCCCACATTTTACCGGCTTTGGAAACAGTAGCAAGAGGACCACTTGGGAAATGAAAGAATTGCTGGCCGCCATTCTTCATGCAACCCTAAATTATTACCAACTCTTCACTCCCTAAGTGGCCTCTGTTTCAGCTCATGTTTAGTATCTTTTCCTGCTCATCCCTGCGCCCACCCCCTTAAGCAACTTCCTGCTGCCATTTGTTTCTTTTTTCTTCCGTGGATGTTTCCTTCCCCTAAAATACCACTTTATTCCATCTAAGCCCCTCTCCCATCAATGCAGTCATAAAATAATAACTGTGTCCTCTCCTCAGATCAGGGTTAGAGATTTAAATTTCAAAATCTGTGATTTACTTGCGTGCAAACAAACTAAGAGTACAAGGTGGATGTGTTGAATCAAAATGAAAGATATATCAGTAAAAAAAAAGCTTCACTACTCTGTCTTATTTATTCTTGATTTATATTTGCTCCCGACCAGCTATATTTCTATTTTTGCCACTCAGATTAAATACAAAGAGGACTTGCAGATCCTGAAGGGAATGGGCTGCTTCCTGATGGACACTCCCGACATGGTCCGTTCCCGGCACCTGCGGAAGCTCTGGGTGAGTGCCCGCCCATCTTCACAACACGTGGCTACCCCTACACAGCTTTAAGGAGCTGGGCAGAAAATCTTTGCCTACAACTACTTTTAAAGGGGAATTAGACATTAACTCACTTGACAAGTCATGACCATGACTCCTAACAAGGTAATGAGCTTAGGAAGATGACTATTGTTTTGTCCCTGCCTGGGAAGGCCTCCAGGGCACATGGAGGCTCAGCTTGACCTGCACATATCAGCCATTTGAAAGACAATGTGTGACCACCACAGGCAGTTCCTTGAATGACTCAACTTTTATTTTCGTTCTGTTTTTGGTTGTTAGTCTAATTACCTGTACACTGATAATGCAAGGAAGATGCGAGACAAATACAAAGTGGTGCTTGACACTCCAGAATACAGAACAGTGCAAGAACTGAAGACACATCTGAGTGAGGTAAGGATGTGTTCCTCTAGTGAGCATTTTTCAGGCAACTACACGAGGCAAAGATCTCCCTTCTGCCTTAATTACAGAGTCGCCACCACGTCTAAGCAAGTCAACTGATCTCACTTTGCCTCAGCTTACTTTTGTCCCCTTTGAATAAGATGAGGATATTGATATTTGCTCTACCTAGGACCAGGACTGCTGAGAGTTTACATGATTTTATAGATTGAAAAGTCCCTCCGGCTTACACTATTGCTGTAGTTTCCAAATGAATTTATTTCAAAAGTCTCTCTTTAATTCCTGCTATCAGGAACCCTAATTGTGGTAGCGTCATTTGAAAAGTCTTCACCTGCGCCCTGCTCTGTTCCCGCTCAATAAATTCCAAACTACTTCAGCGTATTTGAGTGCCCATCATTTTCATCTGTCCTCCACTGAGGGTCAACCCTTGACTTCGGTGAATAGCAGCCTGGGGAGGGCAGAACCACAGAAGAAAGCTGCTCCCTGAGGGAGAATGGTGGAATGGAAGGCAGAGGCGAGTGTCAGGAATGAAACTGCTCAGGGTTTCAGTTGCTACAGAGAAGCATTCTTGGATTTGGCAATTGTAAAGTTTTTTATAATCTTACTAGAGGCCCGATGCACGAAGATTCGTGCAAGAATAGGCTTTCCTTCCCCTGGCTGCCAGCACCGCCTTAGCTCTGGCCGGAGCCGCCTTTCCGCCTTCCCATGCTGCCCAGAGGCCTGGAGCAGCTGGGGCGGTGCAGCATGCCTGCATCATTGCCATGGCGACGATGCAAGCATCCCGCCCCCAGCGCTCAGAGCCTGTATATGCAAATTAACCCACCATCTTTGATGGGTTAATTTGCATACTCACTCCTGATTGGCTGGTGGGTGTCGCAAAGGTACGGTCAATTTGTATCTTTCTCTTTTATTAGTGTAGATTGAGAGTGACTTCATTGGAGTGAGTTGGGGGAAGCTGAACTGTCGCCTTGAGAAATTAAAAGAAAGAAAAAGAACATTGTACTACATAGAAAATGATGGATTTTACTTTAATGGTTTTTTAAAAAGGCCAAGAAGAGCCCTTGTCACTTTTCTGACCTGATCACAGAATTTGTGTAGTGGATTAAAAAAGAAAAAAAATGTTACAAGTTTGGAGCAAGGGAGTATGCGTTTAACCCTTTGCACTCGCTTGCTTTTTTCTCGATTCCTTTATTCTAATGCTAACCGTGTCGAGTCACACTCGACATCTGAGTGCAAAAGGTTAAAAAGAATCTCCTTTTTGTGTGTGTTTTTCCTTTTGTCCCAATGGGGAACCTAAATCTGTTTTAATTGCACAGACACATGGACAAAATGTCATTTTGTATCTGCCAAGTATGGTACCTTCCTTTGTTTATTTGTTATTAAACTGTTTGAGAAGGAAAAGAACAAACAAACACCAAACACATAGTCTGCTTGGTTGTAAAAAAGAGGAACAAGGTCAGTGGTAGAGGCTGGAAAATGACGGGAGGGACTTGAGTCTGTTTGCAGATGAAGGGAGAGGGCTGGGAAAACTGGGGGGTTGAAGGTCATGGAAGGGAAGGGATAATTGTTGGAACTGGGTCCTAGAAGGGACAGGTAAGAAGAAATCAGGATCACAGCAGGAGGCATGAATCTTGGACAAGCTACAGTGTGTATTTTGATAAAAGAGGGAAAAAAGTAAAGGAAGCCCAGGGAGGTAAATAAAATGTTGGTTTATCGGGAAGAAACTGAGATTGTTGCAGTGGGATGGCCCCTGCTTCTTCCATGAAGTAAGTAATAAAGGCCTCTGCAGAGAACACGTCCACAGAGCAGAAATGATGGTGATGACTGTTTTATGTCCAGCTGGTGTACAGAGCTAAAGGCAAGAAGCAGAAGTCAATCTTCACTTCAATTCCTGATACACCTGATCTTCTAAGAGCCAAGCGAGGGCAGAAGCTTCAGAGTCAGGTAAAGTTAATAAAGATTCATAAACCTGCCATACTGGCATCACAGGGGGCGGTTATGTGTGTCTGACCACTCCTGGTCAGTAGCAGCCTCTCACACTTGGTTGTCCTTGATGCAATTGCATGCCCATTAATTTCAAGAGGCAGTGTTTGTCTGGTCCATCCTAACCAAGGTTTGTTTTACATGAGCAGGTAAATGCCATGCCTTCTTTTCTGGCTCTATTCAACTTTTGTTATTGGATGAGTAGTCTGTGGACTCCAGGGAGTGAAAATAAATTGCTTGACTTATTCTATAGGACCTATGTATTTTCCACAGACAAATGAAATTACAATTCATGCATTCAGGCAAAAATGGAAAAAAACTATGTTGAAGGCTCTGTCAGAATCCTCTTATTCTTCTATCTGCATTCTTTATTATATGGATTTAGATTAAACTGTACTCAGCAATAAGGTTATTAGACAACTGGAGTGCAAATACGTGTTTCCAGATGTGAGACATAGAGAGAAACAAATGAACAGAAACACATAAACAAACAAACAAACAAACAGGACGACAGGTGCACGCCTACTGACTAGAGAAGACTAAATGCTAAATTTTAAAAAGTGTTTTATCTCTATAACATCTGATCCCTATTCTGATTATTTAGTATCTATATGTTGAACTTGCCACCAAAGAGAGACCCCATCATCACGCTGGAAACCAGACCACAGCCTTGAAGCATGCCAAAGACGTGAAGGACCTGGTCAGCGAGGTAGGCTGGGAATTTGGCACTGAGGCACTGGGCTAAAGAAAAAATGCTCGCTAAGTCCTTCCCCTGCTGCCTCTGATATACTCATGTCTATAAATGGTGCTCAGCAGCACCAAGAACAGGGGCCATTCTCCTAATGAGCACAATACACTGTGTCCCTAGGGTAGATCTGTGACATGGTTGGTTGCGGATTGTGAGGGATGAAAACACTCGAACTTAACGTTGTCTCTCTCTTCTATCTTTATTTCTTAGAACAAGTACAAGATTCAGTATGAAAAGATGAAGGACAAGTACACCCCAATTCCAGATACACCAGTCCTCATCAGAGCCAAGAAGGCTTACTGGAACGCCAGTGATGTATGCATCCCTTCCTTCTTCCTGTTGCTGTGGTAGGGACAGCGGAGGTTGAGGTATCTGAGAAACAGAAAAGATTAGTCATATCCATAGTTCAAGGTCCTGACCCACACACGGAGCAGGAAAAAAAGAAACACCACATGCAAAAAACTTTAAAAAAATATACAGGCACAAACAATACCAGTTAGGCAAAGTAGTAGCTAAGAGTAATGCAAAAAGCCCATGACTCTTCTCATTGCTCTCCTAGGAAGAATATGGCCCTTTCTTGTGAGTCTTTGGTAGCATTTCCTAGGGCAGTGATGGCGAACCTATGACACGCATGTCAGCACTGAAAGGTCCCAGGTTCAATTCTGAGGCGGCCGCATGCCGAGGATGAAACATTTGCTGCTCCTGAGGATGAAACATTTGCGAAATAATGTTTTTTCCTCAAAGTGACACACTACCCGAGTTATGCTCAGTTTTTTGGCGAAGCTTGACACACCAAGCTCAAAGGTTGCCCATCACTGTCCTAGGGAATGCTTGACAACTAATTGTTACTTGCCGATAAAGTCATGTTCTTGCAGTCAGCCAAACATGGTTAAGATCCTGATACTGTCATTTGCCTGCTGATTGACTCTGTATCCCTCATCTAATTGTTTCTAAGACTGTTTTCTTATATGTGGAATGAGGATAAGAATTGTGATAATGAAATTAGACTACACCTAGTGTCCCCTGTTGTTAACACCTTACATTACCATCATATATTTGTCACAACCAATGAGCCAATATTGATACATTATTCACTAAACTCTATACTTCATTCAGATTTTATTAGGTTCCTCCTCATGTCCTTTTTCTCTTCCAGGATGTGAAATCAGTTTTTAAATCTCTCCTAAATTTATTCATGGGAAAACCTGAGAGAAACCTCAAACTTAAAAGACTTCAATTATTTACCTGGGTAGTTTTTCATAATCCATGTGTGTGTTTTCCTTCCAGCTACGCTACAAAGAAACATTTGAAAAGACCAAAGGGAAATACCACACCGTGAAGGATGCTCTGGACATTGTGTACCATCGCAGAGTCACGGATGACATCAGTAAGGTACGTCCCTCCATATAGCTACTTGCATGAGGCTCGATGGGCCACCATCAGTTTTAAAAAGGATCCTCCCTTGCCCTAGCCGGTTTGCCTCAGTGGATAAAGCATCGGCCTGTGGACTGAAGGGTCCTGGGTTCGATTCTGGTCAAGGGCACATATCTCGGTTGCAGGCTCCTTCCCGGCCTAGGCCTTTGTCGGGGCTCGTGCAGGAGACAACCAATCGATGTGCTTCTCTCACATCACTATTTCTCTGTCTTTCTCTTTCTCTTCCACTCTCCCTAAAAATCAATGGAAAAATATCCTTGGGTGAGGATTAAAAACCAGCCAAACAAACAAACAAAAAAGTATCCTCCCTTCCCTAATACTCTCTGGAAATAAGTAGACTTTTTTTTACATTAATTTTGGGTCAGATGTTAAACCTGTCTTTGTGTTTTCCCCACAGGTGAAATACAAGGAGAACTACATGAGCCAGCTGGGAATCTGGAGGTCCATTCCTGATAGCCCAGAGCATTTCCACCACCGGGCAGTCGCGGATGCAGTCAGTGATGTGAGTCTTCAAGTCTTCCATTTTTACGTATAAATTTATATGTCCATGTGACTTAGGAAATCAAACACTGCACTAAAACCGATTAAACACGTGACTCAATGTTGGTTCTTATGCATGGATGTTTAAATCATAAAACTCATTGATAAATGAGTGAACTTCAACTTGGGAGAGAAAAAATATATTCCAATTTATAAACCTAATTTTTCTCCCAAATGTATTATATCATATTACATGGCTGGAAGTGATATACTTCATCTAAGCAATAACCTATTTCTGGTCAATTGAAGAGACAACTTCAAGAAGCAATCAAGACAGGTAACGATGCTCACTTAGAAAGAAATGTCAGCTTTCAATAGGAAAATACATCTGCCAAGTTTACGATATAATCTCTAGGAAAGTACGCCTGTTACATTTGAATTGTTTTAATTAGTATTAAAAATAAAAATTTCCATATATAATATACACACCATAAAATAAGCAGAAAAAAGTATTATTGGAAACTTACCTTAAATAATTGTTTTGATACTTTATTACCCTATATGTCTCAGTGGTCAGAGCTTTTATTTGTTCCACTTGTACAGAGCCTAACCTACTGCTATTTGGAGATAGGTTCTTAAAACTCTTTGATGATGTTCTTCTCCCAGGTAAAATACAAAGAAGATTTGACCTGGCTTAAAGGAATTGGTTGCTATGCCTATGATACCCCCGACTTCACTCTGGCTGAACAGAACAAGACTCTCTACAGCAAGGTATAGCTCCTCAAGGATAATGGCCACATCTGTTTAGCGTATTTCAGTGCTCACAGAGAGAATTAGCACTGAGCCTATAGCTTTTTCATATTTCCACCCTGATCTTCGCTTCTAGTCCCTGTAGTTGGAGTACATACTGAACTGCCCACCGTCTGATGGGCTCTGCTGAAATGGCATAGCTCACATTTTTAGTACTGACCTCATTGACTATAGTCATCATTTAGTATATCATTTAATTGAATTTGATAAATGGTCACTTCAGAACAACTCATATCTCTGCCAGAATTCCCTCCCTATTAATATGTCTCTGGGTAAGTCACCCTATTAGAGGTGACATGGTGGGATATAAAGTGGGATTCTTTTTTTAAAATATATTTTTATTGATTTCAGAGAGGAAGGGAGATGGGAGAAACAGAAACATCAGTAATAAGAGAGGGTCATTGATTGGCTGCCTCCTGCACGCCCCACACTGGGGATTGAGCCCACAACCCGAGCATGTGCCCTGATCAGGAATCAAACCCGGACCTCCTGGTTCATACATGCTCAACCACTGAACCATGTCGGGATTAAAGTGGGATTATTCGAATCCACAAACTTGTGTGACTTGAGGCAAATAACTGTTTTTTATGGCCTCATTTTCCTATTTCCAAAATAAAGCTGCTGAATTAGCTTCCTTTGAGTTTTAAAATAGGAGTCAGCAAACTTTTCTTAAACCAGCCATATAGTTAATATTTTAGACTTTGTGGGCCACATTCATTCCGTCACGCGTTCTTTGTTTACAATTATTTTTTTTAAAAACCTTAGTTCATGGGGTCATTTAAAAATAGGTGATGATCTAAATGTTAGCCCATCCCTGCCCTAAAATACTATGATTATCTGATTAATTACCAAAAACTATTTCAAATTAATGGACTAAAAACTGCCTTCAACTGCATATGGTAATACCTTCAAAATAAAATGATAATCACTATAATACATAGGAACAAAAAAGGAACTGATTTGGATTTTTGCCTAATTTGGAAAATAGATCTGTTTGTCATCCATTCAGTAAAAAAAGTATATTTTGGAGTGAGTTTTCAAGGAATCCAGGTAGATATACCCTTCATTGCCTTGGGAGACAGAGTAAGTATTTAGTAATTACTTGTTAACTCTATGAGGAAATTATCACAATTGTATGATAAAATAAAAGGCATGTCTCATTCTTAAGATAATCACAGCCTGCTATCAATTAACCACATTCTGTTTTCTCTAGTACAAATATAAGGAGATATTTGAAAGGACAAAGTCAGATTTCAAGTATGAAACCGATTGTCCAATCAATAGGCATTTCAAGTATGCAACTCAGTTGATGAATGAGGTATGTACGACCTGACCCAATTAACCCTATGCAGTTCCCGTCAGAAGTCTATAGACTTATTTGATTGCAACCCAATAAGTAAAATGCCAGAAAAGCATTTCTAAGAGTTGATTCAAGATAAAGATCTGGGAAGACTCTTATAAAGTCACCCTCTGATGAGCTCTGCCAAAAGCATGAATAAGAGCAAGTGAAGGGACTGTGCCTCGTGGTGGGAGGGCCCCACAGCCATCACCACTCTGTTCCCGCTAGCACAGGGCAGCACAGCCCTTTGGGTGATGACAGCAAGGAGGCAAAGGATTTTGTTGACTATCAGCTGAACTCCCTAAAACAGGATAACGTGTAGAATCGAGAGACACAGAAGTTCAAGGTTAATTTAGCATCTCTACTATGGCACAGAGATGGCAGTGGTTGGAAAAGCCACCCCTAAAGGGATTGTTGTGATTTGGCATTCAATTGTATTGCCATTGTTTACTCATATATTGGTGCAAAGAAGTAGCCATTTGTCCCCAGAATATTCTTTTATTTTCTACCCAATCTTTCCTGGAACTATCTTTGTAATAATTTAAGTTAAATTTAACTTAAAATGACTGAAATAACCAAGCTATTGATTAACTTAAATGTTTGGATGGTTTTATATTTAATTTCCTATCTTTGGATATTCCACAGATTTACATGAAATTCATGAACAATGTTAGAAAATTAGTAAAATGTATCTAAAAATGAAAATGTAACCAATGGTATGTTTATTTCAATATATGACTTTTTTTCTTTTTAATTTGATTTTGTTCATTTTCAGTAGATTTCCAGGTGGAACAACTCTGAAGAATTACTGTTAGTAGATTCCTAGAATATAGTCTTGATATATTTTATTTCTATTTTTCACACTCACAAAGGATTTCCAGGTCTCTTTTATAATTAAATAAACTAACTAGCATTAGAAGACTAGAATTTTTCACGAATATTCCTTTTGATTCTCACAGTCATAGATTGTAGACCTGTAGATTATCATGCCTTATTTTAAATACAATGTAAGGTGCCATAAATCCTAACATTACTAATGGCATCCTATGTAGAGATGGAAAATGTTTAGGCACAAGGTACTCCAATTTGGTGTCATAAATCTGGTCTATCCCAAGCCCCAGCCCTCTCCAGGCAATCTTCCCTCACTTAACTCTCTTTGCCTCCCTGTGTTTATCCCGGATGCTTTGGGTGCCCACCTCCCAAAATGAGATATTTCTGGTCCTCCGGAGTGTTTATCTGGGGACATTTCTGTATAGCCTTGAAGTTGTACTCTTGCTATAATTTGATCTGATGTCCGAGCAGAAAAAATACAGAGCTGATTATGAGCAGCGGAAAGATAAATACCACCTGGTAGTCGATGAGCCTAGACATCTGCTGGCTAAGATCGCAGGCGACCAGATCAGTCAGGTACTGTGATGGGGCTGGTTGGCCAGCCCAGGCAGGACTGTGCTCCAGGTTTCTCATGAGATGTTGTCCTGTCTGCTGCAAGGATGTCATAGGTTCTGCCTATGATATTGGGATGTTCTGTTTCACAGTATCTGTCTAGCCACCCAAAGAGCCCGTGAGCTATTTGAGTGTGCCAGTCCATGCTCTGTGTGCTCACATGTGCTGCAGTGAAGAGGAAAAGGAAAGCTGGGTCCTTCCACCCTTTATTCCTCTGGCAGCCCTGTTTTTAGTCTGCAGTTGTAAATTGCAAATTGAGTTGCAAAAACCAAGAAGCAAATTAATGGAAGGAAAGAAGACAAAACTCCCTGCCATGTTTTCCTACTCCAATGATGTCCTTTTTCCTATAAGGCATTTCCCATGTCATTCATTCCCCATTCACAAGGATGATGGATGGTCAACTGCAGGTGTTGCAGTCACTCTGCTTGACAATGTAATATATTTGGTGTCTTCACCCACATGTATATGTGAGCACATAAAGTGTGTCTGCCTACATCTCTTCACTCAGAGGTGATGGGGATATAGAGCCATGTTCTTATGTCTCTTTTGTGCTTCACTGCTCTTTGCATGAACAGAGAAAATATAAATCTAGTGCCAAGATGCTTCTGAAACGAGGATGTAATGAAATTCTGCGTCCAGATATGTTGACTGCCCTCTACAACACATACATGTGGAGCCAGGTAATTTCGGATGTGATGGGAAGAAGTCTTGGGGGCATTCGCCTTTATGCTTTCCTTGACTTCCTTTCCCTGCCCCCTGCCCATGGTTTCACATGATAAAGCTGCACAAATGTTCATTCCTTATAAATGAACACTGGATGTGGCCACCACTGTGATGACGCCATCTGTATATCACCTGACACCTAGGAAACTCCTAGTAAGATTAGCTGAGACTTTTCCAAACTTTATTTCCAAATTGGTATAACATTAACTTTACTTTTCAATATTTGCCCCCTCCCCAAATAGATTCCTGAGAGACTGAGTATATTACATAGATTCAACAGCATTTAAAAGGTCTGAATATGTAATATTTTTATCTAATTTGGCTATTGTTCAATGATCACTACAAGTGTACCATTTAGGACGGATGAGGATTACAGTACAGCTCTTTTACAATTGTACATAGTCATGGCCCCTCTTGAGTTTGATGCTGAATTTGCTAGGTTATTTCTGGCACATCTGCCCTCTCGCATACTTGTTAACAGCGTTGCTGATAACATGACCTTCCCACAAGGTCAGTAGAAGCACACCGCCACCGCCTTTCCATCATATGCTAAAAGGTAAATTTGAAGCAGCAAAAAATGGTGACGATTGCTTAACTACCAGATACCATGTTAATAAGATGCCATTGTCCCCATACACACACAAAAAAAGTTTTTAATCAATCTCTTGTATTAGGAACTTGTTTTATCACTTCAGTGTGACACCATCAGCATATGAAATGAGGGGGATGAGGTCTCCCTAGGAAGATCCTATTTGCTTGCCACCTTTTTTTTGTCCTAATATGACCATCAAATAGTTGTGCATGAGTTATTGCTGTGCTCTCTGTGTCTGTGCTGCTTGAAACAGCTTATGTGCATGAAAAAAATCATGACTTGAAAATTACAAAAATGAATGTTTTTTCTAAAATGATAAATACTTTAAACTCTATATTCTTGTGTGTGTTTTTACATCTATTTCTTTTTTTATATGAAAACGTATCCTAAGAGGTCATACATATTTGATGCAGCATACAGGATGGGGCAAAAGTAGGGTTACAGTTGTGAGTATGGGAAACACAGTTTATTCTTATATTAGTATTTATTCATTATTGTATTATCTTCCATACTCACAACTGTAAATCTAATTATGGTATTATTTTCCATATGAACAACTTAAACCTACGTTTTGCCCCACCCTATATTGTGAGTGAATCATTACTTGTCAGAGTCCAGAGATTAAGGGTCTAGTCCTGGCTCTGAGATTCACTCTACATGTACCCTTAGTTTAGTCTCTTACCCCGTTTGGGCCTAGTTTCTGCATGTATAAAATGTATGGGAATTATCATTTATTGTTATTGTTTGCTCACTCCAGTGCAAGCTTGCTATCAAGTACAGATTTATATTAAATGTTTTCAATTAGGATTTAAAGAGAAAGCATGACCCCATTCCCCCACGTCAGTGGCTTGTATAATAATCCCACTATTTGCTGTGGGACTCTCTCAAGAGGAAAATTAAATTCCTGAAAGCCCTCTCTTCCACTTCTTAGGATTAACTTGTTCTTCTATTGCACAATTTAGATCAAGTACAGGAAAAAGTATGAAAAAACAAAGGACAAATTTACCTCAATTGTGGACACTCCAGAACACCTGCGTACTACAAAAGTCAACAAACAAATCAGTGATGTAAGTACAAGAAACACTGAACAGATTCTCAAACTCAGGAGGTATTTGCAAATGTAGAGGGTAGTCTAGACTGTCACAATGTCCAGAAGACTCTTCTGCCATTCAGTGGGAGTGAGGCAAGAGTGCTTAATGTCCTGCTATGCTCAGGACTTCTTTTACAATGTAGAACTGTTCCAACCAAATTGGGAGACACCCCATTTTAGAAGCACCAGGGCCTTGGCAGAAAGCATGAAAGCACCTGTTGAATTTATAGAATTCACTCACCTTTATACACACTCACAAAAGCCCTTTGCACTTATAATGTCACATCACACTGCACTGTGAATGGAGATGTATAACATGGTCTCTTCCTGCTTTTTCATCTCCTGTAGATACTTTACAAATTGGAATACAACAAGGCCAAGCCTAGAGGCTACACCACAATCCACGACACGCCCATGTTGCTGCATGTCCGGAAGGTCAAAGATGAAGTCAGTGATGTGAGTATCAGAATGGCTTCGCAGTCCTCTCATCTTGGCCTCTCTAATGTGATCGAACAAACCCTGGTTCAGTTATCTATTTCTGTGTAACTATCTCCCTAAAACTTAGCGACTTAAAACAACAATCATTTCCCCCCTCGTGATTCTGTGAGCTGAGTGGGCACAGCCGAGTGGATCTTCTATCCCACATGCTGTTGGCAGACAGCGGAGGCTCAGGTGGGCCAGCACCTCAAGAAGGCTCACTCACATGGCTGGTCGTTGATGATGGTTCTGGGCTGGAGCTCTGCTTTTGCATAGACAGTCCCCCACCCCCAACCCCACCCCCGTGTGGTTTGGACAGCTCACAGCACAGTGGGTGGGTTCCAAGAGGCTGGAGTAGAAGCTTCCAGACCAGTTAAGGGCTACTCCTAGAACTGACAAGAGACACTTTTGCTGTATTTTATTGGCACAGTGGATACCCAGATTCAATGGGTGAAGAGATAGGTGCCACCTCTGGATGAACAAATGGCAGGGTTACATTGTAGAAAAGGGGGGGAGGGCGGGATGTTATAGAGATGATTTTGAAAAATGCAATATGCCATAAATGCTATGAATACTCTATACACTTTATCTTGGCTAAGAGGAACAAGGTAGCCATTAAATTCAAATATCCTGAATTTGAGGAGAAATTGTATTCATAAGTTTCCAGATATATAGTTAGATTCTGTGGTTGAAAACTATCATGATTGTTTGTTAAAAAAAAAAAAAATTAAGGAAGTCCATGGCTATACTGTACCGGAGAGAATATTAAAGGCAGCTGTGGAGTACACGCATCCTTACCCACAGCCTTGACCTCGGCTGGTGCTCAGGAATTCCCTGATAGATGAATAAATGTGTTCACAATGCTGGCCCTGAGCTGCCATGAAAAAATGTTAAATACATTCGTGCACGTGTATGAAGGCAGAAATGCATATAAAAATGTTTCATATTTTTCATGTTAAACTAAGTATTGGCATTTCAAACATGGACACCCAGGTATTCATAAACATCTGTCAGGTCAGTTCTTTATGCGGAGCGGCCCTTCCCCTTTCACTGTAGAAAAATGAAGCATTTTGGTGTCCATTCTCCCACATTTTCTGATTAGAACAATAACCTGAGACATGGATGTAAAACATGGACGTCCAGGCCTTTCCCTTAAAGATATTGATTTATGTGTGTGGTGGAGTGCAGAAAATTGTGATCAAGCCAATTTAGTAATGCTACTAGGCTTCCTTAGAACAGTTTCACCTCAGATTTAACCACTTTAACGCCTGGGATCCCTCAGCCACAATTAGTGAGAAAACCCAAGTGAGGCTCCAGGGCCCTGAAATTTACGAGGAGCAGAATTGGGTGAAGCTAGACATTCCGGGCCCACGATGGGGAAACTACCTGTTAGGCCCTGAGACTAAGCCTTCCCTGACACTCTCCCTCTCATCCAAACCCTCATATGCCCAAACTGGCCAGATGTGGCTCTAACAGTGATGATAGTGATGACTGCATCCATCCATCCATCCGTTCACTCATTCATCAAACATTTATTGGGTTTCTATGTGCCTGACACGAGGAACAATGATGAATGACACACAGTCTTTGCCGTTGGAGTTCAGCTTAATGGAAAGAATAGACGGTTAAGCAAATAATTACAACATGAGGTGATAACAGCTGGAACTGTGGGGGGTACAGAAGGAGGGCAAGACTCATTCCATCTGGGTGGGAGGAGCTTCGCTTCCGTCAGCAGTTTTCCAGATGTTCTGAACTTGGAATTTTCTGATTTGGAAAAGGGAGAACATACAGGGAAAGCCGTGCAGCTGGCCCTTCCAGCACAACCTCAGGGGACATGAGTGCCGCCGAGACACTAGTGAGCATGCTCAGTGTGTCCTGGGAGCTGGTTTTAAGAACTCAGGCAGGAACGCACAGGTCTGCATGGCCACAACCTTTCTACCCACAGATTCATTCTGCCCTAAGGAGCAGTGTGTACTGTAATCACGGTTTTCATTCTTATCTTTTTAAGTATCTTAGTAGACTGTATAAAAAGTGAACCTGGTCATTGTGTTGCCTCCCACAGCTGAAATACAAAGAAGTTTACCAAAGAAACAAGTCCAACTGCACCATTAAGCCAGATGCTGTTCATATCAAAGCAGCCAAGGACGCCTACAAAGTCAACACCAACGTAAGTTCCATAAACTTCCCCTAGCCTCACGGGGGATTCATCAGCTTCTGCGGGACAGAGGATCTCTTACATCTCTTCCAGCGATTGAGTCCAGATCAAGAGTGGGCGCCAGGAGCGTGCATAAGGATGCTGAAATCTACATGCTGCCTCTGGTTCTCACGGAGGTCAATGGGGAAGAGCAAGGGTGGCCAGCCTGTGCCAGTCATTACACCCACCCAGCCTTGGTGCTAGGTGGCTGGGAGATATGACACTTAATTCTGAAATGAAAGTTGCATTTTAGAAAGTATCTCAGTATCTTTCATTCCCTCCACCCTCCACCCTCCATATTCTCCTCCTGCCCCACACCCTACCTAGAGCAGGGGTCCTCAAACTTTTTAAACAGGGGGCCAGTTCACTGTCCCTCAGACTGTTGGAGGGCCGGACTATAGTTTAAAAAAAAACACTATGAACAAATTCCTATGCACACTGCACATATCTTATTTTGAAGTGAAAAAACAAAACGGCAAAAACACCCGCATGTGGCCCGAGGGCCGTAGTTTGAGGACGCCTGCCCTAGAGCCTGTTCTTTATGGACAAAAAAAATTTAACCACTTGGTGCTGTCAGGAGTTGGCTTAAGCCTCTTTTCTGCTCAGATCTCCCTGTGCTGACTCATTTATTTGTAGTGGGGCATCTTACAGCCTCAACCACATTTTTGTGCATTTAGAGGAATATCAGCTTTTTAAAAAATATATGTTTTATATAGTTATAAAATGAAACCATTACAACCCAACTAGTGCCCACTAGTGCCAGAGAGAACATATGTTTGTTAGGGCCAGCAAACTGAAATGCCTGTAGGGGCTGGCAGGTAATTTACAGATGTCCTGAGGGTGGATTGAGGGATGGGAAGCAGGATGGATGTGGGGAAAGGCAATTGCAGTAAAATGCACATTGTAGAATGCAGGTGGTGGGAAGTCTCTATAAGATTCTTGCAATTCTGTTGTATGTTTGAAAATTTTCACAATAACATGGGGTGGGGGGGAGGACTCATCAAGTAGTATACAAAAATGTATGCACATTTTGTGTGAAAATGAGAGAGAGGAAAGAATGTGCCTGATAGAGAGGGCTCTTCCCAAGGACACAAATTAAATTGCAGACACTTCTGTGCCTCAGATTTGGCTCGAGGCAGCCAGTTCTCCGGCTCAGATGCAGGTCTGAAGGCACCCTAAAGCCAGGTTGCCTGGCTTTGAACCCCAGTTCCACCTTTTACTCACTGTCTCACCTTGGGCAGGTTACTAACCCTTCTAGGCAGTTCCTCAGCTGTCGACTGCATGCAGTTCTTGCAAAGATTAAATAAGCTAATAATTATAAAGCACTTAGGAAAGTGCCTGGCACAAAAGAATGTACTATATGTGTTTAATATTGTTTTACTTAAGCCTGAATTTAGTTAGAAGTTAAAAGTGCTCAAGTGCTCTGAAGATGACTAAGCTACACTGGCAGAGCTGGAAAGATTGTGGAATCTTTTCCCCCAGAGGCCTTTAAAAATTTTAGCCCCTATTGAGACCAAAGGGTCCCACAAGATGACCTCTTGAGTGGCTGACCAGCTGCATAAATTGTAGAGAAATTTTAATTGGGGCTCTCTCTTGCATAAAGAACCAGGATTGTTGTATGTTAAAATGCAAGGTGAGTGAGTCCCTCTGTGCCATGCGTGTGGTTAGGAATTCAGCCCCCTGACTGATGCGACTCGTTTTCCTCTTATTAAAAACAGCTGGACTACAAGAAGCTGTATGAAGCCAACAAAGCCCACTGGAGGTGGACCCCTGACCGACCGGACTTCCTCCAGGCCGCCAAGTCCTCCCTGCAGCAAAGCGATGTGAGATAGAAGAGACACGCCTGAGACAGAAAATCAATAATTAGTCATGATAACCACCATCGAGGGTGCTAACCTAGCCCATTTGAGATCCAAGGACAGGGGTTGTGGGAGTAGAAGGCCGGCTCAGGAAGCAGACCTGGCCTCAGAGCCTGGCTCCCACAGCTGGGCCCACACACACGGATGGTTCCGAGACCTGAGCGAGGCTGGGGTGGGGCTGGAGGCGAGCAGGCTTGGGGGGCTTGGTCTTGGCCTCGGGGCTGGAAAGGAGGAGCTCAGCAGGAAGTGAGGGGCCAGGAGGCCTCTGCCCCCATTCTGTAGCAAGCCCTCTTTAAGAGGCGGCCCCCTTATGGGTTTGATCAAAGGTTGGCTTTCTCCTTTCCCATCTTCCTCTGCCTTTCTTCTGTGACAGTTTGAATACAAGCTGGACCGAGAGTTCCTCAAGGGTTGCAAGCTGTCCGTCACCGATGACAAAGACATGGTGCTGGCCCTGAGGAATTCCTTAATAGAAAGTGACGTGAGTACCCGACCCTTCCATGACACCTAACCCCACTCAGAGCCGTCTCCCCAGGGACACCAGGGAAGGACCAGGGCTGCTGCTGGGGGTGTGGGTCCTGGAATAGGACCTGACGTGGCAGAGCAGGGCCGCCCAGCGGGAAGGTATTAAACCCTGGTGACTGTCCGTTCTGGCACCCACACAGCAAGAATCAGGAATGTGAGGCCCTGCTGGTTCCATAGAGAAACTAATTCACGTTTGTGGGCGCCCATTCTTCCTGTGCTGCACTTTCCTCCACTGGAAAGGAAGAATAACAACGCCTCCCGGGCTTTGGGGGAGGGTCAAACGACATATTTGAAAGTGCTTTGAACTAGGCTATGTGTATAAAGATTCATCTCAAGCCCCATTTTGATTATTATTAAAATCTAACCTCAACTTGCAAGACATAAAGAAAATCATGGCCGCATACTTCCCAAGATTCCCAAACATCACGTCTTGTGTTGAGTCTAATGTGCCCACGGTGTCAACCATGCTGTCCTCCCAGCTCTGTCAGGTGACCTGGGAGCTTAATAAAATTACGCAGGAGACCCGGAGGAGCTAACGACACACTTCCTTCACCCCCGCAGCTGAAATACAAAGAGAAACATGTCAAGGAAAGAGGAAGCTGCCACGCTGTGCCCGACACTCCTCAGATCCTCCTGGCAAAGGCTGTCAGCAACCTGGTGTCCGAGGTACCCCTCCCGCTGCCGTGGGCTCCGCTTTCACCTTGGGCTCACGCCCAGCCAGACGCTCTAACCCTTTCTGTGGATTCCCTCAGAACAAGTACAAGGACTACGTGAAGAAGCACTTGGCCCAGGGCTCATACACGACGCTGCCGGAGACCCCGAACACTATCCGCGTCAAGGAAGTGACCAAGCATGTCAGCGATGTGAGTGACAGCCCCAGGGCACTGGGCAGCAGCAGGGCCCCTTGACCTTGGGATCCAGCCAGACCGACAGCTGCCAAACACCTTCCTTAATGTCATTGTGTTCTTACCATCAACACCAGTCTGTGATCACCATTTTGAACTCTGGTTAAAAGGCCAACTTGTTATTTATCCAATTATGGCACCTGTGGCAGATGTGGGCTTTGCCATGGGTCATGTTATCTAGCAATGTAAGTGAGCTGTTATTAACCTAGTGCTGATAAGGGGAGAAAAAGATCGCTAATGGAGATTGGCCTCTCCTACCATTAAACTGCTAGACAATTTTAGAGAAGCAAACCACCTCTGTATCTTGGTAATCTCTGACTACTATGGCCTAATCAATAATACATTAATAATCACGATATCATAGTTTATGAGCCCTATATAGTTCCATCTGTTTTAAAAAGGTAGAAATGGTGCATGACAGAGCTTACGTTCCCCGTGGTCATTTCTCCAAAGACTGGTGTGTGGTTCCAGTGTTGGGCTATGGGACAGAGGTGACAGGGAAGAACTAGAATATGGACCGAGAGACCCGGGTTCCAGACGGGTCCAAAATGGGGAGCCGGGGGTTTCCCTGGAGATCTTCTCCAAGTTCTTCAAGTAAATCGATCCTGCTCCCAGCTTCCTCCGCTCACATATGTAATTCCGGCTCTTTTCAGACAAATTACAAAAAGAAGTTTGTCAAGGAGAAAGGGAAATCCAACTACTCCATCATGCTGGAGCCCCCAGACGTGAAACATGCCATGGAAGTGGCCAAGAAGCAGAGTGACGTAAGTTTCTCCTCTTGACATTCTTTGGGGGACCACTGATCCCGTGGATTTCAAATTGGTGCATGCTGGTTTCTGTCACCCTAACTTCTGTGTCTTCTAGTTTAATAAATATGGTGGTGGGATTAGTTTGGTTTTAGTAAAAAGGTCCTTTGTACTTAATGAGGACTTTGGAAAGGTAGCATATCTCTCAAAGGAGTGAACTTTTTCCCCCCCATATAAAGGTTGCTTACAGAAAAGATGCCAAAGAAAACCTGCATTACACCACAGTGGCCGATCGGCCCGACATCAAGAAGGCCACGCAGGCAGCCAAGCAGGCCAGCGAGGTAAAGATGTGGTTAACATGTGCCTGATCCCCAAGGGCCACACCACCCAGAATGCATTGCCCATTTTGGTTTTCTTTGATCCAGGTGGAGTACAGAGCCAAGCACCGGAAGGAGGGCAGCCATGGGTTAAGCATGCTTGGTCGCCCAGACATTGAAATGGCCAAAAAGGCAGCCAAGCTGAGCAGCCAGGTAACGCAGATGGGCAAGAGGCAGCTCTAACATGAGGAGATTAGCTCTGAAACGTACCAGAACATGTGTGTTAAGGACCATCTTTCTTGTTTATGGCTAACATCTCCAGGCCTCTCTTTTTCTCCACTTTTCCATGTATGGGTATGTGTCTAGGTGTTGAGTGCTTAGCTGTTTTCATGTGATAAGAACATCAGCTCCAGAGCTCCTCTTGGAACCTGTCTCTAGACCTTGGAGGTTACATCCCAAGGGCTTAATTCATACTTACCTCACCTGTGAGGTCTTGTTAACATGCAAGTGTCATGAAATTCTAACTTCTAGAATCCAACCAGATGCAGTAACCTTTATTTTTTCATTCAACGTACATATATGAAGTGTCTGCGCTAGGACCTAGGGAAGATGCCCTCAGACTATATATCCATCCATGGATAAGTAAGTACCATACGGGTGACAAATGTCTGATCAAGGTATTCCCAGGGTGTGGAGTGGGAATGCTCTATTCTAGCAGATTTGATATTATTGAGAAGATGGACTCAGAAATGTGTTGCTCAGACCTAATTGCCACATTACCTAATTTCCCTTGTTAGACCAATTATCTATAATACTCCCGAGTTATGACAGGCTTTCAGACTTTAGCTCAGAGACTCCATGATCCACCACCAGCTCTTTCAGAGAGCCAGTCTTAGTCCTGTAGGACTTGAACTCAAGAATAACTTATTTCTTCCCCAACTCAGAGGTCCTACCTTCTTCTTCATTGTCTGTTCTCTCAAGTATTCGTTTAAAGAAACAGGTTTGGGATACATTTGGTTGTATGATTTTCAGTAATAGCACATATGGGATTCCAATCTTTTGGAAGATATAAAGTAGTAATATCAAGTGACAAAACAAGCCATAATGATGAAGAGACAAAAGGTTCAGATGCCTGATGACAAGCAAATATGACTTTTTAATTTTTTTAATGTAATCCTCCTATGCAATGTTTTATTATAAATTAATGGAATTGTATAAGCATTTGATACCAAAATATGAAATCACCAACAAAAAAAACACACAGTGTAATCTCTAAGAATAATGAAATGTAACAAGAACTTTCTAATGCAAAAATTTTTAATATGTTTTTCAATTCCCAAGGTCATACCATTATCAAGTTAAAAACAAAGAAATGACTTTGCCTGTTGACATTTTAAGGACTTTGCTGTATTTATAAATCAAGAGGCTCATATTCCTAATTCTAAGTGAATGCTCTGATATGGAGAATGAGACCCAACCAGATCCTTTTATGAGTTCACCTTCCTGTGTTTACTTTCTGTGAAAGGCTTGCCTCTGCATTTACAGCTTCATGGTGTGACCCCCCTGGCCCACCTATTTGTGGGCCCTCCCCATTCTGACTTTGCTGTCTTGCTGGCACTCTAGGCAGACTACCTCAAAGGCCAGAGGAGAGGACACGGGCACGGCGCCGCATCTTATGACACCCCTATGATGAGGCATCTTAAGAGAGTTAATGCACTCATGAGTGATGTAAGACTGGCACCAGCAAGCCGAGATCTCTGTCTTCCTCTTTTTCTTGTCGACTTTTCCTAGCCTTGGTCAGGGGACTGACTGACCAAGTTGCACTCTTTTCTGTTGATTTTGTGTCGGCATGTGTAGAATGCTATGGAAATTTGTTAAAGAATATTCTTTTGCACACACCCATCTTCTCATGCATGAAGCTTGCCCTCTGGAACATACCACTTGGAGTAGGAAGATAGACTAGACTTGGACATGGCCTCCCTGTATATTTTGGGTAGCTGACAAAGAGCAAATTAAAAGATGAAATGAAAACAAATGAAGAATCTCATCTTCAATCACACAAAGAAAACCTCTGCTGATGGCCATTGTTGATGTTTAATACATATGAGACTGGCACTTAATACAATCTCTCCACTCAGGCATACTGTGAACTCACAGTTCTTTCACTCTCTGTTTTACAGTCTTAATAGCAAGAAGTTTTCTAATTCTTGGACCTGTTCTTCAGTCTTTACAAGTACCAATTCCTTGATAAGGAGCTGAGCAGTTGGATCTCAGACCTTTAATTAAATTAAATTTTGGAAGAATAATTGACTTGAAAATATTTCCTATACCACATCCATGTAAGCCAATATCGGAGCCTGATGGGATTATAAATGCTGGTGTTGCACTTGCCAATACATGGCATTGCATGGTTGCCTCTCAGGTTCCGTGATTAGCAAGAAAAAGAAGTCTTTACCATTCCGTAATGCGCATGTATGTAGTTTTACTGTACTCATTCCTAATCCAATGCCAGGAATTTACTATACTTACTGCCTAGTCCCAGAATTCCTGGAGTCCTGATTCTGATGTGTGTCCATATCTTTCAAATGTAGTAATTCTTAAGGAGATCCAGTCAAAAAGGAAGTCCGTTTTGTGCTGAACTCGGATTCATAATGGTAGTTTTCTAGGTTACATTTGCTTGAGAGTCTTTCTGTGGGAAACGGAGGCATAGATTTTTTTAATTAAAAAGTTGAAAATTTAAGTTTACTTGAAATTAACAGAAGAAAAAGATACGGAAGCAAGACCAATGGGTTTGCTGCTCGTTAAAATATTTCTTCAGAAACAAGTTATTTCCTAAAAGATAGAAAGAGGAATCTAACATACTTCTACACGAAGCAGATTTTATTTTCATCCGAGAATCTGGGCCTTTGCAATTCTTCTTCCTCGGTCTGACTCTGGACATCTGGTTTCCTTTGCCTTGCTGTGTTTCACAGCTCTTGGGATCACCCCCAGCCTTACGGGTTTCTATGTCCCTTACAAGAAGTTTCCTCATGACCTCTGACTTTCCTTAGCAGGCCTCTCATTTCTTTGAGAATGAATTTTTTTCAGAGAGGAGCCAGTTATTTACATTTCCTTTTCCTTTTATGTTGTGTTCCTCCTCTTCCTTTATGTATCTGTCTCCATGTGCCTGCATCACGTGGTACTGTTTGCATGCTTATTTTTCCCTATGCATTTCCACTGAAGGTTTATTCAAAAGAAGTGAGTGTCAGCTTTGTGGATGCATTTCCTCTGAGGTGGCAGATGTCATTGTTCTTAGCATTTGAGTGGTCTCATTTGTGTCTGTCCTGCTGAATACGTAAAGTGGTGGGGAAGTGAAATAACATGATGAAGCATGAGGGGTGCTGCTTTTAAATGTCTATAGAGTAAAATATCAGGGTGAGTGGGTCCTGGGGTGCTAAATGAATGGGCGAGTCTTTCATCTTACCAATAACAGAAATTCTAGATTTCCCAGAGAGTCAAATATTGCCCTTTTAGCTGGCCAGCATCTAGAGATAGCTCATTTTTCATTCTTGGAGTGAACAACTAGGGGACTTAATCCTACAATACTCCTGACAAAGGCATTAGTCTGTCTTTCAGTAAGGAACTGCTCCTGTTTCAGTTTATCCTGTTGAATTTTCTTATAAATGAAACACCTTCTTTAGCTGTTTTACCTAACAGGCGTAATGACTGTTTCTTCCTTTCATCCCATCAAATCACATTTATTGAGCAACTATTAGTGCCAGGCATTATGCTTATTTTTTAAAATTGAACTACTTTAGTTCTTTGCATAGTCTTAGAGTTATGAACCTAAAAGTATATTTAATCCTATTCTCTCATTATTCTAAAGTAGCTCACTTCTTTCTTCTAGTCTGAAATGACATAGAAGCCATTAATTCCTAAACTTTGTCCTTTTTACTCGAAAGCTATGCCATTTTTTTTTTGCCAAGTTTTAAAAAATTAAGATGATGTAGCCAAGTACTATTTTAAAATAACAATAAATTCTCCTAATTTAACAGATGCCTGACATCTCACCCTTCTGATCATTGACGATCCCTCTTGGAAATCCTTGAAACAGACCTAAAATGCTTTCAGCTTGTCTAGTTGGAGGGCCAAGGCACTCCAAATCAAATACATCCCATCACTTCTCTGAACTTAGCCTGATGCATTTTCCTTTTGTTTTCGTTTTGCATTAAAAGGAGGTGATCATCTTTCATCACTCTGGCTAATCTGAAGATGATTAGCCAGAGTGATGAAAGATGGCAAATACAATTCCACTGGATCTTATTCTTGATTGACTGTTGTCCCAACCTAATTACCATAGTGCCCCTTTCACTATTAAAAGAGTCCTAGTTTGGATAATAAACTATATGATCACTTTATGTATAACGTGTGTTTTTTTCATTTATATTCTTTCCAATTCTCAGTCCTCAAGTTAACTTATGTTCAGGAATAATTTGGATTTTTGCATTTGCTGTTAGATTAAATACCGAGAAAATTTCGACAAAGAGAAGGGCAAGACACCAAAATACAATCCAAAAGACAGCCAGCTCTACCAAGTCATGAAAGATGCTAACAATCTCGCAAGTGAGGTATGTTTTTTAAATTGTGGTAAAATATATAACATAAAATATGTCATTCAACTATTTTTCCAGACATTAATTACATCACAATTTTATCCAGCTACCACCATAATTTCCAAAACTTTTTTATCACCCCCAAATAGAAACTCTATATTAAGCAAAAAACTCTCCATTCCCCCCACTGGTAATCTCTAAGCTACTTTGTGTTCCAATAAATTTGCCTATTAGAGATTTCATATAAGTGGAATTATTCAATATTTGTCTCTTTTGTCTCCCACATAATGTTTTCAAGGTTCATCCATGTTGTAATGTGTATCCAGAATTTCATTCCTTTTTATGACTAAATAATATTCCATTGTATGTATAAACATTCTGTGCATTCATCTGTTGATGAATTATGTTGTTTCCACTTTTTGGCTACATGACTAAGACACGATTTTTCATCACCATCTCCAGCATTTGTTTCCGGATGAGTCTTACTATGGTTTCCGCTCGTACTGTTTACTATCCCCTATTTACATAATGTCCTTTTTCCCTCTTAACATGCAGGTTAAATATAAGGCTGACCTCAAGAAACTTCACAAACCTGTGACTGACATGAAGGAATCTCTGATAATGAATCATGTGTTGAATACGAGCCAACTAGCCAGTTCTGTAAGCTCGGTCATTTGCTCCAGAATCGGCTTGTTTCAGCCAATCGCAGCTAAATTCCTCCTCTGAGCTCACAGGCACCTAACTTCTCTGCTACTGACCCACTAGGTTGATTAAAAAGCTCCTCTCTTGTTTTGAGTGCGTTCTTCTAAATTACAACAGTAACCTACCACCTCTCCACTGACGATAACACCTCCCAGAATATAACAAAATGCTTTTATTTTTAGAATATTTCAACTTTTTTTCAATTAGCCAATCTCTTTCCTCCTTTAAAGGACCTCTTTCACTTTTCACTCTGAAACCCCACTTCGAATATGCTGTGTGCCCTAAGTGTGTACAACCTGTATTAACTGACAAAGCTGACTGTGGATCTCCAGCCTTTAAAGCTTTTTCTTACCCCCGTAGTTAGCATGTGCTCATTTTAATGTGGCCTTGCTCCTGCTGCTGTGTACATGTCTAATCCAAAGAGGAAACATAGGAATGCCACGCAGCTTTAACATCCACGTGCCCTTTTTGCCACCTTCCCCTCAGTACCAGTACAAGAAGAAGTATGAGAAGAGTAAAGGCCACTACCACACCATCCCCGACAACCTGGAGCAGCTGCACCTAAAGGAGGCCACGGAATTGCAGAGCATTGTAAGTTGATCAAGACTGACCTTTCCCCTGATGCTCATCGTCTACAGTGTCAAAAGCTTGGGTGGATTCCCCCCAGGATAGTAGTGACAGGTCTGCTAACTACTGCTTGAGAAAGTGTCCATAGATACAGGGGCTTTGAATTTAGTAACATTTTGAAACAAATGTTTATGTTATCAATGATAACAGCATCAACATGTATTGGAGAAATAGTACAATGTGTGTGAGTCAGGTTACTGACTGGGACTGGAAGCATAAGGTTATGTTACAAAGGGGAACAAAGCCCTTAATAATGACCCCAATATGCCCCATGGGCCTGCACTGCAAGTTAAGAAACAATGGATGATAGGGAGGCTTGGGAAGATTTTAAGCAGATAAGTGATATGATCAGACCTGCCAATGAAGTAGTCTCTGGGTATATTAGAAATAGCAAAATTTGCAAATAATGAAGGAAAGAATTGAGAGAAACAGTTATTAACCTATGAAGTTGCAGGCATTATCCATCAAATCAAGACTCCAGTTGTCTGAAAACAAGTCTTATGAAAGAAAAACTGGAGATTTTTAAAAATCAGAAGTATTGATTAATGCCAGGGTTAAAATGTTCACGTCTATACATATCAAATCTTGGCCAACCTTATCTATGGGTGATCTTCCCCATGCGTTTCTTTGCCTCAGCGTTTCGCTCTGCTTATCCTTCTGCAGTGATTCTCTTGTCTCCATGAGTTGAACACACATCCTGATTATGCCTTGCAGACAGAAATGGTGTTTTCCCCCGTGAACAACAAAGAAGTTCTGGATCTGTCTTGAGTGGCAGAGATGCCACCCAATTGGACATAATGTGTCCATTGAAAAATACTATCCTTAAGCTGGTATCTGTCTATAAATTGACCCGAGGAGGGATGTCTAATAAGGCTTTTCATCACTAGGTGAAATACAAAGAAAAGTATGAAAAGGAACGAGGAAAGCCCATGTTGGACTTTGAAACACCAACGTACATCACCGCCAAAGAATCTCAGCAGATGCAGAGCGGGGTAAGTCCTACGCAAACACACCACACAACAGATTAAAACATGCTTTGCTCACAAATGTATCCAGCTTTCTGTTATCCAAAAGTAGTAGGTGATGGGATGTTTTACCATATGATCACTAAAATCCTATGGTTCAGGTATCAAAAATGTTCTAAACAGTAAAATTTACCACATGTGTTTTATTTTAACTATCATTTTCATAGAAATAGAACATAGTAAACTATTCCTAATGCTGAAATTATATTGAATATATATATTTTTTTCATGAATGAAACATTCCCTCTGCATAGACTTACCATCAGCTTTGCATTGCTCCTCTCTCTCTCTCTCTCTCTTTAAAATTTATTTTTTATATGTTTTTATTAATTTCAGAAAGAAAGGGAGAGGGAGAGAGAGATAGAAATATCAATGATGAGAGAGAATCATTGACTGGCTGCCTCCTGCATGTCCCCTACTGGGGATCAAGCCTGCAACTGGGCATGTACCCTTGACCAGAATCGAACCCAGGACCCTTCAGTCCACAGGCCGTTGCTCTACCCACTGAGCAACCAACTAGGGCTGGATTGCTCTTCTCTTGATAGGTAGCCCCAAGCCAAACAAAAGGAGATTAGTGATCAAGGTGTTTATCAAAACATCAAAAGTCAGGGTGCCATAGTTCCTATTTTAGAAATGTTAGCAGAGGCATCTAAAAATAATTTTGTCCACATAACCTATTTAGTGATTAAACATAATAGATCATGATTATGAAAAGGGTCAAGTTTGTATCTGGTGACCTCAGGCTCTCCTTCCTCTGGGTTGTTTTATTTTTTTCCCTTGAGTCGCTTACCTCTAATTCAGAAGTAAAATCTTTTGTTGCCCTAAGAAAAATGTCATCAGGAGAGATGACAGTGGATTCCTGGGTCCTTCCCTCTGCTCTCATGGAGGGCCAGCCCCAGTCACATTTCCTTGAGGCCATTTGCTATGGAAAAAGTATTTCCAGAAAAATCAGACATGTTTCAAGTATGTGACCATCAGTAGAACTATGACCAAGTTAAGAGGCCAGCATAGAAAGAAAATGTAATATCTTCTTAAGACTGAGACATCCTATATAATCCTATATAATAAAAGCATAATATGCAAATAGACCAAATGGCGGAATGGCGGGTTGAGGGGGCGGGGCCAGTGAGCAGGCGGCACCAGGCCAGCCAAGGTGCATGCCAGCGGGCAGAGGGAGGTGACAGCAATGGGGGGGTGGGCGGCGGCGGTGACCAGTGGCAGTGAAGGGGCAATGGAGGGGTTGAGGGCAGCAGGGCTGGCCACTCGCTGGCAGGTGCCATCCCCTGATTGGCCCACTGGTCACCTCCCACAGAGGAAGGCCAGACTGCAGCTTAGACCCGCTCCCCATGGGTAGCGGGCCTAAGCCATCAGTTGGACATCCCCTGAGGGCTCCCGGACTGCAAGAGGGTGCAGGCCGGGCTGAGGGACTCCCCACCCTGAGTACACGAATTTTCGTGCCCCGGGCCTCTAGTAAATAATAATAAGTTTGTTTTTTTTCTTAACTTGTCTTTTCTTCCTACTCACATTAGAAAGAATATAGGAAAGAATATGATGAGTCCATCAAAGGCAGAAACCTGACTGGCCTGGAGGTCACGCCAGCTTCATTACATGCCAAATATGCAACCAAAATAATCAGCGAGGTAGTGCCCAGTTGGTCTTTTCTTTCCCTCTTGATCCAAATAACTGCACTAATGCCACTTTCACCACCTTCCACCATTTTAACCACCACCTAACTGTGGGTTTTGAGTTGGGTTCACATTTGGTCACCTAATCTATGATTCAGGTTCAGTCTTCTGATATTTTAATTGAGTACCTAATAAAATGTGCTTACCTTACCATTCTATTAATTTCTAGTTTTTACTGAATATTTCATATTAACTGATGAAGCTTATACTCTGCTTTTATTGATATCTTTATTTACTAAATTGCAACTGTTTAAAATTGAAAGGGCTTTTTATCTTTGGGGATTTTGACTCTTTACCTGAGAAGAGCAATCCAGGCTTTCTGGTCATCGTTGCTGCTTTTATTTTGTGATATAGAAAGAGTACAGGAGAGATCTAGAGGAAAGCATCCGTGGGAAGGGTCTCCATGAAATGGAAGATACTCCCGACATGCTAAGAGCAAAGAACGCCACTCACATCCTCAATGAGGTGGGTCCCCAGCCAACTGCGTGCACATAATTCACAGAGCATCTTCTGCTTCCTAGCCAAGATACACACACACACAAATCCAAAGAGATGAAAAGAGAGTTCTTGAATTTCAAATTCCATATCCAACATGATTATTACCATTAAATAAAATATATCTTACTTTCTAATGAGTTGATATCATAACAATCTGTGTCTGTAGCGGCTATCGCTATCATAACCTATTATTTATCTAATATTATTTACCTTGATCCATTTGGTGTGCTCATTTAAATAAAAACACCAAACGGGAGTGGTGTGCTCTAAGTTTAATCCTAATTGTTACCAAACCAGATTTAAAATGTGCTTTATAATTAATTTTCTAAATAAAGGATGTAAAGTGTTCAAAAAGAGGCCTTAAAATGGATTTTGGTGGTCACCACTGCATCCTACCATAGGGAAGGATGAACACTAGCAACTAAGGTCGCATGTTATGTGGATTTATATTCACTCTGTACATTTTTTATTTAATCATGGAAGTAAGGAAACTTTTTTAAAAATGTTACTATAGAAAGAATATAAGAGAGACCTGGAGCTGGGAGTCAAAGGAAAAGGCCTGAACGCCATGGCCAATGAAACTCCTGACTTCATGAGGGCCAAGAACGCTACTGATATTGCCAGTCAGGTCAGTGTCCCTATTTCATGTCATTCTTCCAAAAAAAAAAGTGACTGTGATTATAAGGACACAGATTGTCCTTCTGTTATCTAACTTGTTGGTCAATGACCGGCAAATGCATAGAGTATCATTCTTAAACATCTGCCTGGTGAATCCATCTAATAAAAGAATCAAGGACCCTTTGCTAGGCCTGCCTCCATCTGCCTTTCTGAGTCTGCAGCCACAGGAGACATTCAGAGCAAAGGGCGGAGATTGGGGAACCAAATAGCTGCTTGGAAATGGTATAGACTCTCTGACATCTGGCCTTGTTTCTTAGTCATCACACTCCTCTATTGGCACCAAGAATTCCTTGCTTAGAATATTTTGGGAGTCCTTTCTTTCCCTCCTTTCAAGGCCTAAATTTAAAACACAGTTTTTAGGCATCCCACGGTGTCTCACAGTGATTGGTTTGGGTCTTTTGCTTACTTGTGTATATAAACAATCCATGCCTTTCTGTCTGCTGATTATCTCCCTCATTTCCCATTACTCCTCTCCTCCGCCTCTTCTTTCCCCCACTTCTGCTCCCCATGCCCAACTAGATAGTCTCTCAACAGCTAGAGCGCATTCTTTCTGAATTTCACTCTTTAGTATAAAGCTATAAACATAATAGGGAAAATGTCTGTTGATTGTCAAATGAATGAATTTTGGGGGGAAAGAAATATTGATCACCTTTTAATCAAATTAGACCAACAAGTGTTGTGCACATTGTAAACATTTACTCAATTGTTGGGTATTCTTTTGCAGATTAAGTACAAGCACTCAGCAGAAATGGAAAAAGCCAATTTCACTTCTGTGGTTGATACACCTGAGATCATTCATGCCCAACAAGTCAAAAACCTTTCAAGCCAGGTAAGGACATTCATCAGGATATCACTCATTGACCCCAATCATGAAGTACAAAATCTTTGCATTTATTCGTAAGGAGGTCCTTTCAAATCACAATCCTGCCCAATAAAAGAGATGGGATTTATCTATGATGCAAGTTGGAATCAAAGTTTAGATTTTTGCATCAGAATTACAACAAATTAAATGAGACAATCTTAAGTTACTGAAGAACACTTAGAAGAACTGAAGAAACAAAGTAAACGTCTACATTTGGATTATAAATTTCTTTAATGAGATTAAGATTATGTCATCAGTGCTAACCCTGATTCCTCCCATGGTGGATAACTCTCCATCGTCCTACAAATAGAGAGATGAAGAAATGTGAGATATCCTTCATACACCAGACATACCCTCATTTGTTTTAATCTTCCATGATATTGGGAGTCTGCCATTTATTTGAATAGCCCCGGATTAGGATGTTTGCTGTCTTCTGATCAGTGAGTTCTAAAGCAATAGTTACCTGACCTGGCTATGCTTTATAAACACCTGGGAAGGTAGATTTTCCTGGTTCCACTTGGAATTTTGAAGCTAGTAAGTCTGATGTAGACCCTGGAAATCTGTTTTGTATATTTATTTGTTTGTTTTTAATCTTCAGAGATGATCAACTTAATGACAATCAAGTTGGAAGAATCATGAATTTAAACATTTTTTTAGCAACATATAATTTTATATCATAAAGTTAGACATGAAAAATATAGTTATTTCCAGAGAGTGGGCTAATTAGGAAGCAGATATATTCAAATGGGAGAACTGAACCTTTTATTTTAGAGGTGGGAGCGGGGAAGAATTTGATTAGCAAAGTTATGTGGGCCCCAAACTACCATGTTGTGTTCGTGGCAGGAGCCAGGGAGGCCAAAATTCTTAGGTCTGTGAGAGGCTTACCAGCCAAATAACCTCTGCCTTTTGACCTTGTTAACCCTCAAAGACAACCTCAGCATGTGTACCTTTTCCAGGGAGGGGTTAGTTCACTTTCTCTGCTCTTGTGTGCTTTCCTAGGCCTCTCCTGGGCTAGTGCCCCAAAGCCTGAAGGATGACCCGCAGGTCACTTCCTTCCCGGTCACTTCCTTCCCAGCTCAGATCAGAATTTGCCCCTGGGTGATGGACTGGTGCTTTCCTCAAAACTGCTTCTGGTTTCCACTGAGAGGACGTAGTTCATAACTTATAAGCTTCACATTGGCGGGGGGGGGGGGGGGGGGGGGGGGGGGGTTAGGGAGGGGGAAGAGGAGTGTTCATGCAAGCGTTGTGAGCTGACCCACAAATTCAGAATAATATTCTGAATACTCCTTCACACCAGGAGGTCTGGGACTCCCTCCTCTCAGAATGCCAGAATGCCCCTGAATTCCGGTGCAAACTGACCACTCCTCTTAGGGACTAGCAGGAACTCTGCAAACCAGGTGAAACAGCTTTTGCTGAAGAAAAGGAGGTCTGGTTCTGCCCTCTTCCCAGGACAGTGAGAACCCTTTGCCTTACATTTGCGTAACTAAGAAGGGTCTTTCCAGTGATTTTCTCCTGAAGGAACACATCTGGTCCTGGTGACCTGCCCTTTCCTTTCAGAAATGTCTGCTCTAACTGGCTTCCTGTTAGATGAATAAACTGCCGTGCCAGTACGGCCAAGGGTGAACCTGAGAGGGGGCGGTGAAGGACTGAGAAAAGACAGACAAGAGAATGAAGGCTGGGTCTCGGTGGGACGCTGTTCTCTCTGATGGAGAGCCTCTCTGATGGAGAGCTAGCGACAGCGCCACGGACTACAAGCCGTGTCTTTATTTTATAGCCAGATTCCACGAGGCAAAGTAAGGGTGTGGTCAAGATGTTTACAATATTCTCCTGGGTTTCGATCCTACTCCATTACATGCACCTGAACTCTATCAAGCCCACATCACTCAGGCACGTGGGGTCACGTGTTCAGACCATAGGTTCAAGCTTACAACTATAGCTGTTGGCTATAATTGTGCTGGGCGGGCTCTGCCCTCCAAGCTGGGACTTGCACGTGGCCATGAGAGGACTGTGCCCTCTCATTAGTCCGAGGCTTGAAGCTGGCCAAACACTGTAGCCGCTCTCCACAATAAACTCCAAGTCAAAATCTCTTATCTTAACCCTAGCTGGTTTGGCTCAGTGGATAGAGCATCGTCCTGCAGACCGAGGGGTTCCGGGTTTGATTCCAGTCAAGAGCATATACCTTGGTTGCAGGCTCCTCCCCAGCCAGGGCCCTGGTCAGGGCGCATGCAGGAGGCAACCAATTGATGTGTCTCTCTTGCATTGATGTTTCTCTCTCTCTCTGTCTCTCCCCCACCCCTCCCACAAATCAATGGAAAAATATCCTCGGGTGAGAATTAACAAAAATAAAAAAAAGTTCCACCACTTAAAAAACAAAAATCTCTTATATTAAATTTTCAACACTTATAAATGTAATTTGTATACAGCGTGGGCCAAAAGTAGGTCTACAGTTGTTTATACGGAAAATAATACAATAATTAATAAATAATAATATAAGAATAAACTGTTTCACGTACTCACAGCAGTAAAGCTACATTTGCCCCACCCTGTATAATACAATTTAAATAAAGATATATAGGAAGATTAGTTTTACCCCCTTACAAAAGCAGCCAGTTTCTTCCCTCAGCCCTCAGCCCTGCACACCCATACTTTTCAAAAAAGTGTCAGAAAGTAGAGATAAATACCGTATTTTCCGGCGTATAAGACGACTGGGCATATAGAAGCTTTTCCTGGGTTAAAAAGTCGTCTTATACGCGGAAAATACGGTAAGCTAGAGAGGAAAGTGGAAGGACTTGGTGACAAGCGATAAAGGAAAAGTCAGACTGTAAGGCAGAGTAAGTGTTCCACGTCTCTGAGCTGGAGGTGTTAGCTTAGTGGGGGACGGCTGCCTGGATGTCTGGGAAGACCAGCCCCTGTGATCAGTCCCTCCCAATAGCGGTTGGGGTGGGAGAGCCCAAGGAAAGTGATGGCTGGCTCAGCGCAGTCCTCGGCCAGTGAAAACGTCCTTCTCGCCAACTAAGGCCGGCTTTCAGGAGGCCTTGTCGATGGCTCTTAATCCCCCTGCTTTTCTCCACCTGCTGTGAACAGCCCGGCTCCATCCAGGTCACTGTAGGCATCCCCGTCTCCCGCCAGGACCCGGGCACACGGTCACCTCCTTCCTATGGGCCAGCCAACAAGCGCCTTTCTCTGCCAGCCCTGCCTGTCGGTGGGGCCTACTTAATACCTGGGCTCGGTCCTGCCGGGAAGAAGAGGCCTGTGCTACTCACGGAGCGAGCTCCGCTCTGTAACTCCCTAACCTCCTTGAACAGCCAGGAAAATTCGAAGGACTTCCCATCTGCTGAGCAGAAAGAGCTCTTTTAGGTCTCACTGGACCATCTCCCTGTGGTGTTCCCCGTCCTGATTTTTTAAATCTCTTCCCAGAAAAAGTACAAGGAAGATGCAGAGAAGAGCATGTCCTCTTATGAAACGGTTTTGGACACCCCGGAGATGCAGAGAGTTCGGGAGAACCAAAAGAACTTCAGCCTTGTAAGTTTTTCTTGAATCTACAGCACAGCCCCCGGGTCGAGGCAGGGCAGGGAGGCTGCCCCTGGGCACACACAGGTGGGCATCACCCCTGCAGTCGGGCGTGGAGCGGTCCCACAACTCCCACCCTCTTTGCTCCACTCACCTCACGCTTCAAGCCCCATCAAAGCATGACAGACCCATCTGTCACTTTGTTGGTGACTTCCTGTCACTGAATATGAACTATCATCGTTTGTATTAGTGGCAACATCTGTTTTTTCCACAGTTAATTCTAGGTAAGGTGTACATTAAAAAAAAATACACCCTAATTTGACATGTTACAAGTCTTAAGGTTTTTAAAAATTAACCTCTCCATTTAAATTTTTATTAAAGAATTTCCCTTTGGCTATCAGATGGTGATTATTGTGGCATAGACATTTTTTTAAACACAGGATTTTCACTTCCTTCACACAATATAGGACAATCAAAGATATATAAAACAATGCTGAAATCTTAACAAAATGTTTACTCTTTCTTCATAGCTCCAATACCAGTGTGACCTTAAAAACAGCAAGGGAAAAATTACAGTTGTTCAAGACACCCCAGAAATACTGCGTGTGAAAGAAAATCAAAAGAATTTCAGCTCGGTATTTACTCTTTATTTTCTATTCAATGCTAATCTAATAATTCCATACTCTTGAAAATATACTAGCTTGACAATTAACATCTAACCTCCCCATTTAATACCAGCAGTTATTTGTTAACATTCTCCATAGTTTGCTGTAAAACCATCATTCCACAGACCATTTGCATAACAATTTAAATCTGCTAACAAAGTAACCTTTCTTTCTTTAAATTTTTTAAAATATATTTTTATTGATTTTAGAGAGGAAGGGAGAGAGGGAGAAAGACAGAAACATCAATTATGAGAATCATTGATTGACTGCCTTCTACACACCCCACACTGGGGAATTGAGCCTGAAACCCGGAATCGAACCTGGGACCCTTCAGTCTTCAGGCTGATGCTCTATCCACTGAGCCAAACCAGCTAGGGCTCTTGAAATTTTTTAAATTCCACAGCAGTAACCTGTGTTGTCTTGCTCCAGGAGGATGGAGTTCTTTTGAACATTGTGATTTCTTTCTTTTTTTTCCTTTTATTCTTTATTGATTAAGGTATTACATATGTGTCTTTATCCGCTGTTGCCCCCCCCCCCCCAGCTCATGCCCTCACCCCCTAAATGTCTGTGTCCATTGGTTAGGCTTATATGCATGCATACAAGTCCTTTGGTTGATCTCTCTCCCTTCCCCCAACCCTCCCCTGCCTTCCCTCTGAGGTTTGACGGTCTGTTTGATGTTTCTCTGTCTCTGGATCTATTTTTGTTCATCAGTTTATGCTGTTCATTATATTCCACAAATGAGTGAGATATGTGATATTTATCTTTCTCTGACTGGCTTATTTCGCTTAGCATAATGCTCTCCAGATTCATTCATGCTGTTGCGAATGGTAGGAGTTCCTTCCTTTCTTACAGCAGCGTAGTATTCCATGGGTGATTTCTTTTCTTATCCCTCCCCCAAATAACCGACCAGCTTCACATTTCTTTCATGGATTTTGTATTTCATATAAGCTCGAGTTTTTTTAATCAATATTTTCTGCTTTTCCTCATTCCATATTAATACGGAATGATCATCTTAAAAGAAACCTCAAAATCTGGAAAGGGACCCAGTATTGCATGTGGGAGTGACTGACGCTGACATGGAAGCCGTCGGGTACTCGGGCACTTGCCTAAGAACTTCCTCTAGTGTCTTTTGATTTCACAGAAGCCGAGTTTCCTAGACTCTCCCCGGTAACTCCCGATTCCCGTTCCTCTGTCTAACACTGTCCCGATTCTGAATGTCCAGGTTTTATATAAAGAGGACCTCTCGCCAGGAACAGCGATTGGAAAGACACCTGAGATGATGAGAGTGAAGCAAACACAGGACCACATCAGCTCGGTAAGGACGCCCGTGGACTCACTTTGGGTATTTTCTGCCTCCTTTTGATCATTTACACGGATGTCTGAGCTGCACTCAAAACCCTTGTTACTGGAAGGAGCTTCAGTTGCTCAAATCGGTTAGGATCGCCTCCTAGTCAGTGCAGCACCGGGCGGTGTTTGTGAGCGGAGGTTAGATATGGAAAATGGAGAGGCCTGTGTCAGAGCAAACCAGGGCTGGACGGTAACGTGGTAAAAACAGATTTTATTCAGGACCACTGAACTGTAGGGGAAAGAGATCTCAGTACAGAACTGGACTCCATTTCAAATACAACAAGGAGAAGTGGGAATTTATAGCTGGGCGGTGGGGTGGGCAGGGGGAGGATCACTGGGTGGACAATTACTCAGAGAAAACATCTGGGCCCCAGATTCTGGGGTAAGGAGGCTTGTGGCCAACTAAACCCACTAACCACACCCTTGCTGGAGGCAGGGCAGGGTGATCAGGCTGCACCTGTGGGATGGTGGGGCGAGGAATTTGGTCAGATAGCCAGGGGGACCAGATAGCCAGGGTGGGAGATGCTGTCAGGATTTTTGCCAAAATTGGACGATGCAAAGATGGATGCTGAAGTCTAAAAGTCAAGGTCTAGTTAGGAAGAAGACTGAGAGGAGTCTGACCAAAGTTTGGTTAAGGAGAGACCCTGTCACTTGTCAGAAAACAAAATAGGTTTGAATCGAAGATTTAACCCTGAGCCCCACCCCTAATGAGACAAGAGAGCGGCCAAGTGTCCTTGTCCTTGGCTTTGCTCTCCTCTGACCCAGTTCAGAATGGGCCCCATTCAAACTAAGTGGAGAACCCCTGCTATTTAATTGTGATTTAAAAAATTGTGGGGCTGCTAATCAAACACACCGCACATGTCCCCCCTTTCATATCTGCAGGTGAAGTATAAGGAAACAATTGGACAAGGAACCCCGATCCCTGACCTGCCGGAAGTGAAACGTGTCAAGGAGACGCAGAAGCACATTAGCTCGGTAGTGGCCCATATGCTTGTTACGCATGGGTTTGTGCAACCAGCCCCGTCCCAGTCGCTCCCTAGCTCCATCTCACCCCTTCTTCCATCTGCCAAGGGCTTCCCATGCCTTGGGGATGGTGTGAACTCTCCCTCGGTCCTGAGAGGAGCACTGCAATTTGTTCTAAGAGTAGAAAAGAAATCTCTGTCTTCATATGGTCAGAGAGCAGGGGGGACTTGGCTTCTTGATGAATCATCACACCTGCAATTTTTAAAGTGAATGTGCCAACAGGAGCAATATGGTTATTGGACAATCTCAAGTTAGTTAACCAAAAGCATCTACACTGAGTGGCCAGATTATTATGATCTCTGAACGCATAATAATCTGGCCACTCAGTGTACTTCTCTTGAATACCTCATTTATTTGATATCAAAGATACTATAAATCGTGCACCTGATCCGTTTTCCCCTTTGCACTGGCTGATAGAAAGCTCAGGGCAAATAGGTGATTGATCTCCAGAAAAAGTTTAGAATACTTTTGGTACACATTTGAGATACAAATATACTGAGTGGCCAGATTATTATGCGTTCAGAGACCATAATAATCTGGCCACTCAGTATACATTTAAACATAGAAGTAACACATATATGTGTGTGTGTGTGCATGTGTGTATATATCAGGACATTCTCTACTCTCCAGAGGACCCCAGGTAGACTTTGAAGTCTCTGCAGTTTTCTCCCCTCCTTTCAAGATTCCTTGCCCTGTGTCCTCTGCTCTCTCCTTGTAAATGCAGTGTGTTTAAGGGGCTAGCTGTCATCTTCCCACGAGGATATATTATATGTTAAGCCTGTTCTCTACCAGGAATTTCAGGTGCACAGACATTCATACACCTTCTCATCCATAAGCAGATTCTAAACCATTGCTGGCTACTAGAAGTTTGGGAAATAGTTTATGGCCAATAAAAGGTGTAGACCTTGTTCTTAGAGATTCTTCTGGTGCCTGGAGAGCTGAACTCTCATTTAGTTTCCCTTAGAAGACACTTGATCTTTCTCTTGCACGGCATTCATATTATTTAGATGTCATTCCCTCTCACTCCCTGCCTACACTCTGGCCTCCTGGTGGTTCCAGCTTCACTTGGAGTTTTGTGTCCACTAATCCAAGAAAACTAGCCCATAGCTTCTTTGTCACTTTTCATGCAAGTTCCTGTCTTTCTCTGGTTTTATTTTGTTCTGCTGTCCCTGGTCAGTTATACTGCCTTCCTGGGTAAAGAAACAAAATTTTGTACCAACATGGTTAGACTTTTAAGATCCCTAAAAGTTTCCTAGTGAAACAAAGATATCAACCCCAGTTGGTCAGTGATTTTAGGAATTCATCTGTGACACAAACCACTAGATTTTTCATGTTGCTCTCACACCAGGTGCTAGTCCGTCATAGAATCCGTCCATTTAAGATGAATTCATTCATTCCTTTAGGCTGAGAATGCTTAGCATTCAGAGGAAAGGTGGCTAGAGGTTCAGGAAGTTCCTCTTCATGACAGTGTCCAGTCCTCTGATATAAACCCTAACAGATAGGGACTTACCTGTTAGCAAAGCACCAGTTTAAGTGATCCGACAATCACCTCTTTTCAGGAAGATGCTCTTCCTGAAAAAATAAACTGCTTCAGTCTCCTCACATTAAGGGTACCTACAGACTAGGGGACAGTTAGGAGTGTTCAGTAGAAAATGCAAAACAAACAGAAAATCCTCAATGACCCTGAAGGAATACACTATCATGCAATTAGAAATTTTTAAACCAAGCTACCTATTTATTAAGTAAAATAGATTTTTCGTGGACCTGCTATATGAAAGGTACTAATACAAGATGTTACAAAATGGAGAGATTTTTCTCATTGCTGAAAGCATTGCTATTATTTAGTGCATTTTAGGAATCTCTTAAGTGTTGACTATACAAAATGCGCCATTTAGTGCTCAGTTTTTAAAGGAGTAAAATTACTACTTTTGAAGAGAGAATGTAAATACTTGTGGAATTTCTTCTCCTTATTCCTTGGGTGTCATATTTGAAAGCAAGACTGTTTTTATGAGTTTCCACCAAATAGTACACGTGTAGCTGTAATACAAAGGACTCGTGGTCATTTTACCTTTCTGGGTATTCTAATTATCTCCTGCAGGTTATGTACAAAGAAAACTTGGGAACAGGCATTCCAACCTCTGTCACTCCAGAGATTGAGAGAGTCAAACGCAATCAAGAGAACTTTAGCTCGGTATTTATACATATATCAAATAAGAAACTCTATTTCCCATTAAAAAAATTACCAGAATAACCCATCATCCTTTTTTAAAAGAGTAACATCTTAACAACGGTTCTGTGTGTATTTGTGTCTGTGTGTGTGCGTGTGTGTGTGTTATTACTTGACCCAAACCATCGGGACTCACACAAAGCGACTCCCCTTTCTGATGGTTCTTTAACCACTGACAAGTGTGAGTACTTAGATGTGAAATACTGTAAGTAAAATTAACACACAATTCCTCATCATTCTACTCATATCTTAAGCTCAGTGATTTCCATTGTACTTTTTTATTCTGAGAATTAGCATTGTGGAAATCATTAAAATGGTGAAGTAAAAGCACTATCCTTACTAAATATTATTCACTAAAATAACCCCCCTCACATACTCCTGTTTTAAATTTCTCCCTTCCTTAATCCCTATGCTTGTTTTGAATGTCTTCTGGGTACTTTTTTGTATCTCACAGGTTTTGTACAAAGAAAATTTGGGGACAGGAACCCCAACACCTATCACTCCAGAGATGGAGAGAGTCAAACGCAATCAAGAGAACGTTAGCTCGGTATTTCTTAGGGGACAAAAATAAAATCCCTTAACTCTTATTTAAAATAATATTTTAACACATTACAAACATCTGATTTTTCTGCCTATAAAATTACTAAATTTATATAAAAATAATGATACCAAATATTACTTCAGTCTTTAATCTAAATCTAATGTAGTATTTACTTTAGTTCTGGTGTGAAATTTTAACTGTTTTCCCTAAAACATAGTATTGATCACTTTCCTTAAATTTCTGTAATACTCAGTGTTTCCTTCCTCAGATCCTCCTTGAATAACAATAGGTGTTTCTAACTGGTGTGGCACACGTCAAAAGTAAAATCTAACATCCCGTTAAAATGTCAATGTTAATTAGAATTTTAGTGGTATTTATTCTGGCTCTGTTTGATGTATATTTTGTGGTTGCAGCTTTTCTTTAAAAAAAGTGATTCCTAAACATTTTCATTCAAAAGACAACGCAGCAGTTTTTAGTAACTCAGAAATACAAGTTTCCTTGAGTTAGTGTTTTTGTATACCACGCAAGATATAACTGAGTTTTCCTTTGGCATAGTTTCAGAATCATTGAAAGCTACTATTTATTTAGCTTTTAATATTTATTTTATTCTCCGAATCTATCTATCTATCTATCTATCTATCTACCTATCTATCTATCTATCATCTCTTGTTCCCTAATTTAGAGTTACCAACAGCTCATTATAGATATTAATTTCAATTAACTTGAATGCTATTTGATAAGGCCTAGTCCTCTGTCTTTGAGAGAAGGCCTGTGTAAGTGACTCCTGCCTGCATCCTGGCAGCTATGCCTGTATTAATGCCACTTAGAGACAGACATCGTGCTGTTTGACTAAATGTCCAAAGGTGGCCTATAGTTCTATTTCTTAAAGTTACTTAGGCCTATTTTACATAATTATGAAAATAAACAAAAATACTTTTAGAGACTATTTTAAAGGTTATGTCTACCTAAATGATGGCTCCAGGCTGATTTGATGTTGCTTTTGTGCACACAGATTTTGTACAAAGAGAATTTGAACAAGGGGACCCCCATACCTGTCACTCCTGAGATGGAGAGAGTCAAACGCAATCAAGAAAACTTTAGCTCGGTATTTGGCAGAAAGCTCCTTTAACTCCGTATTTAAAAAATAATAATTAACTTCCTACAAATCCAAACTTATTATGAGTCCCTTTAAAATTCTCAGTTTAACAAATTCTCTTTCTAAATCTCATCAACTGAATCCTTCTTTAACCAGCTTTTGATTCTAACGTTTTATGCTTTCTATACTAGTCCCTTAAAACTTTTAATTGGTTCCTTTCCTTATCTTTTCACCTGTTATGTTACTACTGGGACTTTTGAAGTTAATTGATGTCCAACAAACCCCCAAACACTGTTGTTATTATTTACTTGGAACTCTTTTTATTCAATATTTCTGGATTAGCATCACAAGAAAAGACACAGGATTGAGGCCCCATGGAAAAATAATGGCTCTTGCTTGGAACAGGGGTTACCTGGACGTAGGTCCTACCTGGAGAAACAGCGGTACCGAGAAAGGAGATGGCTCAGTATCAGGACCCAGAGTAATCTCATCTTGATACTTGTACAAAACAAGCCATTCCATGAATAGAAACCCAAACCTTCTGATTTGTTTTTAACACACAAATCAGACCATAAGCTTATATTTAATGTTATTTTCTCTTGTATTTATTATTGCTGAAAACCTCTACAGTACTCAAAGGGTCTCTGAGACTTCTATATAAGGATCTTAGATTCAAATCTAAAATCTGAATCAGATCTAATCAAATGTTAGGAAAATGTAGCTGAATTTTTTTTTGGGGGGGGGGCGGGGGGAAGGGTGGGAGAAGGTTTGATCCAAAATGTGTTTTTTTGTGTGTGTGTTTTTTAATGTTTTTGTTGATTTCAGAGAGGAAGGGAGATGGGGAGAGAGAGAAACATCTATGATGAGAAAGAATCATTGATCGGATGCCTCTAATGCCCCCTATTGGAGATCGAGCCCACAACCCCGGCATATGCCCTGATTAGGAATTGAACCGTGACCTCCTGGTTCATAGGTTGACACTCAACTACTGAGCCATACCAATGGGGCTCCAAAATGGTTATTAATTGCTTAAATATTTTCTCAGAGTTTGATTCTTTCACATAATTAGATCAGTAACTTTCTTTGGTCCCATTGTCTTTTTTTTAATATTTTTTAATTTTTCAGTTACAGTTGACATACAATATACCTATATTAGTTTCAGGTATACAACATAGTGATTAGACATTTATATAACTTATAAAGTGATCACTCTTATTAGTACCACTGTATTTTTGTTTTGTTTTTCTTTGTTTTTAATTACTATTCACTAACAATCTTTTGATTTCGTTTAAATTTTCAATGTCAACTAATACTACTTTTGGAATGTTACCATCACTGTTTTCCTTTTGGGTTTATTATTATTATTATTATTATTATTATTCCTTCTTTTGCAAAGGTCTGCATTAATTTTTCAAAATTATTTTCTTCTATATTAGAGTAAGTATATTATTATTTATATCTGTTTAAGATCTTGATGACTCCGATGATCCTGGACAGGATCTTATCATGCAGGTGCTTTTCTAAGTAACCCTTTGTGTTAATTATTACACAAGTTGCATTCGGGCCAAGTTGTCCAGCGGTGCATAGAACCTTTATGACACCATGGAAAGTAAACAGTGCTGTGTATTTATAAAAACCTTGACTTGTAGACTGGGCCACCTCCATAATTTGAAGTTACTTAGCAAAGACCAATTTTGCCATACTGCATAGATTTGGCCTGGCGTTTTGAATATCTGTTCTTCTGTAAGATATTCTGTACAGGAAAAAGAAATATTTGCCAATCTAATACAGATGTTCTGTACAGGAAAAAGAAATATTTGCCAATCTAATTGAAAGATAATCTTCCTATCGTACACTAAGCATTTTAGTGCTCTTAGGAAATTAGCATTTGTATCTTTTTAATTATTTCTTGATACAGAAAACAAACATTGAATATATGAGTTAGACTAAATGCTGAGTATCGAATACACTGGCACTTTAGCTATGGATCCATGGTGCATGTTGTCCTCCAGGTCCGTGCTTGAAAAGACAGGCTGAAGTTGTCTTTCCTGTCTGATGTCACAGTCTCATACTAGGTTCCCTGCAAGACAGAGAGGGAAGGGCTGTGCTGACTGCTCTTGTTTTTCTGGATGCTTTCTTGTGTCATGCAGGTGTTGTATAAAGAGAACCTTGGAAAGGGGATCCCGATTCCCATCACTCCAGAGATGGAGAGAGTCAAACACAATCAAGAAAACTTTAGTTCGGTATTTAAAAGGAAAAAAAAAAATCCCTTAACTATTTTTGAAACATTTTAAAAAGATTAATGGCTATATTATAAAATCTAATCAACTTATCCCAATAAAAACTTTGACACGTCTTGTTCGCAACTTAATGCTACCATTTCCTATGAATTAGTTTCCACATTTTGGTTAAACATTAATATAATCATTTGACTTTTTAAAAAAGTGTTCAGTATTACAGTCCAGCTTTTAAAAGCATAACATTCTCAATGCCTAAGCACCCACATTTACCCTGCTTTGCCAATTTGATCTGAACAGAAGCTTACAAACATTTATCCTGCATCTACCAGACAGTTGGCCTTATTTCCTAGTCTAACCTCTGTCCCTACTGGTATTTGTACAGATTTTTTCAAGGTGTTTTATGTTTGTTTGTTTGTTTTTGTTTTGTTTGTGTGGGGTTTTTTGTTGGCATTTTGGCATTACTCTCCATTTGCCTTTAAAAGGATTAATTTCCCCCAATATGTTCACCCAAACTAAAAATTAAATACTTAGACTTCTTTTGAAAGTCAACAAAAGAAGTTTGTGTACGAATCTTCATATTTGTTTATAAAACCCAAATATCCTTATGTGTTTTGTTAATAACACTTCCAAATCAAGAATAACTTCCTTGGTTCTCTTTCTGTCTCTTGCCCTTTTAATTTCCCTCCTCCTCATAACAAGCTGAGAAGGGCTGATCATTCCCTTTGCTCTCCGTCGCTCAATCCTGCAGAGATTAGTTCAAACAACACCAATTATAACACTTTCCTTCCCCGTCTCCCAGTGTTCACTGCTCTTTCCTGCATTCCCTGGCTTTAAAGATGACTCTAGGCTCATACAGGTTGGATCTAGAAGCTTGTGGGATTTCCCTTCCTCTAACTCACATTCTTCCTTTTGCTCCCAACTGCTCCACAGAGGGGCCACGTGGTTGATTGCTCTCTTTGTTCTGGATGCTTTCTTATCATACAGGTGCTATACAAAGAAAACGTGGGAACAGGAATTCCAGTCTCCATCACTCCTGAGATGCAGAGAGTCAAACAAAATCAAGAAAACATTAGCTCGGTATTTTGGACAGAAAGGGAAAAGAAGATGCCATTTAACCTCATAATTAAATTGATACTAAACATTTATTCTTTTTTGAAACCCACTTCCCTTCCTTTGCTTCTAATATACCTCACTTAGCAAAAGGACATATATACAACGCTTGCATTTCTATACTACTATCAACTCGATTTTTAAAATTTCAGTTAATCCTGATTTCTCTGCCACTTGGTATTTTAAAATATACATATTTTTAAAACCACCTTACCTTTTCGTTTGCTTGGATAACAACAAAACTGAGTTTTAACCATCTTAAACCCCTATGTGATTGTTTAGGAGGTACTGTGCTCATAGAAATGAAAAAATAACATGGATAACTCCGACAGCCTTACCCACTGCGGCTGAGGTCCTTGGCGTCCTAGCGAGTGTTTTCTGATCCCAAGAATGGCTGCCATTAAAGTAGCTTGTGGCATCTGGTCCGTGTATAACTCCTGGCTTCTTAGACTATTGTGTAACTTGGTAACAAGGAAGTTGAACTCACCCTTAAAATCTCACAACAAACGAAATGTTACTTATGGTTGTTTTCTGGATGCTTTCTCATCACACAGGTGTTATACAAAGAAAACATGGGCAAGGGAACCCCTTTACCTGTCACTCCAGAGATGGAGAGAGTCAAACACAATCAAGAAAATATTAGCACGGTACTTTGGCAAGAAAAGAAAAAAACTACTACTTAAAAGTGATTTAAAATAATACATATTAATCCTCCTTTTTAAAGACAACTTAAATTTTGTGAATTTATTGATCACATTTATCCTTTTTCCCTATAGGGCTACCTTAGCCTTAACCCCGTAATAACAAGATTGCTTTAATCCACAATTTAAAATTCTAATATCAGGAAGTAATGGATTTTCCAATAAAATATTGTTTTGCTCATCTCTCCCCAAACTTATTCTCTATTCACTACCCTCAAGGTCTCTTTGTTTTCTGTATTTGTGAAACTTGGGAGGTGGCATAGTCAGTGTAAAGGGCTCTTTCTGGTACATTGGAGTTGTGGGTTTTTTTGTATGTTTTTGCGCCCATGACTTTAGGTTCTAATCTACCCTGTCAGATTTAGACAAAGAGACCTTGGGAAAAATAATCCCGATCCTCTCCTTTAGAAATAATGACAAATGAAGATTCAGTAGTGGTTTTGGCAAATGGTTATTAATTAACTTAAAAAGGGAAGTGTCACTAGAACTGTTTTTTGTCTTACCAATTTTAGTTTTGTTCTATTTGTCTTTTTCATGATCTTTAACTGCTAACCGAAAGCCATTTCCTGTAAGCTTGTGCTCTGCAGTATTCTGTATGTTGATAAATGGCCGGGGTTGGGGCTTGTGTCGGGATGACTCTAGCTTATGTAATGAAGAACGCTGTGGCCTCCACATGAGCACCGTCTACCGGTTTCTACAATAGTTGTGCGCCAGAATCACCTGGAGGGTTTGTTAAACCAGACTGCTGGGTCCCGCCCCCACTGTTTCTCGTCCTGTAAGTCTGGTGTGGGGCCAGAAAATGTGTCTTTCTGGCAAGTTCTCAGATGCTGCTGACCTTGCTGCCCAGGGACCCCACTTTGAGAATGACCACCTTAACAGAAGTCTTCCTCTAGAGTGGCATTTCCCAAACCTCCCGTGGCCCCAAGAATGACACTGAGGGGAGACATCGAGGTTGAGGATTTGTCATGATGTGTTACCATGTGTTTAATTGACTTACCATAATGTGACATCATTGCTGGGAAGTTGAATGTTGTAGTAAACTGAAGCAAGAGGCACAACACAAGGATAGCAAGGAGGAAAGAGAGGAGATATCTTTTGCTTAAGGACCCACGGTTTTCCTGAGGTGTCTGAGTTTAAGTGCTGCAAAAAGGTGGGGTTCCCCTCTGCAAAATGAGGAGCAGCCTCACCCTCCTCAGTGGCATTCCAGCCCAGGCCCCTCAGTGCTGTTCAGGGGACCTAGCAGGTGCGGGAAACTCATGGACCAGGGCAAGGTGAAGGGGGCGCACGCCGCAGTTCTGTCTTGCAGGCTGCAAGGATGTCAGCGCAGGGTCCTGCCCTGGAAACGTGTGTCTTGCCGTTAACTACGCCACCTTCCTTTGGAAGCATCTTCCTTTCCGTCTAACCTCACTGCCCAAATGGTTTGGCACCCTGAGCCTCCTAACGAGTTACCTGTTCTGTTTAATCTTTTGGTGACTGTAATTCTTTTTTTTTTCCTTCTTCTTTTTGCCTTTTTGGATCCATTGGACTCATGTAGGTTTTGTACAAAGAAAATATGGGGAAAGCCACCCCAACCCCTGTCACTCCAGAGATGCAGAGAGTCAAACGCAATCAAGAGAACATTAGCTCGGTATTGTCTTGAGAAAGTGCTTTTATTTTTGCAAAGTAACCCCTGCAGTTTGGCCTGCTCCTAACTCCATCCCAGGTTAAAAACAAACCACATGCCAGTTTTCTAGAACCTTCTCTAAATGGCATACTACACTTAGGCATTAACTGGCTTTAAGCTTTCTTCTTGAGAGCTATCCTCACTAATAATAATCAATTAAAACATGGGATTTTCTCACCCAAATTGCATTATATTTAATAGCCTGAAAATTGCCTCCTAGTGACGTTCTGGTCCAACTTTGTATCTCACAGGTGTTATACAAAGACAACCTGGGGAAAGCGACCCCCACACCCTTTACTCCTGAGATGGAAAGAGTCAAACGCAATCAAGAAAACTTTAGCTCGGTATTTCAGAGGGGAAAAAAGAAATTGCTACGCTTTTTAACAAGCCTGGCAAAGATGGTCACACCACTAATTCACCTCACTGTGTTCCCCAAACTTTTGTTTATCTATTAAAATTCTTCTTTACCTACTTAAAAACAACAGACCAACCCCTCCAGCCCGAACTTCGCCTTGTGCTGTACACAGTAACATCTTAATGGCTTCATCTTCCTGAGGCGTCTCTCATCGAGTGTGACATAACTGAGCCATAACACCAGCTAGCTGATGGTTTTCAGAAAAGGTTTTCTGCTCTCTGATGTCTGGATCCTCTCTCGGCTCCTCTAGGTGTTGTACAAAGAGAACATGAGAAAAGCAACTCCGACACCTGTTACGCCAGAGATGGAGAGAGCTAAGCGCAACCAAGAAAACATTAGCTCGGTATTTGCTAGGATCACAAAAAAAAAGGGGGGGAGAGGGGGATGCAACAACTTGGACAATAACATTTTAACTTCATAAAAATGTGCACTTCCTCATTCCACTGAAAATTTACACCGAAATTAACACAACTGTGCTTTCAAATTCCAAATGATCCTGCTAAGACGTAACAAGTTAATTGCCAACGTTTTCTGGCCCCTTTTACTTTCCTCGGAGGTAGTCTTATGTAACCGCCTGGAACAAACTGACTTCCTAACCCCTCCAGCCTTCAGCGTTCCTTTCCTTTTAAGGTACCCTAGGAAACGGGTAACACTCTGAAATGGATGCCCTCTCTGGTTTTGATGTTTTGGTTTTTTCGTGTCTGGAGGACTTTGATTTCTGTATTTGCATATGGGTTTATACGGTAAAATCTTGACATAAACCTACAAAAAAAAAAAAAAACACACCCCGATTACTTGTTTTGAAGGATAGTTCTTTCAAATGTCATTAGCACATTTAGCACCAAATACCATCCGACATGCTGGTGGCTACAGTTCCCAGCAAATTCAAGAGAACACTTCCTTCCTTTTCCCTTCAAAATTATACTGTGCCTCTTCTCCTTTGAAAACGAAAGTTACATTTTCAAAGTCAAAACAGATCCTCCTGGATGCGAGCCCTGCCCACCCGCCCTCATACTAACCTGCTCCATGTGACTGATGGGTCGGTCTTGCTGGGTCCTTCGGACTCAAGCTTCCCCCCAGCTCCTTCCACCCCCACCTGTTGGAGAGGGTTGGAGGCTTCAGCGTGAGGACAGTACCATGACCTGTGCTCATTCGTTTTTTCTCCTCCGCCAGGTTCTTTATTCCGATAGCTTCCGGAAACAAATACAAGGCAAGGCTGCCTATGTCTTGGACACCCCAGAGATGAGACGGGTGAGAGAGACCCAACGCCACATCTCAACCGTGAGTCAGGAACTCTCCGGATTGGTTGGCCAGCCTGTGGGCACCCGGGGCAAAGGAAATGATCCACCATCATGTTTTCACAAAACGAATTCATGAACTTTCAGGTGAAATACCATGAAGACTTTGAGAAGCACAAGGGTTGCTTCACGCCGGTGGTGACTGACCCTATCACTGAACGAGTGAAGAAGAACACACAGGACTTCAGTGACATTAACTACAGAGGGATTCAGAGAAAAGTGGTGCAAATGGAACAAAAACGGAATGACCAGGATCAGGAGACTATTACAGGTGACTGAGCCATAGTGGGGAAATGGACTTGAAGGTAAGGGGGTAGAGGAACGGAAGTGAATTATCTACAGCGAGGCAAAGGATAAAGGACCTCAATTTGTGTTTCATTAGGTGTGAAAGAAAACCTCTATTATTTCATGACTTGCAAGCCTGACCTCTCTTATTTATGCTTTGATCTCCAAGGAGGAGGAGACACGACTGGAACCTAAGCTAAATCACTCCTCCTATGATTAAGTTCATATCTAGCTCTCCACGTCATTGAGAGAGTCCAAGAACATCTGCTCTGATCCTTCATCTCCCTTTCAGGTTTACGTGTCTGGCGTACTAATCCTGGCTCAGTTTTTGACTATGACCCAGCAGAAGACAACATTCAATCCCGAAGCTTACACATGATTAATGGTACGTTATGCCACAAAAGGATCCCAACAAAAATGTCATCATTTAGTGGGCTAGTGTCAATGACTTTCTGAAGTTCCTTTCCTCGAGGGCTTTCAATTTCCTGAGTTGCCCATTCAGCATAAAAACACCTTGACTGGTGGGCCAAACTCATGTCTAGTCAAGTTTCACTGCCTCCGTGTAAGTCTCCCTCAGTGTAAGTCTTTCTATGAGAGAAATAATGGGGGGAAAGAATACATAGGCAAAGGGAAGAATGGATTTGACCTTTAGCAACTTTCTGAACTGACTTATGTCAAAGATTAGTCATTCAATTAAAGAGGTCACATGCATGCCTTTATGCCTTCTATTCATGTTAAGTCAAATAACATGTAGTGCCCGTCCTCAAAGGACTTATACTCTAGTTGACTGATGAAGAAAGACGAGTAAACCAGTGGTTACTCCTTGACAGTACCGTTTGAAAGGTCTGGACACAGAGGAACACAGAGAAAAGGCATCTAAACGGACCTGGAAGTCAGGGAGGACTTTCTGAAGGCAAAGTTGGAGTGTGAATGTGAATATGACCATGTGTTCATTCTGGTGAGGCAGGACAATGGGCTGGATGGAGGGAAGGAGCAGTCTCAGGGACAGACTCTGGGATTGCCAGCCTGGCTGTACCACTTCACCATCACCTGCCTTTTGGTAATTAAACTGTTATCTGGAAAGTGAGGATGACACAATCTATCATAAGTGCTCTGGGGGCTTCATCCATGGAAAGCTACTTAAGATCGTGCTTGGTAACAAATAAACAAAAACCAATGGAGATTCAAATACTGCTAGGGATTCCTGCCATCAACGTTTCATCTCTGCTCCTTCTCTAAATCTCACCTCCACAGCCCAAGCTCAGCGCCGGAGCCGGGAACAGTCGCGATCAGCCAGTGCTTTGAGCGTCAGTGGCGGCGAGGAGAAGTCTGAGCACTCAGAAGGTGCCGACCACCACCTGTCCACCTACAGCAACGGCGGCATCTTCTTCTCTGCAACCTCAACAGGTACAAGTGGGTGGTGCTGACTCGGACCTCATGGTCGGCCAGCTCACTGGCGGCTACTATAACAGAAGCTTTGAGTAATCTATACTTATAAAAGGGTAATATGCTAATTAGACTGGGAGACCTTCCAGGAAATCTTCCAGATGTTCTTCTGGACAAAACCATGGTTACAGGGCCGAGGTAGAGGCGTTTAGAGGCCAAGAGGGGAGGGCAGTTGTGGGTGATCAGGCCAGGATGGGACAGCAATTGTGGGTGATCAGGCCGGTGTGGGGGGCCGTTGGGGGTGATCAGCCCAGGGCGGGGGAGGCAGTTGGGGCTGAGCACACCAGGGGGGAGGCCAGTTGGGGGCGAGCAGGCCGTCAGTGGGGTTCAGTTGGGGGTGATCAGAACAGTGGTGGGGGGGCAGTTTGGGGTGAGCAGGCCAGCAGGGGGGCAGTTGGGGCGAGCAGGCCTGTGGGGAGGGCAGGTGGGGGCGAGCAGGTCGGCAGGCAGAGTGGTTAGGGGCAATCAGGCAGGCAGGAAGGTGAGCGGTTAGGAGCCAGAAGTCCCGGATTGCGAGAGGGATGTCCGATTGCTGGTTTAGGCCCGATCCCTGTAAACTGGCAGTAGGACATCCTTTGAGGGGTTCCAGATTGGAGAGGGTGCAGGCCGGGCTGAGGGACACCACCACCCCCGGCTCCTCCCACCCCATGCCACTATTAAATAAATAAATAAATAAATAAATCTGGATTCTTTCTTCTTCTTCTTAAAAAATATTTTTATTGGCATAGGAACAGAGAGGGAGACATAGAAATATCAATGATGAGAATAATTGATTGGCTGCGAGCCTGCAATCCGAGCATGAGAGAGACCTTGATCAGAATCAAACCTGTGGCCCTTCAGTCTGCTGTCTGATGCTCTATCCACCGAGCCAAACAGGCTAGGGCTGGATTCTTTCTTCTAATGAGAAAAGACTAGAATTGTGGAGGGGACACATGAGTTAGATGTTTCATTTCTCCTTTCTTGGAATTTATTATTTTTAAATTATGGGGAAAGCCAGCACTGTTCAGCAGCTGAACATAGATTTAATGATGTCTGGCTATATTTTCTTCTTATAAACTATTTCTTCCTTCCTTTCAGCTTACAAACATGCAAAAACCACAGTGCTCCCACAACAACGATCATCTTCAGTTGCCACCCAACAGACAACGGTATCCTCTATCCCATCTCACCCATCTACTGCTGGAGTAAGTAAATAATAAAGAACTTACTCAAATCATTCTTACTTTTTTGATATGTACAAAAATAATGATAGGCATTCTGATTTTCTTGCACCACACTTTCTACTTTATATGATGCTGTGTGTGTTGTTGTTTTTACAACACATCTCAGGTTAATAGCAATATCAGAAAACCTTCATTACAAAACTAAAACTAATTATAAAGCATTATTCAATGATTTAAAACAAAACAACAACAAAGCAAATTAGTTTGGGCTCTTTAGTCCCACCCACTAATTTAAACTAAGACGTATGCTGCTTGGAATCATTCTTCAAGAATATACAGTATATCTGTATGCACACCACACACATGAACATGTCATATCTTAGACCTCTCCTGTTAATATATATATTGAAAAGGTGAGTCAAATCATGTTTACAATTCACCAGACTACTTCAAAACTCTCAATTTAAGAGAGATCTTATTCATAATAGCACAAACACATAATTATTTAGGATTGAAATATTAGTATGAAGAAAACTATCTACTAAAAGATGTAAATGAAGATCTAAAAAATTAAAATTGAGAGCCATTATATTTCAGAAGGGAATCATATAAGGATGTCATATCTCCTAAAATAAATCCATAAATTCAAGGCAATCAAAATCCCAAAAGCATTTTTTAAATGTTGTATGTTAACCCTAAAATTTATTTGAAAGAGTAAAGATGCAAGAATAACCAAGTAAATTTTGAAAATGACAATAGGAAAGGACTTAACCATGTTAAAGGAAAACATATGCAAAGCTATCATAATTAAATATGGATTTAGCATGGGGATAGATTTTTGAAAAATATAAAGTCCAGGGAGGGTGGAAGCTGGAGGTGGAAGACATTATAGGGGAAATAAATGGTGACGGGGGGGGGGGGGGGGGGAATTAAAAGAAGATAAAGTCCAAAAATGGACCCTAAAATAATTATAAGTCAGCATACTACTGGTATGCTCCCAAATTCCCAAAGTGAGAGATACCTGCAATATTGTTATGGTTTTTCAAATTCTTCTACAAAACACAAGTTTGACCTCCTCCAAAGGGAAAAAACAGTCCACATATAAACAAGTCCACATATTTCACATGGACACATATCCATGTTGAATACATTAACGTACTAGGAAGTTCATCATTTGAAATGTACAATTCCACTGAATTTTAGTTCATTTGGAGTTGTTCAACATGACCATAATGCAATTTTAGAACATTTTCATCACCCAAAAAAATACCCTGTATCCATCAGCAGTCACTCCCTATCCTGGGTCTTTCCCTCCATTCTCTATCCAATGCTAGGCATCCACTAATGTACTTTCTGTCTGTATATATTTGCCTCTATGTACATATTGACATTTCATATAAATGAATCACACAAGAGATCTTTGTGACTGGCTTTTTTTACTTCATGTTTTGAAGTTCATCCATGTTGTATCAGGTATCAGTGCTTTATTCCTTTTTAGTAGCCCATTTGCAGGAAAAATCCTGCAAGCAGATGCTGAGGCCGCATGCACTGCCGTTGTGGCTGCTGCGCCTGCACTCGCAGGCTGCTGCCGCCCGCCCAGCTCCACCCCGCCCCACCCCGCCTGGGCTTTCCCTCTGGCAGCCACCTTGCTTTCGGCTTTTCCTCCCTCGTCCTTCTAAGTTGTCTTCAGTCTTCACTCCTCTCTCCCTCAGCGTATGCAAATTAACCAACATCTTTGTTGGGTAATTTGCATACTTGCCCTGATTGGCTGGTGGGCGTGGCTTTGTCTGGTGGGCATGGTTTGGGTGTAGCGAAGGTGTGGTCAATTTGCATATTACTGTTTTATTAGGTAGATAATATTCCATTGTATAGAAATACCACTTTTTAAAAAATTCATTCATCTTGGTGGGCATGAGTTGTTTCATTTCTTTGGCTGTTATAATGCTGTTGTGAATGAGTAAGTGTATACAAGTTATTGGATGGACATGTTTTTATTCCTCTTGGGTCTACACCCTGGGAGAATTGCTGGGTTATATGGGAACTCTATGTTTAACATGGGAAGAACTCCCAAAACTGTTTTCCAAAATGGCTGCACATTTTACATTCCCATCAGCAGTTTAGGAAGGTTCCAATTTCTCCACATCTTCCCCATCAACTGTTATTGTCTGTCTTTTTGCTCTTCACCATTTTGGTGTGTGAAAAGTGATATTTCATTCTTTTTGATTTGCAATTCCCTTATGACTAGTGATGTTGTGCATCTTTTCATGTGCTTATTGGTTCTTTGTATACTTTTTTAGGAGAATTCAGATCCTTTGCCCCCACCTTTGTGTGTGTGGTATTGAATTGTAGTTCTTTAGATATTTTGAATAGTGATCCCTTATCAGATACATGATTTGCAAATATTTTCTGCTAGTCTTTTTACTTCCTTGTTGGTGGTTGTACATTCTCTTTTGGGCAACTTAAGTTTATGGAGTAAGTTATAAGAGACCTTAAAATTGAGAGTTTGGGTTAATTGTTGCAAATCTAACATATCTCCCCCTTTTCTTTCCACTCTCACAAACAGAAAATCTTCCGCGCCATGTACGACTACATGGCTGCTGATGCTGATGAGGTGTCCTTCAAGGATGGAGATGCTATAGTGAATGTTCAAGCTATAGATGAAGGTTGGATGTATGGCACTGTGCAGAGGACCGGCAGGACCGGCATGCTCCCAGCCAACTATGTTGAAGCTATTTAGGCATTTCAAAGCATCATGCCTGCCTACAGGATCTACAACTCCTGCCGTCAGGATTTCAGTTTAGATTCTCCACTATTACCAAGTTCTCAAGCTGCCTAATGATTTTGTGTCCATATGATTTATTGTTGTACCATCTTTCAATTTGTTCATATATGAACCTAAACAATTCTCCAGTAGAAAAGTTAGCATGACTAATCTGTCCAATTATTAAACTGTTTTACTTTATTATCTTCTGGACTTGCACATAAGACAAAGGACAACATTAAATCCATATGTTCATTATTTTTTAAATTGCCACTATCAAACTTTCTTTGGGGTTTTAAAATCAAGTTTAATTTCAGAATAGACATTTTAAAAGTTTCTGCAATGTTATATTATTGCTGTATCAACCCATTTCTGCATTATGAAATGTTTAACATTATTTCTTTTCTAAAACAACGTGAACATGTATACGTTAAAGGGAAAATGGCAGAGATGTTCACCTTTTCCATGCTTACTGAATGCTGATGCTTTTATTTCTAATCCAGTTCTGAAGTTATAAGCTGATAGTCAATACAAACTGGTATAAGCTAGTAACTAATAAAATATATAATTCTGCAATAAATGCCACTGATGGAATGAGATTTATTATTTTTCAATCCTCACCCAAGGATTTTTTCCATTGATTTTTATAGCGAGTGAAAGGGAGAGGGAGAAACGGAGAAAAACACTGATGTGAGAGACACATCAATTGGTTGCCTCCCACAAGTCCCCGACAAGGGCCGGGAGCCTGCAACTGAGGTATGTGCACTTGACTGGAATCGAACCCAGGGCCCTTCAGTCCACAGGCCAATGCTCTATTCACTGAGCAAAACCGACTAGAGCAGCATTATTTATCTTTAATAGTTTTATGATGATCTACAAATGAACATTTCAATAAAACAAACATTTCACTAAAAAAATGTACTGTTAAAAATGCACAAGCATAGATTTTATCAAAACTCTATGCATACTTGTGTTCCACAAGTTTCCTTTACGGCTCAGCTTATAAAGTTTTAGAAACAGTGTTGGATCCAATCCTAACCTCGGGGATCTTTCTCTTCTGAATCCAGTGGGCTGGCTTTAGGTGACAAAGGTATTAAGAGGGCAAAAGGTGGAGTGCCAGCCAATGATGGCTTAATACTCAAGTTAGCAGAGTACCCTTTCTAAAAAAAATCTGTCCATGTTACTTTAGAGCTGTAGTTATACTGCTGCCCCATGAGGCATAATACAGTAGGTCCTCAGGTTACATTGGAGATCCGTTCCTACGGCGTCACATAAGGCGATTTTCGCCGTTAAGTCAGAACCCACTTGCATAAGCACCTACGTCACTCACATGGAGCACATACACAGCAGTAATGAAGTGAAACAGTAAAAAAAGTTTAAAAGAAAGATAACAACGCCTGACCTTTACCTGTGGTAAATAAATAATAAAGAATGGGCAATGGACCTAAATAGAATCTTTTCGATAGAAGACAGAAGGAAGGCCAAGAGGCATATGAAAACATGATCAAAGTCACTAATTATCCGAGAAATGCAAATCAAAATGACAATGCGGTACCATCTCACACCTGTCAGAATGGCTATCATCAACAAATCAACAAACGACAAGTGCTGGCGAGGATTCGGAGAAAAAGGAACCCTCGTGCACTGCTGGTGGGAATGCAGACTGGTGCAGCCACTGTGGAGAACAGTATGGAGTTTCCTCAAAAAAACTAAAAATGGAACTCTCATTTGACCCAGTAATCCCACTTCTAGGAATACATCCTAAGAAACTAGAAACACCAATCAGAAAGAATAAATATGCACCCCTATGTTCAGAGCAGCACAATTCACCATAGCTAAGATTTGGAAACAGCCTAGGTGCTCGTCAGCAGATGAGTGGATCAGAAAACTGTGGTACATCTACACAATGGAATACTAGGCTGCCATAAAAAAGAAGGAATGCTCACCATTTGCAGCAGCATGGATGACCTGGAGAGCATTATGTTAAGTGAAATAAACCAGGCAATGAAAGAAAAATACCACATGATCTCTCTCATTTATGGAAAATAAAGAACATCATAACCTGATGAACAAAAAGATAGACACAGAGGCAGTAAAGCACTGAACAGACTGTCAAATTACAGTGGGAAGGCTGGGGAGTGTTGGTGAGGGGGGGAAGGAGATCAACCTAAGGACTTGTATGCATGCATATAAGCACAATCAATGGACACAAGACACTGGGGGGTGGGGTGGGTAGGATGAGGACATGTGACAGGGGTTAGGGGAGGCTGGGGGAAGGTCTATGGGGGGGGGGAAAGGAGCTATATGTACTACTTTAAACAATAAAATTAAATTAAAAAATAAACATAAAGCACATGTCATACGTCGAAATGATGGAACTTTTTTTTTTTTAATAAATGGCAGATGGCAACGTAACCACGAAACGACGTATGTCGAGTCCAACATAACCCGAGGACTGCCTGTAGTAAGAAGCCAGGAAAATTCCTTGGCAAACGGGACACTGAGACAGCTGATTTAAATTGGCCTCACCAGTACTCTGACTCACCTGCTTCCTTCTCCCTTGCATGACCCCTCTCTTAAGCATTAAGCCCTCAGGCACATGAGGTTCTGATCAGCATCCAATAATCTTAGGAACAAAGCCTCAGGTCTGTTGATCACAGAGACAGAGTTTTGGTCAAATTAGGGGTACCATCTAGGTGTCAGCTGTGCTTCAGTTCCAGGCCCAGAAAAGCAGCAAAACCAGATGAAGCAACATCATGACTGACAGCAGGACCAGATGCAATGACCAATGACCCCCTACCTTAGCAATGACCAATCAGTAGAGACCATGATCCTAACCATGTTTCTCCCCCTCTTTTTAATAGAGGGAGAGAAACATTGATGTCAGAGAGACACATCAATTGGATGCCTTCCCTTACGTGCCCAACTAGGGATTGAACCTACAATCTATCAGGCGTCCTCAAACTACGGCCCGAGGGCCACATGCGGGTGTTTTTGCCATTTTGTTTTTTTTACTTCAAAATAAGGTATGTGCAGTGTGCATAGGAATTTGTTCAGTTTTTTTAAAACTATAGTCCAGCCCTCCAACGGTCTGAGGGACAGTGAACTGGCCCCCCGTTTAAAAAGTTTGAGGACCCCTAACTAGGTAATGTGTCCTGACTGGGAATCAAACCCCAACCTTTCTATAAAAGGGACGATACTCAAATTGAGCCTCTCTGGCCAGGGCTACACTCTCATTTTGATGAATTGGTCTATTAAAGGACACCCCTGGAAAGCTGATGAATATTCTGTTGAGATCCTTCCCTGAGACCTCCTAAAATTCCTCCTTTAGTAAACAGATAAAAACCTTTAAGACAAAGGACCCAAGGTGAACTCTCTCTCTAGAGCTCGCCTGTGCCTTCTTCAGGCATGTATCTCTGCTTTCTTTTTCCTAAGCTCTAAGGGACACACAATTCTTGCAACCAGGGGAGTGGTGGGCAGCAGCAGCTCATCCCAGGCTAATCCTCTGAACCTGTTTCCAAGAACCCTTCTTTTGCTGTTGTAACTTATTTCCTGAGTCTACACAGTCCAGCGGGCTCACTACTTCTGCCTCTGACTTTCTAAAAGGCCAAGGCAGTTCTCTGAGCGGCCTGCTCAAATCTCCTCTTAGAGTGCACTCTCCCTTTGCATGCTAAATCAACTTCTTCTAGCACTGGAGTTCGTGGCTCAGAATTCTTTTTTTAGAACTCAAGAACCAAGAACCGACATTGCTGGGAGGTGCGCAGACGCTGCTAGGACTCTGGGCAGTCCACCGTGACAGTCGCATAGGCCTCCGCTGTCCCCAGCCTCCTGCGGCATCTGGGATTCGTCCAGGGCCATGGCTCAGCATGCAGAGCCTGCACCCGCTAGATTTAGATGGTGGGCCAGCCTATGGGCATCACAGTGGTGTAGTGTCCACAGACTTCTTAATGTGTCTGAGACTCAGGGAGTACACTAGCGAAGAGTGCCCACAGTTGCGAATGATCTGCGACTACACCTGTTTGGTAGGCACTGTGCGAGACGCTGGGGTTTGAGTGATGAACAAGAGACAGTTGTTGTCCTGATTAAACTTATAGACCCTAGAAAAAGGCAGACCATTCCTAAGCAGCCTAGTGGTGGAGAGAGCCACTCTCCCCATGCCAAGTCTTCAATCTTCACTTAAACTGGGTTAAAAATCCAGGTTAAGCTGGGCAAAAATCCCATTGTACACTAGTTTTCCCCTAAATTTGGGGAACATCCAATATGCTCAGTTACAATACGTTTTAGTTTTCAAATTTCCCATTCACTTCGAAGAGCTGCCCAAGCACTTTATAGTTGCTATACAAAGAAAAAACAGACATAACATTTATCTAATTTGTTTTTTAAAAGCTTCAATTAAAAAATTTTAACATATACAAAGGTTGAGAATTCTACGCTACCCATCTCCTAGCCTCGTTATCAACTCAGGGTTAATTTAATCTTGTTCTCTTTCCCCACCAATGCTTTCCTCCCACTACCTTGTGCGATTCCTAATAATCACATTTTCTAAAAATTAAACCGCAATTGACACACCTTAAAACACTACCTAATGTTCAACATTCCTCTTCATTCCACTTTGTAGCCATCTGTTAGGGGCCCCATTTTTGTCAGTGCATTGACACTGGAGAAGTCCTTTGTGTGACTAGAAATTCATGTCATATTCAAAAGGTTATAATGGAGATAATGTGCTCCCCGGTACTACTCAATGCCACTCTCTTGTGAAATGTTATGGGTTTTTGCCATCCCCTCCCCGCCCTCTCCCCCACCCCCAACCTCAGAATATGACCTTGTCAATAGGGTAATTGCAGATTAGTTAGGATGAGATCCTAAGGGTAGGCCTTGATTCAATGGAACTGGTGCCTTTCTAAGGGGGAAATTTGGACAAGTAGACAAACACATAGGGAGAACATCATGTGGAGATGAGAGCAGAGCTTGGGGCGATACTTCTATATGCCAGGAGAGCCAAGAAGTGCCAACAAACCACCAGAAGCTAGGACACAGAGGCATGGAACAGTTTCCACACAGCCTTAAAGGACACTTTATCTCAGAGTCTAGAACTAAGGCAGCAAATTTGCTGTTTAAGCCACTGTCTGTGGTTGTTATAGCAACCATAATAAACTAATGTTATCCTTCAACATCACCAAGTCCATTTCTTTTTTAAAAAAATTTTAAAAATATGGATTAAAAAGTGTGTGGAACTCATAAAACAGAAAACCTATAGTTAAAAATAGGCCATAAAAGGAGGCAAAAGTGAATGGTTCATTTGTAGAGGAATACAATGTTCTTCAATTCAGGTCTCATTAAAATAATAAATAAAAACCCCAAACCAAACAAACAAGTACCATTATGGTTTAGTTTTCATACTTTTATTTCAGATTAAAGTGCATTTCTTTAAAATGTTTCAATGTCCAGTTTCAATTGGCAAGTGATAACAACTCAGTAGGTCATGAAAATTTTTACTGTGAATCATAAGGTTTTTTTCCCTCCCTCAATCCAGTCTTGAACCTGAAAATATACTATTAGTATAGGTCCAGCTGTGGCAAACATTGTATAAAGCATTACACAGATAAAACTGACTACACCCTTATTTCCGATCTACTAATGGAGTTAACTGAGGAATGAACAGGTACTTCTATGAGGATTCAACTTAAGTCATTTAACTTACCAAATATAAATACTTTCTGAATGCAAAACTAAGCTCTCTTAGAAAGTTTATCAAGTCATCAGAACAAAAATATTATGGGGCTAATAAATGTCTGATTTGACTTCTCTTGTCTTTCTCTAAGCGCGTATTAGTCAAGTCTATCCACAGGAGGTAGTTTGAAAGCAATGCAATTACTCAGAAAGCAAACTGTGACTTAACCATTAGTGCCAGATGCCTTCCTCTGACGCTTCATGGTTCCTTAATATCCATGGCAAACATATTAACTATATTTTAAGATTAAAGAAAGAAAAAAAATGTTCCTTAAAAGTACTAGTATCTTCTAGAATATGTGTACTTGCACAATAGTAAGAAAACATAAATGGAATAGGGGAACCCATTTTATAAAGTAAAACCTAAATAACAGCAACAGGATTAAGAAATTAAGGAAGCTAGATCCTCCTCCCACCAGCTAGAAGCAAATAACCAAACTGACTACATGCCATGTGTGAACAAAAACAAAACTACCCTTTGTAACAGGAATCTGTAAAATCTACATCAAGGCCAGGCAGTTAAAGCTAGGTAATACAGGTCAGTCTGTCAGACCACTCAACTCTGCTGCTGTAGCTGGAAGGCCACCAAAGATAATATATAAAAACATAGCTGTATCCCAATAAAATCTGTATTCCTGTCATGTCTTATAGACACTGAATATTAACTTCATATATTTTCAAATGTCAAAATATTCTTTTTTTCAACCATTTAGAAAATGTAAAAACCATTCTTCGCTCATAGAATTTATACAAAAACAGGTGTCCAGCTGTAGTTTATCATCCCCTGATCTATAAAAACATACTAGTTAAGACTGCCATCTTTGTCCTTATATTCAAAACTGATTGTGTTCTTAATTCCATTTTTCTATTACAAAGTTCCCGTTCTATAAAAATAAAAATTCTTTTGAGTATTGTTATTCAATTAACTATGAAAATAACTGCTACACTATATTCATTTTCAGTTCCATGACACTATTTTGAAGGTCAGCTTTCTAGTTACATGCATTTTATCTATTTAAGAAATAATGCTGCCTCTTGTTGGAAATTTTATCACTTATCAGTGCATCAATCTCTATCAACATATAAACCTGCTGTCTAATAAGCACAGTTTTACCCACAATTACAAATCAGTACACCGTGGCCTAAAGATAATGCTTCCTCTGCTATGAAGACAAAAGTTAGGTTGTTTATTTTTCTTCTCTGTGACCTTCATTTAAAATACTGCCTTCAAACTTATACTCAGGTAAAAGAAAAAAAAAAAGATTATCTTCCATTCTAATAGTATATTTCAGGGGAGTAAGCATTTATACAGCTTGACAATTCATGTTCGGTTTTAATTGTTCTTTGAAGGGTTTGTCATGTCAAGAAAAAATGATAAGACCACACTGTAAAATTTAGCATTATATTCCAGAGAACTGCATAAATACTCAATTCTGTTAAGACTACTGTTCCATTAAATATCTATACATCTTCAAATCCAAATGACTCAGATTTTAATGTATACTTTCAAAAGCAATATACAAAGCCTGGCATATAATAAATATATTAGTTGGGCCATTACAAGCCACAAAGCCCAGATTTGTTTCATAGATCAAGAGGTCAGTAAATTTTGATAAAACAATTTAGTAAGTACATCACTTAACTTCTAGCTACCTTTTCTTAAATGCTTTGGATGAGGGTAGCTCTTACCAAAAAAAGAGTACTTAAATATGTGAGAGAAATACAGTGTCTTAACAGAATGCCAAGAAACACTCATGTTTAGAGAATACAATTATTCAACTCTGTCTTTCAAACTCTATTTTGCAATTTTCAACCGTGTACCTTAAAAAAGACACCAGACGTCTTCAGTACAATGTCAAGACAGAGCTGTCACATTGCTAACTTCACTGCCATTTAACCTTTGGGGTGGTCTATTTTCAATGTTTATAAATAAAATAATGAAGTCCCGTAACTTAGAAGGCAAGATTCATTTAGAAACTAAATGCCATCTCTAATATTTTAAAATTTACTTTAATATTTTTTAAAAATCAGAACATAATCCAAGACTCATTGTCCAAACTGCTTAATAAGATTTTTATCTGCCTATTTAAAAATATAAATCTTCCACATTAACAAGGCTCCAAATGTGGCAAAATACTACCTTAAACTTTCTTTGCCATTTGAACTTTAATTTGAAGTGTTCTATCTCCAATTCATAAATTTGAAAGTTACTTTTAAAAAAAGACTAGCTTTTATTTTTTGTGACAATAACTATAAGGACTTAAATCATTTTGGGCTATCCAAAACTCACAGCTTGAAGCTTCTTCAGCCTCGCTAGGACAAGTGCAGTCCACAGACATCACTATTTAGTATGTCATGTGGAAGTTTTTGAGAAATCAAGGATTGTGCCCCACCACAGACGTACTGACAAAATCTGCATTTTCACACATACATGCAAATTTGAGAAACACTGTTAAAAGTCAAAACTTCCACTGTTTGTATACAAAGTACAAGACCTTTCTAAAGACTTGAGAATAAATTGGACATGGGTTGTACTAATGATGAGTTAACAGTTTTTCCCCTACTCACTCAAGTCTTCATCTAATAATGTTAACAACTGATCTCCCTATAAATTGATAAGAATAATTCTTACTGAATTATCAAGCCAAAGTTGGAAGACATGGCATTAAGGGGAAACATGACCCGGCCCTCTCTTAACTCCTGTTCAAGTTCAACTAAGCCAGTGTTTTAAACAGTTATTTAAATTTTTTCATTCCTTGTTACCCTTTTTAAAAAATTCTACTTGTATACTTTACACACACATCCCATTTGCCCCTAACAACTTTGTTTCTTGCCCTGCCACTTTTATTTTAGGCTATATATAATCTCACTTGCTTTGCAGTCATATGATTCTTATACATAAAAAGAACTACCATGCTCTTATTGTTCAGATTTAAGTCTTATTTTTTACATTATCAAACAGCATCATCACTAAACTTGACTCAGCCTTTACTATACAGAATTAAAGCAAAAGCCGTACACCATTCAACAATGGCTTCCAAACTTGTTCAAACAGCAGAGCACCTTTAATGGGCTCACTCAAATATTGAAAATTTAAATCCACTATGAAATCCATTTTGGAACATAAAAAATCTTACTATGCTTCTGAATGCACCTCGGTCCTTTTAGTAAATGCAAAATAAATTACATTTGAGTATTACTGTCATGTTTTATTAACCATTAGAAAATATTTGAAAAAGCTGAGTTAACTTTAATAATGAAGCCACACAATGGAGTTAATTAAGGAACATTAATGCATTTTTCTACTCGGGAAAATTTGCAGAAAATTTTAAGGCAAGAATATTGTAAGCATGGTTCCTCAGAGATAAACTTGTAACTATATCAACAATGATGACTTAGCAAATTAATCTTTGCCCTCAAATATTTTAAAACATATCCTTGTTGAATCACAAATGTTATAAATTAATACCTATGCTAGTATCAAATTCAGTGACTTAAGTGAATGGTAATCATTTTGGTCCCATTTTCTGCTATACTGTTCACTTTCCCAAGAATTTCATTCCACCATCAAGTTTTTAGTTCACACAAACATTAAAATATGTAGTCAGGAAATGAGGTAATTTTGACTCATTTGAAACACACATACACAACTGTCCACTAAAAAGTATATGCCTCTTTACTGTCAAATAATATTTGGGAAATGATAGACAATATAAAAATATTCTTATATTTCATGTTATTTCTTCAAGCTACAATCCTCAATTCAATGCCCCCAGAATTTCTTTTAAAACCATCCTTGGTATAAAAATTTCAAACTTAGACCCCAAAATATTTGTAATGACCATGGATTTACAATTACAAAAGACACTATTTTTTTTTTTTTGTGGCTGACTGGTGGCCCCCTTCTGAATATAGAAGCGAATTAAGACAAACATTAAATTTCCAAAATATGAAGAATGTGTGCCTTTTTAAGTAGGGGTTAGTTCTGAATAAAGCGGGAAACTGATCGCTCACTCATTCTATTCAGAGAACAAATGAGATACTCTCATTACGAAAAAAACAAACAAACAATAGGGAAGTCAGGCACTAATATTAGTCAATACAATTCACAAATGTTTTAACTATATACACCCTATTTTTTGAAAAGTAGGCAAAACACACATATTTCAAAAAAATAGTTTAAAATTTCTTCCAAGTTTGCTTTAGGTGCAGGTGAAAAGAGCAGATAAACTAAATTTCTTCTAGTCCAAGTTGTAATGAAAATACTCTAACTCTATTAAAAAGAAATATAATGAGGCATGCTTTCTAGTGGCTGATACCCTCTTCCAAAAGACAAAAAAAAAGTATAGATATGAATAGTAAAACTGTCATGTAACACTTTCTCATTTCTATTAATTTTACTCACTTTGGTTAAGAAAATAAACTTATGTTTTAACTGAGACTATTTACTAAGTACAAAACTATTTGCTGTTTCATTTGTAAATACAGAATCCTACAAACATCTGCAGCAAGTCCACAAAGCACTTCTATTGTCCATACTGATATCTCAGTATTTAATATATACAAAATATTTTCTATTACACAAAAGTATTCACAAGAAGCTTCAGAAAAACACGCAATTAACGAAAGCTGAAATTTATAAATTAAAAACATTGTAATCTATACATAATGTACAAGTAGTCGTGCATTTTAAAATGAATACTATATCCCCACAAAAAGTAAATATTCACAGGCAAATGCTGTTGTACAAATATTTGCTAATGCAAATAAATGAATGGTGTGCATTTTAGTAAAGTCTGCTTTAATACTTTAACCCAAAACCTGAAACTTTTGGTTTTTCTTAAAAGTTGTCCATAGTTAAAATCAGTGAAAAACATTCTAATTCTTTTACATCGCACATATAGTATATTTTACCAAGACCAAATTTCTTAAACCTTAGGCACAACAAATATAATTTTTTTAAAAAATCAAGTATAAACACCTTTTATCAGTTCAGCAAAAAATCCAAATAAGAAATTTCAATTTTACTTCAAATAAGATATTTTTCATAAAATGTTTAATCAGAATATGCATGAGTTTAAGTGAAATGTCTGCTTGTTTCTAGTTTTTGCTTTCACATTTAAGTAAATTTAAAATTTTGGAAAAATTATGCATAGCAGCCAATAAAATACGTAATATCAAAAAAATCATCTTACATAATGAACTTACAAAATTGAACTTACATAAGTCATTGCCCTTCAGGTTCTGAAATGTTACCAATTTTGAAAACATTCAGTCTGAAATTGTGCCATATTTCAGAACTTATTTTATGAAATAACAAACTCAGTGAAAATTTTAAAAGTTTCAACTTTGTCTTAAAATACTAAACGGAATTATCATGAGCTGGTGATCTCCAACGTGACTGCAGATTTTTTATTATAGAGTTTGCCATGCTACCAAGTTTCTCGTGCATTTCAAATAGTTGGCTTCCTGAATAATTATGGAGATCCTCTGAATCCAGCTGAAGAGCAAGTGCACTGACCTGTGCCACAAGATTTTTAGACAATGGAGTTTCTAAAGCAACAGGATCAACTAAATCTAAAAAAAGAGGAAAAAAGAACAATTAGATGTATTTCAGGTAAAACATAAGTTATATATATTGCCTCTCAAGTTAATATAAAGTCTAAGTGCCTAGGTTTGAATATTGAAAATGCAGGCTGAAGTATGTAACCATGTTCCTCAAAAGAACAGGCAACAGGAAAATCTAACATAGCTTATTCTTTGCCATTAAAGAAATCTCTACACTTACTTCATTTTCATTAAAAGTATGACCAGAACACAACGTTTAGTTCATATCCTTATTGGAGTAGAGTTGACAATTACAGAAAAGCAACTGAATATACAGGGCCCATGGACCACAGTAAAACAATTATTTTTTCATGTACTTGGCAACTAGCTCAAAATAAAAACTTGTGTAATTCACAGGCATGGTCAAATTAAAGCTAACAGCATAACAAAACAATTCAAGAAAGTCAATTGATCTATAAATAAAGTTGTCCTACTTTGCTAAAATATACCTGAGGCAAGTCCTTCTTCATCAGCAGACAGAGGTTTTTCTGTTCCATTTATTGTTTTTTCAGAAATATCAAAAACTGGAATTTCTTCTAGTCCACGAGACTTCACCTTGATTAAACATTTAGGTCAGTAAAAAAACAAAACAAACAAAGGGAAATTTACTCTTAATAGGACTAACAACAGTACTAACAGCAGAACAGAATCTGACAGCTCATCACGTGATTACTAGCTTAGCTAATATTGCTAAGAAACTATGTTCTAATAACACACCAAAAAAACTATAAATGAAGCTTTGAAAATATTATGCACAGTGAAAGTCAGTCACAAAAGACCACAGGTTTATATGACCCCAATTTTATGAAATGTCTATAACAGGCAAATCTACTGAGAAAAAAGATTAGTAGTTGCTATGGGGTTGCGCATGCAGAGTGACTGCTAATAAGATGTGTGTTTTTTCTGGAGTGATAAAAATGTTCTAAAATTAAGACAGAAGTTGTGATTGTATAAGTTTGTAAATATACTAAAAACAAACACACACACAAATCACTGAAGTGTGTATGTGTGTGTGGGGGGTAGCAGTGAATTTTATGGTATGTGGATGTCTCAATAAAGCAGTTTTTAAAAAATTATATAATGCTTCAGAGACAATTCTCAGGGCCATGGACAACAGAAAATACTTAAGAAACTAAATTTTTGATCTATAAGACTAAAAATTACTAATAAAGTATTTGGGTTTTTCAAAACTAACAAATGTGTTTAAAAATCACAACACAAATTAATGCTAATTCTAGGACTTTCACCAGTAGTTAGCAAACTCTAGTCTCAAAGATTCAAATCTAGAATGCTGGTTTTCATCTTTAACAGATCCTATTTTCCATTCACTCACAATTCTGAATGTCAATGTATATTTAAAGCATCTCTGAATGGGTTTTAGAAGTCTATGAACCTTTCTGAAATAACATAAAATTTTCCATATATTTTTATAGGGGGAAAAATATTGGCTTTCATCAGAAACTCTGAAAATATCCATGACCCACAATGTTTATGTGTAAAAAGGTTGGGTATCAAAATCAAAATACTGTTAAACTAAAAACTGCAAGATTTTTATAAACGTTTTGATAGATTTTAACATCTAGGTTTTAAGAATTGCAGCCATGGAATTCAATAGCCAGTTTTGTATAAATGAAAGAGAGAAGATGGTAGGAGAACAGAATTCAAAGAATTGAGAGGTACATTGCATAAGAACAGTTCAAAATAAATGCGAAAAACTTCTCCGTGGAATTATAATGTGATCTTTTAAGTTACTCCTGAGGGAAGGGAAGAAAAGGCATCATGAAATGCGTGTACAGTTTAAGCACAAACTGTGTAACTGTATTACTAGATCATTTACAGTTATGTACTACTTAATGACAGGGATATAATCTGAGAAATGCATTAGGCAAATTTTGTCATTGTGAGAATATCATAGTGTACTCACACAAACTTACATGGCATAGCCTATAACATAAATGGCTATATGGTATATTCTATTGCTTCTAGGCTACAGCATGTTACTGCACAGAAAAATGAGATTAAATCAAGTAAAATGATGCAATCAAGTAAACGTAGTTAGGAGGCTGCTGATGGGGTAACATGGCAAACTTTCACAGCAAACCTTTTTTTACCTAAGTAGAAAGAGTACATTCTAAATAACAACAAAGTTTATTAAATATGTAAACCAGCAACACAGTCATTCATATTATCAAGTATTATGTGCTGTACACATAATCATATGTGTTACGTTTTTATGACTGGCAGCGCAGTGCATTTGTTCACACCAGCATTATGACAAACACGAGTAATGCATTTACACTATGACATCAATAGGCGATAGGAATTTTCAGTTCCACTATTATCTTATCAAACCACTGATGTATATGCAGTCTGTTTTTGACCAAAAGATTGGTATGTGGCACAGGGTTGTGTTTATACGTGCTTTATAACTGACATCTAAGTTTTTACCTGTTGCTCATGATATACTCTGAGAGCCTTTTTTACATTGGACACTTTTGGAGAACGGATAGGAAGAGTTTTAATTTCAGATGCTGTAAGAGTACTCAAATCACCAATTGTTCTTATATTCTTGGCTCTAATGAGTTGTCCCAGTCCTCTTGCCCTGAACAGACAATAAAAAAAGGTAGAACATTATTATATAGTTTTATATTTACTCTACTTGTGAGAGTCTATCCAGGTGAATTTCCTAATTTAAGTTCAACCATACTGAATTTATATATGCCCACCTAACCTACTGTGAAGACAGACACTGAACATATAACCTATAATAATAAAAAAGTAAAATGCTAATTAGATCAGATGTCCTTCCAGATGAAGCCAGGGCTGCAAGGGAAGCCCATGTCCTGGGTGCTAGAGGGAAGCCAGTGCTGGCAGCTGGGGGAAGGAAGGCCTACTCTTGCATGAATTTCATGCGTCAGGTCTCTAGTTTAAAACATAAAATTTTAGTCTGATGTGTATGCCTGGTTTAAGCAATAGTATTGGAATCAGACTAAGCCTAATGTGTGGTTCATGCTTTACTAACTTAATGACTGACTTTGATGGATTAACCTTTGTAAAGTTCATCTTATAAAGTGGAAATAACACTACTCTTATAGGGTTTATGATTAAATAAGATAATGTATATAAAGAGTTCAGCATGGCACCTGGAAAATAAGCATACAATTATCTTAGCCACTGTGACAAATGCTTCTCTTATTGTCCTTTCTGACCGATCTTCCCAGCTGAATTTTTATTTCTGAAATATGTATAAAGGTGCATATAAAAGCAATTCTAAATATGAGGACTTTGATAATTTAAATAGTCCTCTTAAATAAGGGGCAACTTTAAGAATAAGCCAGAAGCCTAAATAATTACTTACCACATGTTTGAAGTAATCTGAGGTAAAATAATATCAACTGGTGCCATACAGTTTACCAAAGCTGGGTAAACACTTTCTGTTGGGCATGGTATGGATTCTTTAGCCATTTCTGTAATCTTAGAATAAATTTCAAAAACAGTTAAATAGACATCACCTCACTAAACATGAAAAAAAAAGTTGCATGAAAACTAAAGCACTTCTTACTAAACATTTCTTTGAGCTCTTAAATTTAGGGCTACGTGATCCTGGGAACAGAAATCCTTTGCTTGAAGTGGTATTATGCTAGATAGAAGGAGAGAAAAAAAAACTCAGAACCCTAGATAACTATAAATTTACAACTCTACTTTAACAATTTAGAATATAGTAATTTCTTAATACTTCCAGAAAATCTAAAATGTAATAAACTACATAATCAATTACTTGCTGGATCATCACTGCCTTTTATAACCTGTTCATGTCAAGTGGCAGAAAAAGAATATATCCAAACCAAACAAGTTTTGTCCTTAGTTAATTTTAAGACAAACTACACAATGCCATTCTGTCTGCATACATACGTTATTTTAAAGCCTACAGCTTACCTTAGATTGTGCAGTAGGTGAAGTTTTAACAGTTTTTAACACTATGGGAGAACTACTTGAAGAATGGGCCCTAACAAGAGAACATCGCCTATCAATGTCATCTGCCAATCCTGCTTGATATATTGGATCTGCAAAGGAGACTCGGCGAACCTAAAAACACAGGTCATGTTTTTATTTAACAAAATTAAAGTTTTAAAAAATAACACCATAAATTCTCATTATAAGGTTACCCAAAAATAGAGTGTGGGTTTAGAAGCTTAAATCATTTCACTAGAAACCAAGAGTATGTATATAGGTGTAGTTTTTCCTAATGACTTGCTTTCACAAATAGCACAGGTCATTCCAATGATCTATGTTCTATAGCAACAAAGATTGAAACAGACACAGTAGCAGAAACTTAATGAAAGTGCATGTGGCAATAGAAATTGCATAATCCAATACTACTAACTCTATGGGTTTAACTATTAACTACAATGACTGTAAAGAACAAGTTAAAGAGTTTGACATAGTACCAACTAGCCTCTGGTATATCTTACTTAGATTGATTCTGTTCTAAACTTTGAGGGTACCAGATTCATAGCAATTGGGTAGCAATTTTTTTTCTTAGCTCTAGCTTGAAGTCTCTTCTAAACTTACAATATGTTCACTCAATCAGCTAGCTGACATAAATACACAACAGAGCACTTACATTTTTAAATATGTACATAAATGTTCCCTAGTTTTAATTCAAAAAGTGGCAAGATTCTGTACATATCGGCTATAAAAAACTACACTATGCTGTTGCCTAAATAAAACTGAAATACGAGATACTATCAAACAAAATATAACTAATTTGTATTAACAATGTATAGCATACTGGAGAACCAAAAATCAAATCCTTGCTTTAATGATCAATTAACGCCAAAGGAGGTAAGAATATACAATGGGGTAAAAGACAGTCTTTTCAGTAAGTGGTGCTGGGAAAACTGGACAGGTACAAGGAAAAAAATGAAATTGGAACACTTTGTTACACCACTTACAAAAATAAACTCAAAATGGATTCAAGAGCCCTAGCCAGTTTGGCTCAATGGATAGAGTGTTGGCCTGTGGACTGAAGGGTCCTGAATTAGATTCCTGGACAGGGCACATGCCCGGGTTGTGGGCTCAATCCCCAGTAGGGGGCGTGCAGGAGGCAGCCGATCAGTGGTTCTCTCTCATCATTGATGTTTCTATCTCTCTCCTCCTTCCTCTCTGAAATCAATAAAAAAATATATATATATTTTTAAATGGATTAAAGATTTAAATGTAAGACCTGAGACCAAAAACTCCTAGAAGAAACTATGTGACGATAAGCTCTGTGACATCAGTCTTAGCATAATCTTTTGGGTTATAACTCTTTGGAAAGAGCAACAATAGCAAAACTAATTAAATAGGACTACATTAAACTGAAAAGTTTCTGCACCAAGAAAGAAAACACTAGCAAAATGAAAAGACCTACTAAATGGGAGAAGTTATTCACAAATGATACTTCTGATAAGGGGTCTATATACAAAATATGTAAAGGAACTCATACCATATAACACAAATAAAAACCCCACCAATAATCTAATTAAAAATAGGCAGAGTACCTGAATAGATATTTCTCCAGAGATCATACAGATGGCCAACAGACACGTAAGATACTCAACATTACTAATGACCAGGGAAATGCAAATCAAAACCACAGGAACGTACTACCTCACACCGGTCAGAATGACAACCACAAAAAAATTGACAAATAAGTCAATGGTAGTGGTGTTGGTGGTGGGGGATGTGGAGGAGGAGGAACTCTCATAAAGCTGTTGGTAGGATTGTAAATTGGTGCAGCCACTATGGGTATCAGTATGGAGTCCTCAAAAAATTAAAAATAGAGCTTCCATATATCCAGCAATTCCACCTGAGTATCTGAAGAAAACAAAACACTAATACGAAAAGACATATGCAAAAATATTCCATTTAAACATGAGCCAAGATTCAGCCTTAAACCCCTACCTTGTGAACAGGTGGTGAGATCTCATCTTCTTGAGGTCTTTTTAGTCCTCTTTTTAAAATGCTACTGGATGGAGAAGCCAAAGGAGACCAGATACAGCGAGCTTGCATGCCACTAGGACTCTCAGTTGCTGACAGAAGTAAAGGATCAAATCCGCTTAATTTTTGAGGAGATGTATTATTGTCTTCTGTTATCAGTTCAGAGGTATCTCTTTCAGATACCAGAGATTGTGATGTTTCCTTCACTTTCTCTGAAGTATGGTGAACTTCCTGTAAAGTTTCACCATCATTTTCCACTTTCATTTGATTGTCATCTAATTTTACTTCTTCAGGTTTATTAAGTACAATGCTTGTTTCTGTTTTATTAGAGTTAACGTTTCCTTCTTCAGTGTTCACCTTAAGCGTGTTAGGGAAAATATTGCCAATTTCTATATTCAATCTGTTTGTTTCAGCTTCTATGGACTTTGATGCTTTGGTAATCAAGTCCTCATCCTCTATTTCACCGACATGGTCAGTTTCAGCCTTCACTTCACCAATTACTCTTTCTTCATAATTTTCCATTTCAGCATTCATTTCTTCAGATGAGCCTGGATCAGATTCACCATTTCCTCCATCTAGTCCACCAACTGCTGTTTGTTCAGAAACTTCTAACTGAGGTCTTACTTCTATAGGTGTGGTATTATCTGGATGACCAATAGCTGAATTAAATTCCTCAGTTACTGCTTCTTCAGCAATCAGTACTTTAGCTGCATCTGCTTCAGATTCATCACTTCTTATACTGTTTTTCTCTGTTGCCTCTTCCTCAAAAATACCAGTTTTGGCACTCTTTTGTTCAGAGAAGCTAGCTTCAGATTTATCACACTCTACATCCAATTCCATAGCTTCTATTTCTGGATTGAATTCTGCTTTTACTTTACATGCATCTGCTTCAACATTAACCATGTTCTCTGTACTTACTTCCATTTTTAGTATAGCCTCTGGCTTTTCTTCTTTGGTCTCCAAATTAGAACATTCCAGTGAAATATCTTTGGAATCACCTAAACATGGGCCAACAGTCTTACATTTTTTATTGGATGGCTCTTGGCTTTCAATCGAAATTGCTTCCTTAAAATCCGTATCACACATTTCTTCTTTAAAATTTACTATTTCAGAAGGAAGAGAGTCTTGAATATCCCTTTCTTTCAACTCAGTTTCAGGTACAATTAATGAATCAATAGTATCGTTCTCCTCCTTGAGACCCAAGTGAAAATTCACACTATGACACTCATCTGGAAGTTTAGCCTCAGGGTGAATATTAGCTGTAGTAGTCTCTGATATAGTTACAGGAGTTGGCACATCTATCTTTTTGGTTTCACTGACCTTTACATTGTAATCTTCTGTATTTGTCAACCCAAGGGGTGACTTTTCTTGAGGTTGTGACTTTTCTCCACAGCAATCACAACCCTTAGATCTCCTTACCCTCCTACTTCTCTTGTGTCGGCATTCAGGTGTTTGAAAAGTTTTTTCAGAAGGCAAAGAAATGTCTAATGTCCCTATTTTTGACCCTTCTTCCACATTGTTATTTTCTATGGAATCTCGCTTATGTAACCTCTTATTGGCATTTCTAGTCCTTAGATTTAATTCTGATACAGAATTTGAAAAGGAATCATCTGCACATTTGTTAGTTTTACTTTTTTCTTCATAAGTATTTGATATATCACAAACTAGCACTAAATCTGAAGATACTGTAGAATTTTGGAGAGCTACAGTATTATTTTCATCTTTGTTTTCACAAATCTGAGATTTTATATTTATGTCCACTTCGGAATTTGCTTTATGATCATGTGTCTGACTTTCAACTTGCAGACATTCCTGTTTTTCCATTTTCTCTTCTTGATCTTCAATGTCAACACTGTCACTGTTTTTGTTTTTCCATTTTCCAGATCTCTTCTTTCTAGAACTTTCCTCCTTTGCCTCAGAATTATCAGATTCAGAGTTTTCAATGCTGGAAAGTAAACCCTGGGATGCTCTCCTTGTTTGATACCGTGTCCGTCCCCTTACTTGTTTCTCAGAGGACTTATCTGCAATGTCCTGGCTAGCATCTCCCTCAGATTTACTATTCTCAAGGTCTGGCTTTCTTCTATTTTTTTCAATTTCAGTATTAGTGCTGGTTTCCCCTAAAGTCTTCTCATGTGAAGTATCTTTCTCAATTAAATTTTCCTGTACAGTTTGTTCAGAAATCAATTTTTGCTTAGGTAACGTATCATCTTTTACATGTAATGGATTTTTCTGAAGAGTCTTTTCTTCTTCCTTATGTCTTTCCTTTTTTTGAAGATTATTTTCTTTATCTTGGCTATCAGTGATAGGCTCTGCTATTTCTGAACGTCGCCTTAAAGAACGCCTAAGGGTTTTCTGATTTGGAGCTATTGGAACATGACTATCCTCATTTACCATTTGATCTGCTGGTATTATGGCTGGGGGTGTATTTTCTTTGGATTCCAAATTCGTTCCTAAGGTTTTTTCCTCTACAGTACTGTTTTCTAATAAAGCATTTACTGTTGTTGGTTTAAGCATTGTATCCTCATGTTTCACTGCAGATTCAGAGAGATGAGCCTGATTATCTAACACACATTCTGTTTGATTAAGCAAACCAGCTGGGTTATTTTCTAAGGCTACCATGCTATCAATAGATTCCTGAGTATTTTTTTTCTGATCAGATGTCATTAAGAGCTTAGAACTTTTATTCCCTGTTTGTTCAGCTCTACTTGACCTTAGGCCTGACCGCTTATTTCCATGCACTATTTTTTCAGAGTCAAATTTTGAAAGAGCCACTTCTCTTCTCTTTGCTTTTGGTGGAATATCTGTTTTAGCCATGCCCTCCTGACTATTTTTTACTGTAATAGCTGATGACATATTGTTCAAGGGGGATGGACTAAAAGGTCTATTTTCTGAACCATCAAACTTCTCCAAAGTAATAAAGGTTTGCCTTCGACTTGTAGGCTGTGAGGGTGTTCCAGAATTAGTGATATTAGAAACTGAGCTACTGCTACCATCAAAAGTGTTTTCTGCACTAGATGCACATTCATTTGAAATTTTCTTTGATGAAATTAAAGGGTTTTTTTTGGCATTATTATTACTGCTCAGTATTCCTGGATGGCTTTCCTCAATAGAACTACATTCATTATTTGAAAGAGAAGTCTTTTCAAGATGTTCTTCCATACCACACTTTCCCGTAACATCTTGTGTAATGACAATGTCACTCTTCGTTAGTTCCTCCTGCACAGAAATGTACATATATATAGATTAACCAGCATACAAGTCTGACTTTCTAGGGAAATTTTAGTGTAATGCCTTAGTAATTCAAAGGCAATCACTGACTTTTGATATTTTCTAATTACTCCAAAGGTGGTGGTAGATGCCCACTAACTTGTTTCTAATGATAAATCTATATATATAAAAGGCTAATACGCTAAGTGTCTGTTTGACTTTTCAACCGGTAGTTGTGACACGCACTGACCACCAGGGGGAAGAAGCTCAATGCACAGGCATGGAAACATGGAACAGACTGATGAATCTCAGAGGGAAAGGGGGTAGGGGGAAGGGCAGGAAGAGATTAACCAAAGATCTTATATGTATACTAGATGACCGGTGCACAGATTCTTGCACCAGTGGGGTCCCTCAGCCTGGCCTGCGGGGATTGGGCCGAATCCATGCATTGAGACCCCAACACCCCCCAAGGGGTCCTGGATTGCGAGAGGGCACAGGCCAAGCCAAGGGACCCCACTGGTGCATGAATCTGGTTTCTAGTATTCAATAAAGCCAAATACATTTAAACTCACCCACACCCACAAACGACGACTATAATTCTGCTAACATCTGCTAGTGAAAGTTAACAAACTAAACAGCACATCTTAAAATGAATACAAGAGACTCCATAATGAAAGAGTGATTTGAAAACCCCCCAAAATATGTATACCTTAAATGCCATCTTAGAATCTTCCTTCGATTTTTCAGCTAATCTAGGAATTTCCCTGAAATATACAAACAAACGTAAATTAGAGTAGTTAAGTAAAACTTTAAAAAACAGTTACTTCAGCGCCTTCCATACTTACATAGACTCTTCCTGACTATATTGAGAAAATAATGCATCTTGTGAAACATCCAGATTATTATACATGGCAGGAATATCACACCTGAAAAATATTTTGTAAGTTCAAAATCTTGATATTCCTACAATCAGAAAGTAAAGCCTACAATTCTACATCTAGTTCTTTTATTAACAATAAAAAAATCAAGGCTTAGATGCTTATTTTCAATGAAACCCTCTTCTTTATCTTTCCCTCCCGCACTACACCTCAATAAACAAACATTTGGCGCATTACTAGGGAGCTGTATACACTATGAAATGTAGTTACCTAGTGTATCTGTCCAGCATTAAAATACACTATAACATACACAGTATCTTAGTTCTAAAGACAAAGCTATAGTTTGGTGCATGAAATCTGAGTGTGACTGCAAAATACTCAATTCAAAATAAAAGGACTACAAACCTCTTTGTTTTGAGTACTTCTTTCTGATGTTCAGTTAGTATTCTTTCCTTTGCTTCTTTTCCTTCTGGAGGTATAAACACAAATTCAGTAGACTTTTCTTCTTCCAAAGGCATTCCACTCATTTTGGGGGATGAAGATTCTAGTTTGAACTATAAATTTTAAAAAAGTAAATATACATTTGAGTTGCCAAATTATTTTTCTAATACTTCAATAAATCTCTATTATAACACTAAGTTTTTTGATAATGAGTAGGAAGTTTTGAGTTAAAAAACCACACAACTACATTTCTTCTTAGTAACAATTAGTAAAATGTCCCTTTGATTCACTGTACCTCTAATACTCAGAAAATAAAAAAATTATTATATCTCTTTAAAAAGTAGGCAAGTGTGTGTTTACCAACAAAGCATGGGAAATGTTTTTCAGGACAACACATAGAAATCAATTTGTTCAACAGGAGAAGAGTATATTTACGGCTATCATGGTGAAGTATTAACTAGTCAAGTTCCAGCTGCCAAAATAATATGCCCTACATACCAATAATATAAATTGGTTAAATGGCAACTAGAGAGATATTTCGTTTTAGATTTGAGGTTAAAATAGATTTCTTACCTAGGCATTTTGTTTCTATTCAATAATATAAGTTCTACAATATTTTCCTCTTATGCTGTTACAGCTATTCAAATCTAGTTTCATTCCATCTCAAGAAGACTGCTACTTAATGGATGCAAAGTATTATGTTGATCTAACTTTACTAAGAAGGAATCATCTACTAAAGCTTCAAGACATCCATGTCATTCTAATATAGTCTTTCCAGACCAAACTCATATTCTGCAATCCCACTTTTAGTGTTTAACAGCTTTTTCTTCCAATTAGAAGTTGTGTATTTTCAACCTACATATACTTTAAAAGTTCTATGAAATAAATGTTGAAAGAACATACTTTGGCTGGTGACTTCATATTTTCTTTTGTAACCTTTGGTTGTGCCAAAAAAGAATCTCTTTTTCCACTTGATTTTCTTTCCATGCCACTTATCTTCATATTTAATTGTGAGTTTTCTGTCTGTTTTAGGACATATAAAACAATATCATTAAGTACAATATTTCTTTTAACGTTTTAAAATTTCCAGTGTAATGAATACTCATTAAATTTCTTTTGATTCAACTCTAGTAAAATCATGTCAATGAAAAGAAAGTCACTATTTCAGTTAACAGCAAATAGATTTTGTATATCCAACATACTCAATAGCTGTTTTGCACCACTTAATTTTATGAATTCTGAAAATGATATACTATAAAATACTGCAAAAATATATCAAGTATCCCTCCTACTACTATAGTTCTAAAAGAAAAACCAAAGCCATAAAACTTTAAGACATTAAATAAGCATGTTTGATAGAAAATATTAACTATCATGCCCCTCCCAACAGACTGTATGTTTTTCAAGCCAACTTACAATCAAAAAGTCTCAACAGTCTATTATTTTAGCTAAAAACAAAAACTAAAGAGTATTTGACCTTTTGTCTTTTATAGGTTCTAAACAAAAAATAACTAGACTATACTGTTATTGAATAAATAAGTTGTCTGAGGATCAAGTTGTCTAAGGATGTTCACTTCATGGGGTATATACATTATCCATGCCTTTACTCCTTAATCTTCAGATAGTCATCAGGTATCATTAGCCAAAGTAAATTTGGTACAATCAGGCGACGTAATAACAAAGATGTATGTGTTTTTCTGATAGAAGGAATGAATGATTCAATGGAAAGAAATGAAAAAATAAAGGGTAACTCTTGCTTAGATGTGAACAAGTAACTATTACTCCTAGTTTATCTAAATAGCAACATTTAACAATGTATTTTAATAATTTACAGCCTTTGCAAAACAGCACACTGATGTACAGTAATTCAAAAGAGATCATTAACGAACAAGCACAGAGATTACTTACATAAGAATCTATGGTGAAATTTACTGCCCTTCATTCATAAAAGTATTTCAAGCCAGACAACTGACTTTATGGAAAAAATCCTATATTATGAAGTATCTCTGTTCAGGTTGTACTTGCTTATCACTTCAATAAAAATTATGTTAAAACCCAATAAACAAACTAATCATTCAAAAGCAAAAAAAAAAAACAAAACACTCACTGCATCCGAATATGGTCCACTGGATTCCTCCATAATTTCAACATTTTCCAAACCAGGCAACAGAAGCAGAAATTTTTCTTTGGCTTGTCTTAGTATAGGTCTTTTAAAAAAGTACATAAATATGCATACCTTGAGTCAAGTAGTACTGGTGAATATCAGTTATCTACAAGAACACTTTAATTATAATTTTAAAGTGGCAAAATACACCCAGCTTAAAGACTACTTCATACTCTACAAACATAAAACTGAGAGAAATTACTGGCAACATTTAATGTTTTTTGCTAAATTCTTCCATTTCCAAATTTTCTTTATAAAAAAATTTTTCAAATTTTTCTTGCAGAAAATGTCAAGCAAAGGTAGACTATATTATTACTTTATGTAGCCAAGTGCACATCACCCAGATTTAATAACCATCAATTTCCTGACCTTTGCATTTCTTTTATTAAGGATAATTTCAAATTACTTTTTATTTTCCTAAAACCAAGAGGTTACTACTCTGAAACCCAAAAGGGTCAAATAATGTTTAATAATTAGCATGTATTCCACATAACATTTCAACTAAGAAATCCTCTGCAATAATTTCTTACAAGAAAAATTTTTTAAACTAAAAAATGAATTTACATGATCAATAGAGTAACGATGTAAGATTAGCATACTTTAACTCTTCAGGATAAACCAACGTCGTCACTTTAGCAAATGTGGCATTCCAGAACTGAGCACTCTGTTTTCGAATCTGCTTATTCTTGTGCAGAAATATTATGCATAATAATGGGGAGATCTGTTCAAGAAGTTCACTGTCGTAAGTCCCAGTGTAGCTGAAGTGTAGACAAGCAATGATTTCCCCGAGTAGCTTTTCTAACTAAGAAAAAGAAAAAGCTTATTAGGATAATACTTGAAAATGTACCACTTAAAGCAGAAAAAAATAAAAGCACAAAGCATACTAAACTAAAATACGCACATGTGACTATTTCAATTTCTAAAATTCAAATAGCCCTCGAGAACGTTCCAGGTCCGCAGAGCCGTTACGGCGAAGCAGCTGTGAACGCGTGAACTATCGCGGGGCTTGGCGAGGTGTGGGCGGTGCCCGCGAACAGCCCGTGGGCAGGCGCAGTGTGGGCGTGGGCAGGCGCAGTGTGGGCGCGGCCTGGGCTGCCTGTCTCCCCTGTGGGAGGCGGGGCAAGGGCACGGCCAAGCTAGATTGAGGGTCGTCCGGGCTTAGGAAGGGCGATGGGAGGAGGCCTGGTTGCGGGAGCAGGAACCCGGGGAAGGTTTCCGAGGCCACCAGGGTGCAGGGTGGATGGGAGGCAGGGCCTAGCCCTGGAAGCCGGGCGCTACTTAAACCGCATGTTCCCACGCCACGCCCACAGTAGGTAACCCTGTGGGTATTGCATGTATATGCGTGCTTTTCTATATGGAAAAATGTAAAAAAGATCCCTAAAATAACGCTTACTACTGAATGGGGTTAAAAGTGGTTTTTAAAACAACTTCTGGCTTTTAGTAATGAACCTTAAATAATGTTGCTGGAAGAAAATTTTTAAAAATTTAAACTTAAAATGGCTTTTTAAAAGCTCCCATCCATCACCTTCAATACATACTTTATAAGCTGACAAATTATCATGTGACTTTAAGTTTACTAATATTAGAACCTTATTTCAAGCTTATTTTCCATTAACAGAAAACTTTGTTTTCACATCAATTTTAATCGATTATTTATACAGTTGTATATATAAACAATTGAAACCAGTTACCCCCATAAAGAGATGATAGGAGTTATATGAATTTAAAGAAACATTTTTAAATCCTTCTTTTAAAAAACTATACTTTAAAAAAAGTAAAGCTTTGCTGTAAACCAGCATGATGAAAAAGTAGTCCAGAGGGTACAAATCAGTGCTTCTTAAAATGTGGCCTCCACCCTAGCCTGCTTGACTCAGTGGTTTGAGCCTGAGCCTGCTGACTGAAGGGTCCAGAGTTCAATTCCGGGCAAGGGCACATCCCTAGGTTGCGGGCTCGATCCCTAGCCCTAGTAGGGGGTGTGTAGGAGGCAGCTGATCAATGATTCTCATCATTGATGTTTCTATCAATCTCTCTCTCTCCCTCCCTCTCTGAAATCAATAAAAATATATGGAAAAAAAAAAAAAGTGTCCTCGGCCCAGCCAGCATGGCTCCGTGGTTGAGCATCAACCTATGAACCAGGAAGTCACAGTCTGATTCCCAGTCAGGGTACATGCTCAGGTTGTGGGGCTGATCCCCAGTAGGGAGGCATACAGGAGGCAGTCAATCAATGATTCTCTCTTATCATTGATGTTTTTCTCTCTCCCTCTCTGAAACCAAATACATTCTTAAAATAAATTAGCTTAATTAAATGTGGGCCTCAGACCAGCAGCATCAACATCACCTGGGAACTTGTCAGAAATGCAAACATTCTCAGGCTCCATGCAACTCCAGGGCTAAAGCCTAGAAGTTGTGTTTTAACAAGACCTCCAGGTAATTCTGCTGCAGGAGAAAGTTTGAAGGCCGCTGGTAAAAACCCTGTAGATTTCAGAACAGGGAAAGAGGTCCAGAAAACCTGATTTAATTCTAACAGGCCCAGGTCCCTAACCTGCGAACTGTGAAAATAATGTATTTCAAACAAACATACAAAATAAATAAACAAACCATCCTTTGTTTGCCATATTAAATGTCCATTAAAGTTGAAGTATGATAATTAACCCCTTTAAAAGTCAGATTTCTATTTAAGGAAGACAATTATTTAAACCCTAACATTTTCTCACCATGATGTATGTTTATGGGTAATTGTCTATTTTTTACCTTGTTGTTCATACAACTATACACTTTAGGAACTTCATCAAGCCTGTGAAGAAAAAAAGATGCAATATCATTTATATTTTAGAAAAGTTAAACTTAAAAGTATGAATGCAGCCATAAAAATAAGACATGCATGTATAGTGATATATAAAAAAAAAATGTACCCCAAGACTTTTTTTAAAAAGGCCAATTATCAAATATAAAGTATGGTATAATACTATAAGTATCAGTTATTTCTGATGAAGCTTAAGAACTATAAAAGAGATTTCCAAAAAGTTAATAGATTTGAGGCTCTAGTTTATTCTTTATAAAATCTGTTCCTAAGAGTGGGGAATCCCAAAGGGAAAGTGGGGGGAAGGTGGGAGGGAGGAGGTAATCAACCAAAGATCTTGTATGCATATATGCATAACCCATGCACACAGACAATAGGTTGCTAAAGGCCTGGGGTGGGCTGGAAGGGATCAATGGGGGAAAGGGAAGGACATATGTAATACTTTCAACAATGAAGAATTATTAAAAATAAATAAAATCTGTTCCTAAAACTTTCTCTGTGAATTTAATTATAAAATATAGATTATATTATGATTGCACAATATAAACTTGTTATAAAGAACACTGATGAATCCTTGCAACTGCTTTTAAAAAGTATATTATTTGCAATTTTTCAGATATCTTTAAGGAATTACTTGTTTCAATTAAATGTAAATTAATAAAACTTTGGGAGATAATTCAGAAATATAAATGTATATACCCTTTTAAACCAATAATTTCACTCCTAGGTCCTTATTTTGCAGGAAGTGGCAAATGTAGACAATGGCTTAAGTACAAATACATTCAACTACAACATTGTAGGTTAAGAGGGGAAAGGCTAGAAAAAAGAATATTATGTCCACTAACAGGAATATGGATAAATTTCATGAAGCCCTAGGCAGACATTAAAAAGAATGAGCTTCTAAGGCATATGGTGCAAGCAAGGTGCATATAATATATTTAATGCATACCATATACTGAATTGCAAAGTAGCATGTCAAATATGCTTTCATATACATCATACATTTAATAGGTATGCTTGTTTGTATTAACAAATCTAAAAAGATACACACTAAATGGAAAAGGGGTTAGACTAGCATATAAACTTTAAAGGGCTACCAACTCCTACCTCATATTTATGTATTATTTCAACTATCTTTTTAACAAACGCATGGTTTAATATATTTATTATCCTCTCCACTAAATTGTAAAAAATTACTATCAGCAACAAAGCTGATAAGAAAACCACCAAAGTTTGCTACCTAGATCCCAATTACCTACTTATACTTCAAAGCTATTAAGCCCAAATACTTACTTTGAGTTTTCATAAAATAATGCCAGAGGTCTTGTTAAAGTTGCAAATATTTTTCGCATCATAGAAGGCAAAGAAATATGTCCAAGTACATTGGAAAGAATGGTGGTGATTGAGTTCCCAACAGTGAGAAGAGTATCAGAATGTGCTTCCTTGAGGCTCAGAGTGTGGAAGGAATAGATGACTCTCACAATAAGTTTAAATAAAGAAGCCAATTTGCCTAGGGGCTCCTTCTTCTTTTTGGACCAATCTGAAGCTCTCTTTAGTGCTAAAATAAAATTGAATTTATTAAAAACTCAAGTACTCTGAAAAGTATCACTGTCCATCTTTATATCTAACATTTAAATGACAAATACATCTAACATACTTGCTTCGGTAGTAATACCCACAAATCTTAAAATATACATACCATTAATGGATAAATATCATCACATCTTTAAAACAAAATTAGAGAAAAAAGGAAAAAATTAATCCTTTTCTCTAAGGAAGCATTTCAAAAGTTTTATTTTATGGTCTCAGAATTTCAAAAACTAATTTGTAAGCAAGTACTAAATTATAGGATAGGTTCCCAAATTTAATCTTAACAGTCAGTTTAAAAATTAAGAAACAGCCCAGCCAGTGTGGCTCAGTCACTGAGTTTCAGCCCATGAACCAGGAAGGAGGTCATGGTTCGATTCCCGGTCAGGGCACATGCCTGGGTTGCTGGCTTGGTAGGGGGTGTGCAAGAGGCAGAGAACTGATTATTTCTCTCTCATCAATGCTTCTATCTCTATCCCTCTCCTGTCCTCTCTTTAAAATCAACAAAAAGATATTTAAAAAATAAGAAACAAAATTTTCCTTAGAAATTATTGCTTCCTGGCTCATCTATATATTTACACTAAACCCAGAAATAACACTGAACAAGTTAAGAGATCCAAAAATTCTAAGATGAAAAAAAAAAATACTTTATTGAGTTCAGAGAGGAAGGGAGAGGGAGAGATAGAAACATCAATGATGAGAATCACTGATTGGCTGCCTCCTGCATGCCCCCCCCACATTGGGGATTGAGCCCACAACCCTGCTATATGCCCTTGACCGGAATGGAACCTGGAACCCTTCAGTCCATAGGCTGATGCTCTATCCACTGAGCCAAACCAGCTAGGGCAGAATTTTTTTTTTTTTTTACAAAAGGCCTAGATTTAAAGAAAAAAATGTCTTTAAAGAAAAAAAAATGTATCTTAAAAGCACTGTCCAACTTTTCCTTTGTACCCTCCATCTCTGTTAAGGTGCCTAACCTACAAGGATAAACCCCATTCCAAAATTACCTTTGTTTTCCTCAATCCATTCTTTTACAGTAAGATGTCAGATTCAAGAGAAAACTCTAATTCAGTGCTTGTAATTAAAAATATCATGTAGTGAAGTGCAAAACAAGTGTTACTAAAAGAAAGTCAATAATCCTCCCTAGAAACAGCAGTTTCCCAGACATGAATATAAATTGGAATGTCTACCCAAAAATTCGTGGCCAGGATGTTGAGGCTGAAAAGACTGGAAACTGGTTACATACAAGATAATGATTAAACAGTAAATGTATTGAGGGTAATGGGGGCCAGGTTTCTCACTATTAGAGAAAGTGGGCAAATACAGGAAAGGGTAAGACTCAAATATCTAGAGTAGAGGTGGGAAACCTTTTTCCTGCCAAGGGCCATTTGGATATTTATAACATCATTAAAGGCCCGATGCACGAAGATTCGTGCAAGAATGGGCCTTCCCACCCCTGGCTGTAGGCACCACCTTCACTGTGGCCAGAGCCACCTTTCCGCCTTCCCACACTGCCCAAAGGCCCAGAGCAGCTGGGGTGGTGCGGAACACCTGTGTCGTCCTGCCCTGCCCCTGGCTGCTCTGCACTTGTATATTCAAATTAACCTGTCATTTTTGTTGGGTTAATTTGTATACTCACTCCTGATTGGCTGGTGGGTGTGGCAAAGGTACTGTCAATTAGCATGTTATTCTTTTATTAGTGTAGATTCTCAGGCCATACAAAACTATCAACTTAAAAATTACCTGCTATATTTGGTCCAACATTTAATTAACTCACCCCTAATGCCTTGGCAGGGCCAGACTAAACGATTTTGCAAGCCGGATGTTCCCCACCCCTTATCTAGAGAAAAAACTGTGTAGTTCACAAACACATCTATTTCTCCCACCCCTGTCCACTAAAGGGATCCAGAAACAGCGATACCATAGTGGCAATGAACAGATCTTACAGTTTGTAAATGCCATTCTCAGCTAAAGGAACCATGTTCCTTGGAAATATAAACTCACTTTGGGAATCATCCTAGTGTTTCAGGCAAAAAGCATCAATGAATGATAAACTCATGACTGTAAATTTGCTGAACAGGATATTTAAATATCTCAAAGTATTTGCCACAAAACGTTAATTTCTTAATTGCAAATATTTACTAATTTACTTTATAGTGAAAAACCTGGCAGATACCATTCTAACAAATAGTAAATGTTAACATCACCAGTAATAGGACAAACTGGCATATTGCCTGCTGACATAATGCACTAGAAAAGACTATAGTATTACTTCTGAAGTATCCTTGTAAATAAATTAGTGAAACCTGAATCTAATACTGACAAAATATCAACAAGGCCAGACTGAGGGATTCTCAAAAAGTAAATAAGCCTGTGCTCTTCACTTTTGAAGGTCACGAAAGACAAAACTCGGGAACTGTTCCACATTGAAGACTTGTCTACAACTACTTTGAAATTGTTCAGGAAAATGTATACATGGAGGGGGGAGGTGAAAATAGTAAGAAAAATACAACCATCTGTTAATTGAGCAATCTAAGTAAAGGATATAAGGTGTCAGTGAAAAATTCTTATAATGTTTCTATAAAACAAATTATTACAAAATCAGAGTTATCAAAAACCCCAAGTGATCTTGATACATATACATACTTTCTTTCAACTATTTCTACTTTTCCCCCCTCTCCTCCTCAGCTTCTGCTGGCAGATTTTAGAAATCACCCCCAGTATCCATAATTTTAAGTATCAAGAACACATCTTCTAAGGAAAGTGAAAAAGACAAACTTGTAATTGTGGATTTAATCCTAATTTTTCAGAACTAACAAAATAGGTAACATTGTGTCAACACGGGGATGCTCTGACCTGTTATATGCTAGGCACATAACATGTTTCTCTATATTACTACTTAGTAAAAACTGAAACATAAAAAACAATTCTAAAAGTAGTCTATGTTCTAGAAATATTTACACTAATTCATCAATGATAGATCTTACTAAAATTATGTTCCTACCCTTTATTCAAGAAAAGTAATAGCTCTAATTATTACTGGAAGGTTATTTTCTACATAGTATAAATATATACAGTGGAATCTCGTTTCTCAAACTTAATTCACTCCGGAAGGCTGTTCGAAAACTGAATCATTTTTTCACATTAGAAATAATGTAAATTGAACTAATTCATTCCAGACCTCCAAATGATTCTGTTTTAACCTTTCTCACATACATGTCTATTGTACTGTTTAATCTATAAACACTTTAAAAACAAAAAGAACATGACATGAAAATTTAACAAAAAGGGAAGAAAATGAACAGTAAAAAATGAAAACATAACAATAATTATAAGCAGAATAAAAAAACAACAACACATGAAAATATTCACAGCACAATATATTGAGATTTTAAGTGGTAAACTGACTCATATTCATGCATTCTCTCCTTTGTCACCTGAGAGATGCGTGACTGAGAAACGAGGTTCAACTGTATACTCATTCATGGAGACATTTAATTTCAAAGAATCAATTAGATTAAAATAGCTCATTATTAGAATGAACCAAAGCATGTAGTTTTAAAAATCATACCACTATGTTAATTGTGCAATTTTAACTAAATAAAAATGAAGTTAAATTTTTAGAATCACTTTAAATTTTCTGTAAAGCATAACCAATTAATCACTGCCATGATTTTCTATTAAACTTAATGTCAATTCAATGATTATTTCAAATCAGACTACCAAGTAAGAACATTTTTATTTTAGCAAATGTCAAAGTTTCTTGTCCAGATAATCCCTTGTACCGAATGGAATAAATAAATTCATTTGACTAGGCAATGTCTAGACAGGATATTTTTCCGAGTTATAACAAGGAGTAAAGACATTTTGTGTGCGAGAGAGAGAGAGAGAGAGAGAGAGAGAGAGAGAATGAGTGTACTTCAAAAGTGAGAGAGAGAAAGAGAGAATGAGTATATTTCAAGTGTTCCTAGCATAGTAACTGACATTGTTACACAGTATCAAAAATAGGTAAAATGAGGTGGGGAAAACCATTAGAATTTTCCATGACAACAGTTTAGACAGCCAGGTTTATAAAATATTTGAACAAATAAAGGTAAAGAAAATACTTACATTTAACTCTGGACTGAATTTTAATATTATATGGTGAGAAGTCGATGCAATCAACCACTACAGTAATAACATGAATGATCCTATCCAAGAACAACAAATTCTAGAGAAGAATAATTAAAAGTATTAAAAACTTTCAATTACTGGCATAGTTTTCAAAAACAGTAAGCACTGACAAAATTGTAAAACTTTTACTCCCATATATAATTTACAATAACACACAAGTAATAGTTTATACCATATAAGTTATGTTAAGTATAGGTTATGAATATTTCTCAGTTAACTGCTGTGTGCCATGTACTATATTTTTTTCTCAACATACAGAGAAAATAATTCAGCTTTAAGATGGCCATAAAACTCAACATATAAACGAATCAATTGGGAATGGAAGAGCTACATTTATAATTGATTTTTGATCAAATTCCTCTGGAAAATTACAAGTCTTCACTAAACCCAGAGAAAACAAACAAAAAAATTAAAAGGTTGCTAAGCTACCTCACTCTCCTTCCTTCCCCTTCTCCAATCCAACTGAAATAAAAATAAGCTCATAAAAGTATCAGAGATTTTTCTGGAAATTTATTTAAACAGGGCAGGTGTTTTGTGGAGATGTGGGGACAGGTTTCAAGAAAGACTAAAAATATAAGGAAATCCCAGCACAATGAGTCAAAGAATACCTCAATAGCTTTCTGCCCAGCTGGCGTGGCTCAGTGGTTGAGCATTGATCTATGAAACAGGAGGTCACATTGATTCCTGGTCAGGGCTGGATCCCCAGTAAGGGGTGTGTAGGAGGCAGGCAACCAATCATCACTGACATTTCTCTCTCTCTCTCCCTCTCCCATCCTCTCTCGAAAATCAATAAAAACATATTTTAAAAAATAGACTGGACTTAAAAAAAAAATAAGAAGCACAGCACAAACACATGTAGAGAAATAAAAGGAACACAAGATAAACCCCAAAGATCTAAAAACCATGATTGTTAGTCCCTCATTGTGCGGGTGTGGGTGGAGTTTTCATCAGTAAATGCCTCCACTTTCTGTATTACCTGCTGCTGCTGTATTTCTCCATCACAAAGATTTAGAGCGGGTCAACCAGGTCATTACATCTTAATAACAAGCATTACGGTAGAGTGATTGTGTGTAGATACCCGTTAGCCATCAGGGTGTGTTTTTTTAACCCAGTGTGTGTGTGGGTAGGATCAGAAAGGTCTATGTTTGGCAAACTGCGGCTCGAGAGCGACATGCGGCTCTTTGGCCCCTTGAGTATGGCTCTTCCACAAAATACCTCGGCCTGGGCGAGTCTATTTTGAAGAAGTGGCGTTAGAAGTTTAAGTTTAAAAAATTTGGCTCTCAAAAGAAATTTCAATCGTTGTACTGTTGATATTTGGCTCTGTTGACTAATGAGTTTGCCGACCACTGGAAAGGTGAACTGTTCAGAAATTCTCTGAACTGGCTGTGCGGACAAGCAGGTAATGAGTGCTGCTCTGGCATTCATCCAGGAATCACTAGCAGGAGCGGCACCGCCCATCTAACATGAGCATAGGTGCTTCATGACAAACATTACTAGCATGTTCAACTGCATAATGTTCTGGCACTGTATTTTGAATGAAATAAATTGTACATATCCAAAATAAATAAATGAAAACCCACATAAAATGGTACTCAAAAAAGACTACAGAGTACTGCGAATGCAAGAAAATTTCCTGAGATGAAGACAGTGCTTTAGATTGAAAAGGTCTATCCAGTATTTAAAAGAATAATGTAAAAAGATGCCCCAAGACACACCCTGGTGAAATGTATAAATTACAAACATTAGGGGGGGAAAAAAATCTTAAAATGTACAGAAAAAAAGGCTAACAAAAAAATTAACATCAAACTATATATTTGCAACAGAAGCGATAACAAATTAACTTTACTGCAAATTCTGTGATACAAATTACCCTGTATAAGTAACTATAACTAAAACTCAAATCTTTTTAACAAAACTTGGTAGGTGGTAAAAATAAAAATTTGTGGAATTGTAATATATCCATCTCTTCATTTTCTGGGCTAGAATCTTAACATCTACAGGATGTTAACTCTTCAAATCTGACCGATTTGAGTAGTATGTATCTAAAAGAAATAGGATAGAGCCCAGCTGACGTGGCTCAGTGGTTGAGCGTTCTACCTATGAACCAGGAGGTCATGCTTCGATTCCCGGTCAGGGCACATGCCCGGGTTGTGGGCTTAATCTCCAGTGTGGGACATGCAGGAGGCAGCTGATCAATGATTTTCTTTCATCACTGATGTTTCTATCTCTCTCTCCCTCTCTGAAATCAATAAAAACATATTAAAAAACAATAAAAAGATAAAATAGAATATATATGTTTATATATATATATAAATATATATAAAAATATGTAAAGTATAAAGCCTGATTAAAATGTTAGTAAAGCCCTAGCCCGTTTAACTCAGTGCATAGAGCGTCGGCCTGTGGACTGAAGGGTCCTGGATTCGATTCCGGTCAAGTGCACATGCCTGGGTCGTGGGCTCAAGTCCCAGTAGGGGGCCTGCAGGAGACAGCCAATCAATGATTCTCTCTCATCATTGATGTTTCTATTTCTCTTTATCCCTCTCCATTCCTCTCTGAAATCAATAAAGACATATTTAAAAAATAATAAATAAAATGTTAGTAAAGGGAAAAACAAAATGAAAATGATGTAAAGTAAAAGAACATATACTCTATTTCTAATTATATAAGAATTTATACTTTATTAAAACACAGATCCCATCTCTACTTATATGCTATGTAAGACACAGAAAGGTTAAATAAACTGATAAATATATACAAAGAAAACCCCAAATCCAACCTGGAGAATATCATGCTAAATGAAGTCAGTCAGTCAGAGAAAGATAAGTATCACATGATCTCACTCATATCTGGAATCTAATTAACAGAAGAAATAGATGAACGGAGTGGATCCAGAGACATGGAAATAATCCTTTAAATTAAAAAAAGGTTAGGATCAGGATAAACTCACCGAAAAGTCTTTATCTTCCAAACTGACCATTATCTTGGAAGAAAGCTCCTCACAGCACAAATTCTCTTCTGCAGTTGCCACCAAAGCAGCACAGCGGGCAAATGCTCTATATAATTCTGACCAAGTTCTAAGTAAGGTCTTCATGGTGGCCTAACAATAACATTAAAAACAAAACAAAAACAAACACACACACCAAAAAATTAAGTGTTTTATTTACATGTCAAATACCTAATAGAATACATCATTAACATTTAAAAAAATACTAACATTAAAAGTGTTATAGAAGAAACAAGCCATCCACCAACAAAGCTCTAATGGGAGAGCTGTAATAATGCCACAATACCAACAGTTATCAAGTGTTAAAATGAAGTTATCTCTTCTCCATTTTCCTTTCTTCCATACTGATTAAGTCAGAAAAAAGTCTTGATACAATTACTGAGAATTCATTAAAAAGGATAAAATATTTTCAGAAAAATGCAAATTCCTTAGGTAAAAATTTGACATTGCCTTACCCCTGGAATTTTCTGTGCTGAAAAAATGTGATTTATTGGTAGAGTCAATGCACCATAGATGGCACTAAAATTATGTTCTAAGGCATCACCTTGGTTCACTTCATTGGTCTGAAACAAGAAAAATTATAAAGAAATTAGACAGATCATGTAATTTTAGTGTGATAATTATTAATATCATACAATATGTAGTGAATAGAATTGTGACCCCCAATGTTCAGATGTTCATGAGATGGTAAACTCCTCACACCGTAACCGAATGTGATCTTATTTGGAAACAGGGTCTTTGCAGATATAATAAAAATTTTTAAAGTCAAATGGTCCCCTCATAAGAGGGAATTTAGACAGAGAAGATATAAAGAAGAATGCCATATGAAAATGAAGGTTGAGATTGGAGTAATGCATATATAAGTCAAGGAACATCAAGAATTGTCAGTGACCACAGGAAGCTATGAGAGAGCCATGAAACAGATTCTCCCTCAAGAGGTCCAGAGAAACCTGCCAAACACCTTGATTTTGAACTTCTGACCTTCAGAGCTATAAGGGAATAAATTGCTGTTGATTCAAGCTATCAATTTGTGGTATAATTTGTTACAGCAACTCTGAGAAACAATGCACTATGTTTCAAGTCCTAAAAAGGAATCCCAGAGATGACTCCAAAATCGTTTATGGTACTACACACTGAAGGTAGCATTCTGGAAAGGACTTAAAAAACAGGGCCTTGCAGTCCTACAAACACTGGGAAAATATTTAAAAACGTGCACCTATTTTCTTCCAGAAGAATGTGTTTAATGATGTGCTGGCTTGAGTAGCCAAAATAAAGGCTATTGCAGTCTCACTTAATAAATTCTTTGGAGTCATCACTTCATTTGAGAGTTATGGTGAAATATTTCCCGAAGAATAATTTTTAAAGATTGTAAGGACTAATCAACTCTCAACAGATTACTGAGTTAGGTACTACTATATGGCTTCACTAACATGGCTTGATCATGAGAATCCTAACATACAGTCTAGTCAAGATGAGTTATTATTCCCCAAAATACAAATACTGAAAGAACTCAAGATATACACATGAAAATTTGTATCATATGTGAGTGTTCTGGCGTTAGAAGCTCTATTGGAGAAAATGAACTGGATTAGTCCCCCTTAAATTAGACTTTATTGAACAATAAGGCAGAAATGCAATGAAATCAAGTAATCTTAAAAGTAGAAAATGAACCAATCATAGGAAAAAATATTTAATACCTTCTATTCAAATGCAAGCTTCTATTCATTTATTCAAATGCTCTAACAAGAAAAAAAAATTCCTTAAATCTTGGGGGAAACATAAATATGTAGCAGACTTTTATCATACCTGATTAATCAATTCGGTTAATGGAATGACTATAATACTCCACATTCTCCAGAGATGCTCCTTGTTTTCCAACTGTTTTGCATTTTGATCAATAACATTTAAAACAGAGTCACTGAAAGCTAGTGGTGAAGTTGGACCAGAAAGAACACAACCTACAAGTGTTTCCAGGTTAAGAAAAAACCTGAAGAGAAAATTTTGAACCATGAAATAAACTGTACGTTTTCCCAAAATACATTACACTGCAACACAATTCTAAAAATAACTAACACAAAAATAAGAAATGAATTCCAAATCTTGTTTTTTGACAAAATTTATTATATATTGTTAACCCAGAGAATCTTATTCATAACAAAGCCACCTTTCTAAGATAAACAAAGATTCTTTTCAGCCCTGCCAGCGTAGCTCAGTGGTTGAGCAATGACCTATGAACCACGAAGTCACTGTTGGATTCCCGGTCAGGGCACATGCCCAGGTTGCAGGCTCAATCCCCCGGGGGGACAGGGAGAGATTGTGAGGGGACGGTACAGGAGGCAGCCGATCAATGATTCTCTCTCATCACTGATTTTCTATCTTTCTCTCACTCTCCTTTACTCTTTGAAATCAATAAAAAAAAAAAAAATCTATATATTTTTTAAAATAGTATTTTCAATTTAAATTACCTTTCATCTTCTACACCATATCCCAAGAGATTGTTGAAAATTAATTGAATTAAGAATAAAGCAGGCGTTCCCTGAAGAAAGATGAGAGATTGCAGTCAATCTTCTTTTTATAAAGAGTAAAATCTTCTTGTTACACTTGTTTTCTACAATTATGTGAAACATGATCCTTTTAAGGTTAACAAAATTTAACTTATGACATATATAAAAAAAAACGTAAAAATGTATTTGAATAAATTGACCAAAGAATCAAGCTCTTTATTATTTTAATCACAGCTGTTCTATGCACAATGAGAAATGGTGACAGATTCCAGACATAAAAATTGTTAACTTAAAACTTGCTGGCCCAACAATACTTATATTCTGCTGATATTAAGTACACCTTTCACAATTTAGCCAATGTTACTAAACTTGCAAAATTTGTAACGGTAACCAACACTATTATTATGTACAAGCAAATAGAAGAAAACTTTCCTTCTGAAACCCCTTTTTAATCCCATAAAATAGTTCCCTTAATAGTGGCATACTTAATTTTTTACATTATTACTCTATCAATTTTTTCTTTAACCGAATCAGCAAATCCAATTTTCTCAAAATTTTACAACTTAAGCCTCACTATTTGAAGAAAGGGAAATCATGGAACTTTTCTTTTTGGCTCATTTTAATCACATAATAACATTTAAGATACTTGCATTAAGAATATCCATATTAGCAACCTGATATGCTGGTGAACCTAATACTTTCTGAGGAAGTCCTTTAATTGTAATTTCCATGAGAACCTAAGAAAGACAAAGATTTTATTATAAGTGATCCATATAGTACTTTATATAGTAAAGATCTACAATAGTATTAACTCTATTTTTAATTGAACAATTTGTTATGATACTTTCATTAAATATATTGTCATAATGTTGCACTAGTTTAAAAAGTTCAAATGCAGAAATATAAAAACTAAAATGACAAAGTCCTTCTTTATTTCCAGGGATAACTAATATGAGTTTAGAGTTTATTTTTCTAGACCACCTAAATTTCCATATATGTAAGTATACCAAGAAACATCTTCTACATGTGGCTGTCATACTCTTTTATACCATTATACAAGTGATATTTTACTAAGATACTATGACCTTCATCTGACTTTGTGGAGTTTTCACATCAATATACGTAGACACACGTCTAACTGCTATATGAACATACATAATTTATGCAAACATTTTTTCTAGTAATGGCTCTTTAGGCTATTTCTAGCTTTTTATATTACAAAAAGAAATTCTTCAATGAATTATGTACTCACTAGTACCAGAAGCAAGTATGTATTTCTAAGAATTCCTAACTAAAAGCTGAATCTAAGACATGCCTCTCAAATGTGAGAACCTAGCAAACTGTTGACCCAAAATATCACTATACTGATATTAACATGAACTATATAACAAAAGTGACATAACAAAAAGGAAAACTGTTGTTAGTGAAAATACGGTTCACATATACTCATTTGAAGCAGATACTAATGATAATAATAAATAGCATTTGTTAACTCATTTACTTTGTTCCTAGAGTATTGTACACATATCAACCCATTCTGTGAGAACACTGCATTCTTTCTTAACAGAGACAAGAAAAATAGGTCAATTGCCCTACTTCATTCAGCTAGTAAATAGGCTGAGATTCAACCTAGCCAGCTCCAGAGCCCTTGCTATTAACCATTATGCTTGACTGCCATACTAGGTATTATCACAACACATACAGGAAACAGACTCAGATTTTATGTAAGGGTATTGTTTGCGCCATCTGCAGCTTATTTGGGGAGATTCACTACTATAAAAAGTATATCTAATTAGTTTTTTTCCTACTCTCCTATATACAAGAGATGTTTACTATCAATGTCATTATGTTGATTAAAGAGATTTCATTTAATGCGCTGGCCAGTGTGGCTCAGTTGGTTGGAGCATCGTCCCATACATTGAAAGGTGGCGGGTTCGAATCCCAGTAAGGGCTCGAACCAGAGTTTCGGTTTCGATCTCCCAGGCCTATGTGGGAGGCAACCAATTGATATTTCTCTCTCACATTGATGTTTTCTCTCTCTGTTCGTGCGTGTCTCTCTCTCCCTCTCCCTAAAATCAACGAAAAACATATGCTTGGGTGAGGACTTAAAAAAAAAAAGGTTCATTTAAAACGCAAAAGATCCATAATAAGATTATTACATTTTCTTAAGTGTACAAGTAACAATTAGTGGAGCTTTGCAATCTTTTTTAAAAAAAATATATTTTATTGATTTTTTACAGAAAGGAAGGGAGAGGAATAGAGTTAGAAACATCAATGAGAGAGAAACACTGATCAGCTGCTTCCTGCACACCCCCCACTAGGGATGTGCTCACAACCAAGGTACATGCCCTTGACTGGAATCAAATCTGGGACCCTTCAGTCCGAAGGCCGAAGCTCTATCCACTGAGCCAAACCGGTTAGGGAGAGCTTAGCAATTTTGTCATAATATTAGTGTTCTTCCAAGTTTCTTTAGTTCAAGTTTCATGTCCTTTACCTAATTTTCTCTCTGTAGCTTATCCTTCTTCTCATCATAATGAAAGATTTTTATAGTTGACATTATAGCCATTACTTTGTTTTGAAATGACTATTAAGTCAATGGAATAGCATTTATTACATGGCCAAACTCATGATTAATACTTGATACGTTTTCCCAAATCCTGATCTGCAATATAAAATTCAATTTCAAAGAGTGGTTTTTAAATACCAGCATATAGGTATTGTACTTACCAGTGTTTTTGATACAGGAAATACTTCCGATTTCACTATGGTTTGCAAAGATTTTAATAAGAGGGTCAAAACCTCAGAACCTGGTCTCTCTTTTTTGTTACCTATGAACAAGTAAAAGCATGAATGTACTTCTAAACAATTACTAGAGGCCCGGTACATGGATTTGTACAGCAGTGGGGTCCCTCAGCTTGGCCTGCAGAGATTGGGCTGAAACTGGCACACCACCTGCCGCTACCACTCATCCCAGTCCCTCTGCGCCCGCCACAGGCTTGCCCATTGGAAGAGCCTCGTGCCACCACAGCAGCACTCGCCAGCCATGGGCCCTGCATCTGGCCCCTGTCAGTCAGCTGAGCGGTGCTTCCACTGTGGGAACACACTGACCACCAGAGGGCAGCTCCTGTGCTGAGCATCTGCCCCCTGGTGGTCAGTGCACGTCATAGTGACCAGTCGTTGGGTCACTTAGGCTTTTATATATAGACTATAGAGGCCCGATGCATGAAAATTTGTGCAAGAGTAGGCCTTTCTTCCCCTGGCTGCCAGCACTGGCTTCCCTCTGGCACCCGGGACCCGGGCTTCCCTCCTCCGGCTGCCCGCAGGCACCTGGGACTGGGCTGGCTTCCCTTTGCCCCGGTTTTGTCAGGAAGGACATCTGGAAGACATCCATTTAATTAGCATATTACCTTTCTTTAAAAAAATATATTTTATTGATTTTTTTACAGAGAGGAAGGGAGAGGGATAGAGAGTTAGAAACACCGATGAGAAAGAAACATCAATCAGCTGCCTCCTGCACACCCACTACTGGGGATGTGCCCGCAACCAAGGTACATGCCCTTTGACCGGAATCGAATCTAGGACCTTTCAGTCCGCAGGCTGACGCTCTATCCACTGAGCCAAACCGGTTTCGGCGCATATTACCTTTTTATTATTATAGATAGATAAGATAGATAGATTGATTTTCAGGGGTAAAAATATACATTTAAGAGAGCTATGAAAATTAATTTTTTACTAAATCCAAAAAATGCTTTGTGCTCTGGCCAGTGTAGTTCAGCTGGTTGAGCGTTGTCCTATGCATCTAGGTCACCTGTTTGGTTCTCTGTCAGGACACATGCCCAGGTGGCGGCTGTGCAGGAACCAGCCAATCAATCTTGCTCTCTCACCCATCTTTTTCTCTCTCCCCCTCTCTTCCTTCCTCTCTCTCTAAAATCATTGAAAACATATATATAAAGTGATTTGTTAAAAACTAAAGTCTGGAAGCTATAGTTCAAAAAATTATTTTAAAATAAATTTAATATATAAAAGCAAAATAATTCACTGAGTGCTATAAAAATCATTTGATCAGTATTATGGTGCTTACCTGATTCAATAACTAACTTCACCAAGTTAATTAGCTCTTTCCAAATAGCACTGACAACTGCATCTGACAAAATAAAACGTAAAGTACTTTAGAACAAAGTAGGTATGACGATAATGGCACTCCTCTCATCCTTATACTAAAGAAATTAAGCAATACTTAATTTAGAATGTAATTTTCCTTCTAATATTCAACTTTATAATTAATCAGTTTATAAAAACACTATCACCTTATTTTTGTTAAAGCAAGAAATGTGGTTGGTTGGTGTGTTTTTTTAAGGACTGTACCATCTTAACACGGGGCCATGTAACTATAGTTAATTCTTTTTTTTTTCCCCTTCACCTGTATTTTCTGTATTCAATATCTTAAACTTTTGAGACAACAAAAAACAAAAATCAGAATACCTAAAAACCAATAGAAAAAATTTCCCAAGCCAATTAAATAGCAAACTATTTTATTTATGAAATTTCTTCTCTTTATTTGATAGGCTATTGAACAAAGGAGTTCAGGTGTAGATGATGGTACAATAGAGTCTGAGCATGATTCATGGCTCTACCATTTTGTGTGACTTTGCACAGGTTATTTACTTACAGAACAATGGAATTTTCTCATCTGCAAAAGTGATAACACAAAAGATTGTTGTGTGGATTAAATGAACTATATCTTACAACATAATCTAGATCAGTGGTCGGCAAACTCATTAGTCAACAGAGCCAAATATCAACAATACAATGATAGAAATTTCTTTTGAGATCCGAAAACCAACTTCTGCGCATGGACCACAAAGTTTCAATCACACTGTACATGCGCGCCCGCTCGTGATATTTTGTGGAAGAGCCACACTCAAGGGGCCAAAGAGCCACACGTGGTTCGCAAGCCACAGTTTGCCAACCAATGATCTAGATAATAGGTGACACTATATAACTATTAGCTATTTTATTTGCTTTCTGAACAAATAATTTGAAAAACTTCTCTTAAATAGTTACCAGAAGCATCTTTTCCAACTGCAACAAAGCTATCATGAACAGCAGTGATAAGTGTATTTGCATATTTGGAAAAAAAAGAAGAGTTGCTGATTAACGGATATTCGAGAGGCTCTAGAACAAAAAAAGAGACAACTGTGTAAAACCACTTTATGAAATAAACTTCTCAATATAAAATTTTAGGTGATCTGACATGTTTTCTATTTAAAAAGCTTATACTTATTTCATAATTACAAAATTATTTTTATTAACTGTATTTTAATTCTAAATTCCAAATTATACACAAATAATATTTACAAATAACCTCTACCTGAATTTTTTTTTTTTCTTTTTGTTAATCCTCACCCGAGGATAATTTTCCATTGATTTTTTTAGGGAGAGTGTAAGAGAGGGAAAGACAGAGAGAAACATCGATGTGAAAGAAACACATAGATTGGTTGCCTCCTGCACAAGCCTTGACCAGGGGCCAGGCCAGGGAGAAGCGTGTAACCAAGATACCCTTGACCGGAATCAAATCTGGGACCCTTCAGTCCCCAAGCCGATGCTCTATCCACTGACTCAAACCAGCTAGGGCACATCTACCTGAATTTTAACCTTTTGCACTCGGATGTCGAGTGTGACTCGATACGGTTAGCATCGGTAGCAGCTCGTATGTCGAGCCACACTCGACACGTAGTTTCACCGCGGGGGGCGAAGGGGGACTTTTGTCTATTTTTCCAGTATCTTTTCTTGTTTCATTAGCATGAAAGGACAAGTAAAATGTAAATGCCGTCTCAACTGATGCCAAAAAAAAAAAAAATGAAAACCGGATAATGCATGTGAAATTTATTAGGAAACTAGTACATGATCTTGGAGAATTCAGAGATGGTACACTAACTTCCAGGGGTAGATTATTATCCACTAACTTAGAGTAACGTTTAGATGGAAAGCTCCATATAACCACACCTCACCCTAACAAAAAACACAAAGATTGTGTTGTTTGTTCTAACAGAAAAATCAAAGGAGGAAGAAGAGAGACGATTTATATTTGCGAAACATGTGAATGTAAACCAGGTCTTCATGTGGGTGAATGTTTCAAAAAATATCACACCATGAAAAATTATAGAGGTTAAAATTACTCTTTGAATGTATCAATAATTTGAAATATTAAAAAAATCCAAATAAATAAGTTTGTATGAAAAGAAACTCCAGTTTTTTATTCTACTGCCGCGCTTTGTAAAATCTGGGGTATTTAAAAAATTAAACCCTGAGTAGGATAAAGGAATCGAGAAAAAAGCAAGCAAGTGCAAAGGGTTAATGCTACTGGTAGACAGACTCATTTAAGCTTTTTAAAAGTCACATGTTTAAAAAAATATGAACTAAGAAACTTCAAGCTCATTTCTAAAATCATTCCAGTAATAATCAAATCACCTCCAATTAACTGTGTTCTATACTGTTTTAATAACTGAAATTATTTTTAAAGCAAATACCTAAGCTCAGTACAAGTTTGTTTTGCTTAGCAAAACTTAAAACTTCTGGACCCAACAGAAAATGAAGTAACATTTCAAGTCCTAAAAGTTGAATAGATGGGATTGTGGCCATTACACCAAAATTCGAACTCAAGTTCATCCGGGTGGTTACCGAGGCTCCATATGGGGAAGCACCTTTAAAGAAAAAAAAAAAAGAAAAAAAAAAGTTACGTAAGCTTAAATTATCTACCCAAATGAATATATTGTTTACTTGCTTACAATGAAATGTACCTTCAAATGTAAACAGTGTGTTTCTCAAATAAGAGTTAAAAGTTTTTGTTTAAAACCCACAGAATTCCAATTAAATATTAAGTTAAGAACAAGATTATTTGTTACACACCATTTAAATGAATATAATTCTCAGGCATTAATCCATACCCTGAATTATCACTATTCACGCATTCCTTAAACTTAAGTATAAAGTTTTGGCTCAGAACAGCTAATAGAAAGTAATAACAGGAAATAACTGTTTTTCATGGTGTACATGCTAAGCCACATTTCTTACATCTCTTAAGATGTTGTTTTTAATAATGTCCCTAAAAATACTGGCTCTGAAACCAACACAATTATCTGTAATGTACCTCACATAATGTACTGGGAAAAAGTTGATCTTTTCCAACTACAACAATGCAATTATTGCAGTAAACATTAACAATCGAGAATATATAATGGTCGTTGTGATGGGGGACCAAAATTATAAAGTCCTTTCATTTCATGTGAATAACAGTGAACAAAGCCTTCAGCCAAAGCATTTTTTTTTAAAGATAAAAACAAGTATGACTATCTCTTACCTTTGTGTTGAGGGGTCATAGGACTTAAGCCTGGAGAAGTAGCTAGTCGAGATGAACTGCCCTGAGGTGAAGCATTAGCATCAATGCTTATTGTGCTTTGAATTAGAGGCACACAAACCTATTAGGGTAATAATAAAAAAAAAGGAAATGGTATTTGTAAACTGCATAGTTTCCTTTTCTTTTTTTAAAAAAAAGCCTTGTATAATACAGTTGATTTTCTTTAAGAAGCAGTATAAATTCTCTTAATATGTTGAATTTTATGAGCTATTTCAATACACAGGCAAAAAACTGAAATTTGGACAAGTGAAAACTTTTAACAAACTGTATTTACCCCTAGATGCATACTATCTATAAATTTCAGTTCTAAATTCCAAATTATACACAAATAATTTTTGCAAATAATATCTACCTGAGCTTTAATGCTACTGGCAGACAGACTCATTTTAAGCTTTTTTAAAACCTGCTAAAATATATGAACTAAGACAACTTCAAACTCATTTCTAAGATCATTCCATACCAGTCAAATCTAGCCAATGAGAATAAATTATGCCAATGAATGTGGACAACTGGATAAGCTTAGCCTAATAGGAATTTTACAACGGCAAAATTTCAAAAAAATTACGGTCCCAATTATGTAATACTATCAATGTCCAATTTTAATTAGTTAATCTTCCACCAAGTTTAAAAGCCTTTATATTAAATTTTATTTATTTATTTATTTAAAATACATTTTTATTGATTTTTTTACAGAGAAGGAGAGAGAAGGATAGTTAGAAACATCGATGAGAAACATCAATCAGCTGCCTCCTGCACACCCCCTACTGGGTATATGCCCGCAACCAAGGTACATGCCCTTGACCGGAATCAAACCTGGGACCCTTGGGTCCACAGGCCGACACTCTATCCACTGAGCCAAACCGGTTAGGGCTATATTAAATTTTAATGTGTTAAAAATTTCAAGTATATTTAAAGTCTCCCTTTCTAAGAATATACTCACTGCTTATTAGATATTTACATAGACCAGAAGACAAGGACTTACAGATCCAAAATAAAATATACTGAAAATCCAAGATAAGCAATAAAAAAGATAAAAGCTATTGCACCTGTCCTGTTTTATACTTAACCAAAAAAAAAAAATTTCAGGCCCTGGGCAGGTAGCTCAGTTGGTTAGAGCATCGTCCCCTTACAACAAAGGCTGTGCATTCTCTCCCCAGTCAAAGCACATATAAGAATCGACCAATGAATGCATAAAATAAGTGGAACAACAAATCAATGTCTGTCTCTCTCTCTCTCTCTCTCTCTCTCTCTCAAATCAATAAAAAATTTTTAGAAAAAATTCAGAAACCAAGGATGGGATTAACTGCAAAAACAAAGAGGTACAGATAAGATTAAGCCTGGGTCTAAATGCCCAGAGGATATCAATAGCTAAAGAAATTTGTAAAATCATTTCAACAATATTGAAAACCTATGATGGGATTTAAAAGATTAGTTATCACTATGTAGCCTGAAAAGAGAAACAAAAATAAGAATTAATCCAATTTTGTTATCTACCCAATATAGCATTTGATTTCTATTTTAGTAATATTGAATCTACTCTCAGTTATATTCTATGTCCTCTGAAATTCCTTTTTAAAAATATTCATGTCTCTAAAAAAATAGGTATTTGAGTGTTTGCTAATTAAAAGGGCTTATCCTTTAAGGGAAATGAACTCAAGTCTGTCAAGACTAAAGATCTTCTATATATTGTGGTCTGCTAACACAGCAAAAGTAACACTGAAAGATTAAAGAACACATTAATAAAGAACACACAAAATATTATAATCAATACTTAGAACATTACCTGTTCAAAATTAGCAGGAAGATGAGGTCCAAGTCTCATTAGTAAATACCACCAGACTTCTAGTTTTGTTAGAGCTAGAGCTTCTGTTCGCACATGGATGGAACTCAAAGGCTGCATTAACAACTTTAGTCTTTTCGCACTACATAGTATTTCTTAAAAGAAAATGAAATAAGCACCCAGGTAAAAACATTTAAGAGCAAAAGATTACATTTTAAGAATGAATATGCAATAGTCCTCTTTTTTTGTTTTTACCATATCAAGGGAATAAATTCTTTTAAAAATTTTTTACTCAACAGGTGTGTTCCTGTTTCACCCAAAGTTTTCCCCTGACAAACTCCAGTACACCTAGACAACAATAGTTAGGAAGGCAATGACAAAAAAAGGAGTATTATTTATTAAATACTGAGGGCCAGGGGTGATTTTGCAATCAAGCGACATTTGTCAATGTCTAAATTATTTTTGGTTGTTACAACTTGAGAAGCAAGGCTATGGAGAACACTACTGGCATCTAGTGAGGTGCATTCAGAAATGCTGCTAAACTTCCTACAATACAGAGCAGTCCTCCACAACGAACTGTCTAGCCCAATATTCCAAAACGTTGAGAAACTGTCCAAGCTGCTTTGTATTCTTGTCATCTCCACTTTACAGGTTAAAAAATAGAAGCTTACTGCCTGGCTGGTGTGGCACAGTGGTTGAACATCGACCCATGAACCAGATCACAGTTCAATTCTCGGTCAGGGCACATGCCAGGGTTTGGGGCTCAATCCCCAGTAGGGGATGTGCAGGAGGCAGATGACTGATGACTATCTCTCATCACTGATGTTTCTATCTCTCTCTCCTCTCTCTCTAAAATCAATAAAAATGTATTTTTAAAAATAGAGGCATTTTTTACCTTCTGTCAAAAATAGATATATTTAAATTTTGCTAGTAATTTATTTTATCAAACATTATAACCGTTTTTGCCATTAGATTTTGGAAACCTACATCTACATTAATAATAATTACATATTAAAATTCAGCATAAAAATGAAATTCTTTAAGCAAAATATTTACATCAGAAGTGTAGTGTGTATGACTGGGAATACATAAAAAGACAGTCTGCGCTAAAGTAACTTACCAAAAAGACTTAAAAAGGACTTTGAAGTAAGAAAGTAAGTCAGATAACTGTGAGGACAAATCCTCTACTTATGAGGAGCTCAAAAAAAAAAAAAATACCCTGTAGCAGAGATTGCCAACTGCGTTATAATAATCCATTTTCTTTTAGTTACAAGACCTGTGTTCATTCATAAGTGATGGCTGCCTAATTTTGACTTCTTTATCTAGTCTCCTGTTTAGCCATTCTACCCAATGATACTTAAGTGGTGATAAATGTGGATTTCTAGAATGCTCAATTCAGATAACCAGCTCAGCCGAGAAGTTCATTTCTGCTCTCTGCCTTCCCTTTTTCCTATAGTCTGCAACTAAGGCATACTGAAGATGACAGAAAAGAAAGTCAAGCACCTGATTCGTTGACTGCCTAGACCCATAATACAAGTCATAGACTCTCTAGCTCTAGACTTACTTCATCTTCTTTAAACCCCTCCTATTTTATGCTGTAACATTCAACCATTTATAATTCCAACAGATTTGGTCGTGAATATTATCTCATGCTAATAGTTCATAAGCAACAAAAAAAGAAAGTGACATTTCTAATTAAAAATGGTGCCTGGCAATGCACTTTTACCAACATTTTCAATAAAAGTAATGACAGTTAATGCAAATAATCCTATCTAATAGAGTAATATACAAATTTACCATCACTCCAACATACAAGATGGCCGTCCCCACATGGTCAAAGATGGCTGCCCCCATGTGGACACAAGATGGCACCACAAGATAGCCAGCAAAGGGGGGGGGGCAGTTGGGAGGGACCAGGCCTGCAGGGGAGGGCAGTTAGGGGTGACCATGCCGGTAGAAGAGGGAAGTTGGGGGCAACCGGGCCTACAGGGAAGGGCACTTGCGGGGGGACCAGGCCTGCAAGGGAGAGCAGTTGGGGGCGACCAGGCCGCCAGGAGAGGGCGGAGTGACCAGGCATGCAGGGGAGAGAAGATGGAGTGACCAGGCCTGCAGGGGAGGGCAGTTAGGGGTGACCATGCCGGTAGAAGAGGGAAGTTGGGGGCAACCGGGCCTACAGGGAAGGGCACTTGCGGGGGGACCAGGCCTGCAAGGGAGAGCAGTTGGGGGCGACCAGGCCGCCAGGAGAGGGCAGTTGGGGGGACCAGGCCTGCAGGGGAGAGAAGATGGAGTGACCAGGCCTGCAGGGGAAGGCAGTTGGGGGGACCAGGCCTGCAGGGGAAGGCAGTTGTGGGGGACCAGGCCTACATGGGAGGGCAGTTGGAGGTGACCAGGCTTGCAGGGAGGGGAGTTTGGGGGCGACCAGATTGGCAGGGGAAGGCAGTTAGGGGCAATCGGGCCGGCAAGGGAGCAGTGAGGTATCTATCAGGCTGGCAGGGGAGTGGTTAGGGGGTGATCAGGCTGGCAGGCAGAAGCTGTTAGGGGCAATCAGGCAGGCAGGCAGGCAAGTGGTTGGGAGCCAGCAGTCCTGGATTGTGAGAGGGATGTCCAACTTTCGTTTAGGCCCAATCCCACCAGGATTGGACATCCCTCGCAGGGTCCCAGATTGGAGAGGGTGCAGACTGGGCTGAGGGACACACACCCCCAACCCCGGTGCACAAATTTCGTGCACCGGGCCTCTAGTCACTTTATAAAACACATTAGAAGAGAAAGGAATTAATGGTCTTTGGTAGAAAAAAAAATATATAGGATGAAATCCACATTACTTAGTAGATCTGGCAATATACAGTATTTATTATACTGAATATTAATTACCCAGTAAGTAGGTACTAATACTGATCCACCTTTGGACTAAACATTCTTTCTCATCTATACCTACATATCTATCTATATCTATATATGTACCTATATCTCTATCTATCTATCTCAAACACCTTCTATATCTAGCCATCCATCTATATCAAACACCTTCACTAGGATAATAGGATGTTAAGTTTAAGGTAAATCAAAAGGAAACACTTACATCCTATATAATAAAAGCCTAATATGCAAAGTGACCGAACAGCGGAACAACAAGTCGGCAGGGGGTGGGGTCAGCGAGTGGGCGGTGCCAGACCAGCCAAGGTGGGTGCCAGCGGGCAGAGGGAGGGGACAGCAATCAGGAAGCAATCGGGGGAGAGTAGGGGCCAGCTGCTCATAGGCCGGCGCTGTCCCCCTATCGCTCCCCACCCCCTGGTTGCCACCCGCAGAGAGAGGCTACCAGCGGCAGGGCCGGAGCTGCCCCTTGGTGGTCAGTGCGCTCCCACAGGATGTCCGTCAGTCGGACATCCCCAAGGGCTCCTAGACTACAAGAGGGTACAGGCCGAGCACGAATTTTTGTGCACCAGGCCTCTAGTATATTAATATTAATCTACTATTAGGTACAGTTCTAAACAGTTCTAAATGTCCTAAAAGATAAAAAAAAAAGTTCATCAGTTGCCCTTGCTGGTTTGGCTTGGTGGATAGAGCGTTGGCCTGCAGACTGGAGGGTCCCGGGTTTGATTCCGGTCAGGGGCACATGCCCAGGTTGCTGGCTCGATCCCCAGTGTGGGGCACGCAGGAGGCAGTCAATCTATGGTTCTCTCTCACCATTGATGTTTCTCTCTCTCTCCCTCTTCCTCTCTGAAATCAATAAAAATACATATATTTTTAAAAATTTAGTCAGTGATATGTTTATTCCATAACAATCACAATTGTTTCCTATCATCTATTGTGACCTTTGATAAATTACATAATCACTCCAAAATAGTAAAAATACTTAGTACCTCAGGTCTATTGTGACCATAAATAAGATAGGTGGTAATGTACTAATGTACTAAGAGTGCCACAAATGGTATTTGATAGTTTTTGAACATAAATAATCAAAATTTTAAAACATTACTTACCTGGATTTAACGCAAAATTATCTATTAAACTCTTCCAAGCAATAAAAGCTATTTTTTTAATTATGGGTGCTCCACTACGAAATCCCAGTTCCTCCAGCTGTAATAGAGAATTAATGAAACTCCCACTTCGATGTAAGGTCTAAAAAAGAAAAATCATTAAAAAGTTATTGACTTGCTGAAACAATACATAAGGCACTAGTATGATTCACTAATCTAATTCATTCTGTTTCAGTTATATAAAAGTCTTAGGAATTAACATTTTTAAAGTACCAAATTCTGTATGCACATTCAAATTTCAAGATCACAAAATACAAAACTTCATGAAGCAGATAATATATAACATAAAACATTTCTAAAACATTACAGAAAATTAGGAAGATGAGATAAAAACCAATTTTACTAACATAATACCAAAAAGTGAGTACATGAAAAAATATATATATAATCTATATTCAAGAATAAATAAGAAATGTTAAACCCTGAAAAATAATAAAACACCTTTTCAAATACAGTAAATAAAACAGGTATGAAAAATGGTTAAGGGAAAAATGGATAAAGGACAAATAAAACATGCACCCTAAAAAAATACATAAAAAGGTAAAATATCTATATATATAAAGGCCTAAGCAACCATCTGACCGTTAGCTATGATGCACACTGACCACCAGGGGACAGACACTAAACACAGGAGCTGCTGAGCAACAGCAACTTTGTAAAGTGCTCTCTCACATTCTGGGACCCCTCAGGGAATGTCAGACTGCCAGTTTTGACCCGATCCCCACAGGCCAGGCTGAGGGACTCCACCTGACCAAAGGGACCCCACTCACTCCACAGATGCCCTTTGAACCCCGGTGCCACCCCAGGTGCGGCCGGCAGGGAGGGACCGAGGGAGGTTGGCTCCAAGGCGTGTCTGGCCCATCTCACCCAGTCCCACCCCACCTTCTAATTAATTTCCTTTCAATCTGCACGAGTCCATGCACTGGGCCTCTAGTTAATTCATAAGTGGCTATAAACCACATATAACCTTAACAGAATATAATAGCAGAAAAAAAAACTGGCTTAGAAAAATCACAAGCAATTCACAAAAAAGCTCCTAGAACTAATGAAATTAATTCAACAAGGTCTCAGAGTACAAGATCAACACCTGAAAATCAGTTCTATTTCTACAAGTCAGCAATAATCTGAAGAGGAAGCTAGGAAAGCAATTACATTTACAATAGCACTTAAAAGATTAAATACTCATCAGGAATAAATCTAATCAAGAAAGCCAGAGTTATACACTAAAAGCTACAAAACATTGCAGAAATTTAGAGACTTAAATAAGTAGAAAACCATCCCACATGCATAGGTAGAAACATTTGCTATCATTAAAAAATCAATACTACCCAAAGCAATCTACAGATTCAACTCAATCTCTATCAATATGGAATTGCAAAGAGCCTTAAATAGCCAATTCTAAAAAATAAAGCTCAAGGACTCACACTTCCAAGACTTCTAAACTTATTACAAAACTATAGTAATTAAAACTTATGATAGTGACATAAGAATACACATAGAATAAAATAGAAAACCCCAAATAAGTCCTTCCATATACTGTCAATTGTTGTTTTATAATGTGTCTAGATACTTTATAATAAGGGTAGTCCAACAAATGGTGCTGGGAAAAATAAAATATCCACATGCAAAATTAAAGCTGGACCCTTGCCTTACATACAAAAATAAATTCTAAATGGATCAAAGATCGAAATTTATAACCTAAAACTAAAAGTATAAAGATCCAAGAAGAAAACAGAGAAAAAAATCAATGCACTGGATTTGGCAACAACTTCATGGATGACACCAAAAGCACAATCACAAAAAAAGAAAAAAGTTATCTATTTACCTAATTTATATGCACTTTTTAACAAATTTAAGTTTATGCATCAAAGAATGCTATCAAGAAAGCAAAGCCCTAGCTGGTTTGGCTCAGTGAATACAGCGTCAGCCTTCGGACCAAAGGGTCCCAGGTTCAATTCCAGTCAAGGGCAATGATATGCTAATAACTATGTATGATGCCAGGGGGTACTTGAAATAATGAAGGGGGTGGTATCACTTTGTAAAGTATATGGTTGTCTAAACACTATGATGTATACCTGAAACTAACACAAAATAATATTGAATGTAAATTATAATAAAAAAGTAAAAAATTTAAAACAGTAAGTACTACTTTCAGAGCAAAACCTAGGAAATAAATTAAAAAGTTAAACGTTTTACTGTCCTATGAGTTGTATGGAATTGGCTCCTGGATCTCAGATCCAAAAAACTTAGGGCTCCTTTACCAAGCAGTTGGGCAGCCATCACTATGCCAAAAAACAAATATACTGAGTTACCGCCATCAATACCATGGATAGTACTGGGATTACCATGAGAAAAAGAGAAAGAAGGAAAATTGAGGTGCTCATAAATGCTCAAAGAAGTCAGACACGACTGGTCAGAAGGCCAAGCTCTACTACAAATAGGGCCATGTTAAGAAAAAAGAGGCCGGGTGGATTCCAAAGTGGAGGCAGAGTAAGTGGAAGCTACACTGACACTCTCCCAGGACCAAAGTGTAAGCATGTGGGGAAGCGCAGGACTTGGTTCGAAAGTCTGTAAGAAGGATTCTCCGAAATGTGTGTCAGGGTAATCTACTCAGGGTCTGCTGGTCAGCCCCAGCAACTGATGCCAGGTCTCTAGGGGGACCTTGCCAAAGGCGGCAGCCCCTACCCTGACTTTTCCAAACAAGTTTGAACCCCTGGGTGTTTTACTAGAATCTGTTTAGTCTTCAAGCCCGACCTTGTAGAACCATGTGCTTTCTCAAGGATCCTTACCCTGCTGATTGTATCTAAAGGTTAATTTTAGTTCAAGCTGTTTACACTAAAAAGCTAAGGAGGCAGGCAATCAAGGCTGTTTTGGTGCCTAAAGCCAAACAAGCCCCTTAGCCTTCTCTTTCACAGAAATGTGTGTCAGGGTAATCTACTCAGGGTCTGCTGGTCAGCCCCAGCAGCTGATGCCAGGTGAGGAGCCAGGAATGCAACAAAACGCAGTAGAACCCTCGAAAACTAAGATGAAAAGTAACTGTGCAGTAAGTCATTGGAGCCCGTTTGGGATTTCCAAGTTCTAGGGAATTTTTTCTCAGCTAAGGTTTCATAATGGGACAACTGTTATCCACAGACCTGCAGCAAAATATCAGAGTGCTAAAACAGTTATTAAAAGCAGGTGGTGCCTGTTAGAGAAGAACAGCTAAAAAAGCTTATTACAAACTGTTATGATTTATAATCCTTGGTTCCCTGATGCTGGAACGATAAACCTTAATCTCTGGGAACAAGTGGGAAGGAATTTAAAGAGAAATCAGGCCCAGGGAAAACAAACGCCCTTATCATCATTAACTGTGTGGGCTCTTGTTTGAGCTGTATTATGCCCACTTCATAATGAAGATCAAAAGCCTACAGATAGGAGGATTTACCAATGCCCCCTCCTCCTGAAGTAGAGCCTGTAGAGCCTATAATACCTAAAACCCCACCACTGGAGGAAGTATTTCCCAATCCTCCGCCTCGGGTGTGGGAGAGTTCATCAACTAGATCCACAGTATGGGATCCTGTGTCAGGCAAGCCATGTTAGGAGAGCTTTTGGCCTGCCCAGTTATGCAAGATCAGCAAGGTAATAAGAGTTTATGAGCCGCTCTCCTTTAATACCTTTGAAGAAATAAGGAAAAATATTAGATAAAATGGGACTAACAGTCCATTTACAAAAGGACTCCTTAATGTCTTATCTGAAAATTATCACATGACCCTTGGGACTGGCAGATTTTAACCAAAACAACTCTGGACACCAGTCAATATTTATTATGGAGAGCAGAACACAATGAGATCTGTGATCAGGATGTTTGTAGATGTTCACTGTTCACCCCACCAGGGAGCCCTGCTTCCCCACGTAAATAAATAAAATACAGAAAAACCACCCTGAATAATCAACTGAAGACCAGCTGGAGAGAACACTGATAACCAATGATGGGAAGTGGAGACTGCATAGAGACTGATAGGAAGGTGCAGAGGCACAAAAGGGCTAGCCAGGCTCCCAAAGACAGCAGCTGAAGTTCTGGAGACATATCTCAGCTGTAAGGGTTCCCACTGAGTAGTCTGGGGTCAAAACCCAAGCTGGGACCCCCAGCCCAAAGCACCAGAAGTGAAAAAGATGCCCACATAACATCTGGCTGTGAAAAGCACCAAGGTTGCTATCTGTCAGTGAGAGATGTCTAGAAATGCAGGCACCCTCTTAAATGGCCAATGCACAAAATTTTGTGTGCAGCCACTACCCTGGGCTCTGGCAGAGGGAAGGCAGAGTGGACTGGAGCTGTGTGAGAATCCAGGGTTGGGGGCTCTGGGTTGGAGTTTGGAGGGCAGCCACCCCAGTTTCCTGTGCTGAGTCAATCTCTCATGCTGTGGAGGACATCTTTCTCCACCAGACCTTTGCTTTCCAGGCGCTTTTTGCCTAAGGCTAATCAAGATTGTCAATTGGACTACAGGCGAGGCAGCTCTCTGGAGGCTTGAATCTTTGCCTGACCTCCTTCTGGGCCTGGAGCTAGGAAAAGCAGACCCTAGTGCACACCTTGGTCCTTTCCAAAGGCACTCAGCCCCAGCAGAGGAAGCCAAGCTATGAATTGTGCATAGCTAAAAACAGGGTATGCAGGGCCAGTCACAAACAGCTCTGACATTGTCCTGCACTAGAGTATGGGAGTCGTAGCAGATCTACCTAATACATACACTCAAACCCAAACAGGCAGCCAAAATGGGGAGACAAAAAAAAGTTCTGGAGACATATCTCAGCTGTAAGGGTTCCCACTGAGTAGTCTGGGGTCAAAACCCAAATAGAAGAACAAAAGAATTCTCCATATGAGTTAAGCAAAATGGAGATAAGACATTTATCAGATATAGAGTTCAGAATAATGATGGCAAAGATGCTCAACAGCATGAGTAAAGATAGAGTAACTATGGAAAAAAAAGACCAGTCAGAAATAAAGACTGACATAGCACTAATAAAGAACACATTGGAAGGAATGCACAGCAGTTTAGGGGAAGCTGAGAATCAGATCAGTGAATTAGAAGACAGGATAGGGGGAAAAATCAACCAGAGAACCAAAAAGAAAAAAATTAAATTAAATTAAAGAACAGGAGGAGCCCTAACCAGTTTGGCTCAGTGGATAGAGCTTCGGCCTGCGGACTGAAGGGTCCCAGGTACATCCGGAGTAGGGGGTGTGCAGGAGACAGCTGATCAATGTTTCTCTCTCATCAATGTTCCTAACTCTCTATCCCTCTCCCTTCCTCTCTGTAAAAAATCAATAAAATATATTAAAAAATAAAAACAAAAACAGGAGGAAAGCTTAAGGGAGCTGTGTGACAACATGAAACATAACAATACTTGCATAACAGCAGTACCAAAAGAGGAAGGAAGCGAGCAAGGGACAGAGAACGTGTTTGACAAAATAATGGCAGAAAACTACTGTAACCTGGTAAAGGAAAGTCATACAAGTTCAGGAGGCACCAAGAGTCCCAAGCTAGAAGAACCCAAACAAGCCCACGCCCAGACACATCATAATTAAAATGCCAAAAATTAAAGATAAAAATAATCTTTTAATATGTTTTTATTGATTTTTTAGAGAGGAAAGGAAAGGGGGAGAGAAATAGAAACATCGATCGGCTGCCTCCTGCCTCCACTTCTGGGGACTAAGCTCCACAACCTAGTAATGTGTCCTGACCAGAAATCGTACCATCAACTTCTTGGTGCATGGGATGACACTCAACCAATCAACTGAGCAACACTGGCCAGGCCAAAGAGAAAATCTTAAAGGTTGTGAGAGAAAAGCAATTTGTTACTTACAAAGGAGCTCCCATAAGGCCGACACCTGATTTCTCATCAGAAAACTCTACAAGCCAGAAGGGAATGGCATGAAGTACTCAAGGTAAGAAAAAGCAAGGATCTGAAACCAAGATTACTATATCCAGCAAGACTATCATTCAAAATAGACGGTGAAATAAAGAGCTTCCCAGGCAAAAAAAGGCTAGAAGAGTTTATCACCACCAAACTAGCACTGCAAGAAATGCTAAAGGGACTGCTGGGATGAGAAGGAGAAATAGAGAGAGCACTGTCCCATGAACCAAGAGGTCACCAGTTAAGATTCCCAGTCAGGACACATGCCCGAGTTTCAGACTCAATCCCCAGTAGAGTGTGGGCAAGAGACAGACAATAGACATTTCTCTCTTATTGATGATTCTATCTCTCTCTAAAATACCAATAAAATGAAAAAACCAAAAACAGAAATTGCAGCTGATTCCTCTTCTGGGCTTGAAAACTTAAAAAAGAAAAAAAAAAAAGAAAAGAAAACGAATATTAAGATGCATAAAATGAGAAACACCAAACAAAAGAATGATGACGACTCCACAGGAAACAGTAACTGCCATTCTGCTGGTTACAAATCCCAAGGTTATCTTGAATATTTTCAAATAAAAACAGAGAAAGAGGGAAGACACTCTGCCCAAGGTTCATACTCACAGAAAAACAGAAACATTAAGTTATTTGAACAGGAAATAGAAAGGAAAATGCATGAAAGAAGTTGAATATTTAATTCTGCTGTTCAAAATGGCTTTATCTAAAAACCACCTAAATACTGTAGGAAAAAGTCCTTAAGTTATTGGATTTATGTTTCAATAAGGACCATGTAATTCATAACTGAAAGACAACTTTTGTTTGTCAATACATAGAGTACTGAAAATCCCTCATCCCCACTATATACAACTTAAGGTATTAAAACCAATACTATCATTGAGGTAAATACGGGCAAGTTGGGCCTGTGACACAAAGAAGCAAGATTATTTGGGGCAAATATGCCTAGATTACTAACTATCCTGAAAAGGATGGATGGCTGCATTAAGGCAGTCTTACTGGCTTGACAGCTGTTTCACACAAGAAATTCCTTATAATTATTGAAGACTACAAACCAGCCAGGAAAACCAATATTACTATGTGTCTGAATACTACCCAATAGTCTTACATGTCCACAATCAACAAAAGGACTATTTATCATATTGTAAAAAACATTAAAATGGACCAGTTTTACAAAAAACAAAAAATTTCTGGAATTGCTATATCAAAAAGCGGGAAAATAACAAGTTCTGACAAGGATGTAGAGAAATTTGAACCCTCGAGCATTACTGGTAGGAATGTACAACAGTGCAGCCACTGTAGAGTTTGGAGGTTACTCTTAAAGTTAAACACAGAACTACCACATGAATTCCACTTTTATCCAAAATAACTGAAAGCAGAGAATCCAACAGTTATCTGTACACCAACATTCACAATCACCCAAAGGTGTAAGAAAACAAACCAATATTCATCAACAAATGAATAAACAAAATGAGGTATATACACACAAAGTATTATTCACCTTTAAGAAGTAATGGAATTTTAATATGTGGTACAATATGGCTTGACCTTAAAAAAATTATTCTGTAAAATAATACACAGGAGGGCAAACAGCGTATACTGCACTTATATTGAGTGCAAATCCATAGAGACACAACGTAGAAGGTACCAGGGGCTGGAAGGAAAGGATCAGATGGAACAATTGCTTAACATTTAGAGTCTGTTGGGGATACCAAACAAGTTTTAGGTAAAAATAGTGGTGATTTTTTCACACAACCTCTGAATGTATTTAATGCCACTAAACTGTACACTCAGGATGATTACAGTATTACATTTATTTACCACAATAAAGAAAAACACACCCCTCGTCTCTAGAATACCTGGCTTACATAAAGAACATGTCAATTCTCATTACTCACCATAGTTACGTTTTATTAACCCTTTATGTGGACTTACCTTTCCAAGAAGTTTGACAAACAAAGGCCATAATTTTAAAACATATGTCTCATTTTTACTCATAAATAGCTTCTGGAGTTCTGAAAGTAATTTCTGCAAACAAAAGCAAAGATATTTACCAAAAGGACTCTTAGAAAGGAAAAAATATGCAGTATCAAATTGACTGATTACCTTAGCCAAATAACTTTAACTAATATTTTATAAGGAAAACTTTCTTACATATAGCAAAGCTGAGTTTTACAATAAACTAGAGGCCCAGTGCACAAAATTCATGCACAGGGGGCGGGGGAGGGGGTCCCCTCAGCCCAGCCTACATCCTCACCAATCCAGGACCCCTCAGGGGATGTCTGACTGCGGTTTAGGATCGGGGCCTAAACCGGCAGTCGGACATCCCCTCACAATCCAGGACCGCTGGCTCCTAACTGCTCACCTGCCTGCCAGCCTGGTTGCCCCCAACTGCCCCTCCCCGCCAGCCTGGCTGCCCCCAACTGCCCCTCCCCACCGGCCTGGTTGCCCCTTACTGCCCACCCTGCCTGCCCCCAACTGCCCCCCCCCCGCTGGCCTGGTCGCCCCCAACTGCCCCTCCCCCCCGCCGGCCTAGTCGCCCCCAACTGCCCCTCCCCCCCGCCGGCCTAGTCGCCCCTCACTGCCCCTCCCCCCCGCCGGCCTAGTCGCCCCTCACTGCCCCTCCCCCCGCTGGCCTGGTTGCCCCCAACTGCCCCCTACCCCCCACTGGCCTGGTCGCCCCACACAGCCTGCTGTTCAGTCGTCCCTCACTAACGCCCCTGCCGGCCTGGTCGCCCCACACAGCCTGCTGTTCAGTCGTCCATCTAGTTGTTTCGGTTGTGATGTCCCCTGGCTTTTTATATATTACGATGTCCAAATATAAATCATCATTAACATTTTACTAATGCTTTTATTAACACAATCTGGCCATTCTGCATTCATTAATCCAGCTTAATTTTTTTCTATTATTCTTTTCCCTAAAAAACTTCAGCATGCATACCATTAATTAAATTTCAAATTAATGTTTTTTAACTTCTCACTCTGATAACTTTAAAAATACATTAATAGCTTCATGGACAAGACTGAGAAAACTAGTTCAAATTTATGAAGAATTTTACATATGCTCTTAAAAATTAATAAACTTATAATAAAAACCTTGCAAAAACAAGGGAGATACTTCATTAGACTCTAAATATTACTATGAAGTAACTTTAAAATGAACAGACAAAACCCCAAGATTTAGAATCTGGAAGCTTCCCTCACTGTCTGGATTACTGCAGTATGCCCTAACTAGTTTCCCTGCTCCTACTCAATTCCCTTTAGAGTCTATTCTCAATATAGGCAGAGCAATCCCTTTAAAACCCAAGTCAGTACCCCACCTAGACTCAAAACCTTCAAATATGATTTTCAGTAGAACCAAGTCTTACAATGACCCCCAATGTGATTTGGCTCTCTGTTTCTCTGAAATCATCTCCTACTCCTCACGAATGGAATTCATGAATTCCACTATTATACTGCTCAGTGTTCACTGAACACAACCATCAGAGGAGGGCCTTTTGCTCTCATGGTTCCTCTGAAGAGCTATCCCATATCATCTTCAAATCACTGTTCAAATACCCATTCTTTTTTCTTCCCTGATCACTTCACCCTTCCTCTCCAATGACACTCTTCCGATCTAATTCCTGCTGTTCTTCATAATGTTCTTCACTAAATCTACTATATACTTTATTATCTCTACCACTAGAAAATAAGCTCCACAATTCCTTTTATTCACTGATATACTCCGTGTCTAAAACAATACCCAGCATATAATAGGTGTTCAATAAATATTTGTCACAAGAACAAAGGTTGAAAAATTTAAAGCCTGGGGCAAATAAAAACTTTAGGAAATTACACAGTTGATGCATTTATGTAAATTCAATTTATATTCACTGGGATTATGAACCTCCCAAATAGCACTGAATTAGTTAATACCCTTTTCCAAAATTGCAATCCCTTTCAATCAATATTCACTAGGGATTGTATAAAATGCCTGGATCATAGCAATGCTGAATAAACAACTTCCTTCCTTACTGTAGTGCAGGAGCAGTATGCCTACACTAACTTAAGCAATTCATTGTTTTAATTCAAAGAGGAATTTTCTAGATCACAGTACAATTATACCAATATGAGCCCTAAGCATGGTGAAGAACCTTACAATGCAGTATTCAAAAAATCCTTATAAAAAGTAATACTTACGGTAGTCATAAGCTGCTCTGTGATAGATGCTATTTCTTGTTGTTTCTGAAGCAACAATGGCATTCCCATCTCTAGAGCAGTCGCTCCCCGCAAATGTACCTTTTGGGCCGAATGAACAACTAAAGGTATAACCAGTTTTGCCCACCTAACTGACTCTTCTCCCATTTGAATTGGGGCTTGTTCAATTAGCCTATAAGAGAGAAATCAATGAATAGATTACCCTTTTACGTCTAAACTACCCTTTACGTCTAAACTACCAGGAAAATAAGCAGCACACACAGAAATATTCATGGTATGGAACATTTGTTTTAGAATATGTACATATATTCACACACAAAATAATTTAATTTTTCTGGCTAATTTTTCTACTTCTGTATTATTCTTATACATTTTTAAAATAAAAAGGTATTTTATCTTTAAAGTTTTTTAAAATACTAATTATCTATACTAATAAAAGAGTAATATGCAAATTGATCATGACGCCCTCAGAGTAACAACCGAAGAGCAGGCTGTGTGGGACGACCAGGCCAGCAGGGGGGCAGTTGGGGGAGACCAGGCTGGCAGGGGGGTGCGGGCAGTTAGGGGCAATCAGGCAGGCAGGCAGGTGAGCAGTTAGGAGCAGCGGTCCTGGATTGTGAGAGGGATGTCCGATCCCAGGGATCGGGCCGAAACCGGCAGTCGGACATCCCTCGAGGGGTCCCAGAGTGGAGAGGGTCTAGGCTGGGCTCAGGTGACGCCCCCCACCCCATGCACAAATTTCATGCACTGAGCCTCTAGTCTATACTAATAAAAGGGTAATATGCAAATTGGTCACGACGCCCTCAGACGCCCTCAAAGTTAACTACCGAACAGCAGGCTGCGTGAGGCAACCAGGCCGGCAGGGGGGGCAGTGGGGGGCAACCAGGCTGGCAGAGGGGGGGCAGTGAGGGCCAGCAGGGGGGCAGTTTGGGGAGACCAGGCCAGCAGGGGAGGAGGGGGAGTTGGGGGCAACCAGGCCAGTGGGGGGGGGGGTAGTTAGGGGCAATCAGGCTGGCAGGCAGGTGCGCAAATAGGAGCCAGCGGTCCTGGATTGTGTGAGGGATCCTGGATTGGAGGGGAGGGGGTCCAGGCTGGGCTGAGGGCCCCCCCCACTCTGTGCATGAATTTCGTGCACCAGGCCTCTAGTTTTTATATAATTAAATTCAGTGTTCTTATGGGACAGCCAGAGAACTGTGATATAATGTGAGCATCAATGAGGACATCAGAACATTTAATTATCCTAACTACCCACTATAACTCACTTAGGAGTCTACTTTTTTTTTTCTTTTAAATATATTTCTTTATTGACTTCAGAGAGGAAGGGAGAAGGAGAGAGAGATAGAAACATCAATGATGATAGAGTCATTGATCGGCTGCCTCCTGCACGCCCCCCACTGGGGATCAAGCCCACAACCTGGGCATGTGCCCTTGGCCGGAATCGAACCTGAGACCCCTCAGTCCGCAGGCCGACGCTCCATCCAATGAGCCAAGCCGGCTAGGGCGGAGTCTACTTTTTTTTTTAAACTCTCGTAAAAGCTTTAACAGAAATAATTTTTTTTAAATATATTTTTATTAATTCCAGAAAGGAAGGAAGAGGGAGAGGGAAATAGAAGCATCAATGATGAGAGAATTACTTCTCGGCTGCCTCCTGCACACCACCCACTGGGGATTGAGCCTGCAACCTGCACATGTGCCCTGACTGGGAATTGAACATTAACTTCCTGGTTCATAGGTCGACACTCAACCATTAAGCCACGCCCGCTAGGCCAGAAACACATTTTTCAATGTGTTTACATTTACTATAAATTCATCATCTCTTTCTTTTTAAAAAAAAATATTTTTTTATTGATTTCAGAGAGGAAGAGAGAGGGAGAGATAGAAACATCAATGATGAGAGAGAAGCACTGATCAGCTGCAGCAACCCAGGCATGTGCCCTTAACCGGAATCCAACCCAGGACTCTTCAGTCCACAGGCTGATGCTCTATCCAATGACACAAACCAGCTAAAGCAAGAAATAATTTTTAAACCCAGAATTGTGTTAGCAGCAGTCTAACCAAGACTTTAAGACTAGCTCAGTAAAATTAAACAAAGAAACCTACTAACTTAAGCACATATATTTCCTCCTTCTTCCTGTTACTTTTTTGAGACTTTTAGTTTAGAAGACATTTCCCTCTTTTAATGTCTAACTCTAATTCAAGTCCCAAAAGTCCTCTCCTTGAAGTAAATTCTGAACTTCCTGAAACTATTCTTCCAATTTGCAGAGCATCCAAATTCATACCTTATGATGACATTTAATGCTTCATAATCAACAACAGCAGAATGCATCTCTCCTCTATTAAATACTGTTTCTAATGAATCAATTATACTGGGTACCTAAAAGATACAACAAAATAAATACAAATCAATTAAACCTGAATTTTTTTAAAATGGCATGTATTTAAGAAGACACATATAAAAACTATACTCACTACTTTGCCAATAACTTCAGTGGGGAATGTCTGCTTGGATATCACCCAAAGTGCCCTCGTACGTACATTTTTGTCTGAACTCTTAACATTATCATTCAATTTTGAAAGCAGTTCTTGAATATTTTTCTCTGAAAAACAAACAGCTTTAATTATGTGGAATAGTTTACATCCTTTAAAACACCAAATATAAAAAGAGAAAAAAATTTAAATGCATATCCAAAGGGAAGTACCAAAGAACTAATGCTGATATCAAACTACTTTCCAAAAACACAAAAATAGGTAAGATGGTATATTTAGAGAAAATAGTAGCCTCTAAATCAGATATTTTGTGCATTTAATTTTATAGATATCATTAGTAGGTTTGAACATATAAGATAATTTTTGGCAAGATGTTATGAACCCTACATCTGTCTCAAAATGAACAACTACTTTAGATTGCTACCATGTCTATACAGGGTGGGGCAAAAGTAGATTTACAGTTGTGAGCATGTTAAAGATTCTTCTTGTATTATTTATTATTTTCCATACAAACTGTAAACCTACTTTTCCCTCATTCTGTACATTAAAAAGAGCAGAAACTTCTCTCTCAGAAAACAGATGTTAACAACTTTGACATCTTTATTTCCTAATTCCTGATTTCCCTTCTCTAAAGATCATTTCCTAGATTTCCTTTACCATGTCAAACTGCTAACTTAGAGTAACAATTAGATTAGTTGAAAACGTAGAAAACATCAATTAAGTCTTGTTTTCATTACCATTTTTAGTTACAAATCATCCCACTTACCACTATGTAAAAATATTCTAATTCAGCATATTCCTTACTATACATACGTGCTTATACAAAATAAGTGACCATCTAAATTATTAACTTCTAAAGCAGATAAGAGTTTCCAAAGGAGAAAGTTCAAGCTTTCATAACATTTATAAATAAGCTTATTTTCTTTTAGAGCAAATTTTATAATTATCAAAGAGCTATGTCTAAGAAAAAATAAAGCTTTCCAATAATAATCTAAACGACTGAATTATGTTATCAGCCCTGTTCAGTGTGGCTCAGTTGGTTGAGTACTGTCCCATGCACCGAAAGGTTGCTGGTTTGAATCACAGTCAGGACATATACCCAGATTTTGGGTTCGATCCCAGATTTTGGGTTCGATTCCCGGTTGGGGTGCATACAGGAGGCAACTAATTAATGTTTCTCACATCAATGTTTTTATCTCTCTCCAAAAAAAAAAAAATACTAAAATAAAAATGTATTTTTAAAAATACATTATGAATCTAACAGAAGTAACAGTACTTTTCACAACATCAAAGTATATACTTATAAACTCTTAAAACATTAAGGCATAATAAATTTAACTACCTGATAATCCTGAGGTAATTTTGGGATTATATAAACAAAACCCCAAGGCCTGTAGAGCAGCACAACTGAGCTCTGAGTTTTGACTGGAAATGTGAGCCTATAGGAAAAATAAAATAAAATCACACACTTGTTACAAATGAGTACAATTGTGAACCAATCTTTAGAGAGCAAAGTTTGATTAATAAGCAAAATTACATTTTAATCAAACCAATCAATAAATCTTTTGAAGTAAATGAAATAAGACCAGGAGTCCATTTATCTAGCTGGGCAATGAGGGAAACTATATAAAGATCAACTAAATAAAGAACATTTTTCTTGGCCCTGGCCTGGTAGGTAGTTCAGTTGGTTAGAGTGTTGCCCCAATATACCAAGGTTGCAGGTTCAATCCCTATCAGGGCACATACAAGAAGCAACCAATGAATAAAATCAATGTTTCTCTCTCTCTCCCTCTCCCCCCTCCTATATCTAAAATCAATAAATAAAAGATAACAAAAAAGAACATTTTTCTTAAAAGATAAACAACATTTCCACATATCTGAAAGCAAAGGAAAAGTCAACCAAATGGAACAATAGGAGCAAAGCCCTTCTATAATGGGTAAGCAACAGACTCAAACATAAAAGGTCTCGGGGTGATTCCCACTTGGGGCACATGCCTAGGTTGCCAGCTCAATCAGGGCATGAGCCTGCAACCTGGGCATGTACCCTGACTGGAAATCGAACCATGACCTCCTATTTCATAGGTCAACACTCAACCACTGAGCCACACCAGCCGGTTTCATCAATGTTTCTATCTACCTCTCTCTCCTCCTTCCTCTCTAAAAAATCAATAAAGACATATTTAAAGAAAAAAATAAAAGACTTCGAGCTACTACTGTATCTCCTGGATAATAGCTAGCATGTGTCTGTAAATAAACTTTTATTAAATACATAATGCCTGAAAGAGTTTCTTAAAAATGGTGTCTTACCTTCAAGAATGTTATGGGTTCATAGAAACAATACTAGCAGAATTCTAAACAATAACACATTTCACCAAGTATGATTCCTATTCTAAAAGAATTCAAATATATCCTTTTAGTGCTTAGTAATTCACACATAAAGCTTCTGTTTATTGTCCTATCAGTATTGTACTCACCCAGACATTTCTAAATATAGTTAAGTTCTAGAGAAGTCAAAAGTTATAAGTGGATTTTTTTACTACAAGAGGAAAAAAGGGTTGGTACCTCTAACCCAAGCTGTTCAACAGTCAACTGTAATTATTCATCAGGTATTTTAGTTACAAACCGTATCTAAAACAGTGCATCTTGATTTGAAATGCAAGCAATTGAGCTCCTGACCTTACACGGTGTCAAGTACTAAAAATATGAAAATGCATGTTTTTATCACATCAAATAGTCTTGTGCAACTTAGTAGCAGGCATGTTCTGAGAAATGCGTCATTAGGCAATTTTGTCATTGTGCGAACATCATAGAGCACACTCATACAAACCTAGAAGGTATAGTCTACTACATGACTAGGTTATCCTACCTAATAATAGATAAATATGCAAATTGACCATACCTTCGCTATGCCAGCGATTGGCCAGGAGGCGTGGGGGGGCGGGACTTGGGGTGGCCGGAGTGGCCAAATGGGCCAGCGTCTGCACCATGGCTGTGCTGCGGCACAGAAGGGGCCTCTGGGGCAGCAAGCTCACGTCCCACCACGGACCATCAAAAGCGGGGGATCTGGGTGCCTGTCCGCTCAGGCACCAGGCCTTTCAGAAGCCTTCGCCGCGCCAGAGGCTTCTGCAAGGCCTGGTGCACCAGCGGACAGGCACCCAGCTCCCCCGTGATGGAAAGCGAAAGCGTGTAGGGGACCCTACACGTGCATGATTCAATCATGCACTGGGCCTCTAGTCCTCTAATAAAAGAGTAATGTGCAAACTGACCGCCACCCCAAGACACAAGATGGCTGCCCCCCAGGCTTGCAGGGGAGGGCAGTTGGGGGGACCAGGCCTGCAGAGGAGGGCAGTTGAAGAGGACCAGGCCTGCAGGGGAGTGCAGTTGGGGGGACCAGGCCTGCAGGGGAGGGCAGTTGGGGGGGACCCAGGCTTGCAGGGGAGGGCAGTTGGGGGGACCAGGCCTGCAGGGGAGGGCAGTTGGAGGGACCAGGCCTGCAGGGGAGGACCAGGCCTGCAGGGGAGGGCAGTTGGGGGAGACCCAGGCCTGCAGGGGAGGGCAGCAGGGGGGACCAGGCCTGCAGGGGAGGGCAGTTGGGGGGGACCCAGGCTTGCAAAGGAGGGCAGTTTGGGGGACCAGGCCTGCAGAGGAGGGCTGTTGGGGGCGACCAGGTCTGCAGGGGAGGGCAGTTAGGGGTAATTGGGCCAGCAGCGGAGCAGTTAGGCGTCTATCAGGCTGGCAGGGGAGTGGTCAGGAGGTTATCAGGCTGGTAGGCAGAAGCAGTTAGGGGCAATCAGGCAGGCAGGCAAGTGAGCAGTTGGGAGTCAGCAGTCCACCGGGATCGGGCCTAAACAGGCAGTCGGACATCCCTTAAGGGGTCCCAGATTGGAGAGGGTGCAGGGTGGGCTGAGGGATAGCCCCCTCCACCCCACCCCCTGCACGAATTCCGTGCACCGGGCCTCTAGTATGATATAACCTGCTGCTCCTAGGCTACAAACCTTTATGAAACATGAGATTAAATCAAGCACAAGAAAAAATGATACAATCAGGAGATGTGGGAATTGTGAGATGAGGCTGCTGCCAGGCTAACATACTGCTTTACAGCACTTTATAAGCAGAAAGAGTGCACATTAAAATAATGATTAATAAGTATAATATAGTAAATACATAAGCCAATAAGTCACTTATCATTATCAAATATTGTATGCACTGTACATAATTGTATGTGATATACTTTTATAGAACTGGCAGCATAGTAGTTTGTTTACACCAACATCACAAGAGTAACATTTTTAAAAGTATATATTTTATTGATTTTTTACAGAGAGGAAGGGAGTGGGATAGAGTTAGAAACATCAATGAGAGAAACATGGATCAGCTGCCTCCTGCACACCCGCTACTGGGGATGTGCCCGAAACCAAGGTACATGCTCTTGACCAGAATTGAACCTGGAACCTTTCAGTCCGCAGGCCGTCGCTCTATCCACAGAGCCAAAAACGGTTAGGGCGAGAGTAACTAGGGCTTTTTTTTTTTTTTTTTTTTATTGTTTAAAGTTTTACATATGACTCCTTTTTCCCCAACTGACCCCCTCCCCCATCCCTTTCCAGCTGGGCAAGCCCCCACCGCTCCAGTGTCTGTGTCCAATGGTTATGCTAATATATGCATGCATGTAAGTCCTTTGATTGCTCTCTAACCCCCCTCCCCTACCATTGGTCTCTACATCGATCTATTGATGCAAGAGTAACTTTTTTTAAAAAAAATTGATTTTAGAGAGAAACATCAGTGATGGGCTGCCTCCTGCACCGGGGATCCAGCCCACAATCCGGGCATGTGCACCCTTGACCGGAATCCAACCTGGGACCCTTCAGTCGAAGGCTGACACTCTATCCACTGAGCCAAACCAGCTAGGGCAAGAGTAACTCTTGAGCTATAGCATTATGCTGGCTAAAATGTCATTAGGAATTTTTCAGCTTCATTACAATCTTATGGGACCACCATTGTATATTGGGTTGGTTCAAGTTGTTGACTAAAACCTCATTATGCAGAGCATGATTATACTACTGGAATGTGGAACATGAGCAAAAAAAAATGGGATAATAAATAATACCACTGATATTGTATAACAATACTATTAATATCTTGAACTAATAACTACACAATAAAGTAAGCTCCAGATTCCTGATCGCTGGAACAGGATACTTAAGAGATAGACAGAACCTCAAATGCCTCAACATTTAGCTAGAAATCATGCTCAAAAGTACAATGAATATCTTGATAGAATACTTATATTTTAAAAGCACAAAAACAAGATAAAAATAAAAACTCAAAGCGACTTTAAAGACTGCATTCAACCTCTTAATTCTAAAAATAAGAAAATCAAAGTGAAGTTTTAAGGAAGGTCAAAGCTACAGGGTACTCAAGTGAGGACAAGAATATAGGTCTTCAGTTTGAGGTTAAGCTATACTACCTTCCTATAAACACATGATACAGATAACCTTCGTAACGGTTTTTAACCAGGCAAGAGTAGCAAAACTAAGGGTGTGTGAAGATAAATAAATACACCAAAAACAAAATTATAAAGTCATTACTTAGGAGTACATTCCTACAAAAGGAGATAAAACAGATTAAATAATCTCCGATCACCGCTTTTAAATTAAGAGCAAAGGTTTTGGATTCAAATGGCCTTGGACAAATTAAACCAATCTGTTCTGCAAAATGGGGACTAAAGAGTAACTTTACAGGGACACTGAGATTAAGTGAGAGAAAACTATAAGGGAACTCAGAGTACCATAATATACTTTAATTTTATTTAAATTCAAAGTTTTTATGAGTAAACTGGTAAAACTTTTCCCCCACAAATAAAAAATTACTAATAAACAGACACATACCTTTAAGACTTCACATAACCGAGGAAGTTTTTTCTCAATTTCTACAATGACTTCTTTTCCATCTTCTCCAGTAATACGACTTAAAAGCAAAAATAAAAAAGTTGATGCAAACAGACACGAAAGTGTAATCACTCCCTAAAGTTTACGTTAGAATCCTGGCAAATTAACTTGATCTAGTGCTAAGGTACTCAAGTATAGAATGCAATATACATCTGAAGCAAAAATAATAATAATAATAATAATAATAACCTTCAGAATTACTTTTGCATCCACTGTACAAGTTCCAACAGTTTCTCTTTGGGAAGAGGGAACAGAGAAACCTACCCCTAGTCGCAAATTTACAATCTTTATCATTTTATTACAGTTGCTATCCTCTCCTTGCAATGTCCAACTGCAGAAAACTCAATGGTTTGCGGGGGGGGGGGGGGGGGGGGATATTACAAAGCATTTGCAATTAAAATAAAACTCGATTAAAAAAAAATTCTGCTGCCGAGACCGGTTTGGCTCAGTGGATAGAGCGTCGGCCTGAGGACTGAAGGGTCCCAGGTTCGATTCCGGTCAAGGGCATGTACCTTGGTTGCGGGCACATCCCCAGTAGGGGGCGTGCAAGAGGCAGCTGATCGATGTTTCTAACTCTCTATCCCTCTCTCTTCCTCTCTGTAAAAAATCAATAATATATATAATAATACACACATATATATATAAAATAAATAAATAAATAAAAAATTCTGGGTTGCCACACTGTCCCAGTACATACGCGACTTACATTAAAAACACCACTCCTCCAGCCAGCATGCCCACTTCCAACCAAACTTTTAAGAACTCTCCGATTGCAAGGCGCAGGAGCGGACTTCCTCATTCCGGACACACACCTGAGCGTGCACCTTGGGCGATGCGGCGGCGGCAGCTCATCCCGCACCCACCCCCGCCCTCCGCCCTCGGCCGCGACCCCGGCCGGCGTCCTCCCCGCAGCTGACTTCTACAACACACACACACACACTCGTCTAGCGTACCCCCCCCCCCCCCCACCCCAGCTACGCTCCCCCCAAGAACCGCCGGCACGCCCCACCCCGCCCCGCAGCGGGCCTCACCTTGTCAGAGAAAGGTAAGCGTCGGTCTGCTCTCCGCAGGAGGCGGCAGGGTCTTCCAAGGTCTCCAGGAGCGGCGCGAGGGGGCTCTGGCCCGGGGCCGTCATGTCGGCCACCCTGAGGCACCGGCCGGAAGAGGAGAACAAGCCAGTGACCGACGGAAACGACCCCGCGCCGACCCGGCGTGATCCCGGGCCCCAGCCCCGCGCGCCCGCCCGCCCGCCCAGGGCCTCCCAGGCCCACCGACCACGTCCGCGCCCCCGGCCCCGGGCGCACGAACCCTCGACCCGAACCTCCTCCTCCTCCTCCTGCGGCGCCTCGCAACTCGCATCCAGGCCCGCGGGGCGCCGGCCCTCTCCCGCCACCACTTTCCCGGGCAGCTTTCAACAGGGGGAGGAGACCGGCGTGGGGCGGGAGAAGCCGGGAGTAGAGGCGTCTCACCGCGAGGGGGCGGAGGGGGCGCCCGACCGAGGGTTTCCTGCGGCTTGGCCCGGCGACCCCGACACGTACCCCCACGTACGAAGGTCAGAACTGCGTCCGCTCCGCCGCTCCCCGCACCACACGGACGCGGCCAAGCCTCCCCTTGCCCGGCGTGGGCTGTTTACTCACGCGTGCAGCCCGCTCCTTCCTCGGCCAAGATGGCGGCGGGGGCGGGCCGGGAGCGCGCGGGAGTAGGCAGGCCGGGCAGGCGAGCGTCGAGCGGGTCCGACAGGCGGCGGCGCGCCGAGGTCATCGAGCGCCGCCCTGCCCCGCCTGCTGCCCTGCCCTGCGGGGCAGGTCACACCCGGGGGCTGGAGGTGTTCTGGCCTAAATTGAACCAGGGTGGGACTTAAAATGGTAATGAAGCTCCCAGTTCACCAGACCAAATAGAACGAGCCTCCAGGTGGTTTCCGAACTCCCGAGGGCAATGCCTGTTGAAGTATTAGTATGGAATCATTTAGCCAGAGGAGATAATTGCGCTGCAGTGTTTTAAGACGGAGAGCTGGGGGCTAGGTTTGTCTAGATGCCAACCCTAGTTCAGTGTGACTTGAGCACGTTCATAACCCTGTGTCTCAATTTCCTCCTCCGTAAAACAGGGGTGATAATGGTACCTCCTTCGGGTAAAGGTGAAGTAAGAAAAGGTTGCCCTAGCTGGTTTTGCTCAGTGGATAGAGCATTGGCCTGCAAACCCAAGGGTCCTGAGTTGGATTCACATCAAGGTGAAGGTCACGAGCTCGGGTTGTGGGCTCCATCCCCAGTAGGGGGCATGCAGGAGGCAGCGGATCAATGATTCCCTCTCATCATTGATGTTTCTGTCTCTCTCTCCCCTCTCCCTTCCTCTCGGACATCAATAAAAATATGTTTAAAAAGAAAAGGTGTGAGGCCCAAGGTTCTCAAGTTTTAACTGTACATAACAATGGCCTGAAGATATTCCTGATTAAACTGCTGATTTCTGGGTCCCGCCCTTCCCTTAGATATTGTGATTCTGTAGATTTAGGTATCTCCCAAGGATCTGCATTCTTTCAGTCCCCACGTGTTCAAGGGTGGGGTCTTGGCTGTAAATCCTTAATGAAAATCAATTCCTAACTATTAAGGTGTTGCTCCCCTCATATATATAGAGAGAGAGAGGAAAGGAAAAGGAGAGATAGAAACATCAATGATGAGAGAATCATCCATCAGCTGCCTCCTGCACACCTGCACGCCCCCCCACCCCCCACCCCACCCCCACCCCCGACTGGGATGGAGTCTGCCACCCGGGCATGTGCCCTTGGCTGGAATCAAACCTGGGACCCTTCAGTCTGCAGGCCGACGCTCTATCCACTGAGCCAAACCAGCTAGGGCTGTTGCTCCCCTCTTCATAGGCCTCTCTGTCTGAACACTCTCCACAGCACACAGGATTAATATTCACTTTAACTTTTCTTTTATTGATTTGATTTTAGAGAGTGAGAGAGAAAACATAGATTTGTTGTTCCATTTATGCATTCATTGGTTGATTCTTGTATGTGCCCTGCTGGGGATCAAACCCATAACCTTGGCATACGGGACCCATGCTCTAACCAACTAAGAAGCTACCCAGCCAGGGCTGTATTCACTTTAAATCAGGCACCTTATGGCCCAGCAGCAACAGGTCCTTGCACTCTGGCCTCATAGTTCCAGGCATCAGGCTTGAGCCTCCACTTACACACACACAGTACAACTGTCAGCTACACCTACACGCAAGCATGTCAGACATGTGGCCAGCGGGCAGGCCGCATGCCTTGTTTAATTCTGGGCTGTTTTGCTCTTCTCTGTTATCTGCACCCAGCAAAGTGTCTGCCAAGCCAAACATTGAATACATAACATGTTTCTTAAATGAAAAAAAAAAAAAAAAGAAGGAAGAGAGGGAAGGAGGCAGACAAGTACTTGTGAGCCAAGCTCTGGACGTTCCCTGGGTGCTGCTGCAGCACGGAAACTATACATGTGCAATGAGGGAGCCTGCACATAACCACCCTTATTTCCTGCCTCACCTCCATGAAAGCCAGGTGCTGAACCGTCTGTCAGGGTCTCTGCTTCTCTATTTCTTTGAAAGTCCGTATTGTTCCCTTGTTTCTTATTTTTTGTTAATCCTCACCTGAGGATACCTTTCCCATTGATTTTCAGAGAGAGTGGAAAGATGGAAAAGAGACCGAGAAAAATATCCGTGTGTGAGAGAGACATCCACTGGCTGGTTGCCTCCCGAGCATGCCCTTGACCCAATTGACCCTGAGACCCTTCAGTCCGTGGGCCACTGTTCTAACAACTGACCCAAACTGGTGAGGGCTGTTGCTCCCTTTTTTTGTTATTGTTTAGAACCGTGGTCGGCAAACTGCGGCTTGCGAGCCACATGCGGCTCTTTGGCCCCTGGAGTGTGGCTCTTCCACAAAATACCACGGCCTGGGCGAGTCTGTTTTGAAGAAGTGGCGTTAGAAGAAGTTTAAGTTTAAAAAATTTGGCTCAAAAGAAATTTCAATCGTTGTACTGTTGCTATTTGGCTCTGTTGACTAATGAGTTTGCCGACCACTGGTTTAGAACATTAATTCAGTTTTTCAAGTGTGAGAAATGAGTCAACTAAAATCACATCTTTTTATAAAATCTTTCCCTCTACTGTCCCCCCTCCCATGAAAAGTAAATTCTTCCACCTCTATCTGACTGAGGTAGCTCTTTGTACATCTGTTAAAAGGAGTATCTCATTAATTTGCTGTTGTTTGGCTACACACCTCTCCTGTGGCTGAGTTGAAGATGAGCCTGAAGGGAATTAGTACCAACCACAATCTCAATCAGTGCCCCTCCCTGTTCTTTGGTATTTTCTGAATCTGATCTAGAGTGCTAAGAAATTGCAGTCAAGACAAATCCCCTTCCCCACCCAGACCCTTCATGCACCCTTTTAACCAGATTGCTACTCCCAAACTTCACGTTTAGAGAAATTCTGGAACTGCCACTATGGACCTGCTTGAATGAACAAGAAATTGATAGTATCTGGCTCAGCTCGAATGGGTCAGTGGTTGACGGTCGACCTATGAACCTGGAGGTCATGGTTCGATTTTCAGTCAATGCACATGCTGGGGTTGCAAGCTCGATCCTCAGTGGGCGGTGTGTAGGAGGCAGCAGATCAATGATTCTCTCTCATCATTGATGTTTCTTTTCTATCTCTCTCCATCCCCCTTCCTCTCTGAAATCAATAAAAATGTATTTTAAAAATATAAATAAATAAATAAATTGATAGTATCTGGCCTCAAATATATTTTGAATTAATTTGTTCATGTATTAATTCATCTATCTTTTCATGTAGTTGTTCAACTAATACACAATTTCTATCTTCTTTGCCTTTCAAATATTTTATTTCTTTTTCTCCTCAGAACATCTTCAGAAGTAAAAGACTTACACTCACAATCCAATACTCCTTTCTAACTTCCCTATTCTTGTCTTTAACCACATATCAAATATCACACAGCAAATTCAAGTCTATAACCTTATGCCTCTAAATGACTACTTTCTCCTACTTGCCCTGAGTGGTCCCAATGAATCTCTCTATCTAATAATTCTCTGTCCACCCAGTATCTACCTAGAATCCCAATTTATACCCTAAATGTAGCGTTTCAGGAAGGTAACATTGTTCTTCATAAAACTACTTTTTATTGAGTGCTAGATGCTTTATATACATTATCTCCTTTACTCCTTACAGTGGTTTAAGGTGAAAAAGCACTTTTCCCAGATTTACAAATAAGCATGTGAAGCTTAAAGAACTTGAATGTAGTCATGTGTAACTCCAAAACTAATCTATTTAAGCTACATTTATGTATCAACATTTAATGAGCTCTACTCTGTGTAAAGCAATATGGTGGTATAGTTTTCATGGTAGATCTACTCTTGAACATTCTAAGAAAATTCAATATAAAGAGTCCAATGGAGCCCAGCTGGTGTAGCTCAGTGGTAGAGCATCGACCTATAAACCAGAAGATCACAGTTTGATTCCTGGTCAGGGCATATGCTCAGGTTGTGGGCTCAAACCCCCAGTGTGGGGCATACAGGAGGCAGTCTATCAATGATTCTTTCTCGTCATTGATATTTCTATCTCTCCCTCTTCCTTCCTCTCTGAAATCAATAAAAAAGTATATATGTATAGAAAGAGTCCAATGGAAGCGCACTACTTAAAGGACTCCTATAGTTATTCATTCAATAAAATGAAGTATCCATCTGTAACCCAAATTACTAATGTTAATGTAATGAACCCAGCTTTGAAGTCAGATAGATGAGAAGTCAAATACTGACTCTGCCACTGTGAAACTTGAGATCTTTCAGAAAAATACTTAGCTTCACCATGTCTTCATCAGTTAAATGAGAAGAAATACACCAACATCAAAATTCAATAAATGGCAATTAGCACTGGCCTGTTTGGCTGAGTGGTTAGAACGTTGGCCCATGGACTGAAGGGTCTTGGGTTTGATTCTGGTCAGGGCACATGCTTTGGTTGCAGGCTCTATCCCTGCCTCTGGTTGGAGCATGTGCAGGAGGCAACCAACCAATCAATGCGTCTCTCTCACATCCATGTCTCTATCTCTCTCTCTCTCTCTCTCTCTCTCTCTCTCTCTCTCTCTCTTTCTCCTTCTACCCCCTCCCTTCTACTCTCTCTCTAAAAATCGATGGAAAAAATATCCTCACTCCTCAGGTGAGGATTAAAAAATATATGTTAAATTTTTTTAAACAATTTTTAAATGTCTGCATAAAAATATAGCCAATCAGCAATAATTTAATATTATATTTCTCTCTTTTTTTAGAGAGAGAGAGGAAGGGAGAGGGAAAAAGAGAAACATCAATGTGAGAGGAACACTCTCAAGACTCCTTGCACACCCCTACCAGGGATTGATACCACAAGCTAGGAATTGAACCAGGACGATGCCCAACCAACTGAACCACACAGGGCAATATAATATTTCTGAAAGTTTGGTTCCTGTATCATTGCATCACATTGATTCACAAGGGACCTTTACATGCAAGTATCTGGGCCATACCTGTCAGATCTACTGAACCACAAGTTCCCGGGCAAGCCCAGCAGTCTGAACTTTTAGTATGCACCCTGAGGGAGTTGATTCAGTTCCAAAGTTTGAGATTCCTACTGTGCTCAAGGTTCAAGTTTTCTTTAACATTGAAGGATAGCTCTTAACTATTACTTTTATTTGTAATTGGAATACAAATACCCATTTTTGAAAGAACCCACCTATGTGTAGCAGAAATCCTTTGTTTACATCTCAAAACATGGAGAGAAAACAAAATATTTTAGAAGCTCAGGAACTAGAAACACAATTTATTTTTCTTTTCTTTTTTTTCTTTTAAGTGCCTAGGGCAGGGACTGGTGGAGAAGTTGGGGGAGGAAGGGAAAAGGGAAAGGCAGGGGTGTGCTCCCAGGAGGGAGCTACCTAGAAACATAATTTAAACTGACAGCCTTGAGGAGCCAAAAGGGAAAGTGACTCATTATTATGCGTAAGGCCTTTGTGGAAAAAGAATGTAATCACAAATTTAGAAAATTAGTCCAGTTTGAATTCATCACCATGCCTACTCATGGGCAGGATTAAATGCCCTATTTTTCTTGATCAATGGGTTAAGAAAAAAATAATTTAACTGCCTATTCTAGTAAACTAATGCCATTGAAAATTTTAAATCTTCTAAATGTGCTGTTGATAAAACAGAATTTTGACCTAAATTTGTAAGCTTGGGCCCTAGCCGGTTTGGCTCAGTGGATATAGTGTTGGCCTGCGGACTGAAGGGTTCTGGGTTGGATTCTGGTGAAGGGCACATGCCCAGGTTGTGGGCTCGATCCCCAGTAGGGGGCGTGCAGGAGGCAGCCAATCAATGAATCTCTCTCATCATTGATGTTTCAATCTCTCTCTCCCTCTCCCTTCCTCTCTGAAATAAATAAAAATGTATTAAAAAATTAATTTGTAAGCTTGATTGTCTGCTTTCATATGATACTGATGGAAATATAAATATAGTCTCTAGGAAGGACAATTTGCAATATTTATTAAAATTAAAAATTCTCCCCCTGACCGGTTTGGCTCAGTGGATAGAGCATCGGCCTTTGGACTGAAGGGTCCCAGGTTCGATTCCGGTCGAGGGCATGTACCTTGGTTGTGGGCACATCCCCAGTAGGGGGTGTGCAGGAGGCAGCTGATCAATGTTTCTCTCTCACTGATGTTTCTGACTCTCTCTCCCTCTCCTTTCCTCTCCGTAAAAAAATCAATAAAATATATTAAAAAAATAAATAAATAAAATCCTCACCTGAGGCTATGTTTTTAAAAAAAAAAAAAAAAAAAAATTAAAAATTCTCGCCCTAACCGGTTTGGCTCAGTGGATAGAGCGTCGGACTGTGGACTGAGGGGTCCTGGGTTCGATTCCGGTCAGGGGCATGTACCTTGGTTGCAGGCACATCCCCAGTGGGGGATGTGCAGGAGGGAGGCAGCTGATTGATGTTTCTCTCTCATCGACATTTCTAACTCTCTATCCCTCTCCCTTCCTCTTTGTAAAAAACCAATAAAAATATTTTAAAAAATTAAAAATTCTCAAAGTCTTTGATGCAAAAATTTCCCTTCTAGGTGATTATTTTACAAATATAATTATTCACATGCAAAGTAAAGTATGGAGAATGTTAATTTAAAAATACAAAAGTGTGCCCTAACCGGTTTGGCTCAGTGGATAGAGCGTCGGCCTGCGGACTGAAGAGTCCCAGGTTCGATTCCAGTCAAGGACATGTACCTTGGTTGCGGGCACATCCCCAGTAGGTGGTGTGCAGGAGGCAGCTGATGTTTCTTTCTCATCGATGTTTCTAACTCTCTATCTCTCTCTCTTCATCTCTGTAAAAAATCAATAAAATATGTTTAAAAAAAAATACAAAAGTGCCCTAGCTGGTTTGGCTTAGTGGATAAAGCACTGGCCTGAGGACTGAAGGCTCCTGCGTTCTATTTGGGTCAAGGGCATGTGCCCAGGTTTCGGGCTCAATCCCCAGTAGGGGGCGTGCAGGAGGCAGCTCTTCAATGATTCTCTCTCATCATTGATGTTTCTATCTCACTCTCCCTCTTCCTTATGCTTTGAAATAAATAAAAATATATTTTAAGAGAAAATAAATAAATAAAAAACAAAAGCCTTTCTGAGTGAGAGGCAAACAAGCATTTATTCAGGAATCATTAATTCAGGCAGAAGCCCATATAATGTTCCCCTAGGAGACAGAGGCAAAGGGTATTTAGGAGAAAGGGAAGGGGAACAATTACATCATTAGAAGAAAGGCATTTCTATTGGGGCAGATGACATAATATAGTGACACTAATTCTAAAAGATATTTTTAATTTTCAGTCTGGAAGTCTTCTGCCCAGTTGTCATAATAACAGCTTTCTTGTTATCTTTGCAAACAGTTCTTTGGATCGCATTGTTGCTGTAGGCCCAGTACCAAGTTTATTTTGCCCTGTTTTAACATTTGAGACAAAGGACCTGCAGGGCAATTCCTCTGGCAGCTCCATTTTATTTTATTCTATTTTTTAATCTCTATTGTTGAAAGTATTACCTATGTCCCCCTTTCTTCCCCATTGACCCCTTCTAGCCCGCCCCTGCACCTTTGGCAGCTCCATTTGAAAGTAGCTCCATTTATATTATTTTGACAAGACTTTTGTTCATTGTAGAATTGTTTGTAAAAAAAAAATGATTAGAAATAATTAATGAGGACATGTTAAATAGATTGTGGTACATCTATACTGAATAATACTATGCAGCTATCTATGTAATAATATATAGTGATATTCAAAATATATTTAGTGAGGGGAGAAAGTTTTACTAAAAGGAACCAGACTTGCTTAGAGAAATTACTAATTCCAGGGCTGGGGCTGAGAAAGTATAAGAAAAGCCTATAATATCTTTTTGTGCCAGGAAGTAAACAAGTGCTTTAAAATGATGGGAACATATTAAAAGGACTCAGGAGCCAGTTTGGAGGGCTTTTGTGGACTGAATCTGGAAGATTGGATTAGAAATCATTGAGTAAAAGAAAATCCATGAACCTGTATTGGTACTAAAAATATAAATGAGTAAAAGGAAAGATAGAGTTAGGAAACCACCATTTTACAACCATCTAATCTAATAATAGACAAATATGCAAATTGACCGCACCTTCGCTACACCTAAGCCACGCCCACCAGCCAAGCCACGCCCACCAACCAATCAGGACGAGTATGCAAATTACCCCAACAAAGATGGCGGCTAATTTGCATATCAAGACAGCGTGGAAAGAAGCCAAGAGCTGCAGAAGGGAGTAAAGCTTCGAAGAAGCAAGCAAGCGGGGGGGGGGGGGAGGGAGGAGAAGGGAGGAGCGAAGTCAGGGCCGGGGGCTAAGGGAAACGCAGGCGGGCTGGAGGAGAAGGTGGGGCGGGTGACAAGGGCGGAGCGGAGGCGGGGCCGGGGGCGAACGGAAAAGCAGGTGGGCTGGAGGAGAAGGCGGGGTGGGCGACAAGGGCGGGGCGGAGGCGGGGCGGGGGTGAACTGAAAAGCAGGCGGGCTGGAGGAGAAGGCGGGGCAGGTGACAAGGGCGGAGCGGAGGCGGGGCCGGGGAAGAAGGGAAACGCGGGCGGGCTGGAGGAGAAGGCGGGGCGGGCGACAAGGGCGGAGCGGAGGCGGGGCCGGGGGCGAACGGAAACGCAGGCGGGCTGGAGGAGAAGGTGAGGCGGGCAACAAGGGAGGAACGGAGGTGGGGTAGAGTGCAGCAGGAAATCCTATTGCAGGATTTTTCCTGCAACGGGAATGCTAGTCCTACCTAATAAAATAGTAATATGCAAATTGGCCGCACCTTTGCTATGCCCAAGCCACGCCCACCAGCCAAAGCCATGCCCACCAGCCAATCAGGGCGAGTATGCAAATTACCCAACAAAGATGGCGGTTAATTTGCATACGCTGAGGGAGGGAGGAGTGAAGACTGAAGACAACTTAGAAGGAAGAGGGAGGAAAAGTGGAAAGCAAGGTGGCTGCCAGAGGGAAAGCCCGGGCGGGGCAGGGCGGGGTGGGGCGGCAGCGGCCCGAGGGTGCAGGTGCTGCGGCTGAAAAGGCGGCGGCAGCGCATGCGGCCAGCAGCGGCCGCTTGCAGGATTCTTCCTGTAAATGGGCTACTAGTGATAGTAATAATTGACTCAAGAACTCAATAGGTGCTAAATCAGTAGGTGGAAAAACCACTGAACAAAAGTCTGATGGGGAGCACAGTCTCAAAATATATATCTCCCCATAAAATACTTATCAAACAAGAAGAGATAAATGGTAACTTTACAGTGGAAACATCTATGAAAATACCCAAATTGTTATAAACTGTTATCACCGAGATTCTGGGATGTGATTCCCTGGGGAAACAATATCACTTCTTTGGTGTGCTGGCCAAAGTTCAGAACCTGAATCTATCTATGGGGAAAGAATCAGAAAAATCCATATTGAAGGATGCTTTATAAAAAAGAAAAAAGTAAAAAACAAAAACAAAAACACTGGCATATGTTCTTCAAATGGCAATGTCATGAGAAGCAAAGGAAAGCAGATAAACTGTTTCAAAATAAAGAAGACCAATTATAGAATATGGCCTGTATTCTATAATTAAAGAATTTGCTAATCCTTAGAGAGACAAAATTTTGCTATAGAATCCAAGACTCTTAGAGATACTAATTGTCCTGGACCACAGAGCTATACCAACTAATTTAATTAAATTATAAACCCCACCAAAGAGAAAAATGTTTCAGGTCAGCAAGGCATGAAAGAGATTTTAATAATTCAGCTGTGAAAAATTTTTAAATAAAAAAAGAAAATACACTACATAAAGCAACTATATAAACCTTTCTTCTAAAAGGTAGAAAAATATTCAAAATTGTTAACATAGATGAAATTACTAAATAGACTTTTGAAAACTTTCCAACACTAATCTGGGTTACATTCATTATCTTAAGTAAAAGCAGCCTTATCTTCCCTTTTTATAAATGGGCTGAAATCTGACTTAGGGGATTTAATAAAAAAAAAAAACTTAATTAAAACATGAATTTGCCAGTATAGAAAATATCTAATATGTGGCTTAACATTGCTAAGTAGCTTTAAAAAATAAATAAGGCTGCCCTAACCGGTTTGGCTCAGTGGTTGGAGCGTTGGCCTGCGGACTAAAGGGTCCTGGGTTCGGTTCCGGTCAAGGGCATGTACCTTGGTTGCGGGCACATCCCTAGTAGGGGGTGTGCAGGAGACAGCTGATCGATGTTTCTCTCTTATCGATGTTTCTAACTCTCTGTCCCTCCCCCTTCCTCTCTGAAAAAAATCAATAAAATATATTTAATAAATAAATAAATAAATAAGGCCCTAGCTGGTTTGGCTCAATGGATAGAGCGTCAGCCGATGGACTGAAGAGTCCCAGGTTCGATTTTGGTCAAGGGTACATGCCCAGTTGTGGGCTCAATCCTCAGTAGGGGGCGTGCAGGAGGCAGCTGATCAATGATTCTCTCTCATCATTGATGTTTCCTATCTCTCTCACTCTCTCCATTCCTCTCTGAAATCAATAAAAACATATTTTTTAAAAGAAAAAAAAAAAAAGGAAAAAAAGTTTGTGTTACAGTAAAAGTGACAGTGTCAGATTGTTTGAAAAAAGAAGACAAGACAAATTTGAATATATACAGTAATTGTGTCAGACTTGAGAAGAAATAAACTTTATTTAACTTGTTTTAATAGAACCGCTCAAGTTTTCTAACAACTCAATGTCTCAACTGTAACATACATATATATATGTGTGTGTGTGTGTGTGTGTATACATACATATATTCAATTTCTAAATGTTTAGAATTGATTTGAGAGAGAGAGACATTGATTTGTTGTTCTACTTATTTATGCATGCATTGATTGCTTCTTGTATATGCCTGACTGGAAATCAAATCTTCAACCTTTGTGTATTGGGATGATGCTCTAACCAACTGAGCTACCTGGCTAGAGCTGTAACTGATATTTTGCTATCATTATCAGAGGAATATTCTTTCTCCGTGATACAACATTGTGCAGAACACAATCAGCATAGCATGTTTGAACTGCTATCCTTGGAAAGGACAGTTTGTAAGGTTAGCACTTGGCTGGCCTCTGGAACTTAGATTTTGGGAGGTTCCCAACAATAACTGATAAGAGTGCCTCACTAAACTGTTTATAGAAACTACTAGGGGCCCGGTGCATGAAATTCGTGCATGGTGGGTGTGGGGGGAGTGTCCCTCAGCCCAGCCTGCACCCTCTCCAATCTGGGACCCCTCGAGTGAAGTCGGACATCCCTCTCACAATCCAGGATTGCTGGTTCCCAAATGCTTGCCTCCCTGCCTGGCCCCTAACTGTTTCTGCCTGCCAGCCTGATAACCCCCTAACCATTCCCCTGCCAGCCTGATTGACGCCTAACTGCTCACCTGCCAGCCTGATCGTCCCTAACTGCCCTCCCCTGCAGGCCTGATCACCCCTAACTGCCCTCCCCTGCAGGCCCAGTTGCCCCCAACTTCCCTCGCTTGCCAGCCTGTTGCCCCTAACTGCCCTGCCCTGCCAACCCAATTGCCCCTAACTGCCCTGCCCTGACGGCCTACTCATTCCTAACTGCCCTCCCCTGCAGGCCTGATTACCCCTAACTGTCCTCCCCTGCAGGCCTGGTTGCCCCCAACTGCCCTCTCCTGCAGGCCTGGTTCCCCCAACTGCCCTCCCCTGCAGGCCTGGTCGCCCCTAACTGCCCTCCCCTACTGGCCTGATCGCCCACAACTGCCCTCCCCTCCCAGCCATCTTGTGGTGGCCATCTTGTGTCCACCTGAGGGCAGCCATCTTTGACCACATGGGGGCGGCAATCTTGTGTGTTGGAGTGATGGTCAATTTGCATATTACCTCTTTATTATATAGGAAGGATTATAACATAGGTATTAATAATTATATAACTATGTAGTATTATGTACAATATATTATTTAACAATATATAACAAAATGTATTATATAAAATTATGTTATTATTGTTTACAATAATGAAGAAAATGTTCTTTTGCTAGGAGAGGGGGATAAAACTATTCTTGGGCTATAGCAGTAACTGTTTCTCATAACTACACCCAGAAGCACTATATCTGCAACTCCACTGAGGTTAATCATCTCCCTTGGGCACCTCCTGGATCATTTTTCCTATGTGAGAATCAATCTCTTCAATGCTGGCGCTGAACCAGGGTTAATTGACCTATAGGACATTCTATGGGTATAATTCCTGTACTCTCAATGAAATATAGATCTTGAGGAAAAAAAATTCTGAAGGATAAAACCCTTTCTGGGAAAAGATTCCCCAGGATAGTTTTCCACTCTCCAGAAGCACAATTTAAGGTGATAAAAAAAAAAAAAAAAGTGTTTCTTCACTTTGGTTGAGCCCTACAGGGTTCTAAGAATAGAATATCTTAAGGTTTTTTTTTGGCCAGCCAGCAAGGAGTCTGTGCCATTACTCAAACTTCTGCTGTGCAGGCAACAACACATTAGCTGAGATAAAACTGTCTATATCTAAGCTAACAGAAAACACAAACTGACTAAGAGTCAGGGAGTTGATAGGCCTTGTTTTATTAATCAGACTTGTGAAATCTTGGTTCATGGTTGGAGAGTGTCTTCCTTTCCCTTTTAATATTATAAGTACTTCCAGTTTTGCTTGTTTGTCTCACTGTTGTTCAATGTCTGTTGCCCAAAATAGATTTTTCCACACAGGCATTTGCATTAACAGTGGCTCAACAAATGATTCAGAGACAAAAATCAAGATAAAAATCACAATAATCAGTGTGCAAATTGAAAATAAAATCTCCATGAAGAAACCTTATATTCAAGAACAATCAACCACAGTGGTGAAGATCTGGACTTGTAGTCTCTGTTTCAGCTTTGGCTGGATGAGGACTAAAAGAGAGGATTGAGAATAAAAGAGTCCCCTTGAATGTAGAAAAAACACCTGCTTGTTCAGAAGCCATGATAACAGGTAACAATTATAACTGGTCTTAAACCTGTTCAATTGATCAATTCATCTCAGTGAACACAATTTTAAAAGCCAACTAACCAGCATCAGCTCATCACTTTTGAAAGTCTGCCAACCAGGTATGAATTCACTCCAACAAACATGCCTTGGAGTGCCAAACAATCAACAGCAGCCTCACCTGACTAACCACACTTTGACTGATGATATTAATCCATGTATGCCTCTGAAGATCTACCAATCCCAAAAGTCTTATGAAAAATTCCTTTTCTACAGTAAAGAATGAACTCAACATGCCAGATATTGAGTTTTGGTCTTGTCATCATATGACACGTATGACTCTATTCTCAAAAAATGGATACACATAAAATATTGAGAGTAAGCCCAGCTGACTTGGCTCAGTGGTTGATCTATGAACCAGGAGATCATGATTTGATTCCCGGTCAGAGCATATGCCCAGGTTTTGGGCTCTATCCCCAGTGTGGGGCATGCAGGAGGCAGCCAATCAATGCTTCACTCTCATCATTGATGTTTCTATCTCTCTCTCTCCCTCTCCCTTTCTCTCTGAAATCAAGAAATATATTTTTCAAATAAAAAAAATAAAATATTGAGAGTAAAACATGTGATGTCTGCAACTTCAAATGGTTCAGAAAAGTTTACATGGAAGACAAGAGACAAAGCAAATGTGGCAAAAATATTAATATTTCGTTTGTAAATTTAGGTGAAAGTTCATTATAGTAGTCTGTAACTTTTCTGCAAATTTCAAGTATTTTCCAAAATTAAATAATATAAACAAAAATGGGCAACATCATGGTGGAATAAGAAGTTCCAGGCCCTTGTTCCCCCGTGGAGACCCTGAAGTAACAACACTCTAAGTGCCAAGTTGTCTCTGTGAGAACTCCAGCAATCCGTTAACATATTGTAGCCCCCTAGGTGAGTGCAAAGCCAAGAAGAGACCTGTGTAAGCAGAGGGGAAAGTTTTTCCCATTTGTCTATCCTAACTCTTACCCTCCCAAGCACAGTGCCATACCAGCTCTCAGAAGAAACCCTTCAACTCCCACCTTCTCCCTTGGGAGGGAAAGAGGGCTGCTCAGAGGGTTGGTTTCTGTCTTGCCTGACTCAGAGTGCTAATGGGAAGGAAAGTTGTACGTTTGATGCCAGATTGGGAGCAGCTGAGAACAATGGCCAGCACCACAGCTTGTCATAGCACCAGAGAGACCGAAGTACTGCAGACAGACACTAGAGGGAAAAGGAGATTATGGGCTCCTGAGATGCGGCAGGGGCAAACCTCCTGTTCTTTGTTCCTTATTTTTTTCTCACCAGAGGATATGCTTTTTAAATTGATTTTAGAGAGAGGCGGGAGAGAGAAAGAGAAACATCGATGTGACTGAGCCACATTGGCCAGGGCAGGGTAAACATCTTTATCTGGGAAGTTAGATACACAAGCCCTGAGAAGACAAATCGCCAAAAAAGGTTTGAGTAGGCCCCAGAATCTCTAGCCAAGCTGACTGGTTTTTCAAATCCCTACATCTCAACAAATGAGCACAAGGCATACAAAGAAACCGTGGAAAGTGGCCAAATCAAAGGCACAACAATAACAATGAAAACAAGAGAATAGCTAAAACAATTTTGGAAAAAAAAAAAAAGCAGAAATTTTCAAAACTTTCTAATTTCAAAAGTTGTTATAAAGCTGCAGCAATCAAGAAAATGCTGTATTGGTGTAAAGGTAGACCTGTAGGTCAATGGAACAGAATAGAGTCCAGAAATATACCCATCCACATATGGTCAATTGAATTTCTCAAAGCTGCCTATGCAATTTAGTGGGGAAAATGATAGAGTTTAAATAAGCGAATGCTAGGACATTGACTATCCAGATGAAAAAAAGAATTTTTTTTTGAGAGTTACCTTATACCACATAGAAAATTAAACTCACATTAACTACCTGAATTGTCAAAATAAAATCTATAACATTTTTGGAAGAAAACAGGAGAAAGTCTTAGTAACTTTGGAATAGGCAAATGTTCTTTTATTTTTGTTAATCCTCACCCAAGGATATTTTTCCATTGATTTTTAGAAAGAGTGGAAGAGAGGGGAAAAGACAGAAACATCGATGTGAGAGGGACACATCAATTGGTTCCCTTCCGCATGTGTCCCCGACCCCGGGGACCAAGGATCGAGCCTGCAACTGAGATGCATGCCCTTGACCAGAATCAAACCTGGGACTCTTCAGTCTGCAGGCCAATGTTCTATCCACTGAGCAAAACTGGCTAGGGCGGCAAATGTTTTTCAAATAAACACAAACCAAGAAACAAATAATAAATTAGACTTCATCAAAACTTAAAACTTTTGGATATAGGCCTCTAGTAAAGATGGTGGAATAGATAAATGTGGTACTTGCATTCCCCCATGACCACATCAAAATTACAACTAAGGGGAAACCAAGATGGCGGAATAGGTTAAACACCTAACCTGCAGCCGGGCACAACAATTTCAAAAATACAACTAGAGGTCAGAACGGACATCGTCCAGAACCACAGGAGAGCTGGCGGACTGAAATACCCACAGCTGGGGGGAAGGAGAAGGCCACGGGGACAGTCGGGGAAGCCGTAAAAGCCTGAGGTATGGAGAAACGGGCGGAGACACGAGCACACGCGCCTGCGGGGAGGATGGAACCGGAGAGGAGGGGGCGGCTGATGACCTGGCCGGCGTTCACTGGCAGGAAGGAGATAAAGGCTCCGGAGTGCACTGAGCACCGGCTCCGATTGCACTGAACCCCATTCCGGGCGAAACCCTGGGAAACTCACTCACTTTCGCAACTCCGCCGCCCCCGCAGGCCACCCGGCCCGGGACACTGGGGACGCCGCCACAGCGGCGGCGCCCGGAGCCCGGCGGCCTCCCAGCACCCGTCCCCGCCGCGCAGCCCCCGCGCGCCTGGTGCCGCGGGCCGCGCGCACCGCACACCGGACGGAGGCCCGGGCGCCCTCTCCGTGCACCTCCCAGCGGCGCTAGACTTCAGTAGAGTTGACTGAATTCAAGGGATTAAGAAGTATAAATTGGGGGGACGCCGCGGCGGCGACGTCCGGAACGCGGCGATGGCGGTGCCTGGAGCTCGGCTGCCGCCCAGCGCCCGTCCCAGCCGCGCGACCCTCGCGCGCCTGGTTCCGCGGGACGCGCGCACCGCGCACCGGACGGAAGCCCGGGCGCCCTCTCCGTGCACCTCCCTGCGGCGCTAGACTTCAGTAGAGTTGACTGAATTCAAGGGATTAAGAAGTATAAATTGGGGGGACGCCGCGGCGGCGACGTCCGGAACGCGGCGATGGCGGTGCCTGGAGCTCGGCGGCCGCCCAGCGCCCGTCCCAGCCGCGCGACCCTCGCGCGCCTGGTTCCGCGGGACGCGCGCACCGCGCACTGGATGGAGGCCCGGGCGCCCTTTCCGTGCACCTCCCAGCGGCGCTAGACTTCAGTAGAGTTGACTGAAATGAAGGGATTAAGAGGTACAGATTGGGAAGTATGAAAAAGATGGCGGCGGAGGTTAGGGGCTGTTCTGTTGCCTCGCACCCAGCGAAATCGGAGGGGATGAGGTGTGGAGGTGCGTGGGTCTGGCTGGTGGCGGGGGGAGAGGGGCTTTTGTTCCAAACCTAGGGGAGATTGGCTCTCCATCACCCTGAAACCCATCTTCTGGCGAACCCCGGGAGACCCAGATGCCTGCGGGGAGAGGCGGGACTCTTGCGGAGGTGCGCCCAGCAATCAGTGTTTGCTGCGCTGGAGTGCGGAACGAGGGGACTTAGATACGTGGAAGGCAGAAGGACCAGACTCACAGCCATCTTGGCTCGCCGCACCATGGCCTGTGGGCGCCCTGAGACCCCGCCCCGCCCTGGGACCCGCCCCGCACGTTTTGAAGACCTGCCCCGCAAATCTTGCAGGCACACCTGCGCCCCAAGCAACGGCTTATGCATGTGGGTGGCCTGCCCTCTGGCAGCGGACCAGATGATCTGCTGTTCTAGTCGGACTGCTCCAGGGCCACTCAGACAGGAGGAAGAAACTACAGTTTTTGCTGTAATCCTTGCTGAGTGCCTAAGGCAGTAGCTGATCTACACCCCATTGGAGACCCAGAAACTAGGGCATCTGGTGGTCTGTGGGAGATGACACCAGATTTCAACCACGTGCATAAGGGACACATTCAACGGGAATATTCAGTGAGCGCCAAAGCTTTGCTGCACCAAGACCCGGCCCATAAACGTGTCTCCTGCACAGCAACTCTTCCTTTATAGACAAAGAGAGCCCCCCCAGTGACACCAACAACAATCAAGACTTAATTATACAAAGGAGGACCAAGATGGAGGCATAGGGCGGAAGCCTGATTGTTGCCTACCACAACAACTTTGAGACTACGACAAGAGAGCAGAGCAGACACCATCCAAGACCACCATAGGGCTGGCTGAGTAGATGCTCTACAACTAGAATAAAAGAGGGGTATGTGGGATGATGCTGATGCCGGTGACCCAAAGACCACACTTTAAGAACTACGGCTCAGGCGACACAAAAGAACTAAGGCTCAGGCGATACAACAGCGGCCTGGAACGTGCTCGGCGCAGATCCCCCGGCGGTCTCCGGCTGAGGGGACGGCTCCACTGGCAGCCAAGCACGGACAGACGAACCCCTATGAGACATGGGGTGGGAGACTCCGCGCTTGCTGACCTCTGAGTCCGTCAAGAATCTCAACGCCCCGGAAGCTGCCAGGTGCGCATGCTCGGCGACCAGCCACCGATGCAGACCCAAGGGCAGACGCAGCGACGCCAGACTGGCCCACCGCCATGCACCGGGTGCACCGGAGCTTCGCCGAGCCGCCGCCCAACGAGTTCTGCAGCAGCCATACTGGAGCTCTGGAAGGATGGCCAGGGGAATTGCTGAGGGGGGATTGACCGGCAGGAATTGGGATCGGGAAGACGGGGCCCCGCTGAGACCCGGGTGCGGGCGGGGTTGCGCGCCTCTGGACTCGGGTGTGGTCACACGCCTCTGGGTATAAGTGAGGCCTCACGTCCCTGGGTCTAGGTGAGGCCACATGCCCCTGGGTCCAGGTGAGGCCGGACTCCGGGTCCGGGTGAGGCCAAGTGCCCCTGGACCCGGATGACGCTGGATCCCGTGCCCGGGCGAGGCCAAGTGCCCCTGGGTCTGGGAGAGCCCACACACCCCTGGGTCCAGGCGAGACCATGTGTCCCTGGATCCGGGTGAGGCCGCGTGCACCTAGGCCCGGGTGAGCCCAAGTGGCCCTGAGTCTGGGAGAGGCTAAGCGTCCCTGGGTCCGGGTGAGACCATGTGTCCCTGGATCTGGGTGAGGCCTCGTGCACCTAGGCCCGGGTGAGCCCAAGTAGCCTTGGGTCTGGGGGAGGCCAAGCGCCCCTGGGTCCGGGTGAGACCATGTGTCCCTGGATCTGGGTGAGGCCTCGTGCACCTAGGCCCGGGTGAGCCCAAGTGGCCCTGGGTCTGGGGGAGGCCAAGCACCCCTGGGTCCGGGTGAGACCATGTGTCCCTAGATCTGGGTGAGGCCTCGTGCACCTAGGCCCGGGTGAGCCCAAGTGGCCCTGGGTCTGGGGGAGGCCAAGCGCCCCTGGGTCCGGGTGAGACCATGCGTCCCTGGATCCGGATGAGGCCTCGTGCACCTAGGCCCGGGTGAGCCCAAGTGGCCCTGGGTCTGGGAGAGGCCACGCGTCCCTGGGTCTGGGTGAGACCATGTGTCCCTGGATCCGGGTGAGGCCTCGTGAACCTAGGCCCGGGTGAGGCCACGTGCCCCTGGGTCTGGGAGAGGCCAAGCGTCCCTGGGTCCGGGTGAGACCATGCGTCCCTGGATCCGGATGAGGCCTCGTGCACCTAGGCCCGGGTGAGCCCAAGTGGCCCTGGGTCTGGGAGAGGCCAAGCGTCCCTGGGTCCGGGAGAGACCATGTGTCCCTGGATCCAGGTGAGGCCTTGTGCAACTAAGCCCGGGTGAGGCCACGTGCCCCTGGGTCTGGGAGAGGCCAAGCGTCCCTGGGTACGGGTGAAGCCAGATCCTGGGTCCGGGTGAGGCCGTGCGCCCCTGGATCCATCCGGGTGAGGCTGGGTCCCAGGCCCGGGTGAGAACACGCGCCCCTTGGGTATGGGTGAGGCCACGTGCCCCTTAGTCCGGGTGACGCCGTGCCCCTGGGTTCGGCCGAGACCAAACCAGAGGGAGTCGGACCTCCGTTACCACCATTTGTCCACCATCCAGAGCTGAGGGGTCAGTGCTGACATGTACACATAAGGAACTACTGGACATCGAAATTGGGTCTCAAAAGAACTGTTGGTCCAGGGGGAAGCACGCTACAGATTGATTCATTTGCCTGTCAGCATAAATATTATTGCTCGTCTCACATTCAGTTCTTATTAGTATATATCTAGTGACATATGATCTCGTTCATCTAGAGGAAATGATGAACAACATAGACTGAGGAACAAGAACAGAACCAGAAGCAAGGAGGCATCGATCGGACTATCGGGCCTCAGAGGGAGGACAGAAGAGGGTAGGGGGAGGGTGGGGGAGGGGGAGAGTTCAACCAAAGGACCTGTATGCATGCATATAAGCCTATCCAACGGTTAAGTTCAACAGGGGATTGGGGCATGCGTGGGGAGAGGGGTGGGATGGGAATGGGGGGATGAGGACAAATATGTGACACCTTAATCAATAAAGAAATTAAAAAAAAAAAAAGTGGGTTTACAGTTGGTGAATACGCAAAAAAAAAAAAAAAAAAAAAAATTACAACTAAATTACAGAACTACATCAATGAGATTGCCTGAAGTCTAGCTGAACAGAAGTCGTATAAATAAGGATATAAAGAAGAAGCCAGATTGAGAATGGTAGGAGGGGAGTGGACTGTAAAAGAAACCACACCCACAAGTGGCAGTTAAAAACCAGGAGGGACATCTCAGCTGTGGAGGTGTGGCCAGAGGAGCTCGGAGTCTCAGCCCTTCATCATGCTCCCCAGCTCAGGGTTCCAGTGCCAGAAGAAGAAGTCTCCATAACTTCTGGATGTGAAAACGAGCAGAAATTGTGGCTGAATAAGACGGAGGGCTGCTGGTGTCCCAGCCATTCCTCTTAAGGGAGCTGTGCACATACTGATGTGTGGATGGACTCACTCTGGGCTCCAGTCCTGGGGCAGCAGCCCACAAAGCACCAGGTACATAAGGAGAGAAACGGAGTTGTCTGGCTTTGGGATGAGGACTAGAGGGGCAGATCTCTCGGAGACAGAAGTAATGGCAGAAGCCATTGTTCCTTTGCTGGACCCTCCCCCTGCAGGCAGAGGTTGAAGCCATATCTGAGTGTCCATCACCCTGGCTAACACTGTTGCCCGGCCCTGGTATTCCCTGAGATCCCACCCCACCCAACTTGTGGGCCCACCCAAGCCACTTCTAGTGGCTTTTCAATACAAATGGTCTGTCTTGGCTCAAGCTTTAAACTTTCCTAAAATTTCTCAAAGGTTAACAAACCCTAAACAAGAAATATCTGGCCTCTGTATGTTACGTACTTCTTGCTAAGGTGCCCCTGGCCCAGCACGAGTAGCAACCGGTCTCAGTTCACAGCTCGGCCTCTCTCAGGAACCTCCAAGCCCAGCAGAGGTAGCAGCCATTGGCAGATTGCTTGTAGCTCATGCTGGGTGGCCCCAGCCAGAGCACAAGCAGAAACTGACTTTGGCCTGCACCTTCTGGGATGTTCCAGAGCCAGTACAGCCAGTGGACAGTTTCAGCCCAAACAAGAGCACCACCTAACCACCTCCATAGCAACACACTCAAAGGGCAGGCTAGTTGGACACCAGAGCCCCATTGAAGTGAGATCTGCTCCATGGGGTCAGCCTCTGAAAAGCAGCTCCTCCACTGTAGTCATGACCGGTCCTCATAGCTGATTGGCCTGGGAGTCAATCCCTCTCATTCACGTGCCAACAGCGATCAAGGGTCAACTACAACAGGAGGGTGCCCACAGCCCACATTGGGTGGCGGCGGGGGAGGAGGGGTGCACTTGGAGCACCGGGCTTGGGGCACTGGGGAGGGTGTACTACTGGGCTCTACAGGATACCTAATACATAAGGCTGCTCTACAGAGACTGGTAGTGTGACAGCTCTACCTAATACATAGAAACAAACACAGGAAGGCAAACAAAATGAAAAGTCAAAGAAACATGTCCCAAATGAATGAATAGGAGAAATCTTGAAATAACCTCTACAATAAATTTAAAATGTTATAAAGCTTTTACAAAGCTTAGCTTCAAGTGGGTTTTTTTTTTTTTTTTAATTGTCTCTCTGTTTTGCCTTGCCAGGAGAAAAAAAAAAAGCTTTTCAAGACATTGAGGCTGGTATGCGTAGGAGGGGCAGGTTAGAGATAAAAACAAATTGTGTAGAGACTGAAGGAGCTTGGTGAGAGGAGGAAGAGGAAATGGATGTAGAAAGCAAAGGAATACCATTTTCTTTGCCCAACAGGAAAACCACCATGCACAGAGATGCAACATTTCCTCCTATCTTCTTCTTCTCCTAATATATTACTGGTAGTGATGAAAGCCAAGAGAATAGACCGGATGAGAGAGTGCAGAAAAGGACTCTAAATTTAGAATACATGGCTAGGACACCAATTGGCATAGCTATTTCCAATTCTGAATTTTTAGAACTTACTGTTCTCTACAGAGTGAATGCTTGATGAAATCTCACTGTCTCCAGTGGAAAAAATATATTCAGGTGAGGATTAAAAAATAAAAATAAAATAAACAAGTACAAATTGGTAGTTACAGAATAGTCATGGGTATGTAAAATATAGCATAGGGAATATAGTCAATAATATTGTAATAACTATGCATGTATCAGGTGGGTACAACATTTATCAGAGGAGATATAATCAGATAAACTACCCCAATATTAAATTAATTGAAAGAAAAAAATCTTAGTTGATTAGATAAATGGGTATATAACTGTGCTAAAGATACTGCTGTTCAAGCAGAGAGCACAAGTATAGCATTAAACTTTAGATAGGGCACTAATATTTGTCTAGCACTGCATCATCTTCTACATCACTCTTTAAAAAATCTTTATTGTTGAAAGTATTATAGATGTCCCCCTATTGACCCCTTATAGCCTGCACCTGCTGCCTGCCTCAGGCCTTTACCACACTATTGTGTGTGTCTATGGGTTATGCTTATCCTGTCCAATAAAAGGGTAATATGCAAATTAACCATCACTCCGTCACAAAGATGGTGGCGCCCATAGTGACCGGGGTGCTGGACGCTGGCGGCGTCACCCTGGCCATGAGCCCCAGCGTCCTGCGCGCCCTGGCCCACGGAGGGAGGGCGGGGGGGCCCCTGGCGTCATTGCAGGCTGGGCTGAGGGACCTCCCCCCCCCCAGCACGAATTTTGTGCACTGGGCCTCTAGTAGGCATATAAATTCTTTGGTTAATCTCTTCCCACCCACCCACCCACCTCCACCTTACCTCTGAGATTCCAAAGTCTATTCCATGCTCTATGTCTCTGGATCTATTTTGTTCATCAGTCAGTTTAAAATGATGTAAGTGTGGAATCTACATCACTTTTAAACTTGACCACCTATAACTTTTAAATTGAAAAAAAAAAAAACAACTCATGGAGTAGGTGGGGCGGTACTTGAGGAACTGGGTGAAGAAGGTAAAGGAATTGAGAAGTACAGATTGGTAGTTACAAAATAGTCATGGAAATGTAAAATACAGCATAGGAGCTTGGCCAACATGGCTCAACCACATAGCACAGTGGCTGAACGTTGACCTATGAATCAGGAGGTCATGGTTTGATTCCTGGTCAGGACACATGCCCAGGTGGGCTCAATCCCCAGTGTGGGGCCTGCAGGAGGCAGCTGATCAATGATTCTCTCCCATCATTGATGTTTCTATTTCTCTCTCCCTTCCTCTCTAAAATGAATAAAAATATATTTCTTAAAAAATAAAGATTCTATGCAGCAGTAAAAGTGAAGAATCTCTTACCCTTTAAGATAGCATGGAGGGACCTGAAGAGTATCATGCTAAGTAAAATAAGTCAGTCAGAGAAAGACAAGTATCACATGATCTCACTCATGTGTAATCTAAGTAACAAAATAAACTGATGAATAGAGTGGATGCAGAGACATGAAGCTTGGAACAAAGTGTAGAATCTCCGAGGGAAAGTGGGGGAGGGTAGGTGGGTGGGAAATAATCAACTATGAACCTTATATGCATACTAGAGGCCCAGTGCACGAAATCTGTGCACGGGTAGGGTCCCTACGCTTGGTCGGCGATCAGGGCTGAGCGGGGCCTTCTGGCTGCTGGCCTGGGTCTTCCTTCATTCCACGCCACTTCCTGGTGGTAAGTGCATGTCATAGCCAGTGATCAAACTCCCGGTCTCCCAGTCGAACTCCCGAGGGGCCACTGCATATTAGTCTTTTATATACTAGTATATAGATATGCATGGCCCATGGCCACAAACAATGGGGCAGTGAGGGCCTGGGGCAGAGGTGGGGGTGGGGAGTGGGGGGGTGATGGAGGTGGGCTGGAGGGGGTCAATGGGGAGAAAAGGGGACATATGTAATACTTTCAACAATAAAGAATTATTAATAAATAAATAAACAAATAAAAATATATTTAAAAAATAAAATAAAATACAGCATAGGAAATATAGTCAATAATATTGCAATAACTATGTTTGATGCCAGGTGGGGACACTTGAAATATCAGAGGGAACACTTTGTAAAGTATATGATTGTCTAACCACTATGCTGTACACCTGAAACTAATACAAAATAATATTGAATGTAAACTGTAATTTAAAAAATTAAAAAAGGAGGAAAACATCACAACTCTAATCATTTTTAACTTTTAACTTTGTTCTTTCTGCTTTTATAAGAAACGACTCATACACTGGAGCAATTTTTTTCTACTTCTGCCTAGAATGTGTGAATAAACTGGTATATTAATATATGTATTTTTAAAATACATTTGTATTGATTTCAGAGAAGAAGGGAGAGGGAGAGAGAGATAGAAACATCAGTGATGAGAGAATCATTGATTGGTTGTATCTGCATGCCCCCTATTGGAGATCAATCCCACAACCCGGGCATGTACCCTTGACCAGAATCGAACCTGGGACCCTTCAGTTCACAGGCCAATGCTCTACCCACTAAGCCAAACCAGCTAGGGCTATAAGAATTTTAATAATGTGGGAAAAGTTGATTTCAAATACAACAAACCTTCCAGACTCAGCCTTCTGGATTTTGCCAATACTTATCCATATGTATTCTTCCAACATCTGATTTTCTGTGACATTTAAAAGCCTTTGTTATCTTATACTTTCAGATTGACGTTAGGGTAGGAGCTATGTCTACTATATCTTGAGTAAACTCATATAAAGAAGAAACTGGAATTCTATTGGGAAATGTTTTGAGTATAACTGTGACCAAGAGCCCTTGAGAGAGAATGTTTGGCAGCCTTGTCCAAGAACATTCTGGTCATCTGGGATTACAAAGAAACATAACAAATAAAAATTTAAGTTAGTAGAAAATAGGCAATTCTCACAGACCCAAGTTTTATTAGAGTTGGCATTTCTTAGACTTCTGTTCTAAGCGTGCCACAATATTTTAAGCAAATCTGTATTACTCTAATTCAAATGTGGAAACTTTACACCAAAAATGACACCATAAAAGACATTTTGTAATTGCTGCAGTTAACAATGAATGTTTCCAGTCTAAAGAGTCTTCCATTTGTCCTTTTATCTTTTACCCTTGAATTTACCATTCCTGAGCAGCGCACTAACTTATTAATAAGCTACTACTTGTAAAACTTGAATGAGCTGGTTCAGTAGATGCTGAGCACAGATGGCATTTTCAATTTACGAAGTCCAAATACTCTGAATGCCTACATATGTAGAATGCTAATGTTGACCTTAAATAAATAGACAGCCAGATAGTTCTCTAGTAAAATGAGTTTATTTGGGAACAACAAAGAATTGCAATTTGGGACAGACGGTCTAATGGTGAACCACAGCACAGGTCCAGAGAACAAAAGGGTAGGAGCATTTTTTTGGGGGGGAGAGAGGAGCATTTGTTTTTAATTTAAAAAGGAGGAGTTCAGAGGGGCTGTTGTAAACAAAGTGTCCTTTGGAGGAAACTGGGAATTTGAAGTGTTGTGGCTTTTCATTGCCTGAGTTATAACAGTCTTTCATTGTTTGAACGTTTGCTGGGCGTTCTGTTGGAAATGAAAAGTCCAGTCTCTTCCTGTTGGGATAATTGATGATGAGTGGTAGGATGTGAAAGCTACCCCTACAAGCCCTCCCAACTTCAATTTTTAACGAGTTTTCTGTTTATTAATCTTCCAAATAGTGATAGGCTCTTAGGATAATAAAATAGGGAAAGGGATATGACATTTTAGAAAATTTGAAATAAAGGGCCTAGAAAGACAGAGAATGTGACCTTTTTAAAAAATATAGATATATATATATATATTTTTTTTTTAAATAAATCTTTATTGTTCAGATTATTACAATTGTTTCTTCTTTTTTCCCCCCATATCTCCGCACCACTTGGTTCTCACCCCAACTCTACTCTTACCTCCCCCCCGCATTGTCCTTATCCATAGGAGTATGATTTTTGTCCAGTCTCTTCCCGTATCCACCACACAGATACTCCTTTCCCCCTGAAAATTATCAATCCACTCCCATTCTGATGTTCACCAGTTTATTCTGTTCCTCAGATTTTTAATTCACTTGATTTTTAGAATCACTTGTTGATAGATATGTATTGTTGTTCATAATTTTTATCTTTACTTTTTTCTTCTTTTTCCTCTTTTTAAAGAATACCTTTCAGCATTTCATATAATACTGCTTTGGTGGTGATGAACTCCTTTAGCTTTTTCTTATCTGTGAAGCTCTTTATCTGCCCTTCAATTCTGAATGATAACTTTGCTAGGTAGAGTAGTCTTGGTTGTAGGTTCTTGCTATTCATCACTTTGAATATTTCTTGCCACTCCCGTCTGGTCTGCATAGTTTCTGTTGAGAAATCAGCTGACAATCGTATGGGTGCTCCCTTGTAGGTAACTAACTGTTTTTCTCTTGCTGCTTGTAAGATTCTCTCTTTGTCTTTTGCCCTTGGCATTTTAATTATGATGTGTCTTGGCGTGGTCCTCTTTGGATTCCTCTTGTTTGGGGTTCTGTGTGCTTCCTGAACTTGTAAGTCTATTTCTTTCACCACGTGGGGGAAGTTTTCTGTCATTATTTCTTCAAATAGGTTTTCAGTATCTTGCTCTCTCTTTTCTTCTGGCACCCCAAAAATTTGGATATTGGTACGCTTAAAGCCATCCCAGAGGCTCCTTATGCTATCCTCACACTTTTGGATTCTTCTTTCTTTCCGTCTCTCTGGTTGGGTGTTTTTTTCTTCCTCACATTCCAGATCTTTGGTTTGACTCTTCGGGTATGGTGGTCTACAGTTGAGTGTCTGTATATTCTTTATTTCAGACAGTGTATGCATAATTTCTGACTGGTCCTTTTCCATTTTTTTGGTATTCTCATTAAGGTCCTTGAAGGTCTCTTCAAGTTTCTCAGCGGTTTTTAGAAGATTCTTGAGTAGCCTTATAAATGTGGTTCTGAACACTGTATCATCCATTAGTTTGCTTTCCTCCATCTCTCCTACTCGTGACATACTTCGGTGTCTCCGCATTTTGGCTGCCTCCCTGTGTTGATGGAGTGGCTTTGTGTGGTCAGTGACCTATAGGGGCAGGTAGCTCAGCTTCCCCAATCACTCTAGGTGGTCGCTCTTGGTACACCCCTTTGTGGGCTGAGTGGAAAGTCTTGGTGTAGTTAAAAGCCTTGATTGCTGTTGGTACGCTGGGAGGAATTGACCTCCAGGCCAATTGGCTATAAGGACCTGCTGTGTCTATAACGGAAGGATTGCTGTGCTGGAGACACAGTAGGCCTTTGGTGCTCACTGAGTCTGCCTCTTGAATGTGTCCCTTATGAGAGTGGTTGAAATCTGATGTCGTCCACACCGACCACTAGATACCCTAGTGTCTGGCTCTCCAATGGGGTGCAGGTCTGAGGCCTCCCAGCAGGAGCTTCAGCAAGAGCTACAGTTTTCTCCTCTTTGCTTGGGAAGTTTTGGAGCAGTCTGACTGGAGCTGCAGTTAATTTGGTTGAGCTGCCACAGAACAGGCCATTTATATGTAAAAGCCGCTGTGTGGAGCCTGGGCGGGTTTATAGAATGTGCGGGGCGGGGTCTCAGGGCGTCACTAGGCTGGGGCGTGGCCAACGGCCATGGCTGCCTTCAGCCGTCTCTGCCTTTCCGCGTTTCCAGGTCCCCATGTCCCATGCTCCAGTGCAGCAAACCCTGATTGCTGGGCACACCTCTGTAGAAAAGTCACTCTCACTCTCCGACCCATGGCTGAGAGTCCAGCTTCTCCCCATAGGCGTCTGGGTCCCCCGCGTGTCCCCAGAAACTGGAGTTCAGAGTGATCGGGAGTTTGTCTCCCTTCGGTTTGAAGAAAAGCCATGCGCCCAGTCGCCCGCCGCCAGCCCGCCTCATGCGCGCCTCGGTACCTCAGCTCTCCAGTGTTTGCACTCCCTTCTCTTCTTAGTTGTAAATCTACCACTCAGCCAGCTTTCCCGTGGTTCTGGGTGGTAGACGTTTTGTTTTTTAGTTGTATTTTTGAAATTGTTGTGCGAGGCAGCAGTTTAGTTGTTTAACTTTGCCGCCATCTTGGTTCCTCTCCTTAAATATATTTTATTGATTTTTACAGGGAGGAAGGGAGAGGGATAGAGAGCTAGAAACATCGATGAGAGAGAAACATCGACCAGCTGCCTCCTGCACACCCCCCACCAGGGATGTGCCCGCAATCAAGGTACATGCCCTTGACCAGAATCGAACCTGGGACCCTTGAGTCTGCAGGCCGACGCTCTATCCACTGAGCCAAACCGGTTTCAGCAAATGTGACCTTTTTAAAAAATATGTTTTTATTGATTTTTAGAGAAAGAGGAAGGGAGAAGAATTGAGAGATAGAAACATCAATGAGAGAGAAACATCATCGATTGGCTGTCTTCTGCATGACCCCTCACTAGGGATCCATCCTAAAACCTGGGCATGTGCTCAGAATGGGAATCAAACCAGTGACCTCTTGGTTCCTGGGTTGATGCTCAACTGCTGAGCCACTTTTTGAGTAAAGATCTGAAGACAATGAGTGAGTCATGTGGCTATCTGGGGAAGAGTATTCCAGATAGAGGAACAACATCCATAAAGGCCCTACAGTAGGAGTGTGCTAATACGTCAAAGCACAACGAGGACACCAGTGTGGCTGGGGTGGAGATATTGCTAGAGGAGAGGGTAAGGGAGAAATCAGAGAGGAGATGACAGAGGTTATAGGAGGGCCAGATCATGATGGGTCTTCTATGTCGCAGGAATAACTGGCTTTTCTTTTGAGTGAGACAGGAGGCTATCATCATCATCATCATCATCATCAATACACTATTTTTAAAGTGCAATAGTTTGTGTTTGAAAAATATTAATTACTAAAATATTTGATATTTTAGAATAGAAAAACAAAAATAATCCTTTTAAGATTGTTTTGTAAGTGATCCCCATTCACTCTAGCTTGGATAGAATTTCATTGAGCAATGTGAAGATTAGGTTTTATACTGTAGATATTGTACATATAATTTTATTTTAAATAAATGTCTTAGTTCGATTAAATCTAATATAATGTAACTTTTCCTTTGATATCATGAGAATCACCGTGAGATTATTATTATTATTATTATTATTATCATTATTAAAAATATTTTTTTATTGATTTCAGAGAGGAAGGGAGAGGGAGAGAGAGATAGAAACATCAATGATGAGAGAGAATCATTGATCACCTGCCTCCTGCATGCCCCCCACTGGGGATCGAGCCCTCAACCCGGGCATGTGCTCTTGACTGGAATCGAACCTGGGACCCTTCAGTCTGCAGGCTGACGCTCTATCCACTGAGCCAAACCAGTCAGGGCACTGTGAGATTATTAATAGTTAAGGCAAGGAAGTCCCATTTATAATTTTTTGACAGTCAAATAAATGCTCAAAAACTGTTTTGTATTTTGTAAGTACTCTTAAGGATGTGGCTTTTCCAATGGAGGACCAAGAGCCTGTGTTATTAGGGAGTTTACTTTTTGTGGGATGTGATTTTTCCTAGTGGTTTTCTTTGCTGGCCATTTGTTCAGAAGGAAATGAAACAGCTGGGGATACATGTTTTAGAAATTTTAAAAAAACAATGCAAGACATGTTGCCTTTACAATAACAGAGCCTGAAAAAAAAAAATATTTGTGTGGGTTTTATTTGGTGGGAGATAGTTGTAAATTATATTTATAAAAATTTTTCTTTCCAAAAAATTTTCTTTTATAAAATATGAACTTGAATATAATGTTAAATAAGACACTGAATATATATACATATACCAACATCAGTACATTTGTTTTATTTTCAGATAGTGATATTGATATAAAGATCAGATTAAATTGAAATAAGGAAAACTTAAAAAAACAGAACCTCCCAAACCCATACATAAACAAGAAAGAGAAAAAAAAATTATAAATACATCTGAGCAGGTCTTAAACTGAAAACATTCAAATAAGATGGTATTAGTAGAATGTAAAGAATATTAAAGTAGACATACAAAAAGATGTTAAATTGAATAAAGAAAATCAAAATTTTTAAAATATATTGTTATTGATTTCAGAGAAGAAGGGAGAGGGAGAGAGAGATAGAGACATCAATAATGAGAAAGAATCACTGGTTAGCTGCCTCTTGCACATCCCTCACTGGGAATTGAACCCGCAACCCGGGTATAGGTCCTGACTGGGAATCGAACCGTGACCTCTGATTCATCGTTCAATGCTCAACCACTGAACCATGCTGGCTGGGCAAGAAAATCAAATTTTTAAAAATGTTCTACAAGGTCACTTAGCAATTTACTAAAAAAAGCATGTATTTCCTTTCCAACTATTTCTATAGGTTTTAGAATATAATCATAATGTATCCCAAACCTTGGTGAGGAGGCTTGAAAATGATCCAGCTAAATCTCTAGGAGTCATTATTTCCTGTTTCTGTCCCTGTGTACACTACTGTCACTACACTATTGAGATATAGGGGAATATAGGTCTGTGGTAATAATATCATTATCAATAAATATAGGTCTGTGGCATTTAATATCATTCTAAATATTTCACACATCTGAATATTTTCAGGAAAGTCTTAGAGGATTTAAATTCATCATCTTTATGAGTAATATAATATCTTATATCCTAGAGTGCATTATACTTTTCAAATTTACACACATTCTTCAATTTCCTATTTATATCCCATTCATCATAACTTCCAAAGGAAACAACAACAAAAAATGTGAATCTGATAAAGACCAAAAAGCCTATGGAAGTGAGGAAAAGAGTGAAAAAAAATTTATGAGAAAGCATATAAAAAATGTATTAGATGTTGGCAAAAAAACATATAAACGGAGAGATGTTGTTCTAGTTTAAATATTATTCACCTAAGCTAATTTCTCCAAGTTTAGAAAAATAGCTATCTTCTGTTTACTGCTTCTTCTTGTTTATGCTTTGTCACTTAGACTTATACTTGAATTCCTCAAAGTCTAAGCCTGCATGGAACTGATTAAAAGGTTTGTTCGTTTTTTATCGCTGCCAGAAAAAAGTGTGACACAGTGGCTTAGAACAATATGAATGTATTATCTTAGAGTTCTGTTGTTCAGAAGTCTGACCTTGGTCTCCTTGGGCCAGAATCAAGCTGTTAGCAGGATGAATTCGTTCCGGAAGCTCTAGGGGAGAATCTCTTCCCTTGCCTTTGCCAGCTTCCAGAGGCCACCCGCATTTCTTGGCTCACAGCACTTTCTTCCATCTTCAAATCCATCAAAGATGCATCTCTCTGCTCCCACATTTTTTGTCAGATCTCTTTGACTCTCTTTTTTGGTATGCCTCCCTCAGTCACTTTTAAGGACCCCTGTGATCACATTGGGCCCCCTGGGATACTCCAGGATAATATCCCATTTTACGGTTCTTCACTTACATGTGCAAAATCTCTTTTGACACATACGGTAACATTCACAAATTCTTGGGATTAGTACGTAGACCTGTTGGGAAGGGGGCACTAGTCTGCCTACCATAACAGGTTATATTTAAAATCTCATTCTTTCTTCTTGTTGTTAATCCTCACTTGAGGACATTTTTCCATTTATTTATTTATTTATTTATTTTTATTTATTTATTTATATTTAGAGATAGTGGAAGAGAGAGGGAGAGACCAAGAGAGCTAAACATAGATGTGAGAGACACATATTGATTGGTTGCCTCCCACACTTGCCCCGACCAGGGCCAGGGATTGAACCTCCACCTGAGGTACGTGCTCTTGACGGGAATTTAACCAGGGACCCTTCATTCCCAGGGCTGATGCTCTATTCACTGAGCCAAACCGGCTAGGTTAAAATCTCATTCTTTACTTCCTATCTTACAAACCCTGATTCTACAGTCCTTTGAGCCCTTGTGGGACCTTCGCTTTATCCAGTCACCACTTTTTTCACTGTCCCTCATTTCCTTGATGTTCTCTTTTCCCCCATATCAAACCAATTTCCATGGGTTATCATTACATTCCCTTCCTATGTACACCCTCTGCGCCCTTGGCCCCTTTTGCCACACTCACTTGGCAGAACCCCAATGTTGGTGACTCCAGCTCCCTCCATAACATGTCTTTGTTCTTGTGTAGCTGAAAATGGCTGGAGGAAACCATTACCTTGCTGACCAGTCTTTTATTAAAGTCTCCTACAAACGTTAAATGGGCCCTTAATGCCGCTTGATAATGACTGGCATGCCATTTCCCTAGTCTGTTTATTTTCCTTCTTTTCTAGAAGACTGTCTCATGCCTTCTCCTGTCTGGTCAAACCTTTTATAGCTACTTCTCCATCCTCACTCTTGACTCATGAATTGACTCTTCAATGAGAAGTGCGAATAGTTGCTCTGCAGATTTCCATGTATCTCTCCACAGGTCAGCTTCTGTGTCCTCACACTCTGCCTTCCTCCTAACGGATCTTTGGACTGAATCCAGGCATTGGTGATCTTGCATGCAAAAATGAATCTTTATTTCCATGAACTCTTAACTTAATTCTAGCATTCCCTTAAACTATGATGTAAATAGCAAGCTACAGTAAACCACCATAGCATTAACAATACCTACGCTTTTGTCACCAGTAGATATCATATTCATATCGTGAAACAGTTTTCACATAATGTGGTACATACAAGCATGCCTATTTTGAAATTATAATAGTTATTAGGACCACTGCTAGATCTTATTATTTATAACATTAATAAAGAAGCACATACATTAAGATATCACAGGTTCTATTTCTAAAGTGATTTGAATTTCAATAAAATTAGTTTTTTGTACTCCAAAGTATTTTGTGCATTTAAAAAAATTATTCTGAGAAGTGTCCATAGGTTTAATTATTAACGAGTTCATGGCACACACAAAATTAAGAACCCCTTCTGTAAAAGGACTGCCCTTCTTCCTATCTAGTGCCTGTCCCTCTCCTTGAGCACTAGATCCCGCCTCCTGTCACCTGCTGTGCAAGGTGCCCTCCTTTTGCTCCTCCAGATCTGTATTCTGCCTTCTCCTCCTTGCTCTGGCACTGATCTCTGTGGATAGCATCAACCAGGTTTCCTTGTGCTCTGAATTCCACTTGAACACAGACAAGGGGAGGCACCACCAGGACATAGAAAGGTGGCAGGAGGCAGAAGCTGGGGTGTTCATCCACAATCGCTCCCCACTGACTGGGGTTGGCAGAAGCTCTGTTCCAACTTCTGTTTACAACCCTTTGCTAGCACCGAAGCCCCTTCTCTGGATTCAGATCAATGTCCCTGACTTTCCTCTTCGGGGGAATCTCCATCTTTGGTGAACACCCAGTGATTCACCAGCCATTGGGAGCTTCCCGTAAGTAAGCCCGTACCTCTGTAATAGTCTCTTCAGCCTCTTTCTTTTGACTGTGCCGTCTACTTCCTGCAAGGACCCTGATTGCTACCCAGATTCAAGGAGAGTGCTGTAATATCTCTCCCTGCTCTAAATTTACTCCCAACAGGAAAGCCTTCTTTCAACTCAGTTCCCCTGACAGCTACCACTCCCTTGTTAGGCAGCTTCACTATCTCCAGTCCTCTCCTCTAGATCCATCTTCAATAAACTCCAACTGGGTCTTTGCCTTCTCCCCATTGAAATTGTTCAATAAAGTCACCAACGATCTTCATGTTGCTAGATTCAATGTTGCTAGATTCAGTACTCATTTGTAGACCTACTGGCAGTATTTAGCACAGTTGATCATTTCCTCTAACTTGATACATTTTCCACTTGGCTTCTAGGACCACAAAGGATTTTCCTCCTAATTCAGTCTTCTCTGCTAATCTTCCTCTTCCAGGGTTTAGTTCATAGCCCTCCCCCCCTTTTTTTTTTCAATCTACACTTATTCCATTTAGTTTAATAAGAAATACAACATTTATTTCCTGCATGCAGTTTACTAATTTAGCATATTTATTGATTATTGTGTCTCTCCCCCCACCAGAACATAAGCTCCGCAAGTCTAGGGATTTTTGTTCATTTGGTTCTTGGGTGTTTCCCAAGTGTCCAGAATAGTACCTAGCACATACATTTTTGTTAAATTTAATTAGATAGTGACTTTACCCCTCATATACAAAATAGCAACTATGACTTTTTCCTTCTAAAAAAGCAAAGCCATAAAGCAACAAGAATAAAATGTAAATGAGTATATATCTGAACTTCGAGGAATAGAGTGAAGATAGAAAATGGACTCACTATGGTCATGCTACTAAATTATTAAAACAAAGTAGGCTGAGGCATGAGGAAACAATTCTCTTCTTGCCTTAATTAGTCTGGGAACTTCCTTAACTTTCCAGGCCTGCACCAGTTTGATGACCATCTGAATGACCTCAAGAAGAAACTGTTCCATTGTCCAGACCACTGAACATCTGAAGATTACCTGGAGAGAATTTTCATGTGTTTATTTGAGAGCCACACTGACAACAATTGCCAGGAAGCAAAATCTCAATGAATTGAGAAAATACTGTGGAGAATGACAGTTTTGCAGCTTATTTTATACATTAGAATCAAAGGAGGAGACGTAAATGGGGGTACATGAAATTCATGGGTGGTAGATTAGGGAGGTGGGAGAAAGCAAAGCCAGGAAATCTCTGAGATTGGATAGAGACTAAAATGGAGAGACAAATACTTCTTCTACATTGGTGGGTATAGGATAGATAACAATTAACATTTACAGCCCATGGAAACGGTATGCGGGAGAACAAGATAACAATAAAGGGTTCTGTGATCGCTGCTCTGATATTGTAGGTGTACCTTGAGGGGGTCTGGAAAAAGGGGATTACTCTGACATTCCAAAGGTATGTCACTTTAGATGCAAAAAGATAATAGACAGACTCACTTAAAGTAAGCATTGACCTTTGTCAAGGAAGCCACAGGCCTAGGATGTGACTACCTGCCATGACTTGTTAGTTATGAATTTTTATGTTCAGACCATCTTAGGTGGTTGCTTTTGGACTCTCAGTTTGTAGGGCCAGTCATTCAGGCCTTCCCTGAGCTTGTCGTGCTTAGTATGTGGCCCCTGTTTTGTGTGCAACAACTTGGACCAATCCTGACAGTAAGAACTCAGGACTGATTCTTCTTAAGATTGCACTATATACTATGAGAACCAACCCTCAGCTTTCCTTTCTCCTTCAGAACACAACTAGGTTTTGCTTAGCTGTGTTTCCAGTGTGCAAACTCTAAGATCCTTGACTAACTCTCTGTCATTTATATTCTAGCAAAGCCTCTTAATTCTTTTTGAGTTCATCCGACAATTTGTAATGGGAATATTCATGCTAAACATAAAGGGACTGCAGCAATAAGTATGACAGCAACTAAAATTTAACTTTTAGTGCATTAAAAACATTATAAAAAAATCAAACTACAAACAAAATTACATTGCAACATGTATGACAGACATGAAATCATATACCTAATATATAATGATTTCTTATAAATCAGTAAGAGAAAAGATGACACAGGTTTAAAAAAAATGGGTGAAAGGCATCCTATCTAATAAAGAGGGAATATGCTAATTGACCATCACTCCATCACAAAGATGGCTGCACCCACAGCTGAGGCCAAGTTCCCTTAAGGAGCCTTAACGAGCAATCAGCAGGAACCTGAGGCTACGCCCTCCCCAGTCCCCGTGGGTCTTGACAGGGGACCTCAGACCCTGACCCATGCCCTAAAGTCAGGCTCAGGGACCTCAGGCCTTGCCTCCTGCCCTGGCACCAGGCTGGGGGACCTCAGGCCGTGACCTCCACCAGGTGGGGCTTGACAGGGGACTTCAGGCCATGCCACCCACCCTGGCACCAGGCTGGGGGACCTCAGGCCACACACCCCGCCCCAGCACCACGCCAGGGGACCTGAGGCTGAGACCCCTTGCCTGGCGGGGCTTGACAGGGGATCTCAGGCCATGTCCCCCCCAACATGGGGCTTGATGGGGGACCTCAAGGCATATCCCCTCCCCTTTCTGGGGACCTCAGGCCACGCCCCCCATTTTGACGCCGGGCCAGGGGACCTGAGGCTATGCCCCCTGCTCAGCAGGTGTGACTGGCCAGGTCTGGATCTAGCCCAATGCAGGGGGCTGCCGGGTCTGGATCTCACGTGATTTTGAGGTGCATGTGTGTGGGTGGGGACTTGACTCTGGGTCCCCCTTTTAATGTGCACGAATTTCGTGCACCGGGCCACTAGTAGAAAAATAATTCACAGAAGAAATAAAATTTGATAAAAATATATATGTAAACCAACCATCAATCACACTGCAAATTCAAACTGATATCATTGTAATAACCTGTGTTTTTAAAAAATCTTTACTGTTGAAGATATTACAGATCCCCCCTCCCCCCTCTATTGTCCCCTTCTATCCTGCATCTGCCCCCCACCCCATGTTGTAATAATCTGGTTATAATATTAATAACTGGAAAGGAGCAGAGGGAAGCTGCAATTTAGACACATGCCCAGTGAGGTCTGGGTGATGGGAGAAGGTGTTTATCTGTTAGTCACACCTGAGAGCAGGGCATTGGCCAAAATAGGCGTGGCCACTGCGAAGGTGTGAAATCTGAGATACAGAAGCTCCTGAACAAAGGGAGTTCGCTCTCTGGGCCCTTTGGTGCTCCTGGCTTGTGGGGATTGCACACTCTGCACTCACCCAGGTGGCCCACATGGATGTGGATTCCACACAATGGACTAATGGACTTCAGCCTGATGTTACATCGGACCCAACTCCACCATGGAACAGAAACTCTCTGGACCCTGGCTTTACTTCTAGCTTTATTGAAGCCCCAGCTGCACATTTTCCAGGACTAGATGAAGAGAAATGGGACTTCGCAAACTGAGGAATATAATTTCACACAAATGAAAATCATCCATTCTCCTGAGTGCATCTTAGATAATGCTTTTTCTCAAGATATCGCAAGTACCCCACTCACACTGGCAATGGAGGAATTTCACCCACGCCATCCTCTGGCAACAAAACCACAATGTTACGTCATTTTTGCTTATCAAAAAAGAAAATTCCATTTTAATTAATCTCTGACTCAGTAATTCCACTTCTAGGACCCTCCCCCAAATGATTAGAGAGCTGTACAAATGCATATGTTCAAAGATGTTTATTGAAGCAATGTTTATGAAGACAACCTAAAATTCCCACAATAGAGACAGGCTTAAATAAAGTATGGAATAATCATATGGAACAATTTACAGCTGTTCAAAATCATGTTTTTACATAATACCCAATGTTATGGGAAAATACTTAAGTCAGATAGCTCAAGGTTTAAAAAAACACACAAGATATAGTGATATAGAGCAGAATTCCAAAACTTCAAATACAAATAGGAACATATATACAGATACCACAAATAAAAAAATGACTAAAAGAAAAATATATAAATGTTAACACCTGTTATTTTCATGCAGTGGGATTATGAGAGATTTTATTTTCTCATTTAAAATTTTCTGTATTTTCCAATTTCCTCAAAATTATCAGGCATAACATTTACATCTAGAAAAGTAATAAATAAATGTTAATAACAATAATAATAATATAAAAGTGAGATCCAAGGAGTTCCAAAAGATACAAACATAAATACTAAATGTCCTGTTTTGTTTTATAAATGGCTAAATCTTCCAACTAAAATGTTTTTATTTCCAGTAGAAGTAGTACTTGTATTTTTTCCTTGACTGGATTTCGATAGAGGATCCACTGCAACATATTTGATTTGGAAACCTCCTGCAGTCACTGAAGCATCACTTAGAAACTTTAAGGTCATGACATTTCCTGGGGAGGAAGAGGATGCAAAAGAAGAAAGATGTTACTCTCCTTTAATTTAGCTGACAAAAATGGCAAGTTTCAGGGCTTCCTTTTGACTCTACCCCCCTCTCTCTCTCTTTAAAAATAGAGTTCTCATCTCCCAGCTACCTCCTACAGCTCATATGATGTCTTCTTTTAACTTTCTGTTAACATAAAATATATCCTCAAGAAAAAAAATAGAGATAAACAAAAGGTTTAATACTCTACCAATCCTAGGGAAATTGTAACAGAGTAATGAATTAATAAGTTTTAAGTGTTATTCATTCAAGAATTGAACAAGTAGTTCCATGTCTTGCAATAATGACAAATAAATGAGAATTGTGGGTACTGAAAGGCTAGGGCGTGGGAATAATTTAGGTAGCAGTATCTGAGCTTAAGGACTATTATTTTTAGTTGCATAGTAATGTGATAATTTAATGGCTTGGAGGAAAAATTGAGCATGCAAAACACCAAATACTAATGCTGGTGAGTACATTAAAAATGATATCTAAGAAAATACAAGTTCTTAGTCAGAAAATATGAGTTTGGATTAATAGCAGTGGTATTACTTAATGAGATAAATTTATGCTACTATAAGGACATTTCTTGAGCTACATTTCGTGGAACAAAGTCACACAAAATAATGTGCAGGAGAAAAAAGATTTGGAAAAGGTTACCTACCATAGCTAACCGTTTGAGGCTTGCTATGCATAATTAACATATTAAAAAGTCTCTGACATCTTCAAATGAAGAAACCTGTCTAACATTATTTAACTCAATGTTACCCAAATTTACCTGACCTACGAGCCCTTTCTCATGTAACACCTATTAAAAACATTTCACAGTACTGTGTTCTTTACAACTCTCCCTGGGAAATGCTATACTAAGATAAAAATGCAATAAAGAAGGTAAAAATTTTTCAGTGATAGACGGTATTTTTAACAACTTAATAAATTACTTTAATTCTTTATCAATGAAAAATCTTGGCCTTTTATTACATTTTATGGAAATCATAAGCCACGGCAGTATTCATGGATTTGCAGACTCAAGACTATCTCAGCCTGTATTTCCCACAAATAACAAGAGTCTACACGTTTTCAGTGCAAGGAGTTGGCACGGATCTTTCTTTAGGTATAAATAAATACTTGGAATTTATAAGTCAGCAAGCAGGTCTCTCAACTTTAAAAAAGTAAACAGTGATGACTACGGGGTCCTTCACTTTCAGTGACACTGAGGGAAAACAAATCATAGTTTTGCTCCTTAATTTAGAGCCCTTACCTGTACTAATGATGTCTTCTGGAAGCTCATCTCCACAGTATCTGAAAGGGAATTTTAAAGAGAATTCACACGAATGAACATTATACAGACATTGCAATGAGCTCTTACTGATAACTAAAGTGCTTTATTTCCCCCAGGTAATGGCTTATTTTCCTGTTATTTTATGATGTCTTATTGCTTTTTTAAAGTTTGAATTTGTAAGGGAGAACAATGTACATTATTTGAAGTAAACTTCTCAAACTATTAATGAGATTCTTAAGAAAGGATATGTGGCATTTCTACTCTGTGCACCTACAAAACTATTTGTGTAGCAGACAATTTGAATCTTCTTGAAAAAATTAAAAATTTGTCTCTAATTAATCTCATAAAGTTTTTGTCACAATTGAAAGTCAATGGGTGTATAGTTGGTAGTATTATATTTTGAATTCTGGAGTAGACAGATTTAAAGGTGGAAAAATTACTTGGACCTTATAGATATAAGAGGGTTTCATTTTTATACGAATCATATCTTGAAAAGAACTCCCTTGCACATTATATAAACGTTGAGTTTTGTCAGTTTTTGAAAGTGTAATTTATTCCAGAGGGGGGAGGGGGATCTATTATAAAGATAAGTTACACAATATAAATTTATAGCCTGTTGAAGACCTTTAAAAAGAGTATATATATTTTTATATATAGTCATGGATAATGGAGAATTGATATTCTATTGATAATGGATAGTCTAAAATACACAGTATTAAATGGTGACCTGAATATATAAAACACCTAATTGCACACTCTTTAAATTGAAATATTTTGTAAGGCTCTGAAAATGTAAACTGCATTAAAGATTTAAGGAGAGAACACAAAAAAATTATGTCCCAGCATGTTGAAGACCAAGGGAGAAAGAAATATTGCGGAAAAGAGCACTTGTTTTTTATGGCAAAGAAAGCTATTTTTAAGGAGCTGCCCTTTGCAGGTTTAGCTAACTTGTATGAAAGCAGGGGCTATGCTTTGCTTATTTGCCATATACCCACAATACTTAGCCCATTGCTTTGTACACAGAGAAAGGCACCAATTACTGAATTTATAATTATTTTTTAAAGGTTGACAGAAATTAGAACACTTAAAAACCCCAACATATTTCTCATCTCACATCTTTCTCCCTCATGTTGTTAGTCAATCTTGAGGTCTTCATAAATAGACTATTTAAATAATTGTTACAACTTAACAATAATCAAAAGGCAGCTATCACTATTTTAATAATAAGTAGCAACTGACTATGACTTAACATGCTAAGAAAAATCTTTGTTAAAAAAGGATATGGTGTTGTAGGAGTGTAGGAACACTGGAAAATCAATATTGTAGGTACAGTTGGGGAAAAATTAAAGAAACATCAAACACAATATTGAATGTTCCTTTAACTTTCTGTATGGGAAACAACACGTACCTTCCCACAAAGCCATGGATATCATCGTAACTGTCATAGATTTCAACATAGTCAGCCAAGCAAGATGGGTCATCTTCAAGGTCAAAGTCCAAAAAACTCAGGTGAATACGCTGACCATACTTGAGTCTAATGTGCCAGTAGCAGATTTGGTTATCATCATACTCATTTGGGAAGCCTGGAGATTTAAAAATTCTCTTTGGATCTGTAAAAATTCCACCACATTCTTTTGCTGAAATGGGCGGGGGTGGGGGGGGGGAGGAAAGATAAGAAAGCATTAGAAAAAATTATTCCTACTTTAAAATGATATTCACGTCTTAGTGTTCGTTTATTTGTAACCCTTTATGAAAAAGTAAAGAAATGGCTTAACATACAGCATCTATAGTATATAATGTATTCCTGTAGCTAAAGAATAAATGTATTTTTCATTAATAGTTGTTCAATTCTCTAAAATAAGCAGACACTTGTGAATTTAAAAAGATAGCAAAAAAAATAGTTAATTAATTGTATCCTTGGTTACATTTTTTTGAGGGATGTCTTTTTTTTTTTTTAAGCATATAATGCACAAATATTATGTGAACCCTTCCATATGTTTTGACAAATACATATATTCATGTTACTACCAGCCCAGTCAGATGTTTTTGTCTTGTGGTGTCACCACTGTGTCTTTAGGGACTGGAATATGTAGACTAATGAGTCCAATATATTCTGTTTGGGAAATCATTATAGAATTTCAAGATTACAAAAGACCCTGGAGGTCACTCTAATCCAGCTGAAAGGAATAATTTATAATCTTCCTATACTCTTTTTCCTGGTTTTAAACTAACATCTTAATCTTATTTGAGGAATTGGTTAAGATATTTATGTTTTTTTAAGTTATTTTTCATTTTACAGATTTATGTTGTGTCACATAACCTGTTATAAGAACAACCTCTTCCAGAACTAATCACTCACAGTATGACCTAGAGAGAAAAGTATGGAGGGGCCTGATTAATTTTAATTCCATATCAAGTAAGTATCCAGTATCTTGAAAGACCAAACCAAACCTGGAAACTCAAAAATAATCTGAGTGGTGATGCTAGTGCTGACTCTGGGTAGCATTTGAAGGTATTTTTCACTTTATCAATTAGAGGTTTTTTCCAAGAACATTCTCCATTAAAGTAACTATTTTTAAAAAATCTTGTTAGAATTCTTACTGCCATTGAAGTTAAGGAAGCTTATCTCTAAGGCAGAACAGGATCTTAGAAAGGCTGGGAGGTCAGAGCCTGGCCGGCATAGCTCAGTGGTTGAGCATCGAACTGTGAACCAGGACATCAAGGTTTGGGCTCAATCCCCAGTGCAGGGCATGTGGGAGGCAGCCAATGGATGATTCTCTCTTATCAATGATGTTTCTCTCCCTCTCCCTTCCTCTCTGAAATCAATAAAAATATATTAAAAAAAAAAAAAAAAGGAAGGTCATAGATCTGGTTTGAGCACTCTGTGACCATCCTGTACCTGTTTCTTCATTGGTAATTGAATGTAATCATGCCTCTCCTATTACTTCCCACCCAGGATTATTCTGAGGATAAAATATAGATGATAACTTAAGGACATTATACAGCTCTAGCCTGTTTTGCCCAGTGGATAGAGCATCGGCCTGTGGACTGCAGGGTCCTGGGTTCAATTCCAGCCAGGAGCACATGCCTGGGTTGTGGGCTTGATCCCCAGTAGGGGCTGAGCGGGAGGGAGCCGATCAATGATGTTTCTATCTCTCCTTCTCCCTTCCTCTCTTAAATCAATAAAGAAGTATATTTTTTAAAAAGCGATATGTTCATACCCAACAAATAAGATTTAAAAAAAGGATGTTATACAAAATGTAAGTTATTCTTATTGTATTATTACAATTTACACAATACATAGTGTATATGTGTTCATAAGTCTGTACAGTGCCAGCGTTTGGAGTTACTCGCTCTGCCCCATAGCGCCCTTTCTTTGTTGTATATATCTTTAGATTAGGATAAAAATTCAAATATTGGATTATTTTAGTTGTCTAATTAGCTATGTCTATTCAGCTGTATATTTTATGTTACATATGTACTTATTGCCTCATCTCTTTTTATTTAGAAAGGGACAGATTCACAAAGTTGATTAGGTCCCTGAGGACTTAATTGGTTTAAAAGTGTTCATATACACAGACAATAGGGTGGTGAAGGCCTGGGGCGGGCATCGGGGGTGGGCTGGAGGGGGTCAATGAGGGGAAAAAAGGGACATATGTAATACTTTCAACAATAAAGAATTATTGTTTAAAAAGAGTTCATATAAAAAGCAGTCAACATCAGGTCATACATTCAGAACTTGAATGAGCAAGTTTACTTCTAAACATTTCTTAATGACCCTATTCTTCTGACTTCAATCAGCTGTAATTTGGTGATATTGAGTAATTAACAATAATTATCTTATTTTTTCTGATTGTTATAATTTTTTATGCCAATTATTTTTCAATGAGCTCTTCTCCCAATGCTAGTTGAGGCAGTCCTCATTTGCCATGTAGTTAACCATATCCTAAATAATCAGCATATCATTGAATTCAGGATTCTGTACACATATTTACAGAGTAAACAGTATCCAGCTTCTATGAGAAGTAAAAGAAGCTTATAAAAATTTATAATTAAAGTAATATTTTTACAAAGGGGCAATAAAATACTGTAAGAAACTTTCCATTAGCACTTCATCATCTCTCCTAGACTTTGACTTATGAAAACAATGGAATAGATGCTCAGAGAGCCTCAAATTTATCAAGCAAAAGAAGAATCAGAGAATATATTTGGAAATAAAAGTTACTCTTGAGAGTTAAAAGAAAGTTGCCTGTATAAATATATTGAAGAAAAAGAAAGAGAGAAAGAGAGAGAAGGGAAAGAAGGTTTATGAATTATTAACAATGACTAAATATAGGATTAAATACAGTGTAGTACTGGATAGGCTTAAAGTATCTCAAAGTGATTTGGAAATTATAGTCCTATATAAATGCACTGCATTTATTCATATTTGGTCTCAAGTGGGAATAGGTGCTAGCTCTAGGCAAAATTCTTTTCTACATGAAATACACATTACATTGAGATATAGATTAGTCAAAAGCATGAGAACACTAGTTTATATCATTAAATAATAAATTCTATAATAATATTCTGAAACTTCATTGTAATTCTCTTCTGTGTTATGGACTTTCTTATAAGGTAGATACAAATGGGACACCACCTGAGGATGTTTATGATCATAAATGCAGGAAAGACTTTGTGACACATTTTAACACTTTGTAATATTATCCTGGAGAAATTACATCCAAAAGGATTAGTGTATTTTTTTTCTCCAAGAATATGAACAAAGAGTAACTCTTTATAGTAATTATAAAGAGTTAATTTTGCTCTTTAAAGTTTTCCTAGCTACAACCCACCATGGAATAAGAATAGGAATAAAAATATACTATATAATAATGACTAGTATACTTAATATGTAACTATTGAAACAAACCACAGAGTGAGAGTTGCTTAGTTTGGAAGTCTAAGAATTGATGCACAAAAATAAATTAGGAAGCCTGTTTATTCTGTTTCCTTTTCCCCATTCCAGCAAAGGGATAACTTGGAACAGTTAACATTTGGTAGTACCACTTTATTGTTTTAGTTAATTAAGTGTGAGTTCATAACCTGCTTTTTCCCCTCCTCCTTTGTGGTCAGGAAGTTCCATGGCACAAACAAGACCTAAATTCACAATTCTGCCTGCCTACTAATTATTGGCTACATAATTTTGGGTAAGTTGCTTCAATTCTTAACTCTCAGTTTCCTGATTTCTAAAATGGGTATAAAAATAGCTCCTTGTAGGGTGGTGAATATTGAGTGACAGTGCAGATTGACACAGCATAATCACTCTATGAATGATAGTTACTAATTACTATCACTAAACTGATTTATCTCTGGAAAAATAAGCTATTTCATTTTAACAACATCGTAGTAACATGTAACTGTTTTTGCAAAGTAAAAAATTATTATTTTTAACAAACCATGTGGATTGTAGCAATAGGCATCCCATCTTTCACTCCTATTGAGACGGATTCCGTAATCAATAACACCAATTTTTCCAAATCCACAGTGGGGCCCTGGCTTCACAATGGGGTATCCAACTCTGCCCTTGGCCATCCACCCAGCAGCACAGACATGAAATCCTGCAAGAGAATGAAAGGGTTTTACACTTAACAGGTAAACTGGCTCAGCTGAGAGAACATCATCTTTACAAAGATGGTCCCTTCCAACACCGACAGCTTCTTAGCTGCCCAAATTCAGTTCATGTAAAAGGAGAAAAACGGTTTTCTTAAAAAAATAAAATTGAAACACATATGAAATATAACATCTGACTTTTACTAAGAAATGATAGATTACTTAAAATTAAAGAAAGATGAAGGTGAACTCGAAATCATAACCCCACGAATCTGAAAACATTCCATGTTCAGAGCTGGCTTCTTTTCACCAATGACCTATCCAGTGCAATGAGACAATTTCTGAAAGTACTGTCGGTCCTGAAAACTTTTTTTTCCCCCCAAATCATAGTTTAAGTCATTTCTATTTCAGGATTAATCAAGATATTGCTAGTATTTTTTAAAATGTGAAGAGGGATAAAAGCGCTCATAAATTTCAAACAAAGCCTCAGCCCTGTTTTTCTTGCTCAGTTCAGAGGCTGTTTAAAGACTTGCCAATGGCATCCAAGAACAATTTTACTTGAAGTCCAGGGCAGCTAGCAATGACGCTGGCTTTGTATCCATCATTCCAGTCACTGTCACACTCAGTCCTGTGGGAACAGGCTGAGCAGTTATCTGGGGAGACTTTGGGGCATTTTGGAGAACACCTGTATTTTTGCCAGCATAAGCTTTGCCAGGTACTTTTCTATCAGCAAAGGGCTTTCTGCAATGGAGAGGAGTTCCAAGTAGGGTGGTCTTTGGGTTCTCCTGAAAGCCCAGGAGAGATGGTAGCAGCCTCCCCCACTTTTTTAAATAAATAAATAAATAAATAAAACTAGTTAATTACTGGGTTTTTCCACTAGGTCTCCTGACGTCATCTTCCCAATTCCTTTCTCCTGCCATCTTATACCTTGCTTATCCTCCTTTTCCTCACAGCTTTTTTTTTTTTTTTAAACATATTTTATGGATTTTTTACAGAGAGGAAGGGAGAGGGATAGAGAGTTAGAAACATAGATGAGAGAGAAACATCGATCAGCTGCCTCCTGCACATTCCCCACTGGGGATGTGCCCGCAACCAAGGTACATGCCCTTGACCGGAATCGAACCTGGGACCCCTGAGTCTGCAGGCCGATGCTCTATCGACTGAGCCAAACCGGTTTCGGCTTCCTCACAGCTTTTGATCCTGAAATACAAATGCATTCTCCCACTTAATGTTGAAAAAAAGAAAAAAAAATTGAAACATTTTGAAAAAAGCCACTAAATTCAATATTTCTTCTACCAAGTAAATTTTCTTGTAAGACTCAACATAGTAACATCGCTCAACACATGAGGAAACCCATACTCAGAAGTCAAGAAGAGGTAGAGGAATATTAAAATGAATAGCAATGGCTTTAAATTTCTGAGGAATTGAAATGATATCGAGATGCCTTCATTTTCTTTTGATTTTTATTTATTAGCCCACAGTGGGTTGTAACCCCAAATAAGTTACTAGTATTAGGAACTTTCCTAGCTAGTTGTAGGCAGAGAAGATGGGAAAAGCAGTGGGGCAGAGATGAGAGATATCATGGGGACTTAGAGAACTATTAGTAGGGCTGAGTAGAGAAGTCTTATTAAGGGGTTACAGGAAAGGTGGGATATTTTTTCCCAAGGGTGAACAAGAAAGAAAGCCATTGTCAAATCAGTTACCAATTTTTCTGGCTGCCTCTAGTTGCTTGTAGGTGGCGAGACGGCCGCCTTCATATTCACACACCGCCTTTGCTTCTGCGTAGGTGAGTTTGTATTTGCCGGACCGAGCTTCTCTGTGATATACGCCTGCTGCTTGTTCTGTGAATTCACAAAAAGTCGTAAATGCACTACTTGCCTTCTTGCAGAACAAGGGAAATTTTGTGACCTCAGATGGAAGATTACATCAGCTATTGTTCCTGCCAAAGGGTTCCTTGGGTCAGCAGCATTGGGTAGCTACATTCTCATTATTAGAAAGCTTTGGGGAAAAATATGAATGAGGGGGAATTTTAGGGAAACCTGGGGACAGAGACAGAAACTTGAGGCTAAATTAAGTTTCTGAACTGACAGCCTGAAAGGGTTTCAGTACAACATTGCATTTCTACACTACCAAAGGTGATCAAGTTTTGACTTTTTTTTTTTTTTTTTGGCTTTAAGTTACATAAAAACTTGGAAAGGTAACTAATAGGAGAAAAAAAGGAGGTGAAGGCAAAGAAACCATGAAAATTGATCCATTATGTCAGCTTGCGATGATGGAGAAAAATAAGCCACAATATCCATTTGAGGGAAATGACTAATACAATATAATTGAGAGTTTAGTAAACAAATAAAAAACAGAGGGAAAGTTGAAAGCAATCCAAAGCAAACAAATATTTCATTAAAGAGAAGAAAACTAGATTCAAACGCAACAGAGAAAATCCTGAGCACACCTAATTACCCGTTTCTAAGTTCTTTAACTGTTTTGTCCTTTTTTAGCTCACATTTGTTCCCAACATATTTTCGGTAGTGTTAAATCACACATGAGTTATCTCCCAGTAGATCACTACTTAAAAGGATTGTTTTGAGTTTGGAGTGCATTTTGCCATGGAAACGATGAGAAAAGATTCTCGGGGCAATAATCTTACCGTAGCTCTAATAGTTCTATGTAGATTGTCAGATTATGGTTCAGTCCTTGTACCCTGACCTGGGCAATCAGTCACCATCAAGACCATTGCCAATGAGAACACATATATCTTGGCATGCAGTGACATGAAGCCAGCAGTATTAGTAAGATTGTTCCTTGCTGTCCTCCCCAGGCTGAAGGTGACACTGCCACAGTTCAATAGGAATGCTGTGTGGTATTTTCTCTGTTGTTGTTTTTTTCTGGACGCCAAGGGATCCTTTTATACATTATATGGTAAAAGCCCATTACTGAAGACCTCAGTCAACTTGATGCTTACTAGTATAGATCAGAGAACACAAGGGACACGAAACTCATGTTCCCCTTTGAAACTCACCTACTTCCACTGTCCTTCATATGGCAAAGTCTCATTAACGAAACTTTCACGAGCTTCCAATCTGGTTGTTTTGAGCATATACCATGAGGTAGTTTGCTAGGTGCAGAGGATCAAGTCCTACTCCTAAGCAACTTGGACACTAGTGGGCAATGCAAGTACAGACAGTCCCCATTCACGCTGGTTCAACTTACGACACCAGAGTTAAAAACCAACCTTAGGGGTCCCCTGTTTCCTCATTTTACTGGTGTGGCACTGAGTCCAAGGGTTTCAAGTGCCTTGTTCTTGATAGTTGCTAGCTGAGTCCTGCCTTCTAATCCAACTCTCCTTCCTCCTTAAATAGTTTCTCATGCTATATGGACCTAACCAATGGTAAACAATTCGTGCTAGGCTGACTGGTCAATAATTTGTCCCAGATTGGAGCAATGTGCAATTACCCCAAGCCTCAAATTTGCAGCACTATTAACAAACATTTGGGTTTGCTTCTCTCTACCACCAGGACAGAATTTCTATTGTGCAGGTTTATATTTTTGTAAAATACAAAATCACTTTTAAAAACACCAACGACAACAGCTCCTAATTACTTGAGCATTAGAGAGTTTTACAGCATTTCGAAGTTCATCCATATGGGTTTAATTCTTACTAGCTTCATGACCATCTTTTTCCTGTCTAACAAATCTGTGGCTATCTCCTTAGTTTGATTGTGTGCAGTGAAAATAAACAGAGATGTCTTCATTTCTCTGGTAAATTCCAGACCCCAGCTTTGCCAAATGGATCTCAGTGTTCAGCATGAAGCTAGTTCACTGGCTCGAGCTGGAAAAAAGAGGCGGCAAGGCTGTGCATTGCAAATCAAGCTTTTTAATTAAATCCGCATGGCTGCAGTTACTATTACCAGGGAGAAACATGCTGAAATATTCTACAACTGTGCACTGCTTAGCAAGCATAAAACTATGCTCTGGCCTAAAGTTAATTTTGCTTTCTCTTTATTTCTTTATTTTATACAAGAATCCCTCAATTTTCTTCTTAAGAATTCAAAAATATTTTCACTATCAAACACAATAATGAACATAAAGCAATATTAATTTGCATCATAAGAATTAAAGCATTGTTCAGAATACTATAAAGGGTATTTTGGGCTTTTAGTATTTAGCTTTTTTTGTTTGTTTATTATTTATATTCACAGTTAGGTCCAATTAATTCTTCACTAACATTTAACAAAACAAAGCAGCAAAAGGAACGTTCCTTGTCTAACAAAAAGGGCAGAAAAGTACATGGATAGCTCAAACAAAAGGAACCAGAGTGGTAAGAATGCATTCAGAAATACATTGACTTTGTCAAACTAGTCAAAAGAATATTTGGAAAAAGTAAGACATACACTACAGGTCAGAGTACATGGAGCAATGATTATAAAGTTATTGTATATTCTGATTTACCTGTTATGATTTTGTTACAATTACCTGCTATAAAATCTGATTGCAAATGCATTGAAATAAAAACAAAACAATACATTGATGTTTTTGTTAAAGAAACATTTCCCACTATACCACCACATCTGCTTTGAAAAATTTTAAATATAGTTTCATATAGAATATAAATATTAACCTCTATTTCCTACTGAACAACTTTATAAAAAGCTATTTTTAAATCTTAGAAGGCGGGAACACTATTTTAAAAAGGGTATAGACATTCCAAAAGTTATCTTTCCCAAGCATTTTCTTTGAAAACACCAGGCTTGACCAGAACAGAAAAATCTACTGCTTTGAATCGCTTCTCCACGAATTCAAAGAAGTGACATTCTCAACCAGAAGTTCAATAAGTACAGTTTCTTACCAAGCCATATGGAGTTATGAAAAATTCCATTCTTGAATCCCCATCCGTGCGCCTCTTCCCACAGCAAGACAAATAAGTAAATTAGGATGATCATATCTCAGCTGTAGAGAAATAATAGCCTATTAGGGACTCCTCAGGATAAATTCTCAGTGCAGAGGCTGCAATGCGACTGAAACATCTGGTTTCCACATCTTTTTAAATAGTTTTTGCAACTGTGAGGTCAGCAAGCACTCTCCAATGGCATTTCCCGCTGCAGAGTTTCACAATTAACTCAGTGTCTGAAGCAAACCCTCTGACTCATTTGCATTGGCAACTACAGCTAAAGATAGTGATCATCTACATTTTTATTAATTAATTCTGTCTATCACAGACACTTTCCTGGTAGGACATTTGTGTAACTTGGTGCAGAGTCAGCAGCCATTAAAAACAACAAGAACAAAAACGTCAGTAGGAATTTTAAGGAAAATCCTGAATGTCTTAGTATTTGTAGTAAGTCAATTATGAAGTATGGAGTTTGGAATGAAGCACTGATCATGAACTTGACCCTGATTATCTTACTTCAGTTTTCCCTAAACATTGCCAGGCTTGTATAGAAAATTTAAAAGGAAAAGTGTGCACAATTTGGCAAGTCCTAAACTATCCCCAGTGATGTAGGATTCCTTATCCTCTGTCTGCTTTCTCCTTGGGTAAGGGCTGTTGCAGTCCTTGGTTTATTGTGGTTATCAGGTAAATACATCAGTTCCAGAAAAGTAATTTTGTTTCAGAGCCTTAGGACATGCCAGCAGCTAGTCTAACACTAATTTCCCCAGGCCACAAATCCTTGAAGTTTTTGGGGGAAAGGTGAATGGGTAGATAGTCATAAAGTTAAGAAAAATAAGGTCCTAGCCTCCCCACAACATTCTAAGTTTGAAGATGATCAAAATAGTAGGTAATAATTATCAAAGTTGTCATACCTTAAAGTATCCCAAATTTTGTTTTCTTTTTGTGCAGGGTCTTTTGGTAACATGTCTGGTGCTTTCCGCACTGCTCTGCTGTGAATGTCATTTCCTGTTGATTGTCAGTCAATTTCTTGGCAGCTTTTGCTTCTCTTTCTTGAAGGTCATTCTTTGCTACCTAGTGTCTCTACTCTTGCTGCCAAATTGCCTCCCATTCGCTTCCATTATGCTCATTTCTCCAGTGATATTGGAATCCTTTGGAAAAAAACGACTTTCTGGTCCAGAAATCCCTTAAATCCCTTAGGCATCACTGCATTGAACATCGAAGGCTTGGCCTGATCTCATCTCTCCTCAGAAAAGCAGTTGTGGGGGTTTAGGCTGAGGGTACAGAATTTATTGGACACTCACTGAGGTATGCATAAAGTTATTAGGGTTCAAAATCTCTATTTGGGGTCCACGGCAAGTGAGAGAGGAGAGCATTGTATTATCCTAGTTCACTGACAGGGTTAGAAAGTTTTCAGTTTGGTGCAAGAGAGATAGCGTCTAGACCAGGTAGGTGTGACCCTGGAGAAGACAGACATGGTCAGCAAGTACAGGATGAATAAATAGTTGGAAGGAACAAACTGATATTATTGCTCTGGAAAACAGAATTGCATGAGTATTTTAAGTTTGTGGTTAGGAAAGTAAATATAACTTTACTTGCGCAAGGCTACAGCAAAACCCTCACAGCCTTCCCGTTCTTTGCCTGGTCACAATCTCTGGTCATGCCCTCCTCTCTGCATCTCTTCAAAGTACCCAACTTCCCTAGTTCTCATTTATAAAAAATTACTTTCAGGAAAGGGCTGGAAATTAATCTTAGGTCAAATAACTAACAGCAGATACCCTTCTTTGTTCATTTGCATTTTAAGGAAGCGCCAGGTAGAGCGGGGTGCGAATGTTCAACCTCTATAAAAACAACATTCAATGATGGTTTTGATGGATTAACCCAATCCAGGGTGGAGGATTTCTTTTCCCCTTTCCTAACTCTCCATGCAGAGGACAAGTATTTCCTCTTACCTCTGTACAATGTTTGGAAACACCATCCTTCCTACCATCCAGCAAATACAAAACAGTGCCCAATGATGTGGCCTCTGGTTTTGAGGGTTTCGACTTTAGAAATGTCCAAACCTTTAGAGAAATTTCATGAGTTTATTTGAACCAAACTGTCGACAATTTCCAGGAAGCAAAATCTCCATGAATTGAGACAATGCTCCAAAAAAAAAAAAATGACAGTTTTGCAGATTATTGTAGACATTAGAATCAAAAGTGGAGACATAAGGAGGGTTACATGAATTCCATTGGTGGTAGATTAAGGGAGCGAGAGAAAGCAAAGTGGGGAAATCTCTGGAATTGGATAAAAAGTAAAGGGGAGGGACACATACTTCTTATATACTGGTGGGTACAGGATAGTTAATAATATTGATAGCACATAGAGATGGTATTCAGAAAACAAGATAACAATGAGGGATTCTGTGGTCTCCTGCTCTGGTGTCTGGTTGTGCCTTAAGGGGTCTGATAAAGGAGGTTATTCTGACAATTCAAATGTATGTTATCCTAGATGCAAACAGACAATGGACAGGCTCACTTAAGGTAAAATTGACCTTTGTCCAGGAAGCTACAGGCCTAGGATATGAAGAAGACCCTCATGACCCACTCTTAGTTAGGAATATTTATGTTCCGATCATCCTCTGTGGGTACTTTTGGTCTCTGACTCTGTAGGGCCTGCCATGCTGGCCTCCCCTGAGCTTGTCAGGTTTAGTATGTGGCTCCTTTTTTGTCCACAAGAGGGTGTTCAATTCTATTGTAGAAGAAAAGAAAAGGAGGTTTTTATACGGAAAAGATACAATAGGTGTGAGTGGGAACCAGGGGAGAATAAGAAGGAAAGAAGAGCCCTGGCTGGTTTGGCTCAGTGAATAGAGTGTTGGCCTGCGGACTGAAGGGTCCCAGGTTTGATTCTGTCAAGGGCACATGCCGGGGTTGTGGGCTCGATATCCAATGGGCAGCTGATTATTGATTCTCTCTCATCATTGAAATTTCTATTTCTCTCTCCCTTTCCCTTCCTCTCTGAAACCAATAAAAAAAATATTTTTTTAAAAAGAAGGAAAAAAGAGAGGAGTGGCAGAGGGAGTGGTGCCTATGAACCTACCTTGTAAGTTGCCTAAGGTAAGTGGGCACCTCTGCCCAACTCCCAGTACACACCCCTGAGGATGTGTCTGAGGAGCAGAGAGAAGACACACTGGATGAAAGTTCCTTTCAAGGGCTCAGAAGTCTCTACCAGTCAAATGCTCTGCCCTCATGGATGAATGCAACCACCCCCTCAGCCACACTCCCCCATCTCTTGGGCAGGTTGTGCAGTGACTTATTTTTCACATGTCAGTGACGGGCTGAAAACCCAGCAAGACTGCTTTTTTTTTTTGCAGAGGCAGTTCCCCTTTTGGTTGCTTTCCCAGAATGTTCCAATGCCCATAAGCCTGAGCATCCACTAGATACCTAAAGACAAGGTGGGAAGAACTACACATCTGGTTTGGGCTGAAGTTGCACTGAACAAGCTTGAGATCTCCTAAGCTGGCACAGTGGTTTAGTGACATCACTATTACACAAACTCCCTTAAAAAACTGAGACTCTAGCCCTGACCAGTTTGGCTCAGTGGATGAACCGTCCCAGGTTCTATTCTGGCCAAGGGCACATGCCTGGGTTGCGGGCTTGATCCTCAGTAGCGGGTGTGCAGGAGGCAGCGGATCAATGATTCTCTCTCATCACTGATGTTTCTGTCTCTTTCTCCCTCTTCCTTCCTCTCTGAAATCAATAAAAATATTAAAAAACAACAACAAAAACTGAGACTCTAAAGTAGGATTTCAAACATCTGTCAGAGGACAAGAGAAGAAGGCATTATAAATTCTTTTTAAATTTGTAATTAATTTTTTTACTGAGGTCACATTGGTTAATCACATATAAATTTCAGATGTGCAATATTATAATTTGATATCTGTATACTCTATTGTGTGCTTACCACCAAAAGTCTAGTTTCCATTCATCACTATATATTTGACTCCCTTTACCCAATTTCCCCCATTCACTCCCTCTGGTAACCACCATTCTGTTGTCTGTATCTATGAGATGGTTTTTGTTTTGCTTTGTTAGTTCTTTTGTTACTTTTTAAAAATATGTATATATTGTTATTGATTTTTAGAGAGAGTAAGGGAGAGGAAGAGAGACAGAAACATCAATGATGAGAGAGAAGCATTGATAGGCTGCCTCCTGCAAGCCCCTTATTGGGGATCGAGCATGTGCCTTGACTGGGAATCGAACTGTGATTCCCCTGGTTCATAGGTTGACGCTCAGTCACTGAGCAACACCGGCCGGGCTCTTTTGTTTCTTTTCATTTTATATTCCACTATGAGTGAGATGATATGGTTTTTTTGTCCTTTCCCATCTGACTTACATGCTCAGTCTCTGCTGACAGAGAAAATGTATGGAGCCCTAGCCAGTTTGGCTCAGTGGATACAGCATTGGCCTGTGGACCAAAGGGTTCTGGGTTCGATTCGAGCATGTACCTTGGTTTCAGGCTCCTCCCCGGCTCCGGTCCTGGTAAGGGCTCGTGCAGGAGGCAACCAATCGATGTGTTTCTCTCACAGTGATGTTTCTCTCTGTCTTTCCCTCTCTCTTCCATTCTTCCTAAAAATCAATGGAAAAATATCCTCAGGTGAGGATAAATAAATAAAGTATTGAAAAAAATGTCAGGTGGATGTGCGCAGATGCGAGAAAGGAAGAGAGGGAAGAGAAGCAAGTTCTAAGAGATCACGTTATCCTTAAAGACTGGATTTGAATAACAAGACATTGTGGGAAAATGCAATTCTTGGGCAAGCAGTATGAAAACCAAAACATAAATTATATCATTTATTAATTATATTTTGCAATGTTGGAAAGAGAAAGAAAAGGCAAGAGGAGAAGGAAAGAAAAGAAAAGGGTGGAGCTCAGTGAATTACAAATATGTCAGTAGAATTACAATATTCCTGGCAGCATTTAGCATTGTGCTCCCTGGCCCTCTGTAGTTTGTGGGATCCTGTGATTATTTCTGGCTAATAAAATGTGAGCAGAAATTATACATGTTATCTCAGAGGTGAGCATTTGAGAACTCTCTTCCCCCCTTGGCATGGAAGGAAACGTTTGAGATGGTGGCTGCTCCATCACCCGAATCTCTGATTGATCCTTGATGTTATGTAGCATAAACAAAATATAAATCTTTATTGTTTTAAGTCACTGATATTTTGGGGTTGTTCATTATGGTTAGCAATAGTTAATCTGTTCTGATTTATGGAAAGAAGTGAGCTTATGTGGGTATTAAAACAAAGGATGTCCCAGCCAATGGTGACTTGTTAGGTCTGATCAAATCATTGAATTGACACACCCTCCCCTGGGAACTGACCTTTAGACCACTTCATAACCGACATTCCCTTTTACTTAGACCCATTCCACTTGCTAAGACCATTATACTTCCCCTCCGGACCTTCCCAGGATCTGGGCCCACCCAGAGAATTCTCTGCCCAGAAAAAGCCTGCCTAGAGTCCTTTAAAATCTCTAACTCTCTGTTCCTGGATGCTGATGCCATCTGGGGGCTCAGCCCATCTGGTTTTCCATATGACATAACAAATTTATAATTCTTTACCCCTTTGGTCTCATGCCTTCCTCCTTCAGCGACCCTATCATTCGGTGCTGAAACCTGGGAGGGTTCCACAGGGAAAGGGAACCATTGCTCTGGCTTCAGCCATCCGAGTTTGCTACTCGGAGAGCAGTAGGCGGCGGCAGCTCAACCAATCAGACTGCCCCTTTAGGTCGGACTTCAGCCAGTCCAACAAGGCTACCCTCTGGATATAGCTTGGAGCTCCCAGACCTCCTGGGACTGGCCACAGAAGACTGAAGCTGCCCAGGCCCTGACAAGGCCACACAGACTTACATCAGCAGGTCAGAGCCTCAGATAATGATTGTGGTGGCAGGTAAGCCAATCTCCTTTTTAATTGACACTGGGGCCACTTACTCTACCCTCCCTGAATTCGCTGAGACCCTTGTTCCCTCCTCAGTCTCTATTATGGGGGTTGACAGGCTAATCACACGGCCATTAGTCACCTCACTTCTACACTGTTTCTTACTAAACACCCCTGCCCTCTTCCCAAAGAACAACGTTTTTATTGCAAAACTGCAAACACTTACTTAACAGTCCTGATACTATCAGAGAAGCTGACCTCATTATCATCCAAACCTTAGCATGTTATCTCTAAGGAAAAATGTGGCAGTTTTAAATTCAAGGATTTGGAGGCCTGGAAACTGCAGTCCTAGAACAGGCTGCAGGGCCTGCTCCCTGCCCCTCTCTGCCTTTTCTCCAGCCTCATATGCCTATACATAATTTTCCTAAGTCTTTGGTAACTTAAAAGCTTTGGAGCATTGCTGGGTTAAATGGCAAACATCTAAATATTTCAATAAGTTTTAAGTTCACCTGATTTTAGCTTTTGTTACAGATAATCTATAAAGTAGATTTGGAACTGTTAGTGTAATGTCATGTGTTTTGTTGAAAATTTGTTTTATTTTAAAAGTGATAGTGTTCTAAGAAATGCTGGTTGTTTACTTTTTGGTTATCATTGGAAAATTAAGGTTCCTCTTACCACTTACGCTCAGACCAGGAGGGGCATTGCTGTCCTTCCCCTCTTTGCCGGCCTAGGAATAGTTACAGGCCTACGCACTGGGATAGGGGGAACCTCCCTTTCCTACTATCAGAGCCTAAACAAAGACCTTGCAGATAGCTTAGAGGAGATTGCCCAAAGTATCGTCACAGTCCAGGACCAGATAGATTCACTGGCAGCAGTTACCCTCCAAAATCAAAGAGGACTTGACCTCCTCACAGCTGAGAAAGGGGGGCTATGCCTATTCCTAGAGGAAGAATGCTGTATTTACGCCAACCAGTCTGGCATAGTAAGGGATGGGGCCAAGAAACTAGCTGACAGGGCCTCAAAAGTCCAACAACATCTTTTGGAATCCTGGGGCACCTGGCTATGGAATCTTAACTGGATCTCCTGGCTTCTACCTCTAGTTGGACCCCTCTGAATGCTCTTCCTGGCACTCATCTTTGGCCCATGAATCCTAAGAGCTCTTTCCTTCTTCTCCAAAACCACATTCAAGCAATTACCAATAGATCCATAGGGGAAATGATGCTATTCCTGACCTACACTAGAGATCATCCCCTCCCTCAATTACTGACTAATTAGGGACATCTCTACACCCCACCTAAACATAAAGAAGTTAGAGAAAAATGAGACCAGCCTTCCTCATCAACCCCAGCTTGCAGGAACCCCAGATTATAAGACCCCCAGTTTACAGGAAAAAAAAAAAAAAGGGAGAGGCTGGAATGTTAGGCACAGCCTTGCATTATGGCCTGCTTGGGGCTCTTGCCCCTCCAGGCAATTTTCCTGTTATTCTCATTATAGGTTTCATGATTAACGGCCTTCAGTTTCCAGTGAACTGCCTCACCCAGTTTCCAGTGGGCCGCCTACACCTGGCCCCCACCTGCACCTGGTTTGACCGGTTACTCTAACTGACCTTTACAAGAGAGAGGTATCCCGCTCCCCCTACTCTGCCCCACTGATGCCATTTTGGTCTCAGCCCTTCTGCTAGCAGATGTAACAATAAATTCAGAATTATTTACCCCTTTTGGCCTTGTGCATTCCTCCTTCAGTGACCCTAACATGGCCCAGTGGTTGAGCGTTGACCCATGAACCAGGAAATCAGGGTTTAATTCCTGGTCAGGGCACATGTCCAGGTTTCAGGCTCAATCCCCAGTAGGCAGGAGGCAGCCGATCAATGATTCTGTCTCATCATTGATGTTTCTCTCTCTCTCTTCCCTCTCCCTTCCTCTCTCTGAAATCAATAAAAGCATATTTAAAACAACAAAACAAAACACACACACACACACACAAACAAAGGGTGACTTCAGAGGGTTGGGGACCTAGGGACATTTGGATATGAAAGTTCCTACAAGGAGGCAAAAGAGGAAGAGGAGGAGAAGAGAACAAGGAGAAGGAGACAACGATAAATTTAATTAATATGCTCTCTCTCTCCCCCACCCCACCTCCTTACAACACAGAGCTCCCCAACTGGTCTATGAGCTGCCTTCCAAACTTGTTTATCAGTACTCCCTCATATGCATTCATTCCAATCAAACTGTTCCCTATACCTCTGATTAAGTCTTCAAATTGCTTTGTGTCTCCTTCCACTCATCAGTACAAAAGATGAAGCTATGCTCTGGGAAGGATAGGAATCAAGCATAGATCTTCTTTCAACTCTGTTACCAAGCGTCACTAGTGAGAAAAGTCTGAGACTTCATTCTTTTTAAAAAATAAGTTTTTATTGATTTTTTAGAGAGAGGAAAGGAGGGGGAGAAACATTGATGTGAGAGAGAAACATCGATCAGTTGCTTCCTGCACACACCCTACCAGGGATCAAGCCTGCAACCTGGGCGTGTGCCCTGACCAGTGACCTTTCGGTGCATGGGACAACATTCAACCAACTGAGCCATACTGACCAGGGCCGAGACTTCATTCTTGATTCCTCTCTTCCTTTCACCAATTTCATCCAATCCAGTTCTATGTTCAGTGGTCTCTACCTCCAAAACAAAATGGTGGCAGAGATTGTTAGATAATTACCAAACCAGGTTCCCTTTCTACCTGGACACGGTCATAAACTACATTTCTCTACCTCCTTTGCAGTTAGGTGCATATAGTATGTGGCTAGTTACTCGAGTGTGGGTTAGCTTGATGCGTACCAGTTTCAGACCAGGCCCATAGGAATCTCCCACATGTGGTCACCTATTTGCCATCTGATGACTGAATGAGGAAGACTTTTGTGGCCCTAGAGTAGAGTATAGTCAAAAGGTAGAAGGAGTCTCATTCTGTATTTGACCAGATAGATGCACACCAGTGAGTAACTCGAAATAAAATGCCACTGTGTTAAGCCACTGAGGTTGGGACTTACTTGTTACACTAATACCATTATATTGTATTACAGTAGTTCCCCCTATCCTTGGTTTCACTTTTTGAGATTTCAGTCACCTGTAGTCAACATGGTCCAAAAATATTAAATGGAAAATTCTAAAACTGCAACAACTCATAAGTTTTAAGTTGCATACCATTCTGAGTAGTGTGATAAAATCTCTCACTGCTCCTCTCCATCCAGCCTGGGACATGAGTCATCCCTTTGTCCAGCGTATGCACCCTGTATATGCTGCCCACGCTTTAGTCACTTAGAAGTCATCTTGGTTATCAGATCAGTTATCAGAGAGAGAGAGAGAGAGCTACCACATTCACATAACATTTATTATAGTATATTGTTATAATTATTCTATCTTATTATTAATCTCTTATTGTGTCTAATTTATAAATTAAACTATTATAGGTATGTATATACAGGAATAAAACATAGTATATATAGAGTTCAGTACTATCTGTGGGGGGCGGTCTTGGAATGTATCCCCTGTGAATAAGGGGGGACTACAGAGTATCTGCCTCTTTCTATCTTTATGCTTCCACCTTAGCTCATGACACCATAATCTCTTGCTTGAACTATTACAGTAGCCTCCTGGTTTCCTCCTTATACTCGTGCTTCTTACAAGTCATTCTCTGCATAGCAGCCTGAATGATTTTTTTTCCCTTCTTTTTCTTAAAAGAAAAATGGAATGCTTTTAGAATTTGCATGTCATCCTTGCGCAGGGACCATGCTAATCTTCTCAGTATCATTCCAGTTTTAGTATATGTGCTGCCGAAGTGAGCAATGAGTGATTTTTTTTTTTAAGTATAAATCAGAAGTTGGAACTCCCTTGCTAAAAACCCAGATTATCCCGTGACACTAAAATACCATCAACCTTTTGATCTTAGTTGCTAAAATCCCACATTCTCTGGGTCCTAGCCACATTTCCAACCTCAACCACCCTGCTCTAACTTGAACATGCCAAGTTCATTTCCATAGTAAGGATTTTGCAATTACTGTTTCCTTTTTCTGGGAATTATCTTTCCCTTCATTTTCTTTCTGGTAGTCATATTTCAACTTAATTACTACCCTCTCAGCGAGGCCTTTGTTGCCTAATCTAAAGTAACCTCCCATCATTCTTTTTCTCACTTTAGTTTATTTTTTAAAATATATTTTTATTGATTTCAGAGAGAAAGGGAGAGGGAGAGAGAGATAGAAACATTAACGATGACTGGGGTGGGGGGGAGGAGGATGGGAGCAGGCTGGAAGAGGTTAATGGGGGGAAAAGGAGGACCTATATAATAATTTTAATAATAAAGATTTAAAAAAAAGAAACATCAATGGTGAGAGAGAATCAATGATTGGCTGCCTCCTGCACACCCCCTACTGGGGATCAAGCCTTTAACCCAAGCATGTGCCCTGACTGGGAATTGAACTGTGACCTCCTGGTTCATGGGTCAATGTTCAACCACTGAGCCACACTGACCATGCTCCCATCGCTTTTTATTGCAGAACTAGTGGCCCGGTGCATGAAATTTGTGCACAGGGGAGGAGGGAGAGGGGTGTTCTTCAGCCCAGCCTGCACCCTCTCCAATCTGGGACCCCTCAAAGGATGTCCTACTGCCAGTTTACAGGGATTAGGCCTAAACTGGCAGTGGACATCCCTCTCACAATCCGGGACTGCTGGTTCCAGCCTCTCACCTGCCTGCCTGCCTGCCTGATTGCTCCTAACCACTCTGCCTGCTGGCCTCCCCACCCCCACCGCTGGCCTGCTCGCCCCCAAATTTCCCCCCCGCTAGCCTGCTCACCCCCAACTGCCCGGCCTACTGGCCTGCTTGCCCCTACCTTCCCTCCCCACTGGCCTGCTCATCCCCAACTGCCCCCCTGCTGGCCTGCTCACTCCAAACTGCCCCCTGCTGTCCTGATCACCTCCAACTGACCCCCACTGATGGCCTGCTCACCCCCAACTGGCCCCCCTGCTGGTCTGCTTACCCCCAACAGCCCCGCCCCCCAACAGCCTGATCACCCACAACTGCCATCCCATCCTGGCCTGATCACCCCCCGGCGACCCAAGCTCCCAGCCCCTCCTTTTTTTCTTTTTTTTCAGCGCCTCCTTGAGCAGAGGCCAGGGCCAGCTGGAAGCAAGTATATGGGATTTATTTATCTTCTGTAATTGAAACTTTGTAGCCTTGAGTGGAGGCCAGGGCTGGCCAGGGTGAGTGGGAAGCTTGGCTTCCTCCATTGCTGGGGCAACCCAAGCCTCCTGCTCACTCCAGCTCTGTGGCTGCAGCCATCTTGGTTGGGTTGATTTGCATGCTTGCTCCTGATTGGCTGGTGGGTGTGGCTTTGGGTATAGCGGAGGTACAGTCAATTTGCATGTTTCTCTTTTATTAGTGTAGATTCTATTTTTTAAAGGTCAAGTTTGTTGAGATAGAATTTACATACAATTGTGGAGCCACCACAATCAACATGTAGAGCATTTCCATCATCACATTGACGTTCCTCCATCATCACCTCATTTTAAATCTCCGCATTAAATTTATTGCAATGTAATATTCTTTCTTGTTTATGTATTCATTCATATTTTACTCTTTTGTTTCTTTTATTGTCATCAATATAGGACCTTACTTCCTGGGTTACCTCTGTACCCACAGTGCCAGGAACAGTATCTGGTACATCATAGACTCTGAACAAATATTTGTGAAAGGGAGGAAGGGTTGGAGAGATGAAGGGATAGAGGGAGGGAGGAGGAGGAATAGACCTCTTTGAATCTCTATGTTTTCATATATCCAATGAGGACATGTAAAAATATCCCTTTTTTTTTAATTGATTTTTTTACAGAGAGGAAGGGAGAGGGATAGAGAATTAGAAACATCGATGAGAGAGAAACATCGATCAGCTGCCTCCTGCACACCCCTCACTGGGGATGTGCCCACAACCAAGGTACATGCCCTTGACCGGAATCGAACCTGGGACCCTTCAGTCTGCAGGCCGACGCTCCATCCACTGAGCCAAACCAGCTTCAGCAAAATATCCCTTTTAGATTAGCCAAAGAACATATATGCATAACTCATGGACACAGACAGCAATGTGGTGATGGCCAGAGGGAAGGAGGGGTGGGGGCTGGATGGAGAGGGGCAAAGAGGGAGGAAATGGGGACATCTGTAATAGTATCAACAATAATAATGAAAAGAATAAAAATAAAGAAAAGCATTCCCTTTAGAGTACTTGTGAGGACCATAGGAGGTGTTCACTATAAAAGCCCTGAGCACCATGCTGGTGTTTAATGGTGTTCAGTGTACAGAGGTTCCTGTTGCATTTGAAGTCAGTTTACCAATTTTCACTGGCTCGACCCTTCCAATAAGACTGGTTTTCTTGTTTTCCTTTGTTGCTATTTTGTTCTGCGGTGCTGCCCTTCACTGGTCCAGGGCTTCTGTCTCACTAGTGTTATTTCTTCAGGTTAGGATGGTCACTGACCTTCCTCAGCAACCTCCCTACTAGCAGAAGAGAGAAGCTTCCAGTTTCCTTCCTTCTCTGATGATGATTAAATGTGTTTGTTTTTTGGGTTTTTTTTGCAAGACCCACAGTGCTATATAAGGAGCGAAATATAGATTCTTGGTGTCTCCTGGCTTTTTGGCTTTAGTGATTCAGCAAGCCAAGAGCTGGGAGGTTCTGGGGCTGTCTTAAGGATTTGCTGCACCCCTTTTAGTGCTCAACCTTGGTCCAAACCTCAAAGGAGTCAGCACCGTACATGTCAGCCCTGACATCCCTTTCCAAGGGACCGCTGCCCACAGCTGATGTTCACTTCCTCCAGGTTGCAGTTGTTAGATTTCCCATGGCATTCAAGTGAAAGAAAACACTTTGACACTATTCTCTAGCTCCCACGTCAAAGGACTTTTATCTGCATATGCTGGAGACCTTTATTTTCATTCTTCTTAGTTGATTTGTGTTTGAGGACAAAGCTCAGGACACAGACTTTTTGCTCTAAGTAAAGCAGAGATACATTAGAAATAAATACAACTTCTTACCAGGATATTCACTCTAACACTGTGTATAATAAGACAAATTAGAAGCAACCGTGATGTTAATCAACAAAGCAATAATTAAATAAATGATGGCTTGCAGCAGTGTAAAGAATGAGAAGCAAGAATTCTAAGATACAAGGGGAATTTTTGGGGGGTTAATTCTTAGCCAATGTTATTTTTCCATTGATTTTAGAGAGAATGGAGGGGGTGGGCAGACACACAGAGAGAGGAACATCAATGTGAGAGAGACACATCAATTGGTTGCCCCCCACATACTCCCGGACCAGGGCCGTGATCAGGGCTGCAGCCGAGGTATGTGCCCTTGACCAGAATCAAACCCGGGACCCTTCAATCTGAGGGCCGATGCTCTATTCACTGAGCTAAACTGGCTAGGGTACAAGGGGAACATCTTTTAATCAGTATTATTTGAGTATTTAAATGACAATGTAGTTACGGAGTAATTAAATTAATCTAGAATTTTTTTTTTTTTTTTAAACCTGAGAGAGAGCTCAGGGAGCCTCTTTCTAACACCCTTATGTAGCGGTTACACCCTCAATGTAGAAACAGAGACCTGGAGAAATAAACTGTCTTAGCTTGTCAAGGTCATATTTATAAGAATCTGGACTAAGGCCCAAGTCTGTCGAATGCTGTTCACATATCATTCATAAAGTCCACGTGTTACCCCGTGAAGAGGGGAAGCAGGGTGTTTTCTGAAAGCCTTTATACCTATCTGATGCCCTGTCACTGCACAGCTACGGCTCCGAGATACCGATGGCCTTGGGACCCAGGGGAGGCTGGCACATAAAGCATGCTGTGGCATCCTTGAAACGGAAGATACTATTGCATATGATGAGCTGAAACATGATAGCTAATCGCAGTAAACACACCAGCAATTGACTTCTTTAAACCAAGAATTATCTTTAAACAGCGCGAGTATTTGGATGAGGTAAACTTGCCAGGGCCAAAAACGTTCCAGGCAAAGGGAAACACACATGGAGGGTCAGAAACGGAAACAGCTGACTCCTTTGAGGAACAGCAAGATCTTCAGCAGAGCTGGAGAACAGGCCCAGGAGGAGATGGGGAAGTAGCTGGAGATGAGACCAGAGAGAAGCACAAGCCAAGTCTTACTTAAGGAGCTTGAATTTCATCCTGCAAGTCAGAGGGCACCTCTGAGGGGCCAAGAAACTGTCTACAACAAGCATGTCAAACTCACAGGCTAACATGGGCCAAATAAACAAGGTTTAAGTTTACGTGGGCCGCAAAAACACAAAAGCTTCAATTTTCATAGAAACGTAGGTTTATTTCGATAGACACATGCTGAATACAAAGGGCTGAAATAAGTGAGTAATCGTTAACATAAAATAGTAGAACATTTTAATAAAAATTAATATTTTTTTCTTGAACATTAACTTACCAGACACTGAATAACTGCACAAATTAATAAGTGTAACACAAATAAACCTGTTTTTCGTGTTCTCTGAAAGTGAAATATTTCCTGTCACACACACCGAACAAGTCAGTCCAAGACAAATAATGTGGCAATCGGCCGCTAAAATATTCGCTGTTAGTATTAGTAGAGAGAAATGGTGTGCCTGTGTGTAAGGCGCAAGGGAAATGAATGCAACACGATTGTAATAATCAGTCATTAACAAATGTTTTAGTTTGTTATTAATAACTAGAGGCCTGATGCACAAAAATTCTTGCAAGAGTAGGCCTTCCTTCCCCCAGCTGCCAGCACCAGCTTCCCTCCGGCACCCGGGACCCGGGCTGGCTTCCCTCTGGCCCCTTCGTCAGGAAGGACATTTGGAATGATGTCCAGAAGACGTCTGTTCGAAAATTAGCATATTACCCTTTTATTATTATATATTATGCATAACAGGATATTGTAAAAATTAAGTTATAAAATTTTCATTAAAACATTTCTTACATACCATTATGTTGGCTGGGCCGCAAAAATATTCATTGTGGGCCGCATGCGGCCCGTGGGCCACGAGTTTGACATGCTTGGTCAACAATATGTTTCTTTCCTTAATTCAACCTTGCTGACTCTTTCTTGTTCACGAACTTTTGTGACTCGTTGAACCAGTTAAATGCATTTATTTGAGAGATTTAAGGGCTGCAATGTTTTAAAGGGAGAGACTTTTTAATCCAGTGGCAAAGTGTGTGTGTGTTGTGTGTGTGTTAACATGTATTTGGTATACTTTTCCATCAGATGCTATTGGGAGAATAAATAAATAGAAATAAAAATAGTTAGGCACAAACACATATATAAAAATTTAAAAAATGATTATTTATTTACCCCTACTTCAACAGCATCCACCACATACCATTAGATTTAAAAGTCCCCTCCTTCAAAACAGGGTGTAGCCTTTAAATCTTTCCTATATAGAAATTCCACAGCTGCAATAAAAGGAAAAATTCAAAAGGCACACATCCATACAATGACCAAGAACCAGGAAAAATGCTATCATCAAGCAGAAAATTTTGAAAAATTCTAAAGAGAAACAGATGTGGTTAGCCGAGTAGAGGAGAATACATGAGCAGAAAAGTACTGCCGAGACTGCTCTGAATGCATGGCACTGGCCGTAAGGAATAGAAGGGATGCCTCCAGCAATCATTAGTGTGACTGGGGAAACTTCCAGAATGGCAGAAGGAAGACAGCAGAACGTTCCCTCCCAGATGGAGCAGCGAGAGTGGACCAGAGGCAGGACAATACCCTCGGAGACTTCTTAGCCTCGGAAGGGAACGGGAACTGGTGTTTCTGAGAGATAAGCTACTGTAACACATCAGGCATCAGATTCTACCCCTTCCCAGCAAGAACTGGTATAGACTCTGTTGAACAGAAGCAGAATTCTCAGACAGGGAAACATGGGATCTCAAAGACACAGATGGGATGAAAACCAAATATCACCAACCATTAAGGGAAAAGTCACAGCCGTGAAAAGGAAGTACCAAACTCAACTAACGTCTGGGGAGGCTGAATTTATAGAGCAAGAGATAAGAGTGGATTGTAACTATGAAACAAGATTGCCATTACCCTTATAGCTTTCCCACTCACCAAAAGAGCAGGGTGGAGATGGCAGCAGGAATGCAAACTAATTGCCAATTGAAACACTTCAAATTCTCTCTCCACCCCTCCCTCTCTCTCTCTCTCTCTCTCTCTCTCTCTCTCACTCTCTCACTCACACACACACACACACACACACACCAGTTTGCTTGAGAAAATAAAGAGAAGACATTCCAGGAAATAGTAATGCATTTAGGATTCTCCAAGTGGAATTTCCTTTCTTTCCCTTCTTGGTTTTTGTTCCTCCCAGTGCCTCAGAGAAAATGTGAGGGGCAGAGAGCCTGTGCTCCTGGATGCTGGCCCAAACCCTTCTGTCAGGAATTTCCCAAATGAGAAGAGATGGGGCAATGGAAGAAGAGACATTTGAGGGAGGAGACGAAATATCACTGTAAACCAGGGAAGAAGAGTGGAAACGCAGGGTAGGCAGACAGACATCTGCTGCTCTTCTTTCTCTTAGTAACACCAGTTACTACCAACTGCTACTTGCTGCATTCAGATCTTGCTGGTTATTATTATTTTTAAAAATCCATTCCAAATTCTCCTGATTTGTGTCATCCTTCCTAGTGTGCTTATGGATGAGTTCATTTGTAACATTACTTTATTAAAATAGAAGTTTTCTCAAAACAGTCAATATTATCATTATAAAATAAATACGATTATTTTATTCTTAAAAAACTCAAGTTAATTTATTATGGAAAACATTATGGAGTTTCCTCAAAAAATTAAATGTGGATCTGCCATTTGACCCAGTGATCCCACTTCTAGGACTTTGTCCTAAGAAACCCGAAACACCAATCAGAAAGAATGTATGCACCCCTATGTTCATAGCAGTACAATCTACAATAGCTAAGATCTGGAAACAGTCCAAGTGACCATCAGTAGATGAATGGATAAAAAAAACTGTGGTACATTTATATTGTGGAATACTATGTAGGAGTAAAAAAGAAGAATCTCTTACCCTTTGAGACAGCATGGAGGGACCTGGAGAGTATGATGCTAAGTGAAATAAGTCTGTCAGAGAAAGACAAGTATCACATGATCACACTCATGTGTGGAATCTAAGTAATAAAATAAACTGATGAACAGAGTGGATCCAGAGACTCAAAGCATGGAACAGACTGTCGAATCTCAGAGGGAAGGTGGAGGAGGGTGGTTGGGTGGGAGGTAATCAATCAAAGACCTTATATACATATATGCATAACCTATGGGCACAGACAATAGGGTGCTGAAGGCCTGGGGTGGGGGTGGGGGTGGGGTGGGGGGTGGAGAGTTGGGTTGCAGGTGCAGGCAAAAAGGGGGCATTTGTAATTCTTTCAACAATAAAGAATTATTTTTAAAAACTTAAGATAATTTTGAGTGGTGGTGTGGCATTTCAGGCTACTCGCCACTGACTATCTCATGCCCATTCTTTAATTCCTTGCTAACCTGGTCCTTTTGCATGGAACAGATTCCACTTTAGCTTTCTAAATATTTGTCTTTATGTCAGCTTTCTTATTTTATCTTCTTTTTGCCAGATTGAGATTTTTTTTTAGTGGTTGGGGAGGGGATGTTGCAGATGGGCAATTGCTTAACTTCTCTCTACATTGTGATTTTAAAACCAATATTCACCTAACTAAAAAGCAGATGCTTTTTCCTTCTTTATTGTCCAGGGTTTTCAAATGATGACATTTTATCTTCAGACACCTTTCCAGCCACACTAAAAGCCTCACTATTGATGGAAATGCCTTACCTGTCCATGCCTCAATGCTTTTGTGTAGTGACGTGCAGTTCACCAGAAGTCTGACTACTCCTGTAATTATTCTCTCTGCGAGGTGAACTTTTACTACTTCTCCCCAATCTATCCAAAAGCCATCTTTGTTGTGAAATGACCTTTCCTTCTCTTGAACAATTAATCACTTGAATTATTTCCGCCTCTGGTTCCCATATCACACAGGACACATCTCTACTACGAATAGTATTGTCTTTTTACATACCTGTCCTCTGCACTAGACTGTGATGTGTATGCATGTTTAAGGACTTTTAACATGTAATACCAGCTTGCCCCTAGAAAGAACTGAACTAACATTCACTCCATTGTCAGTGTGAGTACCATTTTCCTCCACACAAACAAACACGGGATAGCATAAGTTAAAAAATCTTTGCTAATTTGGTTGACCAAA